>NC_134269.1:135436667-136046667 GCF_031893055.1 Leptodactylus fuscus | reverse complement strand
TAAAATGGAGAGAAGTTAACTCTATATTTGCATTGTTTATCTGTGTGTGCCACACTAAGCATGGACAACAGAAAGAGAAAAAGAAAACTGTCTGAGGACTTGAGAACCAAAATTATGGAAAAATATCTCAAGGTTACAAGTCCATCTCCAGAGACATTTATGTTCCTGTGTCCAGGGTGTGCAACATAATCAATAACTTTACGATTTACGGCACTGTAGATAATCTTCCTGGACATGAACAGAAGAGAAAAATTGATTCTTGGAAAACATCTTGTAGACAGATGAGACCAAGACGTGTTTTGCCCATATCTGTAATCATTTGTTGCAGGAGAGCATGGACGGGAGATCAGGAAGCCTGTGTCTACTCAGGGCCCATGCTAGGACACCCCCCAATAAATGATTATTTTAGTCCATGCCTGATTTTCACATACCATGTCCATATTTATATGCCACTGCATTTTGCTTATGTTTACTCAGGTATAAGCATCTCACGAGTCCATAAAATACAGTTAGTGACATATCCTTTAGCCAATGGTAATGTGAGACAGGATGACATAGATACAAAATAATTGAAATAATTGATGTAAGCAAGTTCACATTTATTGAACTGAGATTTGATTTAGGTTATTTTTCTATTGATTGCCCAGCTCTTATACAAAATATATATTTTTGCATGCAAGTAAGTTTTGAAAGGAACTAGCACACTGAATAATATAGTATACTGTGCATGCTCAATTTTAGGTCAGTGGGAATCCAATTCACTGTCCTCAGCACCCTGTTTTGAAGGGACAGCAGGGTTCATACATATGCATCGGTTACTTCATGGTTTATCATCAGTACAACACTGTCTAAACTCAGAATGTCATATTTTTCATTGTAAGTGTCCTGAGTATTGCAGCATTGTGTGGCAAATACTGTGGCCCCTTCAAACAGCTGATTTACAGAGGTCCTGAGTGTTAGACACCCTCCAGTGGCGTAACTACTGAGGTAGCAGGGGTAGCGTCTGCCACAGGGCCCGGGACACTACTGCTGCATTTTTTTCTTTTCTTAATAGGCCATTACTGGCTGGATTACTCCAGCCGGTAACGGGCCCTATTTACTTACCGATCCTGGCAGTGACCTAGATCAGTAAGTGACGCCACGGGCCCCACAAACATCATTATTATACTCAGGTTTTTTTTTAGACCCCCGAGTATAATGATCGGAGGTCCGGGGAGGTAAGGTAACATAAAAGTTACTTACCTCGGGCCTACTTCTGTGATTCTCCCTGACGTCACATGACACGGGCCTGCGTCCCGGGTCATGTGACATCCTGGACGTCATTGAAGATGGCAGACACCATTGAGGACTACAGCAGAGCCAGGGAAAGGTAAGTAACATTGTTTTTTATGTTTGTATTCCCCCTGGGTCTCCAATTATTATAATCTGGGGGTCTGCATCTGTATTCAGTTCAGGGTTTCAAGCAGCACATTTCGCTTCACATTTTTCTGCATTTTTTGGGCAGAAAAGTAGTGGACCCCATTATATTCTATAGTCTTTTTAAGTGGGTTAGGTTTCCGTTCTTCAGGTTCCCAAGTGGACCCACAGAACAGAAAACCAGGGGCAGATGTGAACTTAGCATAACAACAACTATCTAACCTAATAATTTTAAACACAATAAACAAGTTCCAAATAGATATACTGTATTACCTGTCTCTAATATACTACATTCTTCTACTTTTATACTTTATTGGTATATACACCAGACATTTACTTTTTTTAAAAAATTTCTAAAGTTGAAATTAAACAGACCACACGTAGAGACTTCAACAGAGTTAGTGTTAGTTATTAACGTTTCAATATCGTGTGGTTTTTTTCATTGTGTTTGTTTCCCAACATGAGGTTTTGTCTTCATGGTCTTCATGAGACAACCACCTTTAGAATTGCTCTATTCAAATACGAAAGACAAAAATGTTCACATTCCTTCATAATGTAAAGTAAGAATTAAGAACCTTCATCAAACATGGAAATTGAGTATAATTTTCCCTTTAATGTTAGCTATGGCTGTTTTCCCCGTCTTTGTTAACACGTGTCTAATGTGCATGTGGAATTCAATGAAATAAAGGGTATTATGTCTCATGTGAGTATCTTCTTAGGACACTAATGTTCAAAAACAATCGAAAAAATGAATAGGCAAGTTAGAAAGCGTTACATTACCTTGTGAACATGAATAGTTTTGCATTTTGTATAGAAAACTGCAGTGGGTTTAAATATTGATAGGCATGTCATTGTTTAAAGCTGAAATCATCTTATATTTAGGAATAAATATTTTTAAGTCATCATGTTCCTTTTGTGTTTCCTACCATCATCTTCTTTCTTTTTCATTAGATCGCCGTCTAGAGATTTCTTTCTGACATTCAGAAGAGTTGTTTAAAAGCAAAAGAAAATCATCTCTGAGTAGCAATGTCATTCATTGATTTGCTAAGAGTTTACATTGAATTTTAATGTGAATGATAACTTGTAAATCTCAGGAGCAGCCAAGGCTGACTGAATAGATAAAGGAGGTTTAAGAACAAAAGAAAAATATACATATTGATACTGATTTAATGAAGTCCTGGAATTTTACTAATACCTTGTTAAAGTCTTCACAACCTGTCTAATACTTCTGCTCATCTGCTGGGTTATTTTCCAAAGCCGGTGTCAATTAGGGCTCTTACTAGGAAACATTAGCTCAGATTCTTTTTGTAGTGTCTCAATCCAACATAATATGTAGGATGGATATTTTCAGCATACAAGAAGCCACAAGAAAAGGGATGCTTAGGCTAAGGCCCCATGTAGCGAGATACATTTAAAAAAATGCTGCAAAAATGCACAGTTTGCCTCTGTGGACTTTCAGCCGCTATTATACCTACATGACAAATGACAGTGTTTCTGTAGGTATAATTGACATGCTACAATTTTCATATAGTGGTAGAAGCAGCGCCGCATCTCCCATGAGGCGACCTGAAGCGACCGCTTCAGGCAGTGCTATGCCAGGGCCTCAGGGAGGGCGGCATTTTTCCTCCTAAGCCAGTCCAGGACAAGCTGTCCTGGACTGGCTTAGCACCGAGCGGTGGATTGGGGAGGCCACTGGAGCAGCGCTGCTCCAGCAGCCTCCCCTCATGCTCAGGCGGAGAGCAGGTCCTCTCCGTGCCTGCTCTCTGCCTGCGAACGCCGCTAAGCCCCACCCCTCCGCTCCGCCAAGCCCCCTCGCCTCGCCCCCTCCTCCCGGGTGGCTTTCTGTAGTTCACCTCGGGTGGCAAAAGGGGCAGGTTCACCCCTGGGTAGCAGTCAGGAGGCGGGACCCAGGAGACAGCACTTGGAAGGCAGACTCAGTAGTCTGACTCGGGAGGCGTTAGGCGGAACTTGGGAGCAGATTTAGAACTGCCGTGGTGGGAGGTATTGGGGCACTTGTCCAGGACGGTTGGAGGCTACAGTATGGCTATTCTCTGTCTCCATGACTTCACATGACATAACCTAGTGCTGGTCACTGACTGTAACTAGGGCTTATTTTTGGAGTAGGGCATATATTTATTTCAAGCCTACTCCAAAACCCTGCAAAATCAAGATAGGCCTTATTTATTATGTTAAGTACATTTCATGTTATAATGAAAAATATTGGAATAATAAAGATTACTTTTGAATGTCAGGTTTTGGTATGTGTACTAAAATTATTTAAAAACTATACAGCACTGTTAAATAGTTAGAGATTAGTGATGAGTGAACATACCAAGATTCATTTTGTTTCCGCTTTGGGTGTCTCGGGTACCTGATTTGTTTTGAGTCGAGCAAGTTTGATATGAACTGAAAGTGAAATTATTATACTTTGGGATTTCTGTAGAACATAGAGTATAATAGGTGGAGGCTCAAGGGAGTTACAGTGGGGCAAAAAAGTATTTAGTCAGTCACCAATAGTGCAAGTTCCACCACTTAAAAAGATGAGAGGCGTCTGTAATTTACATCATAGGTAGTCCTCAACTATGAGAGACAAAATGAGAAAACAAATACAGAAAATCACATTGTCTGATTTTGTAAGAATTTTTTTTGCAAATTATGGTGGAAAATAAGTATTTGGTCACCTACAAGCAATCAAGATTTCTGGCTCTCACAGACCTGTAACTTCTTCTTTAAGAGTCTCCTCTTTCCTCCACTCATTACCTGTAGTAATGGCACCTGTTTAAACTTGTTATCAGTATAAAAAGACACCTGTGCACACCCTCAAACAGTCAGACTCCAAACTCCACTATGGTGAAGACCAAAGAGCTGTCAAAGGACACCAGAAACAAAATTGTAGCCCTGCACCAGGCTGGGAAGACTGAATCTGCAATAGGCAACCAGCTTGGATTGAAGAAATCAACTGTTGGAGCAATAATTAGAAAATGGAAGACATACAAGACCACTGATAATCTCCCTTGATCTGGGGCTCCATGCAAAATCTCACCCCGTGGGGTCAAAATGATCACAAGAACGGTGAGAAAAAATCCCCGAACAACGCGGGGGGACCTAGTGAATGAACTGCAGAGAGCTGGGACCAATGTAACAAAGCCTACCATCAGTAACACACTACGCCGCCAGGGACTCAGATCCTGCAGTGCCAGACGTGTCCCACTGCTTAAGCCAGTACATGTCCGGGCCCGTATGAAGTTTGCTAGAGAGCATTTGGATGATCCAGAAGAGTATTGGGAGAATGTCCTATGGTCTGATGAAACCAAACTGGAACTGTTTGGTAGAAACACAACTTTTCGTGTTTGGAGGAAAAAGAATACTGAGTTGCATCCATCAAACACCATACCTACTGTAAAGCATGGAGGTGGAAACATCATGCTTTGGGGCTGTTTCTCTGCAAAGGGGCCAGGACGACTGATCCGGGTACATGAAAGAATGAATGGGGCCATGTATCGTGAGATTTTGAGTGCAAACCTCCTTCCATCAGCAAGGGCATTGAAGATGAAACGTGGCTGGGTCTTTCAACATGACAATGATCCAAAGCACACCGACAGGGCAACGAAGGAGTGGCTTTGTAAGAAGCATTTCAAGGTCCTGGAGTGGCCTAGCCAGTCTCCAGATCTCAACCCTATAGAAAATCTTTGGAGGGAGTTGATGTTAGGAGTATTTAGGTTCATTGATTTCTATTTTTCTTACCTGGGGAGTTTTTGGCTGCGCAGTGTCTGGGGTCGCATCCTGGCGCTGCGGGGTTGTCCTGTCGTGGGTATTGGTGCACACCTTCTGACTTGCACGCGTGCACTGTTGGTAGGCAGCTTTATTTCCTGGTTGATTAGTCTGTCCTCCCATTTGCACCTGGGAGGAGTGGTCTCTACTCTGTATTTAAACCCATGCCTCCCATGGTTCTGTGCTGAGTGTCGCTTTTACAGAGCTAGGCCTTAGCAGGAGGAGTAGGTGGTTATCTTGGATAGAGGAAGTTCCGTGGTTGGTTTTTGGGAGGTTTGGGTGAACTAGTTGGTGTGTGTGTGTTTTCCCTTCTGTGTTCACCAATCCTACCTCTGTGTGTTATTGACTGTGTGAGTGAATTGCCTTATCCTTTGATTTCTACTCAGTTTCCCTGTGTTTGTTTCCTAGTGTAAGGTTCCTTCCCATATTGGTTTGGGGGAATCCTTTCCCACATGTTTCCTGTGTGCTGCTTGTGTTGTTAGTCAGCGCACACCCTTGTCAGTCCCTGTCAGTAGCAGCTTCACTTGTTCGTTAGGGGTGACCCCCTTTAGTCTCCAGTCCCTAGAGATCTTATAAGGCATTCCTTCTCCCACTTCCCTCTAGGCCTACGGTATCAGTGAGAGAGGAGCTGTCGGGGTCAGGCTTAGCCTGAGTACAGCCGACCCACACCCGTGAGACAGGGACCGGGATAGCTAGTGGGAGTAGTGCAGGGCGAGGTTTCCTACTGCTATTCCTTAGCCCCGTTGCAGCTACCTGGACTGACATAACAGTTGAAAGTCCGTGTTGCCAAGCGACAGCCCCAAAACATCACTGCTCTAGAGGAGGTCTGCATGGAGGAATGTGCCAACATACCAAAAACAGTGTGTGCCAACCTTGTGAAGACTTACAGAAAACGTTTGACCTCTGTCATTGCCAACAAAGGATATATAACAAAGTATTGAGATGAAATTTTGTTACTGACCAAATACTTATTTTCCACCATAATTTGCAAAAAAATTCTTACAAAATCAGACAATGTGATTTTCTGTATTTGTTTTCTCATTTTGTCTCTCATAGTTGAGGACTACCTATGATGTAAATTACAGACGCCTCTCATCTTTTTAAGTGGTGGAACTTGCACTATTGGTGACTGACTAAATACTTTTTTGCCCCACTGTATATAAATAAATAAATAAATAAATTGTGCTAACTTTCCCTCACCTCTTTTGGGCCTCCTTGCAGTGTTTGGCGTTTTCCATTGGTCTCCTTCTTGACATCACCGGGTCACCACTGACACTTGTGATTGGGCCTCAGTGGTCACTTGGGCACACCAAGCATAATGGATCCGCATGCCAATGTACCCAATTAAAGACCCCAGTGGTCAGCTTAGGCACATGCCATCACAGATTTGACAGAAAGAACACCAAGGATGCCCAAAAGAGGTGAGAGAAGGTGAGTATAAATATTTTTCTTTTTTTTTCTCCTCTCTTGGACCTCTACCCAGTTTTAGACAAAGTGTGACAAATGATTGTCCCCGCAGCATCTTCCGGCTCTTCATTCACTCTGCCAGGCATCAGGCCTGGGCAGAACCGACTGCGCATGCCTGCACTACAAGCGGACATGCGCAGTCGGCTCTGTCCAGGCCCGATGCCTGGCAGAGTGAATGAAGAGCTGGGAGACGCCGCGGGGAAGCTGCACGGAGAAGACTTCTAAAGGTAGGAGAAGAACCAGCGTTGATTGGCCGACTGTATAGCATTCGGCCAATCAATGCTGGTTCTGCATCGAACTTTTACATTCGAACAGTGAGTGGTACTCGATCGAGTACGAGTATTTCGAATACCGTAGTATTCGATCGAATACCTACTCGATCGAGTACTACTCGCTCATCTCTACTCCTTATAGATTAGGGGGCAATCACACTATCGCCGCTGTCCGGCCCAGGGTCTCCATTAAAGCAAACAGTCGGTGTCTGTATGCGGCTTCTCTGCCTAGAAACCATTTTTTTTTTGCACGGACACAAAGTCCTGCATCTCCAACTTTGTGTCTGTACAAAAAAAACTGTTTCCCTGTGGAGGCACCCCATACGGACACCGGTGGTTTGCTTTAAAAACCCATTCAAATGAATAGGTTTTAAAGCTGACCGCCGGCAAGCTGTCCTCTGTCCAGTTTCCCCAGGGTTTAGGACAGAAACCCCTGGGCAGACAGCAGCAGTAGTGTAAACACCTCCTTACAGCTCTTCAGCTATAGTACCTTTTTTTGTTATAGTGCCCCTTTATTACTTCTTGTTCCCCCTTATTAGTTCCAGCCCCCCCTTACTAGTATTAGTGCCTCCTTATTATAGTGCCTTATTATTATTTCCCCCTTATTATAGTGCCTTTTTAATAGGCCCCCTTATTATAGTGTCTTATTATTGCCCCTTATTTATAGTGCCACCTTCTTAGTTCCCCATTATTATTGTACTTCTTATTAGTAACCCCTTATTATAGTGTCCCCTAATTAGTTCAACCCCCCTTTTCCCTAATTACAGTTTTCCCTTTATTTCTAGTGCCCCCTTATTGTAGTGCCTTTTAATAGTTACAGCGCCCCATTTCAACTTTAATTCCCCTCATCCCTCCAGAAAATAAAAAAAATATAAAAATCTACTCACCTTTCCATATTCCGTGACGACCGAAGCTGATGAGGTCTCTCATGCTCCACAAGAGATTCGGCACAGGCTCCGTGATGCAGTGACGTCATCGCGCGGCCTGAGCCAAGACTAGTACGATGCGTACTAGACTGTGGCTTACAGTATGACAGTGCATGGATGGATCTCCATGCTCTTTTATAGGTGACAGGTTCAATTGTATCGGAGTCCCGAGGACTCCACTTCAGTTGAAAGTGGTGCTCTCATGATCGAAGGCACCAGAGGAAGTGTCAGGTGCCCCGGTTCCATTGGGGGCCCCGTGGGGTGTGGAGCCCTGGGCAACTGCCCAGTTTGCCTCTCCCCTCCTAACGCCGGCCCTGCCTCCACCTATTATACTCTGATGACTGAAGAGACCCTAGAGTATAGAAATTTAACGCAATGCATGTGTCAGTGTGCCATTCCCAATTATTTGGTTTTGTTAAAAACTCAACAATTGGGAATATTCAAGTTGAACTTAGCTCGGAATGAATTAGTTTGCCCATAGAAACCCGGGATTTATTTCATTTTCAGTTAAAATGACTAGTAAATGGAATGGAATGTAAAAAAAATAATTTAATGTTTGTACTGCCCAGTTCAGACTGATGTGGGTTGATAAAACAAGTCAATGAGTGCTCATTTGTTTCAGTCTTTTACACTGGTTGATGTACACTACATGAAGGAAGAACAATTGCTTCTGAGATCATACCGCCTCCATGTAGTTTTATTGATTGTTGCTAGCAGGTACCTGTTTACACAGGGCAATGAGCACCTGACAATGGGTCATCTGTTATACTGCAATCATCTGACGGATAAGTAAATGTAACAGCCCAATTTATAAGAATAAGCATTACTAAGATAATAATTGTTCCCATATAATCTGTCCATGTAAAAAGGACTTTATTCCATTGCTATTCCATAGCTATTCCCCACAAAGGGTCAACTGTTCCTATGTTTTAGAACTTTGGTTCAACAATCACCTTATAAATGACAGGGAAGATTACAATGTAAGCTAACACGTACTGTGTATACAGATAATGTTGGCTCATACTACACACAAAAGTTAATGGTAAGATATACAATGACCTTTGTCTATATCACAGAGCATCCTCATAGAGCTGTCCTGTATAAACCAGTATGTCATTTACAGACTACTGTATGATTTCTTAGGTACATATAAATTATATAATGCCATTAACAACAACTCAAGCAAAACGACTTTCCCTATAATTATGTAAAAGGAAAATGTTGGTTTTGGTACCGTGTTAGCCAGTGGTTATAAAATATAAAAAACAAAAAAACTTTGCAAGTCTTCAGTAGGTGATACCTTTTTTAATGGCTAACTCATAATGATGACAGAATATGACGTTTCGAAGCTTCCTCTGAGCTTCTTCTTCAGATATAACTAAAAAACACTCTGTAGAGGCTGCATATTTATAACTGGACACAGGGCTAGAATTACAGGAGGGAGGGGGGAAGAGGCTTATTACTATATACTTATAACAACAAACAATCAATTGCCAGATCCCCAGTTCTTATCTTAATGGCTGTCTTAATGATTTGTATAAAAAGACATAAACCCACGTGAGATGTTCATCCCATTGTCCAACGTCTGGAATAGGGTCATGGCCTTGTACTCATAAATCAGTCGCTGTTTCCTTGATTTAAAGTTCCCTTTTAAGATCAAGATTTTCATGTCATTGATGATGTTGTGGTCTTCCTGGCAAAAATGATTTGGCACGGGAAGATCAGTTCTCTGTTGTTTGATTGTATGGCGATGTGAATTAATTCTCATTCTGAGTTTCTGACCAGTCTCTCCAACATACAGATTTTCAGTGGAACATTTGGTGCAAATGATCAAATACACCACATTAGGTGTGTTACAGGTGAACACACCTGGGATTTTATATTCCCTGTTAGAGTTTGGGATCTCTATCCTGTCAGTGGTCAGTATGTGCGGGCAGGTCTTGCACCTCTTCTGTCCACATGGGAATGTTTAATTTAATTTAATAATTATGTATAAAACCAAAAAAAATACACTCAGAATGTAAATGAGATAATAACACATATCATGTTTTAGGTATGATTGTGTCATTAACGAAAAAATACTCTATTACCATAAGCTTCTGATTTGGGGAGACTTACATTTTTATCTGCAGGAATATTGTTCAATACATTTTGTAAAGACAGATGTTCAGTCTTAAAAGTAGCAGCTTATTTGATAAACAATATCTTCTTAGGGCATTCTTAGGGTCCTCATCTCTCTGTAGTAAGTTTTTATCCTCTCCTTTTCCAAAGATATTGCATGATATATTGAAATTTCTTTGTACTTATCAACATTCATGATGTCTTAATCTTCAATAAACATAAATTACCCACTCCAGATGTTGTATTCCCTAAACTTGCACTGATTTTTTACAATGCTGCACTGATGGTTGTAGACATGGCTTGGAAACCCTTTAAACATTTCAACTCACATATTGCCTTCTGTTCCTGTCATAGAGCTCACAATACATAAAACCTTACTTTATGTCCAGCTTCACTGTTCTAGTCCAAACGTTCGTGTTGGGGCGCGTACTTTTGTGGTAAGGTCTCTTTATGATTTACTAAAGGTGCTTTTTTCCTGTGGGTCTACTTTGGTGATGTTTGGAACTTGTTTTTTTGTGCTTCATTATTAGACTTTGCCTTGTTCATTACCATGCACACACTTGGTCACTTTACTTTACTGCTATCTGTTTCAGAAAGGCTGATGCTCTATAAATCCATTATATATGTACCTGTTACATTGTAGACCCTACACCCCTATTGTATGGTTTTGGTTGAGGGGTTTATGGTTTATTTTTACAATCATGCTACATTGAGACATTGTCTCTTGAATTATTTAGAGCAGCATTGTATGTTTATGCCCCGCACCAATATGATCCATGTACCTTCCACATTGTTTTTCTGGTAGTTTTGGTTCCCCTGTCTTATATGTAATTTATTTGTATTAATTTTGTTACTTTGTTTCCTTATTTTTATTAATTACTTCTAATAAACTTCATTCATTTATGAATTTCTGTCTTTCTGGCAATATTTTTTGTAATTTCCTTTTAGGTATGAAAACTTCTTGACATTTACAAATCCTCAAAGACCCATAGCATTGAGTTGTTTTTTGACTTATTTTTTTTATCTGAAGCAGGAGTGGCCTTGAGTTTCTCTTTCTTTCTTTTTTTTTTTTAACTTTGGCGCTAGGTTCACACCTGCGTTCGGGTTTACGTTCAGGGGTCCCCTTGGAACGGAAACCTAATCTGCTTAAAAAGCATTTACTCTCAAAAACCCACGGACCCCATAGGCTACAATGGGGTCTGCCAGGTTTCCGCCCAAAAAGAGCGGAAAAAATGTGAAGAGAAAAGCGTTGCTTGCAGGACTTTTCTCTCCATAGTTTTGAAGTGAAATGTGGAACGGAATCATCAGGCGGAGTCTGGGCACAGGGGTGAACCTAGCCTTAGTTTGTTCTTCTTTCTGTGAGAGGTTTATCTTATATTTAATTACCTAAAGACTATTTTCTTAAACCTTCATACTACAACTGATTATGAGAAAGAATTTTACAAGACAGCTAAAGTGAGTTTCATTTACTGATTTTGTGTCACTAAATGTATCTTATGCAAAGGACACAGCTGTAACTTGTTTGTTTAAAATTGAAAGTAAGAAGGTAGTAAGGTGCACAGAAGTAAAAAATTAAGATGGGGCAAGACGGTGGCTCAGTGGTTAGCACTGCAGCCTTGCAGAGCTGGAGTCCTGGGTTCGAATCCCGCCATGAACAACATCTGCAAGGAATTTGTATGTTCTCCGTTCTTGCATGGATTTCCTCCCATTCTACAAAGACATACTGATAGGAAGAAAGGAAAAAAATATTTAATATATGGGAGTTGTAGTTTTGCAACAGCTGCAAGGCCACATTGACAGGTGACCCTGAAGCTGTACGGGGACGCATAGAGTGTTTTTTTTTTTGCGGGGCCAGAAGTACTTTTTAGGTATACCATTTTGGGGAATATCTATTGCTTAGATCACCTTGTATTGAAAAAAACCCCGGTGGTTTATGATATATGATTTTCTACTTTTATATATATATTCTAGGGACAGGAGGTGATTTAGAACTTTTATTTATTTTATATTTTTATTATATATTTTTAAAGCTTTTTTTTTTTTTTTTTACTATTTTATTCCCCCCCGGGGGCTTGAACCTGCGGTCGCTTGATTGCAAGTCCCATAGACGGCAATACAACTGTATTGCCGTCTATGGGACATTCTGTCTATTAGTATTACGGCTGGTCATAGAGACCAGACGCAATACTAATATAGCAGTGACAGGCCTGGGAGCCTCATTAGGCTCCCGGCTGTCACCCGAACAGGTCGGCTCCTGCGATATTGCCGCGCAGGAGCCGGCCTGCAACTTTATAGGTACGGGGCCGGTGGGGACCGGCCCCGGGGGAGAAGGGGCCACCGATACTGACTCGGCATACGCTGTACTAGAGAGGCGGATGCCGGCACGGGATAGACGCCGGGGCCTGAGACATCGCTGCGCTCCTCTGCCCTGCATGAAGCCAGCGGCGGGGGGACGGAGGAGCGGAATAGCATCGCCCCTGCCGCTGCTGGCTTCATGCAGGGCAGAGGAGCGCAGCGATGTCTCAGGCCCCGGCACCTGTGCCGGCGTCTATCCCTTGTCGGCATTCGCCTCTCTATTACGGCGGGTGCCAGGCGCTACATTCAGACTATAAGACGCACCCTTCTTTTCCCCCCCAAATTTTGGGGAAAAAAAGTGCGTCTTATAGTCCGAAAAATACGGTATTTATGACACAAAAGAAACGCACACACACCCCAAGAACACAAAATATATCATATATATTCTTATTTAAAAAAATTTCATTACTTTTTCTCTGCACTGGAGGTATTAAAACCAAAATCTGAATAGTTGCTAATGGTAAGCTCACTTTGCTAACATTGATACCAGGGGTGGGATGCAGCCAGTTCTCCAAAACTCTGCTTTTTTAAAAAAAAAAAATATTTTTTTTTAAATATAGCTAAATCACAGAACTTGGGAGAAGAGGAGCCATGACTCAGTGCTGAAATTGGTAAGGGCTCGTTCACATCTGCGCCCGGCACTCTGTTATGCAGGTTTCCATTTCCTGCATAAAACAGAGCAGGAGACAGAAACCTGTGGGTGAGAAAGCTGTCCGGCCATGAGTGGCGGTGAGCGTTTTATGCTCTCCGCCGCGAAACCGGGATTTTTAATCCGGACACAGAGTTGGACATGCAGTACTCTGTGTCCGGATTAAAAAAAACGGTTTCGCGGTGGAGAGCATAAAACGCTCACCACCACTCATGGCCGGAACCGGTCTGTGCTTTCCGTCTTCTTGCAGGCAGAAGACAGAAAGCACAGAACGGAGACCAGAACGCAGGTGTGAACCTAGCGTAATTGGTAGAGCAGGAAACCTGTGGCTTCTTGCCCTACCAGTTTATGACTTGTAGGACAAAGGCCAACCCTCCACTTCTTCCCCATGCAGGACCTGTTGTTAAAAATTTGAAATCCTGCCCCAGGATGAAATCCTAAAAGTGAGGTTATAGCATTACTCCCTTTAGTATGACTAACTAATGAGCATTGTTGTACTGCAATTGCTCTATACCAGGATGGTATTTGGTGTTTGTTCAGACTATATCACTGTGGCAGTCTTTATATGAATTTAATTTAAGGGGAAGAACTGTTGGATTGGGAAAGAATGATGAAGAGATTGTAGGAGAAAATATTGAGATAAAAAAATGGATTTTCAATTTCCAGAGTTGCTCAATGAAATTACTTTAGTAGTATATTATCATAGTTTTTAAGATGCTGTACTGGTTTAAGTGTTGATGTTCAATATAATACCTTTATTAAAACACACAAAACACATTTTATGGTGCTATTGAATCGACATATGATCAGTGTTGAAAGTGCCAGCTTTATAAATCTTCCCCTACGTGTCTATTAATACAGAAAAATCAAATTACTAATTAGTAATATAATGTGATGGCAATTGGCACAAAAACAAACAAACATCAAACACAGTATAATTTACTGTACATTAAAATATGTCTGTGCTACTCAGAATGAAGGTATTCCTACATCTGACATAGTACAATACAAAATATAATGTACAGAGGGTTTAAAGCGCAAATTTAAGGTCGACTTTTCTGGATAAGCTGCCATATATGTATACATGAGTAGCAACATAATTTCTGTTTCATTTCATCATTTCAGTTTTTCCTCTCACACTCTAATTCTCAGTTGTCCCTGAGCTAGTTGGTGTCTGTATCTTGGCTCCTTCTCCTCCTTCCCTCTCCATAGGCTACAGTAAAATCTAGTAATATAATACTCCAACGAGCTGGCAATCTGTCGTGGGAGAACGCGATAGATTTATCAGAAATTTTAGAATCCGTGAACAATTTAGGGTGGGAGAAGAGAAAAAAAAGAGTCTGATAAGTCAAGAGATAAGCATTAGAGATGAGCGAACAGTAAAATGTTCGAGGTTTGATATTCGTTTCGAGTAGCCCCTCAATATTCGACTACTCGAATCGAATATCGAACCCTATTATAGTCTATGGGGGGAAAATGCTCATTTCAGGGGTAGGCAACGTTCGATCAATTTATACTTACCAAGTCCACGAGTGAGGGTCGGGCTGGATCCTCCGAGAAGTCTTCTCCTTGCAGGGTCCCCGTGGCATCTTCCGGCTCTTCATTCACTCTGCCAGGCATCGGGCCTGGGCAGAGCCGACTGCGCATGCCCGCACTACAAGCGGACATGCGCAGTCGGCTCTGCCCAGGCCTGATGCCTGGCAGAGTGAATGAAGAGCCAGAAGATGCCGCGGGGAAGCTGCACGGAGAAGACTTCTAAAGGTAGGAGAAGAACCAGCGTTGATTGGCCGACTGTATAGCATTCGGCCAATCAATGCTGGTTCTGCATCGAACTTTTACATTCAAACAGCGAGTGGTACTCGATCGAGTACGAGTATTTCGAATACCGTAGTATTCGATCGAATACCTACTCGATCGAGTACTACTCGCTCATCTCTAATAAGCATTCTTCTCTGATAACATATATTGCATGGCGTTTTCTTTTACATTCACTTGTACTATTGACTGATACAAAGCTTGTTGAAACATTAGTGACCATTGAATGAAACCAATTCAATACAATATCACAAACATGAGCGTAAAACCCTTTAAAGGCTGCAATTCACACCACAGCTGCTAGATATTTATAGTTTACAGTAGATAGCATATTACTTTGTGTATAACACATCTATAGTTCACAACCAATAAAAGAGAGAGTAAGTATTCATATTAAAACCAAGAAGAATAAAGTTTACCTGCTTGAAACATGCAAATAACAACCATAGCAGTCATGGTACAGTACCGTGCTCCCTCCCTTTTAAAAGTTCTCTAATGGCAAGAACACATGGAATAAAGTTGCAAACGTTGGTCTCCCAATGGTTAATCTTTCGACAAGTTATACTTACTAGCATCACTGCTGAGATCAATGATCATCTGCACCTACCGCATTTTATTTTCTTTACTCTTTGACCAAACCTTAAACCTATGGTTAAATAAGTTGTCTATCGGCTGAAATTTTTTTTGAAGTATTTCAAAAAACATCCGAAGAGCTTCATGCTTCTTCAACCTCATATGTGCTGTTGGTTATGACACAGGTAAAATACATGCTAACTAGGTATTATGTTGAAAGTTATTATACAGAAATAAAAAAATAAATAACTGACAAGGTATTGCTGTTTGTTACAATATTGTTTGGCAATATAAGACAAACTTTGAAATGTGTTGACAACACTTCAGTAGGTTTTTTGTTTGGCTGGTTTCATACAGCGCAATATGACCATATTTTAGGATTTGCATTATCTGTATGATTCCATTGCAGTTAACTATATAAAGTAAAATATAGCTGTATACCTACTGTCCGAGCCAGTCTCATGAAAGTGCAGCATTTTCTGGTAACAAAGTTATACTAAAATTTAGATGGAGTGCGGGTATGCGCAGTCGGCTCTGCCCAGGCCTGATGCCTGGCAGAGTGAATTAAGAGCCGGAAGATGCCGCGGGGACGCTGCACAGAGAAGACTTCTCGGAGGATCCAGCCCGACCCTCACTCGTGGACTTGGTAAGTATAATTTGATCGAATGTTGCCTACCCCTGAAACGAGCATTTTCCCCCCATAGACTGTAATAGGGTTCGATATTTGATTTGAGTAGTCGAATATTGAGCGGCTACTCGAAACGAATATCGAACCTCGAACATTTTACTGTTCGCTCATCTCTATTAATTACCATAATTCTGTAATTCAGCATGATTTGAACATAATGCAAATATACACCTGTGTGGCTAAGGAGAAACAATGGTCTAGTCAAAGTTCTGACCTAAACCCCCAAAAGAATGCTTTCATATGAAATGAGTCATGTACTTGTATGGTCCGTATGTCTGTAGGTTTGTGTGTAGTAAAGTTGTTCTAAAAAAGCAGTAAGTGAAAATTTCTCAACCGTGGTGTAAAAGGGTGATAGCAAATTAGTCATTTCACTGCAGGGGAAAAAAATTAACAAAAATGCAGTATAAAACTAGAATTAATAAATAAATCATATTAGAGCCCAATTCCCAAATGTTCTGTATGCATACACTTGCTATGTGTTAACAATGACACTCAACACTTTACATTCAAAGTATCAATGCCCAGCATTTTAAAGAAGATGCATACAACTTTATACTTGAGGATAAGAGATGAACACAAGCAGGGCCTGAGAAACACAAGTATTGTCCCTACCAGAATTGTGCAGATTTAAAGTACATCAGCTTGTCCCTCAAAAATAAGCCCTCAACTAACTCCATAAAAAGACTCTGTTGGCTGCCCTAGGCCTGGGATGTAACATCCAGTTTCACTTACAGAATGGATCACATTATTCTAATCAGACAATCCATCTGTGGTAATGGTTTAGCTCCACACATCTCTTGCTATCATCCTACCTTGTCATTGTTCTCCCTACAATTGGGACATGCAATGTTGAACAGTGGTAACATCTTGGTCTAGGCAGGTAGCGATCTGGCAGAGTAATAAACCAAAGTTTCTTAGCTCAAGGGTTCTGTTCCTCTTATTGTAATTTTTCTGAAACTAAATATATCTCAGCGAACAGTAAGCCTTTAGAAGATGGTGATGCAAAAACATTTTTTTTTCCAAAAATGGGTTTTATTGTAATAAATTAGCAAAATATAAATAAAGTAAATGAAATAAGTATTGCTGTAATGGTAATGACTGATGGTTAGTCTGTTTAAGGTGTAAAGAATATTAGAAAACATTCACAATATACTGAGCTTTGAACCAGAAAAAGTTTGCAGTCCAGGATGCGTGCTGTGAACACGTTATACTATATAAAGATCAAAGTTAAATGTATATCCTTGCATTTAGCATATGAACTTACATGGGGTTTTCTCAAAAGTCAACTTTTCCTCTATCCATAGGATGGGATAAAAGTATCTGACTGCAGGAGATCCCATTACTGGGGGCCCCAGTGATCACAAGAAAGGGGGTCTCATGTACCTCCATTTGAATGGTACAATGATAACGCATATACTCTAATCCAACATCAGTCTTATAAGTCTCTAAAAATGGAATATGTCTGTTTAGCTCAGCTTGTCTAGGAAAATATTAATGGCAGGGTACGACTATTGATCGTTGACCATTTTGTTAAAAATACATCATCTCATTTTTACCAATTACTTATGTAATTCACCACACTCATGAGCATTTTAATTAGATTATTAATGGATAATGTTCACAACCAGTAGAAGTTTTTATTTTTAGGGTAATGACTCCCATGAAAGATCTCCAAGAGTTGTCACATCAGTAATTCCTGCCATTACATCAGATGTTTTTGTGACATCATTTACTCCTCATGTTGGCCCGGCCTCAACATTTCAGTTGAAAATTTAATATTTGGAAAATAAATAAAAATTTAATATTTTCGATTGATGCTGTCCAAAAATATTTAAGGTACATTGCATGCCCAGCTACATGGATTGTACTGTGATGAATAGGTCCATATACATTATGAGCTTATCCAATAAATTCATATATTCAAAAAGTAAACTCAAACTAATACAACCATTATCAGAAATGATGAATAATAATTTATTTTTAATCCATCTCCACAGTTATATCTAACTACATGACTTATGCCAACACAAATCTTGGCACAGTTGCCAACCGACACTTTAATTGGACAAATACAGCTGTAAAATACATATTCAATGTACACGGTCTCAAACTCTCAAACACATGTCTGAAGTAGAAGATGAGATGTGGTACATTACAAACGTTGTGTGTATTTCAATAACCAGGTATATAAAGCAGTTTATTTTGGTATTTACTTTATGTGATCATGAACGTATAAAAATGAAAGAAGCTAGAGAAATAAATTTTCACTTACAATAGATATATTAATAAAACAAATGGCTTCTTCAAGTTTCCGTATTAAAAAAAAATGAACCATTCAATATCTTCACAAATAATTCCATATTGGTAAAGAAAGTAGTAATATATGAAAAGGAAATGCAAAATTGTTAAATCGGTTTGTTTAAAAAAGAGAAACTATAAACAGTCACAAAATCTATAAAATGCCACATTGAACGAGGCAATCGCACCCTACCTAAAAAGGTAGCCTACTTCTTGGCAGCCATACTCAAACAGTAGTGACTGATAAAAAGGCATTGTGTACTCTCGCTCCATCAGGAGACTTCTCTCCATGTGTCATGAGTTCTTGGATTGTCATCCAGTTATCCAATATCTTTTTGTTCCGTTTCTTCATCATTTTTTTATGACTCAGTTCAATTATACTAACTTCTTTTCTGCTTTCACTGCCACTCTGTGGACTTTCTTTAAGACATTCCAACCTGCTACGCATCATGAATTCCCTCCTTCTTCTTTGCTCTTTTGCTCTCATAAGGTGCTGCTTTCTTTCCTCCTTACTCCAATAACGTCCCATCTTCATTTCACTCATTGTGTCATCGTCTGTGGTCATTCCACTTCTCTCCTCCTTGATTTTTAAGGCACGCTCTTTAAGAAGTTTGTCCCTCACTGGCCTTTTAGTAATGTATCTTGTACCATCACTCCTTATTTTGACTTTCCATTCCATCCTTGGCTCTGTGGACCGTTGTGATTCTTTACACATTGTTACCAGATTTATTTGACTTTGTGCATATTCCACTGCTGATTTCTGTTGGATGAGTTGCATGTAACTTTGATAATGTCTTGCATGGATGGGTATATTTCCAAGCCTATATGGTGAACTGTGATATGGAGAAAGATATGGAATTTCCTCAGTGCTTTTCTTCCTATGACCTAAGAATGTACTGCAGTCTAGCATATTTCCTTGACATTCTGAGCTAAGATTTTGTTCATTGGTTTTAGATTTGGATGGGGTATTCTCAGTGCTGCTTAGTCCAGATGATAAATGGTTTGTAACAATAGTGCTTCGGAGATTTTTCCGGTTTGTAATACTGATTATTCTTTGAAGAGAACTATCCGGGGACCTGTCTACTGTCAGAGGTGTGCTTCTACAGCTTTCTGCCGTATTATAAGCACTAGAACTGTCCTTATCAGATCTCTCTGGATGTTCTCTAATATTGCCTACTTTACTTCTCTGTACTTCAATGCTGGTATTATAATTGCAAAATTCATCATCATGAATTTCCCAAATGTCTCCACTCTGATTATTAACGTTTTGGCGACGGTGTGCTTGCATAATGCTCTGGCATTCAAGTTCAATACTTCTAAGCTCTTCATTTAAAAGTTGTAACTCATGCTCGACTCCGTTCTCTGATCTGCTACATTCAATTGTGCTGCTGGAATAGTATAAGTCATATTCTCCTCGATTCCGGATTTGGCACTTAAGCTCTAGCAATTGCCGGAATCTGTCACAATCTTCTTCCTGATTGACAGTGAGATCAGAATCAATGTATTCCCCAGAAACCAAACTTTCATTGCAATGTAGTTCACTGCTACCTAATGTATCCTGACTCTGTCTTAAGTCTGCATTTTTCTGTAGATGGGTAATGTTGTGATCTTTGACTATATTTTCCATCTCTGAGCTCTCATCATGATGTAGACTTTCATCAGTGCGACCCACACCACTGTCTTTTTCATGGTTATTGGATGATGAAGTTGCTGTGTCAGTTGTACCATCCTCCTCTTCTGGCTTTTTCTGCTGAAGGAAATAAAATATTTTATTAACTCATTTTAGTAAATTGCAACATAGGCAATATTAAATAGAGCATGGAATTGTGCCTTTAAAGAAATACAGGATTTACAATTTTACAGTTAGTGCAAAAATGCTTACACAGGCAGGGTTTCCTCATCTGTGCATTGTAAACAATGAGGATGTATTTTTGGATAAAAATGGTCTGCTTATGATGAAGAAGGAAAGTTAGTACAAGATAACATGAACAGCTGATTTTAAAGGGTCAAAGATCCTTCTTCCTAAAGAACCTATCTAGCAAGGTTAAGTCATTGTTCTGTATCAAAATGGAAATGTATGTAAGCAAAAGAAGATTTGTTACTATATGTGCACAAGGACAGAGGATACTGTATAATGTCTAGAAATTACATTCCAGCAAATCTCAAATACATGAATTTCGTATCCAACACTTAGATAAATCCTAATCCCGATTAGCATTACTGGCTGCATTTTTTGGTGACATTTCTAATTTTGTTATATTTATAAATCACATTTTCCTGTAATTTTTTTCAAGGTTTACAATGAATCATTGTAGACACCAGAAACAACTTGGTATTCAAAGCATGCTATGTTTTGGGAAAAAAAAAATCCATTAACGCATAAAACACCATAAAAATTCCCAAAAAATCTCAATACTTTGTAGGTAGTGTCAGGGTCTGGGGTTGCTAGGTGGGGTGGCATAGAAACACAAGTCCACTTTCTTTAGTCCAAAACAAAGGTAGAGTTTTATTTTCATTCAAAAATAGAGTGCAGCAACAAAAGGAAACAATACAAAAAATAAATACCCACCCGGCTAGGCTCTAACTAAACATAGAATAGGTTACCTCACCTAGAATCACAGAAACCAAAAGCCAGTTGAGTCATTCAGGACAGAGCTCCAAAAAAATATGACCTCTCTGTTTGCTCTCTAGCCAAGCTCTGTTGCCCAGAGTCTTCTGCTGGAGCTGGCTTCTTAAGCCTCCCTTGATGAGCAGACTCTCTGCAGATGAGTTGCTGCCAGAACATCCCCAAAGTGTGGACTGGAGGGGGGTGGAATGACAGGTCCCACTACCAACCTATCTGCCATTCCTAAAAATCCAGCCCAATACTCAACATTTACCAACAAACATACCTTCTGGAGTTTTCTCATCTCACCCACCTTAGTAGTCTAGGTGAGATGTACACCCCCCTTCATTACCTGACCAGCCATCGGCTTACAGTAGTTTTATATATTATATATATATATATATATATATATATATATATATATATATATATATATAGTGGTGTAGCTGCTGGCCATTCATTGACTAGGAGCACGGCTGCAACATCGTACAGTAATAGGAGCTGCTCCATATTTTGCAGCTCAGACTGTCCACCCACTTTAAGCCCCTCACAGACGATTGTGTGCTAGGTCAGTGTGCTATCCAGGTTTTTCCCAGACAGCACACTGGATCCATTCATTTCTGTGGGCCTGTGCACATGACCTTGAATTACATGGTCATGAGTGTGAGGTCCTATCCCTGTTCCATTTTACAGCTATGCTTCTACGGCTCCTATTCATTGAATGAATGGGGCTGCAGGGGAGGCACATGGATGGCGTAATTCACGTTTGGTGACTAGCACATGGTCATGTGCAACCTGGCTGAAGCTAGGGCTCCAAATAGTGAAATTTAGCTTAAAAATACAGCGGAAAACAATACAGCAGCGTATTACATTGGGACGCATGGTATCTGTGAAATGTGGACACCACATTGATATGATTTATGTGATACACAGATCTTTGAATAAGGCTTAAGGATGGATTTTCAAGTTCTAAAGTAATTTATGCAAAAGAGAGACTAAGTTTTTGGTCCCTCCAGCAGGGATCAGTGTATAAGGCTGCAACACTGTATTGTCCCTAATAAACATCATATCTGTAGCCACTCACTAGTCATAGTGGTCTTGAGCTATATAATGCTGAATCCATTGACTGTCTGCATTGGTGTCATGTGAATGTCCAGTCATTTAAACTCATCCCAGCAGAGAAAACCAATTTACAGCCCTGGAAGTGAGGGATGGTCCGCCAGGTACGTATAGGCTTATTTGTGATTTTAAGTCTCTGCTTTCAACCATGTTTTTTTTAGAAGTTTAAATCCCTTTAAAGAACCAGGTGATTTCTAGAGTCCTATCTGAGACCAGGATATTATACAGGGAAAGAAACTGAGCTTTATGATAAATAGGTTTACAGCTGAGTCTGCCCATAATTTAACTCTAACCTGGACTTCAATTTCTCAAGAAATCCATTTAATTGGTGTACCCAGCAGAAATGACCTATCTACATATACCCACAGTAATTGGCCACTTTCCCTGTATCTATGTGTGCAACAGAAGGCTGGCCATCATATGTAGGCAGGGTAAGTAAGGCTGTTATTGGAGGACATTTTTATGCCTTTTATGATAGTTTCCTGATATACAAAACATGAAAAATCACAATTTTTGTGCAATATGTGATTTTCCCCAAAAAGTGTGAATTTATTCTCTTTTATACTACCTTTGACACTTTCCTGAAAAGGAATTTGGAGAGGACCATGGCATAGGTGGTGCCATGACATATGTGATCAGTAATGCAGTATTCTGGTATAAATCATGCCTAAAATCTCTGGTCGCTATGGGCTGGCATAGATTTCAATACAGATGTGTGGCCTCACCAGAGGATACGCCTGCTTCATGATGTGGCATTCTCATTTTCAAAAAGTCCTGGAGTACATGGATTATCTAGAATGGCATAGTAAATATTCACCCCACCATTGTCTTTTCTATAATCATATACTTATATATCATAAAATGTAGGATATTCTATTCTAAATCCTATAATCACGTGTTCCCATATCTCACAGAGCTCAGTTTCTCTCCCTCTGTCATATCCTGCTCTAAGGGCAGGAGAAACCATTCAATAGATGCTCATTAACCCCACATTCACACAGATGGGTTTCACCTTTGAAACTCAGTCTACGTGTTTGCCGGATTTAACAGAGAGGGTGGGAGAGGGACTCCTAGCATAGTAGTTATCTATGATCCTAAACTTTCTCCCAGCAATATACTGTCCTGGACTGATTAGGCCGGGTTCACACGATGTCTTTTGGCACGTAATGTGCCACGTGGACGCCGCGGAAGGTTTTGAGGGCCGTATACGCTCCCATTGTTTTCAATGGGAGCCAGTACCGTATACGCGGCGCTATTTTGCGGCTGTGATTTTGCGGCGGCCGCAAAATAGCACCGCGTATACGGTACCGGCTCCCATTGAAAACAATGGGAGCGTATACGAACCGCAAAACCTCCCGCGGTGTCTACGTGGCACATTACGTGCCAAAAGACATCGTGTGAACCCGGCCTTACAATACAGGAAAGTATGTCACTGGAAGCCAGGGACACCTAGAAGCATAGGTAACTGTATTATCGTGTATAGTCTTGTGACTATGGGGTTAATCTATACAGATCCTTAGTTAGCTTTAACAAGTGGCTGTTGTACTTTTCAGAAATGTATGTATTTAAAGTGAGTCTGTCAGTAGGAATATCTGTATCAAACTAATGATAGTACCTTGTAGAGAGGCTTCTATACTTTCCTATAATGTGTTTTTTATTCTTTATTTTCAAGCAAATTAGCTGAAAAGGGCTTAAAGGGCATGTCTTCTGCATGGGCTTCCTATCCAGATAACCACCCCTAACTGCAGACAAAGTATGACAAAGTGGAAGGCATCACTTAAGGGGGTGGTGGGGTTACAGATGGTTATCTAGAGCAAAGTGTGTAACAGGAGAAGACACACCAAAAGTCCTTTTCAGCTAATTTCAATAAGAATAAAACTGCATTTCATGAAGATGGAGCTGCAATGCGGATTACAAATTGCATCATTGGTAAGTGTAGAGCGCGCCCTACAACATACTGTCATTAGTTTGATACTGATTTTCCTACTGACATATTTACCTGCACAGATCTGTTAAAATGAGTCTAAGTCCCTGAGCTGAGAACAGTAACAATATAGCATTACATTAACAGTTCTAACCTGGGGTGTTTATTTCTGTATCAGTGTTGATTGACTATTCTTATTCATTCACTGTAGTTCATGCCATTGAATTATAATAGTCAAACCACCCTGGCAGAAGCAAAAATGTGAGCTTTTTTCAAGGGTGTATATATTAGTTGATACCACCTAAGTGCTTCAAAGCTGATCATTTTTATGTCTGGCACAAATTATATTAATGCGGTTATTGGCAGAAAGATAAATCCTGTACACAGAGGAAACAGACTTTGAAATAAAGATTGCTCTGGGCATTGCGACATTGTAATCTAATACAAGAGAACAGCACCCTTTGCAAAACATCTATTGCAAGAAGTGGCCATTTTCTTATGTCTTTTTCCATTTGTATTGCAAATTAGATGAAGGAAAACAACATTTAGCTCATTTCTACCTGTTGCACTTCATTTGCTGCGTACTGCATTGCCTCATGACGTTGTTCTTCCAGTATTTGCATGTTTAACTCTTCCAAGAATTCATTCCTTTCATCATCAAGCCAGCCTTCATCCAGCTGTAAAGAATACATTAGTATATGACATTAGTACTAACACATGGTAATGTGGTGTAAGGCCTAATAGCAACGCCTGGCCACTTCCTTTCATCATAATGACTCTTTTGAAATACAACCTTTTTATACTTTGCTTTACACCAAAATAATAATGATAACATATTCATTTCCAATGCCTTTCATCCCGCACATAAACAATAAGACTAATTTGTTGATAATCTGTAAGATCTTGTAGCATTTTGTAAGAGATATATGCATCAATAAACAGTTGTAAATGTGTTTGTTCGGCGCACTCTTTCTGGTGTCAGGTGCGTGCCAGGATGTTGCCATGGATGGAACTCATTTACAGAATTATTCGAAATTTTCACTTCAAAGCTAAATGTGCTGGAAATGATAAAAATATTCAAAATCCTACACCAGAAATAAGTTTGGCTTAGTATCAACAGATAATTTCATACTTATGTCCAAATCTCAAAAATACTTCAAAAAAGTATCAGATTTTTTAGGTTTTTATTATTTATATTATGGAAAATATTAGTAATCATGAAAATGCTGCATACTATATATTCTATCCTGAAAAGATATATTATATTTTATAATATACTGCTCCTGTGTTTAGGTCATTGGTGTTGTAGAGCCACTAAATTCTCTATATTTCCACTGTATCTGAGTTATTAAAGTCATAATTGATTTCTTCACTGCATACAGCTGATTTTAGGCACATCACTTAACCCATACACCATCAAAGGCTGGGGCCTCACATGGCATAATCCCATCCACATATTGTGGTAAAATATGTGCTGTGATTTCCAAAACCATTGTGTGTTTGAAAATCACATCATGTCATTTATACCTATGGAAATGGCGGTGGTTTCCCTATAGGTGTAATGGAAGCCACAACGGAAACACTTTTTTGCTGCGGCTTGCTACGTGGGGCTTAGCCAAAAGCTGTGTACTGAATACAGCATCCACCCAACTGCCCAATACACATGCACACTTGGCTTGGCAGAATCTGCATATGTTTTCAATAGAGAGAGCAAAGTAAGCCATTAAAGGGGTTGTCCCATAACAAGGATCCTATCTATACTGCTTGTTAATGTGGATTTAAGACTTTTCCTAAATACACTGCCTCAGCAAAACTGCTTTGTTTGTCCACTATCTTAATTTATTCACTTCACTGTTGACACTGCATTTCTATGGCCCTTGGGATTATCTGCTCATTTCCCAAGTGATGTAGCTGCCTGCTCTCAGGGGGAGAGGGAAGGGGGGCTAAGTGCATGGGAACGAGCCTGTGTCTGTAGCTGTTCCTGTGTCTGCACCACACATGTGACCTAGCTTTCTGCTCTCAGATAAAGGAGGGGTGAAATGATTGCTGCTTTTTTATATAAAACAGTCTGAATCCTAGTGGGCTAAAGGACCTGGTCCCTCTGCTCACTAGGATTTAGCTTTCTTATATAGAGCAGGCTAAAAGCTAGTGGATAGAAGAACCTGGTCCCTTAGCCCACTAGGATGTAGCCGACTCTATATAGAATAAGCTAAATCCAAGTGTTATAGGACCTTTGATGACATCACAGGCCCTTCAGTCGTCCCATAGGATCACGCTATGTGGTGGGCGGAGCTACACACTAATTTGGGGGTGGAGCTAAACTGGAGGTAGTCGGACAGTGTGGCTTTGCATATGAAACCCCGCCTACCAATTGGCGTAAAAAAAAACAGGAAGAAAGAAGTCTTTGCAGCAGCAAAGACTGGTGAGCAAGGAACATGGGAATATCCCTTTAACGCCTCTGATGGTGGCTTACAATATCTCTTCTGAGACAAAAGGATCAAGCATTGAACTGAATGTTTGTTTTTTTTTAAACCCAATATCACTTTTAAGCAAAGAGTCAGGACACCCCCATAACCACAAGATTTTGGTAAGATTCTGGAAATAGTGTGGGCAGAGACAGTAGTATATAATGAAGCTGCCATCTGCTCAAGCTTGTCAGCAGATCTTATAATTCTCTCCTGGTTGTTTGTCTGAGTCGTCTGGAGCCTGTTTATCATGTGCGTGCCCTCAGGTAACCACTGCTCTCAACAACCCCTAACAGCAAAGTAAGAACAGCCTAGATGGCGGCAATTTGTCAAAATGACCATTATGCTTCTCTCAGTCCGTGCTCGCAAAGTCTGTCAGCTGAGTATAATGTCTTCCAGTGCATTGTACAGGCATGTCTAGCAGGCCACAATCTCTCACCAATAGGGTCACTACCTAAAATTCTTTTCATGCAAAAGGGAAATCACTTTCATGTCCTCTTGTGGAAAAAGTTAGCGTCTAAGCAGATCACAGTTTAACTGATTTACATATCTGCCTGTGACATAACTGCATGATGTTGTTATTTTTTCATCAGTTAGTACACAGGGTGTCCAGAAAGTAAGTACACAAAATGAAAGGGTGGACTTTAGCCAATGTATGTAGCATTTTTTATTAATGAACATGTGGCTCTGCAGGTAGACCGATATGTCGGTTTCCAATTCCTCGTTGCAACATGTGAAAGGAGAATTGAAGAAGAGAAAGCACTTTAATGGGAAATTCGTTTAATCACTGTTACTTACTACAAGAATTGCTCGAAGTGCTGGCCCCCTGCCTTGTTACAAGCATTGCAATGCCGGAAGATGGATTGATGCAGCATTTCACAGACTCCTGGCTGGAATCTCACTGCGACAAATGCAGCCTGGATGTGGTTCACAAGCTCTTTGCGAGTTGGCACAAGCATTGCGTACACAACGGACTAGACACGTCCCCACAAGAAAAAATCAAGGCGAGCTAGGGGGCCACAGCACAGGTCCGCTGCGTCCGATCCACCGATTCGGCCATCGGTTGTTAATGTGTTCACAGACAATGCGGCCAAAATGGGGAGGTGCTTCATCCTGCTGAAGCCACATCCTTGCCCTCATATTCAAAGGCACATCTTTGAGCAATACCGGCAAATCATCCTGCAGAAATGCACTGTGTCCGTCTACCTGCAGCGCCACCATGGTGCATTTCCGCCCACATGTTCATGAATAAAAAACGCTTCATATACCGGCTAAATTCCACCCTTTCATTTTGTGTACTTACTTTCTGGACACCCTGTATTAAAGGAATTTTGGAGGCTTTTTTTTACTTCCTTTGGCCCCCTGCCCCTGTATTCTGGTTGATTTTCTCTCCCCTTCAGACTGGGTTTATGGAGTTTTTATAAAAAACACTTGGGAAATTATTAAATCAGACCCAGACATCGGTCCCCAGATTAATGACTATCCACTTGTCACATATAGGAGGGGTCCTAACCTTAAGGACAGATTGGTGAAGAGTCATCTAGCACCCCTTGTAAATGATAACTGGCTAGGGAGGCATGCTCAGGGTCTGGTGGGGACTTTTTCCTGCGGATCCTGTCGGGCATGCGCATCAATCGTACCTGGCAAGACCTTTAGGAGTAATTTGACAAATATGGAATATACTAATAAAAATTTCATAAATTGTAAGACACGAGGAGTTATTTATCTGGCCAGCTGCTCCGCCTGTGGAACTCAATACGTGGGTAAAACCATTCGCGAGTTCCGCAGAAGGATTCGTGAGCACATAAATGATATCTCTAGAGGCGAGGACACCCCTTTGGCACGTCATATATGTGAGAAACATGGTGGAGATGTGTTCATTGTAAAATTCCAGGGAGTGGAACTGGTCCATCCATCTCCTCGGGGGGGAGATTTTGATAAAAAGCTCCTGCAGCGGGAGGCTAGATGGACCTTTACGTTAAAGACTGTGAAACCGTGGGGTCTTAATGATGGCATCTCGTTTGCCTGTTTTATTTAAACTTGGGTTCAGTTTACCATTTCCATATGTGGGATTTTATGCTTGGTGATTTACCCTATTTACAACCTTTTAAGATCATGGATGGTGGTGTAGGGTGGTAATAGTTATGGTTACAGCTATGGTAGTATGGTTCTACAGTTCTTGATAGGGGTTATGCATGAGGTGTAGTCATCTGTTTTCCCTGTGCAGTATCCCCGTGTAGCTGGTACCAGGATGCTGTGCTGAGTGAGTCCCCCTTTGGGAGGGGATCCCAGTGTTCTGTCATATAGTCATGGTGTTTTATATATTCATCAGGTCATATTCTTACCTGTATAGACATTTCCTTTGTAACAATTGTGTATTTGAACTGCAGGGGGGCGGAGTTGGGGAGTTATTATGAATGGCCTTTCTGGCAGTTCTCATCTAGCTGATGTCATTGAATGTGCAGGGAGCTCGGGGCGGAGTCGGCCGTATGGAGTAAGGACACACCTCCGGCTTCTGAATGATGCTCGCCTGCACATGTGCAGTAAAGACACAACGTCACATGCCGGCCGTCAGAACTATTGGTCTGGTTTGCACACGCTGATTGGATATAGCGTCTGCTAGGGGGTGTGGCTTTGCACATTTAAACTCAGCATTTTCTCGCGCCCCCTATGGCTAAACATCAATGCCATGGGGGGAACCGGAGTTATATCATAAGATGCTAATGTGATTTAGATAGTGGTCAGTTAATCTCCTGTGCACAACAAAAGCCTCTGATGATTCATACGGACAGGGAGAGTGTTAGTATGTTGAAACGCGTCAGGCAAAGATTAAGATAATCTCGGCTATTGTTTTAGCCCTTAAGCAGGCAAGGGGAATTGAGCTGTCTGAGCTGCCTGTGATTTATCAGCAGCAGAGCAGCTCTACCCGGATAATCACTTTAGCCTATACATAGGTGTTACTATCCGGTTACTCTGTATACCAGCCTTCTAACAAGTCCTCTTTTGTAGGCATTTTAATGCACAGCAGAGAGCTTCAGTGCTTTAACAAAATAAATTACTAACTGTAGCTCCAGCTTATGGGAAGGAAAAATCTATAGCAGTGGAGTTATTTGCCTGCCAGTACTCTATAGATAACAAATATATAGCACACGTTTTTCCAGCCCTGCTCTTGATCCCATTATCCACAACAAAGATAAGAAGTGTAACAATAGTGGGGTAAATAAACGAGTGTGTCCCACTCCCCCACAGGCTAGGTGGTTGCACATAATCATTACCTTTGTGAATTTGGGGGTATTTTATACCACATTTTTGTTATGTTGTCTTCTACTAAGTATAGCTTTTAATACATATCAATAAAAGTGAAATTTTAACCCCTTAGTGACCAGCCTATTTTGGACCTTAATGACCAAGCCAAATTTTTGGAAATTTGCCCTGTGTCACTTTATCAGTGAATAATTCTGTAACAGTATAGCGCATCCAAGCGATTCTGATATTGTTTTTTCGTGACATGTTGTACTTTACTGAGAAGGTAAAATTAGACTGATATAACTTGCGTAAATCTATTTAAAAACTCGCAAATGCTGAAAATTTTGAAAATTTTTCAATGTTTTCCATTTTTAGCTGCAATATCTCACATATACACAATAATACAGGGCAAAAAAGTTAGTAGTTATATACTTCCAAATGTCCCTTTTGTGTTTCAAGCATATTTGAAATAATTTTAGCATATTTGAGTAACTTAGACAATTTACAAGTTTATCAAGTTTATAAGCAAATTTTGGAAATTTTGAGTTTGTCATTTTTTCCTGTACCAAGCTCTGTTTGCAGACAGGAATTGGTGGAATAATGACAGAACCTCCCATTAAATGACCCAATTTGGAAAACTAGACCCCTTCAGGTATTCTTTGAGGGGTTTAGTGAGTATTTTGATCAAATAAATATTGTTTTGCAAGAATTATTACAAATGATGAAAAAAATGACATTTTCATTTTCTTCAAATATATGTCATTTTAAAGCCAGTTTTTTTGCACACAACACATCAAAAAGAAGAAACACACCCCAAAATATATCACCCCACTTCTCCCGTGTTAAAATATGTTCATTTTGTGGCCTTAGTCCTATGTACACACATATAGTAGGGCCTAAGAGGTAAGGAGGGCCAATTGGATTTCAAAACACAAATTTTGCTTGCAGATATTTTAGGCCCATTGCACATTCAAACAAGATTTGAGTTACCAAAGCAATTGAAAACCCCCATAAATGACCCCATTTTATAAACTAGACCCCTTAGGGTATTCATTGAGGGGTATAGAGAGTACTTTGACGCCATAAGTTTTGAGAAAATTTGCGTCAAACAAAAAAAAAAATCATATTTTTTACACAAGTGTCATTTTATAGGCAGTTTTTTTGCACATAACACATGAAAATGAAGAAAAACACCCCAAAATAGATGACCCCATTTCTCCTGTGTTCAAAAATGTACACTTTGTGGCCTTAATCCTATGTACGGACGCACGGTAGGGCCCAAAAAGAAGGGAGCACCAACTGGATTTCAAGACACAATTTTTGCTTCTAAATGTTTCAGGCCCATTGCGCATTCAAACAAGATTTGAGTTACCAAAATAATTGAAAACCCCCATAAATGACACCATTTTATAAACTAGACCCCTTGAGGTATTCATTGAGGGGTATAGTGAGTATTTTGACCCCATAGGTTTTAAAAGAATTTGCGTCAAACAAAAAATTCTCATATTTTTTACACAAAAGAGTCATTTTAAAGGCAGTTTTTTTGCACACAAGGCATGAAAATTAAGAAAAACACCCCAAAATAGATGGCCCCATTTCTCCCGTGTTCAAAAATGTACACTTTGTGGCCTTAATCCTATGTACGGATGCACGGCAGGGCCCAAAAAGAAGGGAGCACCAACTGGATTTCAAGACACAAATTTTGCTTGCAGATATTTCAGGCCCATTGCACATTCAAACAAGATTTGAGTTACCAAAACAATTGAAAACCCCCATAAATGACCCCATTTTATAAACTAGACCCCTTAAGGTATTCATTGAGGGGTATAGTGAGCATTTTGACCCTATAGCCGTTTCACAGATTTTACTAACCTTGGGATGTGTAGGTTAAAAATTACTAAAATGTCCCTTTATCCCCAAAGTTTTCATTTTCACAAGGGGTTAAAAGAGAAAATGCCCCCACAGTTTGTTACACAATTTCTCCTGAACACGGCAATATCCCATATGTGGCCATAATCTGATGTATGGGGACATGGTGGGGCTTAGAATGGGAAGAGCGCTATTTGGCTTTTGGAGGGCAGATATTGCTGGAATAGTTTTCAGGTGCCATGTCGTATCTGCAGAGCCCCTAAAGTACCAATACAATGGAAAGTCCTCAGATGTGACCCCATTTTAAAAACTACACCCATCAAGGAATGTATCAAGGGGTATTATCATTTTGAGCCTAAAAATGCTTCCCAAAAATTAATGTACAGAATGAAAATTGAAATTTTTAAAGAAATCTGCCATCTCGGTGCCCAATACGTTGCACCCACTTTGTGTTGTCAGAGACCTGCACTCCTAAAACTATTAAGGGGCCATCCCGAGGGGCAGAAAATTATATATGTGGGTGTAAACTGCTGCTTGGGCACACAGCAGGGCGCAGAAGGGAAGGAGCACTGCGCATTTTAGCTATTGGGGTACAGAGTTAGAGGGACTTTTGGGGCGCCATGTTGTTTTTTCAGAGCCCTGGAGGTGACAGTAAACTGGAATTCGCCAAGAAGTGACCCTATTTTGTAGGGGAAATTTTAGGGTCTCGGCAAATATGACATGGTGTCCAAACACCAACAATCTAAATCTGCACTCCAAAAGCACATAGCGCTCCTTCACATCTGCGCCCTGCTGTGTACCCAAATGGCGGTGTATGCCCACATGTATGACACTGGTGTACCCTGGATAACGGACTTAATGCCATGTGTGGGTAGAATCAGCTGTTTGGGTATAGCCGGGCACAGAAGGGAAGGAGCGCTATTTTGGTTTTTGGCGCACAGTTTGGTTTTTGGATGTCACTTTTGCAAAGCCCCTGAATTGCCAATAAAGTGGAATCCGCAGACATGTCACGCCATTTTGGACACTAGCCTACTGATGGGATTTATCAAGTGGTGTAGCGAGAATTTTTAACCCTTGAGTGTTGCATTTATTTGGTTTCCAGAAATGAAATTGCGGCTGATAATGAGAAGTTAAAAATGAAGTTTTCCAGAGATTCGCCATTTCAGTATCTGATATGTTGTGCCTGACTTATGTCAGCAGAGACACTCCAAACACTGTTAAGCGGGTATCCCGGGCACAACAGCTTTCAGAGCGTTCATCTCTGATACAAGGTGGGCACAACATATTATGCACTGAAATGACGGATTCCTGGAAAAATGGTCATTTTCACCTTTCACAATCAGCCGCGTATTCATTTATGGATAATAAGTTATAGCAACATTTGGGGGTTAAAATGCTGTCTACCCCTGGATGAATCCTTCAGGGGTGTAGTTTCCAAAATAAGGTCTCATATCAGGGGATTCCACTTTACTGGCGCTTCAGCTCTGCAAAAGTGTCATGGCATCCAAAAACCAAACCGTCTGTGCTCCAAAAACCCAATAACCGTTCTTCCCTTCTGTGTCCGGCTGTGCCCTAATATCAGTATATACCCACATATGACATTACGTTCGTTATCCTGGGTACACCAGTGTCATACATGTGTCATACATGGGGCATAATCTGCAGTTGGGGTACACAGCAGGGCGCAGAAGGGAAGGAGCGCGATGCGGCTTTTGGAGCACAGATTCAGATGTTTGGTATCTGGACGCCATGTCATGTTTGTAGAGCCTGTAAGGTACCAGAAAAGTGGATTCCCCAAAGGAGTGACCCCATTTTGAAAACTGCACCCCTCAAAGAATTTATCAGGGGGTGTAGTGAGTATTAGTATCCCAGACGTGACTGCACAGCGGATGGCAAAGAGGGAATATATAAGCTGTGCGGAGGACATTGGGGACACCAAATTCCCTACTATGTCCCAGTAGCTCCTATGATTGGTGGAGTCAAACTGGGGGTCACTTTGGGGGTCACTTCTGGTGTCTGTTCCCTCACAAGCTGTAAATCTGGGGAGTCCCCTGATATTCGCTCGCACAGCTTATATATTCCCTTCCTGCCGCAGCCAGTTGTGTTCTAATGATTTTGGCGATTTTGGGGTTGTTTGTCTTCACATTGTGAGATGCTATATTTTCTTTATTTTTCTGGTGACATGGCCATATAAGGGCTTGTTGTTTGCGGGATGAGATGCATTTTGTAATGACACCATTTTTGGGTGCCTACAACTTATTGAATACATTTTATTAACTCTTTTTTTGCTGGATTTTCTAAAGAAAAATCAATTCTGGCATTGCATTCTACCTTTTAAATTTTTCGCCATGCAGCGTACAGTATAAGTAACATGTGACCTTTATTCTGCGGGTCGGTACGGTTACAGCGATACCTCATTTATGTTATTTTTTAATGCAATACTAATTCTGTAGAATAAAAACACATTTAGGGACATAAATCAACGTTTTTTGTATCACCATCTTCTGAGAGGCGTAACATTTTTATTTTTTGGTTGACAGTGTTGGTTGAGGGCTTATTTTTTGCGGGACAATGTGCGCTTTTTATTGGTACTGTTGTGCGGTGATTATGACTTTTTGATCACTTTTTATAGCATATTTTGTAAGGTGAGATGGCGAAAAATCACTACTTCCGGCGGGTTTTTTCCGGTTTTTTTTTCCGACGATCACCGTATGCATTAAATATTGTTGCAGTTTTATTGTTCAGATTGTTACGGACGCGACGATACCAAATATGTATTGTTTTTATTAACTTTTAGGGTTTTTTTTTAATATAATTCATTTTCTATAGAAAAAAGGGAATTTTGGGGCTTTATAAGTTTATTCATTTTTATCAGACACTTTATTTATTTTTCACTTTTTTTCTCTTACTTTTTCATGTGTCCCTTTAGGACACTTGGATTAGTGATGCTTTGATAAAAGCATCACTAATTCTCTATCAGACGCTGCAGGACACAGCTGTCAGTGTCTTGCAGCGTCTAGAGGAAGTCAGTCGCAGGGGCTGCCTGCGTCTGACTTCCTCTTACCCCGGGCAGGATCAACCAGGTATTGGGGGTCTTTAGCAGTCTGGGGTCACTGGCCAGACCCCAGACTGCATGTTTTGTATATCGGCACCCTCCGATCTCGCCGCGGGGGGTGCCGATACCGCCGGCACTGTCACGGAACCGCTTCAGTTCCGTGATCATGTTTGATCACGGAACTGAAGGGGTTAAAACCCCCCGATCGGAGACCCCTCCGATGAGGGGTTATGGAATGGGGTCTTAGCTGTTAGATACAGCTAAAATCCCATCCAATTATGTCGGCACTTACAGGGAATCCTTCCCTGACTGCCCGACGTAGTTTTCCTATAGGGCAGTCAGGAAGGACCTGCAAGTGCCGACGTAGATTCCCTATGGGCCGGTCGTTAAGGGGTTAAATACGTCCCTGATAGTTACCTACCTATCTCCATTTTTTGTTTTGTGGGTTTATGGAGCCCTTTTATTTGCAGTAATGAGTAGCACATTACTATTTCGCCAATGCACCAGAGGTTTTCTATGTAATGGATATTAGCATACGGGGGAGATGCATAGTAACATGTGCTGCACATTGCAATTCTTCAGCAGTGTAAACCCAGCCTCACAGATTTTATTAAGAGCTTTGACCCTTCAGATTTATATTTTTTAAATGGCCTTTTTTTATTGTCTACTGTCCTTTTAACTGAAGCTGGAAGCCATGGGGGCTTTAATTTAAGACCTTTATACCTGTTCCATATAGGAATACATTTTACTATATGCATAAAGTAGATTTCAATTTCTCCCGCATAACATGTGTATCATTGTCTGACAATGCGCCCAGTCTATGTCCTGAAGTGCAGTCTTTAGTTTGAGAAATAGAGTAATTCTTCTTTCCCAACCTGTGTTTTATATAATACAGGTACCGGGTGATATAGATGGATAAACAAACAGAAGATGGAGCAGTGTAAACACTGGTGCTTTGCAGTGCTGGAGTCCTGGGTTTGAATCTAGCCAAGGACGACATCTGCAAGTAGTTTAGGTGTCTCTATGTGTTTGTCTGGATTTCTTCTTGGTTATTACAGTTTTCTGTCATACTCCAAAGACTCTGTGATGAGATCAGACCAGAAGTCTAGATACTGTTCTTGCATATTGGTTCTTGTGCTTTCCAATAGAGAGAATCCTGAGTTGCTATTCTTTTCTATGACTTATCTATGCACTAACAGAACATATGGACAAATGTTGAATACAACCCTGTGGGGAATCGCTCAGGTAGATGCTTGTAGCAGTGCAGGAAACAGGGACACAGTCACTGGATTGCATACAAGTTCAGGCTTTATTCACTTGCAGTGTATTCACTGCCTTGGCAAAGGCACAAATAAACAAAAACAAAAAAACCTTCTCGGCTGAGAACTAACTAAACATAAGACAACTTTTACCTGTCTATACAGGAGGCTGGCTACCAGACTCCCACCTTGGCAACAACAGTGGGTGGTGCACAGTACCTGCTTTGTAAGTTTGGTCTGGACAGGTCAGCTCTGTCAGTGCCACACTCCTAGTCTTCACACACAGACTAATATCAGGCCTTGATTATGCAGCTGACTTCCCTGGTGTGGGCCTTTACCAAACACCCTTTAGGTGCCTGGCTGGAATATACGTGTCCTCCCAGACCACACCCTTCACTCTCTCACAAACCCCTTCAGAAGTCCTCTATATTTTATAACATTTCAAGCAATGAACTTGCTAAATTAAGATCTTGGACCACCATATTTTGTGCTATGCATAACAAATGACCTTCTAAATTACAAATACTTTCCTACATACTACAGACATAGACTTGTAATCATATAGAGAACTTTCTATGTTTAAAATAAGCACAAAATTCTTTGAAGCCATCTGACACTTTAAGCCATAAAAGATCTTAAATTTTCACCTTTTTGCATTTGATCTTTTCTCTAATTATTATTTCCATGCAGTTGGTTTATTACTAATCTGTAATGGCGGTTATACAGTACATGACAAAAGTACTAAGCTTTCCCGACCCGAAGTCATACATTATTTTTTATCGTTCAGCATTTGTGATCTGACATTTTCATTTTGCTACACAATGTGTTTTTATTTTGCCTTATTATAAAGATTGGATTGATATGTTATTTGGACCAAAACTGTTCTTTTCGCTGAACGATGGATTTCCAAATTAAACCAGAACAATATTTGAAGAGCATTGACACAAAAAAGGTCAACACAGAGTAAGAAATCATTCAGAGAACATCAGTATGTACTCATAAGTCTTTACTAACCGGTAAATCTGGCCTTGCAACCAGGAGAACAATTTTCCTACATTCATCATTGGAAAGTAAAGCCACTGCCTCCTCTCTGTTCTGGATATCTTGACCATTTATCTAGGAAAAGAATGAAACCTGTAAATTAATTTCTATTTTTTAGAATCCGGCATAGCATAAAAGTAAATACCCTTTTATTTGTGACAGCGCGGGAAAAAATCTCATGTCCTGGGTTCATCGGCAGCTCTTGGTAGTAAATGCCTTCACTCAATTATGCACTTACTATAAGAACAGTATTGATCGGTGAAGAATGGTGAATATCAGAGGAAGCAGTTATGTTCATAAACGTCCGAGTTGCGCCCCGGTAACATACATCTAGCAACACAATTAACCAGCCGCTGACAGGTGACGTTCATCTTTCTCCGCTCAGAGTAATGGAAGTGTCACTCTGAGATAATAGTGCCGGTAGAAGGAAGAATGGCAGCACAACAGCTAAAATCAGTCATACTAGAGAGACTTGCACAGAGCCAATTAGAGAGCGACACTATTATCTCTCACCAGGCAATGCTTAACAGCCAATGTTGATTGCAATTCAGCTTTATCATTCTACCATCCTGTAGAACATCTTCAATACAGAACAAAGCACAACATATAAACAAGTCATTTATTTCCCAAATGTAACTGTTGCGGCTTACAAGGACTTATGACTAGGTATTGAAATTACACAAAAATAATTAGTTGACTGTAACATTAGCTTTACCTTCGGTAAAATTTATTAACATATAAAAAGACATTTCTCAGTAATTAAAGTAGTTAATTATTTTAATAACTATATTTTTATTTTATGAATGGGGGAGAATGAAGCAATTTACATCTCTATAACTTCCACCGAGCTAGCTGCATTTGTTTTAGTAGAGCATTACCATAATAATTCATGGCAAAAAAGCTCAGTGAATCATACATGCAACACATGATGAAATATCAGAGATCTGTTTAACAGAGAAAGATGTCCAATTATAATAATGAAGTCCCAGGAGTTTAGCTGAAAACATATAGTCTCTTTTATTTTGGGGGGTGGGGAGGGGTCTCCTACCTGCATAGTTTTTCATAATTACAGCCTATTTGATATAAGGACCATCCATTTTAAAAGTTTTCCCGTCAATGGTATTCTCGCTTTCATTGCAATTCTGTTACATCTTTGGCGTTAAAGAACCTCTTTCCATTATTCAATGAATATAAAACAAAATGGTTGGTTTAGTTATAGGAGTTTTCCAACCTCATAAGTAACTCCAAACTTTAATTCACATCTTCAAGAGTATTTAGTCTGCTCTATAATAGGAATAGAACCAACATACATGAAGCACTGTATCCATTCGAATTGAATAGAAATAGAGGCCAAGAGACTCCTTTGACTTTAATGAAGAATATTAGGTTTCCATTGGGAACCTCAGTTTTAGGGGATAAAACAAACACAGTCTCCAACACATATATATGATCACAGCCTTTAGAACAGGGGTAGGGAACGTACGGCTCTCCAGCTGTTGCAAAACTACAACTCCCAGCATGCATACTGGCTCTGCTGTTCTGGGAACTCCCATGGAAGTGAATGGAGCATGCTGGGAGTTGTAGTTTCACAGCAGCTGGAGAGCCAAAGGTTCCCTACCCCTGCTTTAGAATAAGAATCCAGTGAAAGATGAAGATGGGTAAATTAGAATTGTATATTGTTGTATTTCCTTTACCCATAATAGATTACTGTCTTTTTCAGTCTTGGTGTTATCTAGGGTCTTATCTTAGATCAGGAATTCAATTTTCTTATGTTTCTCACTAGCTGGGTTATAGATATTTGCACATAGTATTACCTAACAATGTGTATATATAAATTTGTTTTAACATTTCAGCTAATCATTTATATTTATTAGATTTATATTGTATATGTCAAATTCTTTATATATTGGCATGTGGGTTCATTATCCAAAATTTTGAAATTTGAATTAGGTATTACTTTTCAGTTGTTTTTTTTTTCTATATCATAGTTGGATTGGTGGAAAATAAAGTGGAACTTTCACTTACCGTGTAACAACTGGCAACAATGATCATACTATAGTGCCAGCCATACCTCAATATAACAGTGATGATCACTCTGAGTAAATTAACTGAGATTAGTTATTTTCCAATTGAATGATTTTTGATAATTTAATGTAACATAGCAAAGTTAGGGCTAGTTCACACGTGAGTATAAGGGGAGGTTTTTGACAGCGGATTTCGCGTCCAAAACCTCCCCTTATAATGATGGTCTATGGAGACCGCCGGGCTTCTGTTCTCCGCTAGCGGCGAGCTGCTGCTAGCGGAGAAAAGAAAGGACATGTCCTTTCTTCAGGCGGAAGCCGCGCTGTCTCAGTCGCGCGGCTTCCGCCCCCCGCAGCTCCCTCCTATGTCGGCTCATTCATTTGAGCCGACAGCAGAGGGTTAAGCCGCGACAGCGATGGTCGCGGCGGGCGGGTTTTGACAAGAGAGAGACGCGGCTCGCCGCGTCTCTCTCTGTGTCAAAACCCGCGCGGGCAGTTCACGTGTGAACTAGCCCTTAGGGTCCATTTTCACAGAGGAAAATGGCGCTGAATTTGGTGCTGAATTTCAGCGCTGAAAAAAAAAGCCTCCCATTGACTTCAATGTGTTCCTTTTTCTGCTAGCAGAATTTCAGTTCTGCTAGCAGAAAAAGGAACCTATTGAAGTCTATGGGAGCCTTTTTTTTCAGCACTGAAATTCAGCATCAAATGGACCCTTAAAGTGGTTGTCCCATCTCAAGGATCCTATCTATACTGTTAGCTTAAATAAATTGAAGCCTTTCCTAAATATATTGCTTTAGAAATTCTGCTTTGTTTACCTGGTATGTGACTTTATTCCTCACACTGTTTACACTGCATTGCTATAACCACGGACCTGGGAGATAGGACAAGTGATGTCACTTCAGCTAATTGCAGTTTTGCTGATAAAGCAGAGTCTGTTATCTCTCTATGTAAACACACACATAACGCTGAGTCTATTCTGTACAAGAATCTGCAGATTATCTGACCTGCAGAAGTGTTATGTGTCCCGTTCAGAAGGAGGGGAATGGGGTGGAGGAGAAATACAGGAAGTGCATACAGCCTGGCTCAAACTCTAAGATGGGAGAACCCATTTAAACAAGTCATCAGTTCATGTACATCAGGTCATGTAGCAATGACCTGTGGACCCCTTTGGCTTCTGGATCAGTTGCAGCTGAGGCACCTGCAATCCCTATAGTCACATCAGTGTACACCGCATTCCAAATTGTCATGTAAATCAGATTTGACAGAAGTGTCATAAAGATGTAATTTTTTTGTTTTTCAATTAAACTCATGGATGGTCTTGTGTCTCAGGGCTCTTTGATCACTGAAATCAATCTCAATCACCTATTATAATTAATTTGCTGGGTGAGCTAAATTAAAGGAAACCTACTTAAGACTGGGGCCCCATGTAGTGTAAATAACGCGGTTTGGCTGTGGTGGAAATGCTGCGGGAAAAAAACACAGTATTTTACAGTCACTGAAAGGTGGATGAGATTCCAGCAAATCCTATCCAAACCTTGCAACAAAATATCCACTGCGGACATGCTGCAATCTCCAAAACTATTGCACTTTTGAAAATTGCAGAATGTCAATTATACCTGGGAAGCGCAGCGGTGTCCCTGTAGGTATAATTGAAACAGAAATCCTGCAGAAGAAACCTCTGTGGACTTTCGGAGAAAAGCGCTCTGGGAAAAAATCATGATGTGTTGCTGCCGCAATTTTTCCTGCAGTGCTTTTTTGCTACGGCCAGCTACATGAAGCCTTAGCATAAGGAGGACATTACACAGTATTAAGCAGAGCAATGTGGGAAAAACAAGGGATCTCTCTGCTGCCAAAAAGCATCAAATAGTGCAATGCCTTGGACAAAGTATGAAAACATTAAATATATCATGAAAACGAAAGCATGATCATCATACTGTGACAGCTTGTGCAGATAAAGGCACAATGAAGGAAGTTTCTGCCGGACATATTCTTTAGCTGTTGTCTCTGGTGTCCCATGAACCTCAAGTAGTAGGAACCTCCAGATGCTTGCAGTTGTACATAAACCTACTATTCAACACCCCTAAACAGTGCTCACAAGCATAAATGGTTTCAATGGGCCCAGACATATATGAAGACTAATTTTGAAACAGTCTTTATTTATGTACGCAGCACAACAATGGATGGCTCAGATGGACAGAGTAGTGGATGGTTGGTAGATGGCGACCATGTCCCAACAAGGCTGCAACATCAGCAAGGAGATGTCAGAGTCCTGTTTTGGGCAAGAATCATGGGGAAAGAGCTGGCAGGCCTCTTTAAAGACCCTGAAGGTGTGAAAATGACCTCTGCAAAGTATATAGAGTTTCTGACCGATTGATTTCTTTCTATAGGCATTAAATCAGAGAAACTCATGTTATGTTCCCATCATCACCTGACCTTAACCCTATTGAGAACCTTCCGAATATTCTCAAGCAAAAGATCTATGAGGGTGGGAGGCAGTTCACATTAAAACAGAAACTGTGGCATGCTATTCTGACAACCAGCAAAGAAATTCAAGCAGACACTATCCAAAAACTCACAAGTTCAATGGATGCAAGAATTATAAAGGTGATATCAAAGAAGGGCTCCTATGTAAACATACAATTGGCCTGTTAAGATGTTTTTGAATGAAATAGCTTTTGATATTAGTACCATATATATACTCGAGTATAAGCCAAGTTTTTAAGCCCAGTTTTTGTGCTGAAAAACTGCGCCTCGGTTTATACTCGTGTCAATACGGTAATTGAAAATGTCACATGACTGGTCCGCAGTGAAAGACATCTGTGGGAGGCTGCTGGAGCAGCGATAGGTGAGTGGTGAGGCAGCGCTGCCTCCAGGACCGCCCCAAGGTTTTTCAGGAGCATCTCTGCCTTGGAAACATCTTAAGGCGGACCTGGAGACAGCGCTGCCTCACCAACCACCTATCGGCAGCAACACTGTTCCAGAGGCCTCCCACAGATGTGTTTTACTGCGGACCAGTAAAATTACCACTCGAGTCAATACGGTAATTGAGTCGACCGTATTGACTTGCTGCAGCGGGCCTCCGCTCCAGTCCGCTACAGTATCTTTAGATAATTCAATTAATGGACTATTTTTTGAAAAAAGCAAACAGTTTTTATAAATATAATAAGGAAATACTAAGTACATGAGAGGGAATGGAACAAGCAATATCATAGCTCTAGACTAGGAAGAAACTGCCATTAAAGTGTGTAGGGGTGCATCTGCTGGACAATGTATAGGTATTAAGGTGTCATCATAATGGCCCCTACAACACCCTGTGGATGGTCTGATATCAAATTTCCCAATGACAAACTCCTTTTATAATACATGCTTATAAAATAAGCTAGAAGGTTTTGATTATTTCACTGAATCTATCACTTAATGAATTTAAGAGGCTTATCTTTTGATCTTTTAATGTACAGTGGAAATCACTTTTATTTCAGAGCAAGGCTCAAGAGGAAAAATGAATAAGTCTTACAGGTTTTAAAAAAAAAAAAAAAAGAAGAGAAGATAGAAAAAGCTAAAAGAAAAAGCAATGGTTTTTTTTCTAGACATGCGGTAAATGAATGTGATATGTGATCTTTGTGCTGTTAGCTCCTGCCGAAATGAGTAATGATAGTACCTCTGCTCCTATCACCCCATCACAGCCTTGTCTGTAAGCATACATGTTTCAAGAGATGCTATCCTTCCTCAGCAGACTAGATTTTCACTTCCCAGGCCACACAAGCAGATGGATAAGTATATCTGGACACTAAAATCTAATGCCTTATAATTTAAGATCAGAAAAGACAGATATTTCTCAAATGCCATTGCCCTCCAAAAATCAGTGATTCTGATGCCATCATGAGTTAGAATGTATCAGTCATATTTCAATGGATGTAGTTTGTGATTGTTTATGTCTACACACGCTCCATAAACACAAATAAATTAGAAAATGTTTGACATAACATAATGTAAGATGATATCTTACAACACCAGTGCTCTAATACTGTTATTAGAATGATTTCTTTTATTTTCATAGAAGTACAATTATAGATTACAGCATCAGGAACAATCCAAATTTCCGTAGACTTCCTTGCCATATGCAGTACCAAAAACACAGGGACATAGCTATAGGGGGTGAGAGCATGTCCATTGCACAAAGGCCCAGGTGGCCCAAAGGTTCAATGTCATGAGATAACACCATTCTCAAAAACAGCACATCATTGGTGGGGAGATATGTTATACTTTTTGCACTGAGATGCAAAAGCTTTAACTCTTAATGAAAAATGACAACTTTGTCCTGTGGGTCGTTACGATGGCAAACACACTATTTATGTTTTACCGATTTTACTAAATAAAACAACATTTCCTTTAAGAAATAAACATATTACTTGGGCTCACCATATTTTTACATCTATAACTTTAGGGCTCTTTTTTTCTGGGCAAATGGTAGTTTTTGGCTGCCTTCACACGGTAACGGTGGGCTCAATTTGAGCTTCTTTTTACAGGCGTAGAACTCCGAGGGTCGCGCTAACGTTGCAATCACGCGGCGTTTTTTTACTTTGAGCGCATATGCTGCGTTTTTTGCTCACGTACACGCGCCGTTAAAAAACGCGGAGTATGTACGCGAGCAAAAAACGACACGTATGCGCTCATAGTAAAAAAACGCCGCGTGAATGCAACGTTAACGCGACCCTCGGAGTTCTACACCTGTAAAAAGAAGCTCAAATTGACCCCGCCATTACTCCGTGTGAAGGCAGCCTTTATTGGTACCAATTTTTGGTTTGCACAACTTTTTGATCACTTTTTATTGCTTATTTGGGGAGGACAAAGGTGGCCAAAATACACTAATTTGCACATAGTGGTATTTTTTATGACATTCATGGTATGGGATAACTAAAACTATTGTTGAATAGTATAGATGCACACACGGATACCTAGTATAATTATTTTATTTGTTCACATTATTAATTTTTTTAATTCTAAAGCGTTTGTTCTTATCTATTTTTAATACGTTCATGAACACTTTTTCAAACTTTTTAAAAAATATTTTCACTTGAACCTGGAATCTTTTGCACCCCAATGTAATGTACATTAATATTTCTGTATTCCACATAGATTCCCTATGTACAATGGTAACCGCTCAGACCCAGCAATCTCATGATTGAAAGAAAAGCTGCTATTTTTTGTTTCAGATTTTGTCGTGTTTATGAGCCAAAGCATGGAATGAATTTAGCAGAGTGGAGATTTCCTATTCCTGTTGAAGCCATTCTTGACTTTGGCTCAATAAACACAGCAAAATCTCAACATATAAAGCAACTTTTTTGCAATGCGGGGCATTAAAAAAGGAGTGATATAGCTTTTATCTCTTACTTGCGAATGATGTGTGTAGCCATTTCTTCAGTTCTGCATTCTTCCCTATGTGTGGGAGTGTTCTGCCCCGGGCTGCACTGCTCAGCACAGCGCTATATATTATATATATAGATATGGTGAGGAATGGCAGAAAGGACGTAATACATAACTATTATTTGAGGTGAACAGATTCCTCTTGCCATTCCTCACCATATCTATGTAACTAGATTAAGTGACAGGAATATTTTCTATATGGATTTCCCCCTTTAGACTTTATAGCATTTTACTTCAATGTGCATAAAAGACCATGAAAGTGACATCTTTTGATCATTTTAAAATTGGTTGAGATCTTTTTGTAAAAGAAATGAATAGAAACATACATAGAAAGACTGACCTGTAATATCCTGTCTCCTTCTCGAATGCGGCCATCTCTGGCTGCAATACTGTCTGGATCAACCTACAGGAAAACAGAATATAAGAGAAAAGCTGGTTATTTAATTAAGTCCAATTAAAGGGGGTTTCAGAGCAGATAGTATTGGTGATCTAACTTTAGAGGCCCTTGGCAAGAATGGTCGACTTGTTGACAATGGTTGACAATTAAAGGATGTAGGTTAATCCACTAGATGTAACAAAAGTAGATTAATCCCATATCTCAGTTTCTGTAAACTCTATTCCAAATACCCTCATAGATAAAAGTAAATTTAAGACATGGTAAGATTGGGAGCTGGTACCTCCAGAGTGGACAAAAAAGGTGTATACAGCTGTCCTATATAAGGAGGAGCACAGTCAGTGGCCGGCGTCAGCTTACATACCAGTACTGGGGCTCATCACCAGAGCTTCTGGAACTGTGGTTTTCACTGTGTCAATGACTAGTGTAGGAGAAATGTCTAGAGCCATAATATCAACAATTTTGGTGTTCTGAAGGGCAGCAATGTTAGGTGCTGGGAATCACTGAGCAGCTTAGCAAAACATGGGTGTATGTATAGGTGCAGTCAGATTAGCGCTTGATATCAGCTGACTCAGCGCTGTCTGCATAGGCTGTATACACCATTTTTGTCCACTATGGAGGTACCAGCTCCCAGTCCTACCATGTCCTAAATTTACTTTTATCTGTGAGGGCATTTGGAATAGAGTTTTCAAAAACAGAAACTGAGATATGGGATTGATCTACTTTTGTTACATCTAATGAATTAACCTACATTCTTTAATTGTAACTCTATAGATTTGGAGTAACAGCTAATATATGTGCTATGAATTTAATCCTAGTGCACATTGATTGGAGACAATTACCAGATCGCGTTGCTCTACTATGTAGTCATTTTTTACACAAGAAGGTACCGGTAGGGAGCTGATAGGTACTATTTTAATAGAATTAATAAAAGTTATATTTTATCATTTTTCTTCTGTTTCCTGGGACCTTTTACAGTGATTTTGAGTTACTAGAAGGGTGGTTCCCTAACCATCTGTGATTAGTCAATGCAGTATGATATCAAAAAGTGATCTCTAGCATTGTCATGTGTGAATTAATTATCATAACTTTTCTTATTTGAATTTCAATTAATTTTATTATGTCTGTATCCAGCAATTGTAATATACTTAGAATGATACTATAGAAAATACCTCTGCATAATTAGATTTTACTTGGACATTTATAACATATTCATAGATATATTCATATAGTATTTATACAGTAAGTAAAGTATTAATGTAAGATATGAAACATTAGTGTTATACACACCAGTAGTTGCTTTGTTCTGTTACTTGTGAATGCACTACCAGTTCTGCTTTTGTAAGTTAAAGAATACATGGAAATATTCTGCATTTTTCCTTAAGAAAATCCTTTCAGGTGTGAATCTGCCTTTGTATCCCAGTAAATAAGCATCATTAAATATCCCGCAATTGTTACTGATGATATATTGAGATCAATCTTGACAGTTACACAAGGCTCTTGAGCTGTCCAGATGTTTAATATTTCTGTAATGAATAATGATCCAGTGTCCAGAATGGGAACACTATCTATCACCTTCAGTTGATGGTTATCCTGAGTCATTTATTTGGCCCTGTCATCCCATAAGCTATTTTTCAAACAAAACACCTCAAGTGTAGCATTTGGTTTTAGGTTACATTTCATATACGGAAAAATGTTCGCTAGGCTCTTTTTTTAATAATAGCCTGTCACCAAAATAATAAACCGGAGTCTGCTATTTAATGGCAAAAGACAGTGTAATTATATAAGATAGTAAAAGCCGGCAGTAGGCTGCACTTCAGAAACACCCCAGGCTGATGAAAATGAAATAATGATTTTATGGCTCAGAAAAAATAGACTATATACAATTGTTGGAGGGAATGTATCAGAATAATATCAGAGGATAACATATGGTCACATGCTTAATTATTTAATGAATCTGGGTCTGGCCATGAAGGTTAATAATCCGGATTCAATCACTTCTTTTATTGTTTGTATTATGCAGTCTAGGCGGATTTGGAAACTATTTGGAATTGTTTTGTTGCTGATTATTTAAGTAAACTGTTTTATAAAGAAAACGACATTCACTACAGTTTTATAAAGGCCAAAACTCTTACATGAGGCTGAATGCTTATCTTCTTTCAGACTTCTAGACTAAAGCCCCACGTTGTGTTATAGCACCTGTACAGTGAATGGGATTTTAGGTAATCCCATCCACACATTGCAAAAAAATCTGCCGCAGAAAAGCTGCGTTTTCAAAACTGCTCATGTTTTTGAAAATCGCAGCATGTCAATTGTATCTGCGGAAACAATGGTGTTTTCCTTATATGTATAATAGGGGCAGAAAGTACAATTTAGATATTTATGTAATATGCACAGTATAACACGTTTGAAACTCCATTTTCATATGAGAACAGTGGTGGCCATTCCTCTAAGGCATATTGTGATGCAGGGTAAATGGAGGGGTGACTATGCACATGTGTAAGGCCTAGTTCACATCTCTGCATGGGGACACTCCCGAACGGAATACCAAACGCATTTGCAAGCTGTATGCAGTGAAAGCACACGGGCCCCATGAACTATAATGGGGTCCGTGTGCTTGCCGCCAGATCTCCGCAGGGAACATGTGGACAGGAAAGTAGTTCACAATCTACTTTTCTGTCCGCATGACTCGTGCAGAGATCTGGCGGGAAACACACGGATCCCATTATAGTCTATGGGGGTCTGTGTGCTTTCACTGCACACCGCTTGCAAATGCGTTCGGTAGTCTGTTTGGGGGGACCCCATCAACCAAGGGTTAGGCATTTGCTTTGCTTTTTCTCTAACTCCACAGACTTAAAGCTGTATTTGTACGTGAATGGCTACCTCTTCATTCACCCTATATGTGGATGTATCTCAACTGGCAGAATGAGTCTTCCACTGTCCTGTGAATATTTTGTGTGACCAAGATGAGAAAACCCCCAAAAGTACTTATAGGTGTATTTAGGAGATGTATTATATTATATGTAGATACAACTGGTGAAACAAGGTGCGTGTGCAATTGTACCTGGTATGCTATAACATATTGTATATACAGCATAAAGAAAAGTAAATGCTGGAAATGGAAAATAAAGGACAATTCGCCCATAAACAACCACAGTGCAATTTCACAAAGAGGACCTTAAAGAGTTTATATCTGTATGCAGGATGCATTTACTCCTTTGCTTTCATCTTTTTATTTTACCTCACTAACATATATTCCGGTATCCTCTTCATCATCTGTCCTGTAGCAGACTGTAAGGCCCAGTCTATCCTGATTATTTAGGCGACACAATTCAATTTCCTGTGAGGAACAAAAAAAGGGTGTGTTTGAATACAGCATATCTTCCTAAAGTGTCTACAAAGCCCAGGAAGTAGTATTTTAATACATTGCAAAATACTGTATATTTTTCATTTATTGCTTAAAAGTAAAATGGCTTCCATAATTGACATTTGATGAAATACGGGTATCTTTTCATATTCCATTACTTGTCAGTGAAATATGAACTGTAATTCACACTTTTCTAGTCTTTAGAAGCCTGATAAATCGAGAAACCCTTCTCTTCAACGAAAAGTCAACAAGTTCCCAGCAAACTCTTAACTCTATGTATGTGCTATTGGTGCAGAGTACACCAGTGCTAAAGGAGTTTGGGGATCAGCAAGGATATTATCTATCATCCAAGGCACTGATTGAATGCAGGGTAGAAGGGGTAACAGCTCATAGACTACTACTACTACTCTCATATATCCAGTGTCTCTATTTAGCATATGATAAGGACGTATTCTATGATACTGTTACTTAGGAGGAGCTTTTACCAGGTGTTTTACCCAGGGGCCTTATATACCTTGTTCAGATCTGAGTATCTATGTACAGTAAGAGAATTATTGTTAAATGTAGATTAAATTCTAGATTACTATATAACAAATCCAGTAATTCCTTCCAATTTAAGAGATTTTACTTTGTAATTGTTACTATTTTCTACATGATACCCTTCAGAGCAAAGACAGATCACGGCACTCCTATAATGTCCCACAATGTTATATACTATCCCTGTAATGTGACATCATAGTGTCACAGCAAATGGATAGATCATAGCGGGACAACTGCTGGTAATAGCTATCACAGAAGAGCCGCTGCCACTATGTAATTCAATAGCAATAGTGACTCACCTGTGATTTGTCCCTTTGAATTCAACGCCAGAGATCCTGCTTTTTTTTCTTGCAAAATTCAAATAGTGAAATGCAGCCAGCCCCCGGATTATCTCCATATAAATATACATGAAAGGATTGGCTGCATTTGCTCCACCTGCCAAGTGCAGCAGGGCAGGCAAATACATCTTTAAATACAAATACATCTTCATAGATCACATGGTTGCAAGGGGGTGGCTACACTGTGACTGAATACTATCTGACTCCAAGTTACATGATACAGGGGTTGAGTCGTCACCAAGATTAAAAATATAAAAACATAAAAAAACCACTTTCCGTATCACATGACGAAAACAAAAATTAATAGAAATAATGTAGTAAAAATTGAAAAAATACATATATAAATACACAGGCAAGACATTAACATGAATAACTTTTTATGTCCCTGGACAACCCTGATCAATTTCCATTTTTACACACTCCAAAATATTTTTGAAAGCCTGGAATTCTCCAATGAGCGGCCCAGACATCACTTCAATAAGCACATTTTCTAATACAATATGTTTTTAAAATCCAGGAGAACTTAAGCTTCTTACAACTCAATACTTGTTCCTCCTGTATAACACATCATTGCCAACATTTTAATTTATCGTTGTCATAATTTATTATTGGACCAATACATCTATATCACAGTCCTAAATACCGTCTTAAGAAAACAAACAAACAATAGGTTGTCTGCACAGACTGAACAACCTTCAAACCAGATTCAGACTTTGCTATGATGATATTTGAGACTGTATGTAGCTCTATTCACACTTCAGTCATAAATTGCTCTTTCAGGGAGTTATCTTTTAACAATAGTTGTGAAATATAGTCATCACAAGACTGTCTACAGAAGCGGAGAGAAATCACTAAAATTATTTTTCCCAGTCAGGTTCTGAAACATTACAACTAAATCACTGCCGCTGATGTTCTGCCAGAGAAAAATAAAAATCCTATGAATTACAATATAACTTGTAAGCATTGCAAAGGGACTTCGGTAACTTCATAAAAAGTAGATCTACGAATATCTGTTTAAGGAAAACTAAAACCAAATATTATATTATATAAAGATCTTCTGTACACCCAGAAACAACCTGCTATGGGCTTTGTCTTCACACACAAGTGAAAACTTAAATCCAAATAACTCGGTTTCTGAAACTAAACGTTTTCAACATACTGTAAGTTATAACCTTATCTCTATATGTGTATAGAACAGATCCTATAGGTGTGCTGACCCCAGGAATAAGTTTTATAACCATTTGATGTTGTACAATCATGGCTTCAAATCTGAAATGAATAACTTGCATTTAATATTTTTTTTTAAGTTAATATGTGTTATGTCTTCCATTTCAATACTTTCTTACAATGCTGTGAATTTTTGACTGCTGAAAAGCATCCTGGCTGACCTTTATATACCTCAACATTAATTAAAAAAAGAGTATTGCAGAATAAAGAGGAATAATATAAGTAAAGGAAAAAATAATAGTATTTAATTCAATGTTCACAGTGTATATGCCACGTGATATCTCGGAGCAAATGTCATACATGCACATTACAAGCTGTAATTTTAACAAAGTCAAATGATATTTGGAAGCAAGTCTTAATATTCCTTGTCATTTTTAATCTAAGTGAAAGTTGTGATGGGTCACCCCAATTTCCATATTCACAATTCGAGCATTTGGTAATCATCAATGTAGCTTTCTTTGACACTTTATATTGGTATACTCATCTCTCCTGATTGTAAAGTTATCACTTTTTTTGTTTTGTCATAGGGGCTTCCCTGCAAATTATATGAATACCATGAATATATTCTCAGTAAAATCCCAGTACAGTGATAGTCAACCTAGTACTATTACAAAACCTGGATAATGCTGACTATGATATCATATCCCAATAATCATAGTTTATAATAATAACCCATTGTAGTCGTACCCATGCTCCAAACAAAATAGCATATGTACTTAGATTCTGAAATTTTGTCTATACTTTAGATTTAATTTTTAGAACACTGTTTAGTTATACTGCTAGGGTCTGCATGTTTCTCACACCATCACTGTTATGTAACTAGAGGGGTCAACCAAATCCATAAGCTAGGGGAGCCCATAGACCTCACTCATCATACTAAGACCAATCAAACTTCTTTGATCTTTGTGATTTGTAAATGTATTACTCCTGTCCTCTGATACACTGGAATGAGACAAGGGCATATTTATGAGATATAAAGGAGACGTGTTGTGAATAAATCTTTGGAGGCAGGGACCTAAAGAGTAATGTAAATGCTGCTTAAATGTATGGCTGGGATTTAGTTTACAGTTGAAGTTACACAGGGGACTCTAAGCTGAACTAATGCTCAGCCAATGATCCTTTAGTTACCCCACTGTCCGTCATACATTTTTCCTTGTTGCTACTTTCCCAGCATAATATACTGTATATGTTTCTAGTTCCAGGCAGTTTCAGAGATATATAGTGTGGTTGTATCTCAAATTCAATTTGCTTAGTTTGTTTTATGGTTGGTTGCAACTTCCCAACTGCAACAAAGCAAATACTGCATAGATTAACCATTGTCTAGTTGAAGTTTACTTTAGGCCAGTGGTTCTTAACCTTGTTTGAGGTACCGAACCCACCAGTTTCATATGCACATTCACCGAACCTTTCTTTAGTGATAAATCAAATATGATTTTTTTCCAGATTCAAGACATAGGTATGTATTTTTTTTGTACTCGTACACAAAATGAACCGTGCATAGGGCCTAGGGTTCGATCGAACCCCGGTTAAGAACCACTGCTTTAGGCTAAGGCCCCATGTAGCAAATCACAACTAATAAAAACACTGCAAAAAAGCATTTAATTTTTTGTGTAGCGTTTACCTTTGAGTTTTTATTGCATTTATCTCTGTTTTTTCCCCCTATTCAATATAAAGAGAAATGCTTGTGATTCCGCAGCTAAAATTATCACGTTGCAATTTTCAATGCAGCTTTTTTATAGTGTGGATGAGATTGATGAAACGTCATTCATTTTGCTGGAACTGTAAAATACAGTGTTTTTTTACCACTGCATTTCCCGCAGCAGCCAAAAATGCTGCGCATTTCTGCTCCGTGACACCTTCGCCTTAATAAAAAAAAATTGAAATTGCTTACATTTATATTTTTTTGTGAAAACCTACAATAGCTACACTTTATGCTGTAATTTGATTCCCATGTCCCCAGAGACCCCTTAATAGCATAATCATATAAGTAAACTAATAGTGGAGTTTGTATGTTAAGCACAAAAGAAATAAACAAGGCTCAAACACGGCTGCGAGATGGTAAACACATTCAATCTGCTGAAAGCTTCGCAATCACAAATGAAATTGGATTCCCTCATGTCTTCTCACTTATCAGTGATGACAGGCTGAGAATGGCATGACTTTTTGAAAAGTAGAGAGAGGGGACAAATCAGAATTGATGTCAGATTCAACTAAATAGATATGGGTGGTGGTGCAGTAAAAAGACATTCGTGTTTATCAATTCCATGTGCTCGATGAAGATAATGCTCCGGCCAGAGGACTGGAACAAGTATTATTTTTCAATCTTATCCAATATTGGAATATTAGGTGGTTTGTTTACTTTAAAGGGGAAACACTCGGAATTTTCTTTTACATACTGTACTCACATAGAGTGATTTTATATAGAACAACTGTCAAACATTGTAATTGTATCTGGAATGCCTTGAATCCTGATTATACTGATGTATATATAATGCAAGTTTTGCTATTATCCACACTGTAAAACATCTGTGAGTGTAATATAGAGTCTACCTATCACTGTTTTCTATTACAGGACATGGTGCATATTAGCATCTGCAAGATAGTAGTGGAGTCTGAAATCTATATGGAAGAAATGTTTGACCAGTAAAATAGTTGCATGCTTTGTTTTAGGAATATTATTAGATTGACACTTAGGGTCCATTCACACAGAGTTTTTTGGCACTGATTTTGATGGTGAATCAGCAAAAAAAGGAACCCATTGAAGTCAATGGGAGGCTTTTTTTCCACGTAGATTCTGACGCGGATTCAGCATCAAAATCAGCGCCAAAAACTCTGTGTGAATAGACCCTTAAAGTACATAAAGACCTTTCACCACCTCCTCCAACCCCAGTTCTTAGCATATATTAATAGACATATGACACTGCTGGAATTCTTTCTTTAGCCCTTGATGTTCCTGATCAATCAATGCTGTTAGCATTGGTGCCTTATATGCTATTTAGACTCTGTACTGTCAGGAAGGTGGTGTCAGGCAGGAGCAGGCGAGGGGTTAGATTATGGTCTCTGACACTCCCTGACTCTGATTGGAGTTCTCAATCACACCCCTCCCCCCAACCAAAGAACTTAAAGGGAATGTGTCTGGTGAAATTGACTATACCTATCGCATCCAGATAATGTGACAGTGTATCTACTCCCACTCCTTGCACAGAATTAGCTACAGATTATTACTGACTGTAGCCATGCCCATGCTGTAAAGCAGAATGCTAAATGCTGTTAACAGAGCAGAGAAGAGTAAGCCCAGGCGGGGCGGATCCAGGGCCGGGCGAGCCGGGCAACCGCCCGGGGCCCCGCGCTTAGCGGGGCCCCGCGGCCCGGCCCTAACAAAATGGTCCGGTCAGTTCGGCAGTCGGGCAAGTGCCGGGGCCCACAGAGCCTCTGGGGGCCCCCTGGCACTTGCCTGTCACGATTTCAGCTCATCGGCGTCCGTCTGCCGATGAGCTGGAATACATACACGATTAAAGCGGTAGCTGTGACCTCAGCTCCTGCTTTAAAGCTCCGGCCCGGCTTGCGTGTGTAGGTGCGATGACGTCATCACATCACACTTACACACGCAAGCCGGGCCGCAGCTAAGCAGGAGCTGAGGTCACAGCTCCTGCTTTAATTACGTATATGACTGGAGTGGGAGAGAGGAGAGAGGAGCGTCGGGGGAACGATGGAAGGTGAGTGATAGAAGGTGAGTGTAAGTGTTTGTTTTGTATTAAATATTAAGGTGGAACATAATGAAGGGGGCCCATGAAACTGGGGGGCAAATGAAGGGGAGGGGGGAACGGCATGACACTGGGGAAGATGAAGGGGGTGGGGAGAGAACGGCATGAAACTGGGGACAGAGATGGAGGGGAGGGGAGAGGGGGGGACGGCATGACACTGGGGCAGATGAGGGGGTGGAACAGCATGACACTGGGGACAGAGATGGAGGGGGCCCAATGAAACTGGGGGGCAAATGAAGGGGAGGGGGGAACGGCATGACACTGGGGCAGAGACGGGGGGCATTAAACTGTGGGCAGATGAAGGGGGAGAACGTGATGAAACTGGGGACAGAGATGGAGGGGGGGACATGAAACTGGGGACAGAGGAAGGGTGTATATGAAACTGGGGGAGAGATGGAGGGGGGGCATATAATTTACGGGTGACTGTAGGAGGATTATACTGTGTGGGAGCACATGATAAATGAATGAGAATGGGTGGAATCAACATAAAAGTGGGTGGAGCCAAATTTGCCGTGGCACGCAGAGCGCGCCGCACATTTTACCTCTCTTTCTACTCATTAAAAATTAGGAGGTATGGCGTTGGTGACGCCACACTCCTGCATGACATCACTCGCTTCATCTGTGACGCACAGTGTCTCGACTCCCCCGCCTCCTTTACAAGGGGGCCCACTGAGGCTCTGTCGTCCAAGGGCCCATAAAAACCTGGAGCCGGCCCTGGGTCAGCATGTCCCGATTTCAACGCCGATGAGCTGAATACATAGGCGTTTAAAGCAGGAGGTGTCACAGCTCAGCTCCTGTTTTAACGCTGAGCTCCGGCATTTGTAGTCGCGATGTGATGATGTCACATCGCGCCTACAATATGTGTATGAAGGAGAGAGCTGCGGGGGAACGAGGGAAGGTGAGTGTGTGTGAGAACAGTATGACGCTGGGGCAGATGAACGGAGGGAGAACGGCATGACACTGGGGCAGATAGAGGGGGGGAGAACAGCATGACACTGGGGCAGATGAAGGGGGGAGAACGGCATGACACTGGGGCAGAGACGGGGGAGACATGAAACTGTGGGCAGATAAAGTGGGAGAATGGCATGAAACTGGGGACAGAGATAGAGGGGGGACATGAAACTAGGGGTAGATGAAGGGTGTATATGAAAATGGGGAGAGATGGAGGGGGGGACATATAATTTACGGGTGACTGTAGGAGGATTATACTGTGTGGAATCACATGAAAAATGAATGATAATGGGCGGAGTCAACATAAAAGTGGGCGGGGCCAAATTTTCTGCGGCGCGCTGCGCGTAGGGCCCCGCCAAAGTCAATTGCCCAGGGCCTCGCAAACCCCAGGATTCTCTCTGCAATCTGTAATACAAATTCTGGTAATTACCAATGTATTGCAATGCACTAGCATTATTGATCAGACCCCCTGGGGTTCAAGACCTCTAATGGGTCTATTAAATGCAGTAAGAATAAAAAAAGTTTTAAAAAATGGAATTTAAAATTCAAATCAAATTCTCCCTAGAACACATATAAAATTAAAAAAACACAGTGAGGCTAAGGCCCCACATAACAGGCCGAAGTACTGTACAAAAGTGCTGTTTTTCCCACAATGTTTTTCAAAAAGGTATGAGTCAGAATATGGCAATGTTAAGAATTTTTTTTTGTAAAATTTGGGATTTTTTTAAGGGGTTAAAATGTAAATACTATAAAAATTTTGTATCCCCAGAATATTACCAACCCATAGAATACAGGTAACATGTTATTTCGGCTGCAGAGTGAATGATGTAAAAACAAAGCTCATAAGAGTGTTGCGCAAATGCATTTTTTCTTCAATTTTACCCCATTCTGAATTTATATCCATCTTTATTACCATTACAAACTACAAATAGTCCCCTAAATGTTAAGTCCTCATTTGGCTCATTTGAAAAATAAAAATTTATGGGGTTTGGAAGGTGGGGAGTAGGATTGAGTAGGATTGAGCTGATCTTGAGATTTCAGGATCGATTTTCCAGCTGATCGCGATCGTGAAATTTGCTTGATCGCCGATCGGGATCCAATCTTTTCCCATCCCGATCCTCAACCCTAGTCAATGCTTCTCTATGGGAAAAGTCACTTGTGGGTTGAGCCGATCTTTAAATAATCTCCGACCTCGACCCCGCTGGAAAAGATCGGTTCAGAATTCCGATCGCAATCGTGAAATTTACTCGATCGCCAATCGGAATCCGATCTTTTCCAATCCCGATCGCTCAACCCTAGTGGGGAGTCAAAACCAAAAATCAAAAAATGCCTGCGGCGGAAAGCGGTTAAAAATATCAATAGTCAGAAAACAGCGAGACAGGTGTGGTCAAGCCCAGAGGGCCATACACATGTAATTTAGTTCTATTGTTTCACAGCCCAATAGAGTGCAAATTGAATATTGAACTTTATGAATTTTTAGTAAAAAGTGTGCTAGTAAGATATTGTACTATTATAATGTTTAACATGTGATATTCAATAACATGTTTTATTACTTCAAGACTTGATTTTCATGTATTTCAGAAAGTGGTGTAAATTATAGTGCAAGTTTACACCAGTAAGTAACTAGAGTAGATTTACTTTTCAGGCGCACAGACTGACAATAGATGTACTAAGTTTGATGCATCCATTTCAGGACTTTGCTTTAACGTTTTCTCAGTTCTGGATATTCTACAGTGTATACGGTATTTTGAATAGAATTTAAAATATTTCTAATATTTACACTTCATTCCCTGACAGCCCTATAACTAAAGATCAATGAAGCTTGTTGTACAAACCACTTATACAGACACATTATAAAACAAACACAATCCCCTCATCAACCACAGTCATGGACATCTTCTTCCAGATATCAATTGTGGAAATGCTACTCTAATTATAAGACCGGTCTCAGGCCACCATGCTACAACCGGCCGGTTATGAAATAAAAGCACGGGTAGGACATAGGGATATCCCCATGTGCCACCTGTGCACTGGCCATGCTTCCGCAGCTCCTTTAATTAAATGAATAGGAGCCATGGAATCACAGGACACAAAATAGGACAGAAATAGGACCTGTCCTATGTGATGCAGCCCTGACTGTCGGCCCGCACATAGGACCGTGAAAGTGAAAATTATGTTTGTGTGTATGGGTCCATAGAAAAGAATGGGTCACCCACACCACAGTTGTCTGCAAGGGTCTAAGGTAGAGATTTTAGATTGTTACAGAGACTAATTTAGACCATTTTCTGCCAATAGGCAGCACAATTTTAACAGAAAAATAAATAATAAACAATGATTTGATTCAGATTTGGGTAAACGTTGCTTTGGTAGGAATGGTCCTTAGAAAATGTGCACCAAAAGGAATGATAAAATATATGGTATCATAATTCCACAAATGAATTCACAGGTCACAGAGAACATCGTAGATTTTTCTGACAAGTGTCAGGCCAGGTTCCCATCTTGGCCCCGGTCTCCGCTTTCAGGTTTCCGTCTTCTGCCAACAGGAAACGAAACCTGGCAGACAGTGTCCGCCCGTGAGCATTTTGTGGTCTCCGTGGTGAAGCAGTTTTTTTGTTTTAACCAGACACAAAGTCCTGCATGTCCGAGACCACAAAACACTCAAGGGCGGACACTTTGCAATTTGAATGGGTTTGAAAAGTGACTTCCGTTTTCCATCCAGTTTCTTGGGCAGAAGATGGAAAGCTGAAAGCAGAGACCAAGGCGCAAATGTGAAACCCCCCTCACCTATTTATTGTTTTATTTTTTGCCGTTATTGTCCAGAAGACCAATAATGAAATAGTTTAGAAAGTGACCATCTAAAAGTTCAAGGGTATGGTCAACCTTTACTTAAAATATGGTACTAAATTCCCAATCTAAATTTAATAACATATACAGTCGCTATAAAGTGTTCAGTGTTAATTATGAGGACGGGCTAAAAACAGTACTCATTATTCAAAGGAAAAACACAAATGATCTTGCTTGTCTTGATACAATATAACACAACACCATAGCCTTTGTAATTAGCCACATAAATAATACCTGTAAATATAATTATTAAGCCACATAAATAATATCTGTAAATATAATTATTAAAATGTTCTATGATGCTGTGCAGGAACAGCAAGCTTTCAGCTGATATGAAAAATAATCTCACCTCATACTCAAAGTCTTCCGTTCGGTCTCCATCAGCATGCAGGCTGGAAAGATACTCATTACCTTCGTAAAATTCATGCTCCATTGGATGAAGAGAATGGCAGCTATATGGAAAAATTGGTGCAAGAAGGCCATATGAGACAATGTTCTTCTTTTTAATTAAACTATGACAAACTTATCTGCAGCTTTCTCGTTTCAAGAGGTTACGATGGGTTGCTAATCTAAAGAAGCACTGAACAAAAAGATATGTTTCTTTTCATTTACTGCACACTTAGAGTAGTCATTTTCATAGCTTAAATTGGATTCCAGGCAATGATCTGTGCACCAAATCAAAAGAAATACAGCAGTACATTCATAACAAAGGGCTGGCAATGTTCCGCAGCTGCAGGATTCCAATCTGTCTTTTTGAAACGCAGCCTGTCTGCTAATGAAGCCATGTCCACGTTTTATATTCTGGAAAATGTGGACACAATAACTTCAATAAATACAGAAGTACACTTTGCAATAAATTGAAAATACTTTTCTAACAATGAGTGGTAGTGAATGGCTTGATGTGGAGCTTGGTTTCTTAATTCGCTCACAAGTTGGTATTATCTGTCTAATCTCTACATGGTGTCCAGGAGGCAAGGATTGATTAGGATAAAGAATACTGTCTTTTTCATTTTTTTAGCTACCTTTTAGAAATATTAGATGTGTTGTATGCTTTCTAACATGGTTCTTTTGATGAAAAAAGCTGCATGACATAAAGCATGATTCTTAAGTACAGCTGGAGCCAAGATGTTGGCTGGATTGTGTTTTTGTCTGACTATTAGCTATGCAGCAAAAAAAGGTTTAGGCAATGTATAATTAAAAGTCAGATTTTTTTGGGATCAAAACTTTCAATATTTTACATAAACTTAAACTAGATCTTCATGGAATATAATAAGTATTGAAAATCCCCATACCTGTCAGATAGAAGAAAAGGGCAAATGTCAGGAACTGGTGGAGTGGATGGTCTAAGTTTGGCAAGAGCCATGATATGCTCAAATGTGATGTCTGTTTGAGTGCTCACATTCACAAGTTGCACATCCTGAGAACTTCCATGAGCTCTGTTAACCGGTGTTCGTCTTAATACTTGAACTACTATTGGATCTTTAGCATTACGAAAGGCTTCAACTGCTTCCTCATGTGTAGCTTTCAACAGGTCCTTCCCATTAACCTATTCAAATACAAAAAACAGGAAACTATAGTTTATTAGGTTTATCATGCACAGTCCTTCATGAGTTTACATTTACTTAAAAAATGCATATTTTATAAATCCATTATCTGCCAATAATAATGACAAGTACAAAATCTCAAATATTGACATTGTTGAATAAGCTGCAGAACTTCAAAAGTCAAACTGGATTTCCTGCATATAGTCCAAAACTGATATTAAGGCTAAGGCCCCACATTGTGTAAATGCAGCTTTTTTGTTACAAAAAATCCGGCTAAAAGAAAAACGCTCCCACTGAAATCAATGGGAGTTGGTCATTTCCTTTTTCCGGGATTGGTTTGTTCCCACTCGCTGAAAAAATAATAGAAATGCCCTTTCTTCAGGCAGATTCCACGGCTGATTCAGCCTCGAGATACTCCCTTCCGACTAGGCCCATTCATTTGGGTCTAATCCGGAGGGGAATGTCGTGACTGGATGTCGGTGCTCTGCACCGGCATCCAGTTGCAACTAGCCATTTTTTGGACCGGTTTTTTGGAGGTGGTCACTGCGTCAAAATCCAGTCCAAAAAACTCCCGTCTGAACCCAGCCTAAGAGTGATTTCTAGCAAAGGGTAAGTGCTGTTTAGATCATGAGAGTTAAAGAGGAATTGAAGTTGGATCCATATTGGAATTTAAGAAGTATTATGGCAGATATAACTGTTGAAACTTTAGTCCATATTTACACATTCAGTATTCACATTCATGTGTTGTCCATATATATCATGGATGGCTTATGTATCTATTTATTTTTAATGTATTTATTTGAACATACATTTTTTTCAATAGATCTTGGTTCCATGAAAAAAAAATCACAAAATGATTGTCTGTTTTATGTCTTTGGCTTTGACATAGATGCCTCATGGATGCACCCCACCAATACAATTCTAAGGGACCATGAAAAAACTGATGGAATTCATGAGTATTTTTCACTGATCCTAAGATATCAACAAACATGGAGGTAATTTTGAAAAAAAAAAAAAAAAAGATGATCCATTATATATCCACAATAAAACAATTGCGATACCCTCAGTAGTTTTTCAGCTGTATTATAAAGGCTGTCATTAAGGTGCAAATGAGGTAAAAAAGCCGCTTATACTTAGTGACAGTGACCCACCTCGACCAATGATAGGCTGACATTACATTCCTAGCCATGTCCAGCAGTGTCAGGATAGAGGCAGATAGAGCATGAATCCATGCACCAACAAAATTGTAGTGGCCGGGGATCGGTGAAACTTTTTAGCTCCACTGAATCCCAGTACCAGTCTACTTAATACAACTGGAAAACCCTTTTAAATCTGATAGTTATAATAAAGGAACAATCTTGTGCTGTAAAATGCACAATAAGATCATTCATATTCTTTCTATAATAAACAATAAAAATATAATAGTTTCACTGAGTACACTCAAATAACATCCTGGTAATGTAGCTCAATTCACTTTAGATGAAAGGGAGAACCAGCTTGGATGCGAATGCTTAAGATAGGGATAAAAGACTCGGCACCCTACTGGCAATATACTGTAGATTGCTAACAAACAAGTAAATATATCCCATGTAAAATGCAATTTTTGGATATTTTGAAAGATGGGTTAATGCCAAGAAAACAAAGGATGATAAATAAGCATTATTTGAATGGATCCATTTTCAGAATATGTACAGATTTCAGACTTTATATCATAAGCGCTTTCACATGGCTTTGTGTTATAGGGCTCTACTGAAGAAACATAAGAGTCTAGAGCATGCTGTAAATCACAAATGTGACCTTTATCTGAACAGTCTCAGACCAACCATAAAAGAATTGAAACCATTTTCTTAAAAACACTTCCTTATATAGGTTTAGTGAAAAGTCTATTTAATAACTTGGTAAAACTATTATACGATTCGCATAATTTTAGGTTGTTGAATCATGAACATGGTTTTGTAACTGTAGGAGAAGTATTTTATTACAACCTAAATCAATATGCCCAAGACTCCATTATGCAGTACATAAGGACAGACCTTATGTACGCTATAAGATATGGCAAAGAAATGTATGCCATTAGTAGAACGGAGGACTCTATATGAACTCTGTTAATCTTCTGCCCATATAAATATCCGCTTTTTACTAGTAATGCATTTAACTTTTTGACCTTTAAACAGATCAGTCTTGAACATTTTGTATGATACAAGCAGTTATGACACTACGAGATATTCATCAACACATAGCTAGTTAGCGTTAAAGGTCAGCAGTGCATAAATCTCACTCTCTACTACTAAAATAGAATTCATTGCACTTTTACACTTTCCCAGAGGTAGACACTAGCCTTAAGGATACTGGTTTTTCTTGGTCTTTTCCCTACATATCTCATCACATATATATTGTATGGGATCATTTAGTAGCTGTATTTTTATCCCTCTTTTCCTATACTATGGTGTCAAGGTTGGGTTTTAGGTCTTTTATTTTTCTCTATAGATAGCTCATATTGGAGATACTGTTAAGCGATGTGTTTTCCACCACTATCTCTATGCTGCTGACACCCAATTTTATATCTCTATGAAAAGAAGCCAAAACATCTGGAGCTCTGGTCTGGTAGGGGTGAATTAGCATTGACATTGACAGCATTACAGAACACATAGTACACAATACAAATTGACTACACAAACCAAATATCACATTTAGAGATGTGCCCTATTTGTGATCCCCATATCAGTCATGGTAGAGAGTCAACAAAAAATAGGGTGTTAGGAGAGCTGATCAATGGACCTGATTCATTGTGAAATATCTGGATAAGACAGCCTTCCTAATGTAGTTCTTATACCCGGTTTTGGACTGTACCGATCTATATATTAAATCTAAAGAGAACGTTCTAAGTAGAATGAACTATTCAGGAAACTATTTGTGACCATATAAGTTGAAGAAAGCAGAATAATTTATCTGCACTTGTCTATTATTGTTTCACTCATCTGAATCCAGCAGAAGATTATAATTTTTCTTCCCATGCAGTGAAAAATTGTCTTATTTAAGGGCAAAGGTAAATACATTGTATGTAATAATCACCTTATAGTAATTGTTTTCTCTTTTACCTACCAATTTACTGTAGCTAACAATGGCATGCCAAGTAAGCTTACAAAAAGTAACAATAAAATAGTATGAACAATATGAAAAAAACATATATATATATATATATATATATATATATATATATATATATATATATATATGATGTCCAAAATTGGGCAATATCTTGGTATCTTTCTCTAAAAACTTCCAGGGAAATAATTTACAGAAGACCAGTACCATTTCCTCTAATGTATATTTAACTAAACTCTTATCCTCTTTTAGAGATCTGTAATTTCTGCAATTAAATTAATGCACATATTTCGACTATTTAGCCATCAATATGTTTTTTTGGAATATTCCTTTGAAGTGTATTGTAACATGTTCAGAACTGGGCTACAACCAAAATTTACCAGACATTGGTAATTCCATGGACAGACAAGAGTAAGCAATACATAAGCAATAACAAGCAAATAAAACAGTATGACCAGATGCAACTATATGACCAGATGCAACTATATGATCAGATGTAACTATATGACCAGATGTAACTATATGATCAGATGCAACTATATCATGTGAGTCAGAACACTTGTCCGAGTAAACATGCAACGAGACAACATGGTCATTATTTGTGCATATTCCGCATGCAAAAACCACAGAGTAACCCTACTGAATAATAAGCTTTTCTATGGCACATATAAGTCAGATCCATGTTTTAGCCACGTTTCTAGGTAAATACGGAATGTGAGCACATACCCTTATATCAGTCAGGCTACAAGTCAAGACTAGGCAATTCAAACATGAGTAATATATTTGAAAGACTGATTAAAATTTAAAGGGGTTTTCCTAGAGTTAAATATCAATGACCTATCTTTTGGAAATTCATTAGTAATTGATTGTGGGGTCTAAGTGGCACCACTTCTGCTTCACAGACTAGTAATAGGTTTCTCATATATTCAACGAGATGTGGTTGAGCCCCTATGCAATGTACAGTGATGTGCTTGCTATTCAGTGAAGAGACTGCATTAGTCACTTGTATGCAGTTGCTTCTAATAGCCAATCTATGAGGGTCTTCAGTGTCAGCCCCCCACTAATCAGATATTAAAGCCCATTTGTAAGGACAGGTCATCAATATTTAACTCTCAGAAACCCCCAGCATTTGGCCATTTGTACAGAAATTGGTTCTTTAAAGTTTAACTAAATGTGTATTTTTAAAGCATAATTAAATGAACCTATTTTTTTTATATATAAATCTATTGTGCTATAAGAAACTTTTTAATATTTTTTATTAAATAAAATGGCCTGTTTCTTCACCTATTTGCCTCATTCTGCCACTTATCAAATTTGTATAAAGGAAATCTACAGAGAGGAGAGGGAGAAAGTGAAGAACTCAAAGCAGAGACACATCTGCACTATAGAGAAACAATTGTCTTTCACAACACATATGGGTTCTCAGGAATTACTATAAAGCCTTCTACAAAAGACAGTTCTGTACACTGCCTCATTTCTCAATCTTCTTCCTCCTTCTCCTCTTTATTGTAAAATCAGACTGTGTATGAAGTATGGACCAAAATCACCCAGATAAGAAATAAGGACAGTTGTAATAATTAAAGACACAGACGTATATTATAAAGTATCTTCTCTGAGCGACTAATTTATGAAAAGATAAATAAAAGTTACTTACGCTTTAAGTAGTGTATACATTGGTAAAAAGCGAGATATTAATTTCCCTGTTAATGGAGCAGGGTTACTACAAGATGAAGATGTCAAATTTAAGATAAAAAGCACTCTAGAAATACATGTGCACTTTTTGAGAACGTGAAAAGGATTTGTCAAGCTTTGTTAATTTACTGCAAATTGAACTTAAAATATGAAAAGCGCTTTAAAAAAACCTCTTAAAATGAAGCACCTTTTAGCACTTCAGTGTGTTGAATGGTACGCTTGTTAATGCTGGAACAATGCTCTTTGCAAATGAAAAGTTCAGTTAGGAATTAAGAGCATAAACACATTGCTAACATGAAAGCAATAACACAAGACTCTTCTATTCGGTAGTAGACCAACCAAGAACAGTACTAAGAAAATATTACTACTAAATTACTATAACGTATTGTTACAACAAATACAAGCAGGCAAAATTATTAAAATATGTGTTTTATCATTAGGCAGTGTCAGGGTCTGGGGTTGCTAGGTGGGGTGGCATAGACACAAAAGTCCAGGCTTTAGTCCAAAAACAAAGGTAGAGATTATTTTCACTCAAAAAGGTAGTGCAGCAACAAAAGGAAACAATACAAAAATAAATACCTGCCCGGCTAGGCTCTAACTAAACATAGAATAAGTTACCTCACCTAGAATCACAGAAGTCAAAAGCTAGTTGAGTCACTCAGGACACAGCTCCAAAAATATGACCTCTCTCTTTCACTCTCCAGCCAAACTCTGCTAAAGTGTTGCTGCTGGAGCAACTTCTTAAGCCTCCTTGACGAGGAGACTCTCTGCAGCTGAGTCACTGCTGGAACATCCCCAAAGTGTGGACTGGAGGGGGGTGGAATGACAGGTCCCACTACCAACCTACCTGTCATTCCTAAAAATCCAGTCCAATGCTGAGCATTTACCAAAATTTTGCAGAGACAGAAACCATCGGGTAACCCTAGCATTTGTGTCCTTATTGATTTTCATCCATGTAAGGGGAGCATGGTCAGTGATCAATTTAAACTTTCTCCCCAGGAGGTAATACCTCAGAGCATCCAGCGCCCACTTAATGGCCAAACAATCCCTTTCCACAATGGCGTAGTTTTTCTCAGTGGGGGACAGCTTCCTGCTCAGGTACATCACTGGATGCTCCTCACCATTTACAACCTGGGACAGCACCGCTCCTCGACCTGCATTTCAGGCATCTATCTGCACCAGGAACTCCTTCCTAAAGTCAGGGGCTATAAGCACTGGCTGCTGGCATAGAGCTTGCTTTAACCTCTGGAACACCTCTTCTGCCTCTGGTGTCCAGTGGATCATCACTGACTTCCCACCTTTTCGTCAGGTCAGTGAGAGGAGCTGCAATAGAGGCAAAGTTTGGCACAAACCTCCGATAGTAGCCATCAATGCCAAGAAATGCCCTGATTTGCTTCTTGGTCAGTGGTCTTGGCCAGTTTTGTATTGCCTCCACCTTATTGATTTGGGGCTTTATTACCCCTTTGCCCATGACATAGCCCAGGTACTTGGCTTCCTACAGCCCTAAAGCACATTTCTCAGGGTTGATAGTAAGGCCTGCCTCACTTATGGAGTCCAGTACTGCCTGCACCTTACAGAGGTGACTTCCCCAGTCTGGGTTATGAATGACCACATCGTGCAGGTAAGCTGTTGCGTAGTCACAATGTGGCCGCAAGATCTGGTCCATCAACCTCTGAAAGGTAGCAGGAGCTCCATGCAAAACAAATGGCATAACCCTGTACTGAAACAGACCTTCTGGAACAACAAAGGCAGTTTTCTCTTTTTTCTTGTGGAACCTCTCTAATAGGGAACATCAGGTATGGCAACAGGCAACCCCAGTCATGACCATCTTTTTCTACCACCTTTTTAAGCATATGCTTGAGTCGTATTAAAGCACTCCACTAACCCATCTGTCTCGGAGTGATACACAGAGGTCCGTATGTAGGTAATTTTAAACAGCTTGCATAGCTTTTTCATCACCTTTGACATGAACGGTGTGCCTTGGTCGGTCAGTATCTTTTTAGGTATGCCTGTTCTTGAAAACATATAGAATAACTCACGGGCAATACTCTTTGATGTCGTGTTACGCAAGGGAACCGCCTCAGGATAGCGAGTAGCGTAATCTAAGACAACCAGAATATATTGGTGACCTCTAGCTGAATTGACTATTGGACCGACCAAGTCCATACCAATCCTTTCAAAAGGCACTTCAATGATGGGCAGGGGAACCAAGGGACTACGGAAATGTGGGGCTGGGGCTGGGGCATGTACCTGAAATGTAGGACAGGACGCACAGCAGTCCTTCACTTCCCTGTACACGCCTGGCCAATAAAATCTTTGGAGAATCCTCTCCTGTGTTTTCTCTGCCCCTAGGTGTCCCCCAAGCACATGATTAGGGGCCATATCAAGTACCACACGGTGGTAGCGCTTTGGTACGAGAAGCTGCTACACAATTTCCACATTACTTTTTGCAACCCGATAAAAGAGGTCATTATTCATAGCAAAATGTGGAAATTGGTGGTCAGCATCAGGTTCCTGAGGCACATTGTTAACAACTGTCACATTATCATGAGCATTAGCAAGAGTGGGATCTCTCAACTGTGCACTACCAAAATTATCCCATGAGATTTCTAATTCAGGTATATTAGGCTCAGGGGCTGGGGAAGAGGCATCATCTTCCTCTCCATCTAGGACCTGTAACGGAAAGGTGTCGCCCTCCTCATGCACTTTGGGCGTAGGCGGGGCTTCCACCTTTGGCTGTGTGGTTGTACCTTTTCCCCACAAATCCCAGAACAAAGGGAAATCACGACCCAAAATCACATTATGCATAAGGTTTTTTTTACTACACCCACTTCATAATAAACAGATCCTAATATAGTCTCTATTGTGACCTTGGATATGGGGTAGTCCTTGACATCCCCATGGATGCAACAAACACTCATACGTTTGTCCGGGATAAAGTCCCCAGCTATCAAGCTGGCATGCACCAGAGTCACCAGGCTACCAGAGTCCAACCACGCCTGGACAGAATGGGCATTAACCACAACTTGGCAGACCTGAGGCCCAGTCTCTAGTCCCGGTGCCGCAGCACACACAGGTTTGGCAAATAATGATTGACGCCCAGCAGCATCACAGTCCACAGGCTCAGAGGTGAATGGGCACTGGGCAGCAATATGTCCCGTCTCATGGCATCTCCAACACTGTACCAGCCCTGGTTTCTCCAGCAGAGAGTCCCTTCTTGGGCTGGTGGACTACCTAGAAAACACATCTCAAGCTCCTTTCCCTCCGCTTTCAAATAACGGAACAGTCTTACCAGGAGGTGCCCTCTGCCAGGTGTTCCTGGAGGATTGTTGCACTGTAGGGTCATTTTCAGAAGGCTGACGAGCTGGTTGGCATCTTTGGGGTCTCCATGTCCAACCCAGTGCTGCAACGCAGGAAGAAGAGCTCTGGTGAACCGGTCTAGGACCACCTTCTCCACCATCTTTGCAAGGGTACAGGTGTCTGGCTCCAGCCACTTTTTCACCAGGTGAATCAGGTCGTACATCTGGGATCTGGCAGACTTGTCCATATGGTAGCTCCAGGTATGTATCCGCCGGGCACGGACAGCAGTGGTTACCCCCAGCCGAGCAAGAATTTCCGCCTTTAGTTTATCATAGTCCTGGACATCTTGCTGGCAGAGGTCATAATGGGCCTTCTGGGGTTCACCGGTCAAATAGGGTGCAATGACGTCTGCCCAGTCAGCAGCTGGCAGTTTCTCCCGTTCAGCCACTCTCTCAAACACAGTCAGGAAGGCCTCCACATCATCATCTGGGGTCATCTTTTGCAAAGCTCTTTTCACAGCCCGCTTCTCATCTCTGTGCTCCACAGGTCTTTGCAGGCCAGTGACACCATTCTCTTTAAGGAGCATAATCTGCTCCAACAGCAAACGGTTGGTCTCCTGTTGCTGCACATTGGACTGCACGAGATACTTCAGTATCTCCTCCATAGTCCGGGTTTGTATAGCAGCAGTAGCCTTTACCCATAAAAAAACATTAAAAAAAAAATTTCTCCAGCAAAGAGTGGATGTGTCGTTGCCCCTAGCAACCACTGTATGCCCGCATACTCCACCAATTGTCAGGGTCTGGGGTTGCTAGGTGGGGTGGCATAGACACAAAAGTCCAGATTCTTTAGTCCAAAAATAAAGGTAGAGTTTATTTTCACTCAAAAAGGTAGTACAGCAACAAAAGGAAACAATACAAAAATAAATACCTGCCCGGCTAGGCTCTAACTAAACATAGAATAGGTTACCTCACCTAGAATCACAGAAATCAAAAGCCAGTTGAGTCATTCAGGACACAGCTCCAAAAATATGACCTCTCTCTTTCACTCTCCAGCCAAGCTCTGTCAAAGTGTGGCTGCTGGAGTAACTTCTTAAGCCTCCTTGACGAGGAGACTCTCTGCAGCTGAGTCGCTGCTGGAACATCCCCAAAGTGTGGACTGGAGGGGGGTGGAATGACAGGTCCCACTACCAACCTACCTGTCATTCCTAAAAATCCAGTCCAATACTGAGCATTTACCAAAATGCTCAGCAGACGTAAGTTGTCTGCTAGGAGCAAACATTCCTGGAGTTTTCCCATCTCACCCACCTGAGTAGTCTGGGTGAGATGTACACCCCCTCCATTACCTGACCAGCCATTGGCTTACAGCGGCTACCACGTGGTGTCCCAAATGTGGCTATAGCTGTGGTACTGGCAGCCCAACTATAGCCTAATAGTTCTAAACCCTATATGGCACCACCCTGATTGTACAGTATGGGTGACCAGTAATGCTGTTCTACTGTACATAGGACATGCACAAATCTACAGATCTGGATGGGAAATATTTATTGTTACAGAATATTACAGAATCTTTTTCTGTTTTATCAGAGGTATAGAAACACTTTTCATCATTTTGGAACAATACTTTTTTGTCAAGAAAAAGTGGGGTCTTTCAGAAACAAAACTCAATATCTATAATTATTGAAAAATAAATTTAATAATCTTTTCATACAAGACATCAATAATAGATTGATAAATTGTAGTAACAAAATTATTTAAAACTTGATGCAAAGTTCTGCAAAAAGTTACTGTTGCTAGAAATCATGAAGTAGCATAGAAATTGTAGAATGTTTCTCTAACTTTATTTCAATATTTATATCTAACATTATTACAATATTCTCTATTAAAATATTTCTGTCAAGCTACAGTTGGCCATACAACTAGCCATGGATTAGGAATCCATGAGACATGGATTATATGAACATCATATGAAATTCATAGCCTTTATATGATAAACTATACTGCCACATTTTTTTTAAATTTACACAAAGGTTTATTCTCACAAATTCATTTTCTAATCAATAAGATAAGTTTTTATAAAAATTAAAGACAGTATAACATTACCGCAAACAAATGAACAAAACAAAGTTTCGGGCACAAAAGTTGAATCATTATAAAGCACAGAAAGGAGTACTCAGGCTAGGTTCATATCTGCGTTTGGGCTTCCATTCGGGGGGTCTGCTTGGGGACCCCCTTCCAGAACAGAGACCTAATCCGGATAAAAAAGCGGTTACCTTAGGAAACCTACAAGTCCCATAGACTATAATGGGGCCCGCATGGTTTCCGTTTGGTTTCCACCCGAAAAAACGCAAAAAATGTGTAACGAAAAGCGCTGTAGGTTTATAACAGTGAATTGTTATACATTAAGTTTGTCAAGGCTCATCCAGACACTTTTTAAGTAAAACAAGGACATTTCCTCAGAAATTATTGAACATAATTAAATTGAACAATATAAAAATCAGAAACACCTTTCTTTCAGATTCTTCGAGAAATATTAGACATCTAAGCAAAGAGACAGGTGTATAAATCAATCTGAAAAATCAATGGCGTTAACAGAATTTACTAGTGTATTTTCTTGGCTTTGAAACTGACATGACGCTGCTATAAAAAGACCAAGCCAACAGGGAATCCCAATGAAGAAATAAATCATTGATTTAAGTTAGTGACCTACCACAGCATATAAACACTACAGAAATAATATGTAGTAGTGGAAATCCATGCAGTACGCTTCTTTACTTGGGCATGTTGGAAAAGCCTGCTATAAGGAGTAATGGCAAAGCAGCTTTGTGTCCCTTGCAAATGATTTATGTCTATTCCGGTGTGCTGTACAATGTTGGAGTGAAGTTCCTCACATCCACCAGATAAGATGACACTATGAGCCCACCCTCCAACAACTCCTGGGAAATAGACCATAGTACCATTCAAATGTTGGTTTCTGATAGACTATCATTGTGCTAGAGCATGAACCCACTGCAGGGGCTCCTGATACTCTGGTGGACGCAGGTACTGTATATATCCGTACTGTTGACTGGTGAGTAGACAGCAAGTTATGACGCTGCCCCATTACTTCTTTCTGACAGATAACACTGCTAATTTCTGAAAGCTATTATTTGGGCAGGTAGTCACATCTGATTATTGGGAAATCGATAAAGCAGTTTAGTAGTCAGACATAAGAGCTCTTTAATTATTGTCACAATTTCACCCACTTCAATGTGATCATAAATATAATTGATCATTCTAACTATAGGCAAAGTTCAACATATTACTCTAGAAAACTATCACTGCTGACATTATAATCACCATTATTGCCAATAAAATTGTTACATGTAAAGATCCAAATATCAACATTACATCTAGACAGCAAAAATGGAATGTAATGCCCAATGGCGTAACTAAGAATGGCGAACTTTTGACATGCCCCCCCAACCGACACTGAAGACCCCAATGACTGACCCCCCCACCACATTCTTGCGCACTCTATTATGCCCCATAGTGGCCCCTGTACACAGTATTATGCCCCATAGTGGCCCCTGCACACAGTTTGGGGTTTTTTTCTGTTTTTTTTTTTTTTTTTAAATGTAGATTGTGAGTCCCATATAAGGATCACAATATACATTTTTTTTTTCATTTAAGTATGTCTTTGTAGAATAGGAGAAAATCCACGTGACATCCTGCACACAGCTTTATGACCCACTGTGGACGCCCATGAACAATTATTATACTCTGGGGTCTTTTCAGACCCCAGAGTATAATAATTGAAGACCCAAGAGGGGATACAAACATAAAAAACACTGTCACTTACCTATGCCTGGCTCCTCTGCAGTCCTCGGTGGTGTCGGCCATCTTCCTTGACGTTCAGACGTCACATGACCCGGGACGCAGGTCCTGTCATGTGACATCAGGGACCTCACAGTAGTAGGTCGAAGCCTGCCAGGAGCGTGTAAAGGTAAGTAACACAGTTTTTTATGTTCACTTACCTCTCCAGGGCCAAACAATCATTATATTAAGGGATCTGAAAAGACCCCCAAATATAATAATAGTGTTTGTGGGGCCTGTGGAATCACCGATCCTGGCCCCTGCCAAGATCGGTAAGTAAATACAGCCTGTTACCGGCTGGAGTAATTCCAGTCGGTAACAGTCTATTAAGAAAGAAAAAAATGCAGCGGTAGTGGCTGTCATCGAGCCCCCTAATGTCCCAGGCCCTGTGGCAGCCGCTACCCCTGCTACCCCGGTAGTTACGCCACTGGTAATTCCTTTATACCAAAATTCTAAAAAATTTCTGATTTTGGCCAATACAACCAGTCAGTACCCAACTCTCATGTTTCAGAAGCCTTTACTTTAAAATAAAAAATGTTTGAAACATTAAGAAAAACAAGTTTCCCATTGTACCATCTGCAAAGTCTCCTCCAATGTTTCTATTTTCTGCACATTTCACTCTTTTGCAAGGGTCACACATCTCATGCTGAGTAATTGCTTTTGTATCTATATATATGAATGTTTCCTAGTCTATATACACTATTCTCACCATTCATTTCCAGACTTTATACTTGTTTTTGGATGGTATACACAAGATTGTAAATCTGAGATTAATTGCTTGGCCATAAACAAATCAATATGTAGTCATGAGCCAGTGAGAAGACTTTATGCAATGATATTCTAATAATGTTCTGCAATATATGTTAGGATGTTTAATATTGTACATTAAAATATATAACTGATGATGATAGTTATAGGATGCAGCTTTAACTAATCTAAGGTTATATAACTGCAGAATACAGGCGTAGCATAATCTTCATTTCCGTTCCATCACTGCCCATCCTGCCACATGCTATTTCTAGATTCAAGCATAGTAAACACAGTTATGTGTATCACTCAATCACAGTGTCTAGGCACACTCATTCTAGATCATGGCCTATTCAAAGACTTTAAAACATAAAAAAAAAAAAAAAATTCTATCAAGTAATTATATGCAAAGGAGCTCATCCTAAATTCAATGGACCCACCTACTGATATTGAAAGAGAAAGCAAGTGACCTGTAACTCCTGACCCTCTTCGAGAATAAAGGGAAATGCATCAATAAACTGTCTACTCCATGAGTGATTTACTCTTTTCAATCCATTTCAAAAAAACAAACCATAGGCTCTCTAGTTGACAGGTCAAGGCTTCCTTAAATTGTTTCTGCCTGGGGTACGCCATATTAGAAAGAGTAGCTGTTGTCATATTTTCAAGAGCTATTATAACGAATGGCAGCTTTCATATGCAGGAGTGAAATATGTTTAGTATGTATCCTTGAAGAGGACAGAGAAGCTACACTATCCCAAATACTTTATGGCATATGAACTAATGAACATGAGGAGACTTTATGTTTCCACTAGATTTTATTTCTCAGCAAAGCATTGTAGATCAGCTCTAAACCAATTAAATTATGTAAAGTTGTATTGCCTGTTCTTATAGTAAATCATTCCTACTGGTGGTGAAATTAACTGCTTCCAGTGACTTGCACTAAATTACCAACTAAGTTGCCTGGTTGAAAGAATCTAAACGTTTTCATCATATTTGGAAAATTGAATCATTACCAATATTCAATTCCACCGAATACGTTATGGATTGGTCAGAGGAACTGTTGGAGTCCAGAGTCTTGTTACCTGGACTTTGACAACAACCCAACACTCTTTCCTCTCCCTTTGTGAAATCACCCCAAAATAGCCTACTCACATCAGTGTTTGGACTCTCTAGGGCCACCAGATGAATTGTTCTGGGGTCTACCATGCAACTATACAGAACACATACATGTTCTAATTTAATTGCATTGGAATCTTTGTTGTTATTATTGCACACACATGATACATTGTTGGTGAGGACTAATAAATTATTTGTGATCTAAATATGAGAAAGGGGCTCTAGATCCTAAGTCACTTCTAAATGGGGTTGCCTTATGGTAAATATTTGGAGACCTGTTTATTAGGGGCCTACTAAGTACCGTATTTTTCGGACTATAAGACGCACTTTTTTCCCCCCAAATTTGGGGGGAAAAGAAGGGTGTGTCTTATAGTCCGAATGTGGCGCCTGGCACCCGCCGTAATAGAGAGGCGGATGCCGGCAAGGGATAGACGCCGGGGCCTGAGACATCGCTACGCTCCTCTGCCCTGCATGAAGCCAGCAGCGGAAGGAGTGATGCTATTTCGCTCCTCCGTCCCCCCGCCGCTGGCTTCATGCAGGGCAGAGGAGCGTAGCGATGTCTCAGGCCCCGGCACCTGTGCCGGCGTCTATCCCTCGCCCGGCATCCGCCTCTCTAGTACAGCGGATGCTGGGTCAGTATCGGTGGCCCCTTCTCCCCCGGGGCCGGTCCCCACCGGCCCCGTACCTGTGAAGTTGCAGGCCGGCTCCTGCGCGGCGATATCGCAGGAGCCGACTTGTTCGGGTGACAGCCGGGAGCCTAATGAGGCTCCTGGGCCTGTCACTGCTATATTAGTATTACGGCTGGGTCTATGACCAGCCGTAATACTAATAGACAGAATGTCCCATAGACGGCAATACATTTGTATTGCCGTCTATGGGACATGCAATCAAGTGACCGCAGGTTCAAGCCCCCGGGGGGAAATAAAATAGTAAAAAAAAAAAAAAAAGCTTTAAAAATATATAATAAAAATATGAAATAAATAAAAGTTCTAAATCACCTCCTGTCCCTAGAATATATATATAAAAGTAGAAAATCATATATCATAAACCACCGTTTGTTTTTTTTTCAATACAAGGTGATCTAAGCAATAGATATTCCCCAAAATGGTATAACTAAAAAGTACTTCTGGCCCCGCAAAAAAAAAACACTCTATGCATCCCCGTACAGCTGCAGGGTCACCTGTCAATGTGGCCTTGCAACTGTTGGAAAACTACAACTCCCATATATTAAATATTTTACCATTTTTTGCTTCAAAATTTTTTTCCCTATTTTCCTCCTCTAAAACCTAGGTGCGTCTTATAGTCCGAAAAATACGGTAATCCTCTGATGCCCTGGTGGGTCAGTCCATCCCTGCTTCACATATTTCCATTTCACCATTCCATTTAAGTGTGATCTATGCATGTCATTCCTTCCTTGATTTTCCACATCCTAAATGGTAACCTAATAGCGTATGAAGACCCCTTTAAATCAGCACACTATATATCCTTATACCTGCTGTACATATCACTAAGACCTAATGGTGCTCAATTCTGGTTTTGATTTCATTCCACTCTCCCATGTATACAGTAAATATAAACTTATACAATTTTTATGGCACTTTATGTGATCAACTCTCAGACAGAAAGAAACTTGGGAGTTTCACTTCTAGATTTGAACCACAAAATGGAGTTAGAAACAAATAGGAAAGTAAACACGTATCGCTGAAAAAGAACGAAAAAGTTTCTAAAATATCATTTTTATTGACATCAATTAAAAAGTGTGTCCAATAAAAAAAAACAAAAAACAAACAACAACTTTCATGTACTATGACAGTCTATTAACTGATCGGAATAACAGTTGTGTTTTAGGCATTCTTTCATTTTTGTTCCATAGCAGACTGTTTATATTTGTGGTGCCATTTCCTAATTTGGGGTAAGGGGTTCTATCAATTAATCCCAAATTCAGTGATAGGTAAAAACTCCTGTCGCATGAAACGTCTATGAATGTATAAAGGAAAACAGTTAGAATCTGAGGATGAAAGGTGACATATATCTGAGTTTAGGTTTAAAGACCTATCTGCAGTAGCATATCGTAGAGGTGGGAATGCTACATTTCAGCATGTACTTGTATTGTAAAACAATGAAAACCTGAAATACTCTAGTGCTATGTAAATAAGCATCATGAAAGTAACTCGTCTGTCTCATTAATGAGCCACGGACCTTCTCTCCCCGTCCAATGAGTGATTGACAGAGCCATCCTTATTCAAGCTTATATAATGTCAATTGTACACTGGTGTGCGTAGGGAAGGTGTCCAACTCCTGAATGGGCTAGAATAAGGACTTTCAGTACACTGATTTCCATATCACAAGAGTATTTCATCTAGTTATGCTGAATTGTTTTAAAATAATAAAATACTTATCCAGGACCTGAGAGATCCACTTAAAATATGCCACAAATAATACTTATAATAGATCTGTTTTAGCAATTTTACTGAAAACAACATTTATACAATGTAACTGTATTTTAGCACTTTAATTTCTCTCTACCAATTAATTCTAAATTCTTGTATGAAGTATCACAACAGGGTTCTGTGGGCTCAAGAGAGGGAGAGACTATCCAATGGATTTACAATGGATGGGCAATGGTACTGCATCCAATGGATGTTGTACCCTTGCCCACGCTACAGTTTCCCATACACTTAAAGCAAACTACATAAGGTTGGGTTCACACCTGCGCCCGATCTCCGCTTTGCATGTTTCCGTCTTCTGCCCGAGAAATTGGACAGGAGATGGAAACCTGCAGTCAGTTTTCAAACTCTTTCATTTGAATGGGTTTGCAAAGTGTCTAACCGTGAAAGCCTGTGAGCGTCTTCTGCCTGTCCGCGGCGAAACCATTTTTTTAAAACTGGACACAAAGTCGGGTTTGCAGGACTTTCAGTCCGGTTAAAAAAAAAAAGTTTCGCTACGGAGGCCAGAAAACACTCACGGGCACTCACGAGCAGACACTGACTGCCGCGTTTCCGTCTCCTGTCCAGTTTCTCGGGTAGAAGAGGGAAACCCACAAAGCGGAGACTGAGCGCAGATGTGAGCCCTCCTTAATCCGATTATTTAATATATATTGTTAATTATATGGTACACAATATATCACTACACTATGCAGTTATTGTAATAATATTTCCCCTCGTTCTTCCTTATGATATACTGCTATGAACACAAACTTTGTGTAAATCAATCCATATTGCATTTGTATTCATGAGAAGAGCAATACTCTCATACCAACACACAGATTGCAGCCATTTCAGCAAATGCAATCACAAGTTATATTCCTGCTATATGGTACAATACAACTCTGGGCTACTTTGTGAATATGTTGTTATCAGCTTGCTTCATCAAAACAATTAACACTTGTGGCCTTTATAAATTACTTTCAGTAGATAAAACAATCACATCGAAAATTGCTCTGTGTTCTGCAATGTTTCATGGCGGCTCAGATTGCTTTGCATTCCAGATGATTTTATGAACATTTAATCAGTAAGGATTAATTATATGGCACTTGGAGCCTAAGATTCTAAAAGTACAAGTTTTATGGAAAGTGTGCATGTGGCCAACCTGTGGATCTTCTAAACATTTAATTAAAAGTACTAAAGGAATTATTCAACTGTAAATATAGCGAGCTCTCCGAAGGGCTTAGCATTGCTAATTAAGTATATGTTTAATCAAAGCAGGCCTGCTTGTAATGAATGGTCTATTTAGTGGAAGAAACACACAGATAATCTGGAAAATAAGACTTCATTTCAAAGGTGACGGAAGAAACTGATTGAGAACAGATAACATTCTTATGGAATTTTTATGTAGTACGAGAGGAATTCTCCTTTTAAGTTTCAGATCAATCCCAACCAGCAGGTTTAAGTGATGCTGCTCTTTTCATCCAGTTTCAACCATCAACAGAGCAACCTATTATATATAGTATTTTTATTATAAAATTGCCTTACTTTTTTTTGCCGTGCCAACCTGGGGGTTCACCATAAACACATTCTTAGTATATGGCTTTAGCATCTTTATGTTAGGGTTCAAAGCAAAGCCTTATAACTTTATATGGCTCATTTATAAATTACTAAAATTAATTAGAACAGAAATGGCTTTAAACTCTACTTGTCACCAAGTAGAAAATGGTAACCAACATAAAAGTGCATTCACACGGAGGAAAATGGTGCTGAATTTGTTGTGGAATCCTCGTCAGATTCAGCGCTGAAAAAAAAAGCCTCCCTTTGACGTCAATGGGTTCCTTTTTCAAGGAACCCATTAAAGTCAATGGGAGGCTTTTCTTTTCAGCGCTGAATCTGACATGGATTCAACTCCAAATTCAGTGCCATTTTATTCCGTGTGAATGCACCCTAACTTTCTAGGGTCATATGTTTTGAAAGGGTGGACAAATTGTAAAAATAAAAACGCCAAATTGTTCAGCTGCATGGCATTTAGTATTGTGTACTTGGTGACAGGTCCTCTATCAGGTGTAAAATGCCCCATAAGCCAATAATAATGCTGTGGATGGGCCTGTAATAGAAACAGGAACATATCTTTGTAGCCACAAACAGACAAAGCAGAGATAATCATCTTATTTATGGATATGCAAATCAGCCTCAATTAAATCAGGATGAGCCTCATTTGCCAGATTTCCCTTCAGGGGAGTAACTTGGGGTAGTTTCCACTGTGAGATTGCACCCAGGCCCATGAGACTTAGGGGTCCCATAATGTATCTCTTCCCAATATGAGTACTGGTACTATAAACAATATATTATAGTTGGTTGTTACAGACTCTGAGATGTCATCCTGCAAGATCCCTTCATAGGGTTATTTGTGAATGGCATTTCGTGGCAAAACTTATATTGTTCTATAGCAAGGAGTATGGCTTTTATAAAATAAATATTCAGATGCCCATCTAATAATATTGGTCTCCATTTGGATTATTACTGGTTAATTTGTTTTGTGACAGTCAATTAATTACTTATTAAAATGGGTTCAATGAGAGAGAGAGAGAGAGAGAGAGAGAGAGAGAGAGAGAGTCAAAGAGAGAGAGAGTGAGAGACAGAGAGTGAGACAGAGACAGCTTTCTTCATTAGGTAGGATTTGAACCCTATTGATGACACATGTAAAACATTGAAGCATCCACACTACTGCTTGAGCCACTAGTTCCACTACTCAGCATACAATGTTATTCTCTAGGCTAATAGCAGTGGCTCAGTCTTCCATATATCCTTGTTAGGTCCTGGTTCCAAACCTGAGCATGACAGCTTAAAAAAAAAAAAAAATACAGAGTAAAACTTTAAACAGATGGGGGATGCCTTGGAAACCTCCTCATTAATATTCACTGCATTAAAGTGATTTTACAGTACAGCAATTACTAATGAGCTGGCAGCCGGGTGAAAGTGAACATTGCTCGAGTGAGGAGGTGTGAAAACTGTGAGACTCTAGGGAAATCCAGGCTGACTGACATGGGTACAGATTTTGTGTTTGGGGCCTAGTAGCTTCATGTTATGCCTCTGCCAACAAATGTAACCAAAGAAATTTCCGGCACTCAATTGGTATGCTTCCAAAGGTGAAAATTTATTTTAACAAATGGCTATTCCTCCAACTCGGGCTCAGAGAGCGACCAATCCGGATATCGATCCGGCCCATCATATTTTTTAGGCCGAAACCAAAGACCACCTCGACGAGGAAGACGAGGCGGGGGGGCCAATGCAAACGAGGAAGAACTGACACGAATGACGACCCGATCTCAGGTAATGAGACCCCATTAGTAGTTAATATTTCCTCAAAAAACCTCTCCCCCTCTCAACTCAGACTTTTACAAAAAGGTTTATCCTTTTGTCCTGCCTAAAAATTTAATTCCTTCCAGCTAGAGATGGACTTAGAACGTTTTTTTAGGAACATCCGACTGAAAGCGCATTTCAGGAAGCATACTCAAATGACGTCACATAGTGAATCACAGGCGACAACCCCTATCAGTATTTCCACCCTGGGTCTCAGAAATAGGAGTTCATATACTCCACCTAGGGGCTCGCATGCACTAGAAGCCTTTATTGATCTAGTGAAAAGTGATATTAGATCCACTTGTAATGAATTAGAGAAGGGCAACTGGTTTAACCCCCCCAATTTGTCTCAAGAGGAACAAGTTTCTCTTAAAACCCTCATGGCAGACTGGGATTTAATAATCAAACCTGCCGACAAGGGGGGAGCTATAGTGGTTTGGGATAAATCAGCTTATGTTAATGAGATTCGTACACAATTGTCTGACACTAGAGTTTATTGTAAATTGACTGGTAACCCAACCAACTCTATAGTAACTAAGATCAAAACAATCGTTGATATGTTTCTTGACCACAACATCATTGACCTTAAAACACATGAATTCCTAATGAATTATTCATGACACGCTGCAAATGTTGGAAGAGATATATCGATGACGTTTTTAGCGTGTGGGGGGGGCACATTGGACTCCCTTGTCCAGTTTCATAATTTTCTCAACTCCATCTGGGAGGAACTACAATTCACCATACATCATGATTTACACAAAATAGACTTTTTGGACACAACCGTCATTAAAGAACTAGATGGCTCCCTACAAACAGACCTCTTTATCAAAAAAACAGGAACAGTTTACTTCACTACTCCAGTTACCATCCACAATCCACTAAGCTATCATTACCATGGTCACAATACCAGAGAATCAATCGGATTGTTTCTAAAGACTCACTCAGAGCCACTAGATTACTAGAAACACGCACAAAGTTCTCTGAGAGGGGTTATCCCCCAGACACCACTACATTTGAGAGAATCAATCCACAAAGACAACCACGCAATAATTCCACACTTCCATTCATTCACACTTTCCATCCGTTTTCCTATAAAATTCACAGGATAATTCGAAAACATTGGCCACTACTCCAACAAGGACACCCAGAAGTACAGTCATTTACACAACCCTTCCTCCCTTGTTTCAGGAGGGCTGACAACCTCCGCAATAAACTGGTTAAAGCCGATCTCGGTTCCAATATACGCTTACCCAGACAGACTTTCTAACCGTTAATTCGCTAGGAGGAATACTGGGGTGCCCGGGCAGTCTTCCGGTTCTTCATTATCCTATGCTTTTCTCGCACTTTATGTATCTCTTGGGTCCAAATGTTCTATTACATTCTCTTTTTTTTCTTTTTTTCTTATCTTATTTTTCTTATCTTATCTTGCCTTATCTTATCCATGTTCCTTCTATTTCTTCTATCCCTTATTCTACTTCTTCTGTCTCCACTTGTTTTGCTCTACTTGTGTTTACACTCTTATCTTATTTTCTTATCTTGCCTTATCTTATCCATGTTACCTTTATTTCTTCTATCCCTTATTTTACTTCTTCTGTCTCCACTTATTTTTCTCTACTTGTGTTTACACTCTTCTTAACTTATCTTATTTTTCTTATTTTATCTTATCTTGCTTTATCTTATCCATGTTCATTTTATTTCTTTTGTCTCTTATCCTACTTCTTCTGTCTCCACTTGTCTTTCTCTTGTCTTCTTTGTTTTATCCAATTATAGCCTATGCTCTCTTTGTATTCCAATTCTCTGTTGTTTCCATTTCTCTTATCTTTGTCCTTTCCCACCTATGCGATGTGTTCCACTGTGGAATGCACGCACTTCCGGTTTTGCGACCGCAAATCGGAAGTTACCTTCTCCTTCCTCATTTGGACTCCGGGACGGCTACTGACAGGCGGTATGGCCTAATTCTCCACGCCACACCACCAATGATACATCTATTACTACCACTGTGTATCACCAATGTCTACCCACCCTGGTATATACTTAGGGGGGTGCCGGGGACCCTTGGACTTGGGGCCACGCCCCCAATAGGGGCGGGGCTCCCGGCCCGACGGTTTCTGGCGCCAAATTCCCCATTTAAAGCCACTCTCCTCCTGCACAGTGCACATCTTCATTTTCTGGATTTCCCACATGACCACATTTGGCTTCCTACTACTCATATCTCCTACCGGTAAGATTGTTTAGGATACTGCATTAAGTTAGGCTACATGTTACTGTTTAGTAAGCTGGGCACCCATCCTCTATTTACTGACATATTGATGTATTGTTCTAGACTGTTTTCCTTGGCATATTGACACTGTGATATACCGTTTTCCCTGTGTATTGTCCTCCATTTACTTCATTGCATTACCACGGATTCCGTGTTATACCATGATCTGCTTTAATGTCCACCTGTAGCTCCGTTACGCTATGTATTTATGAATATACCTTGAGCCACTATAATTGATACCCCAACTTTTATGTTGCTATACTGGTATCCCATGTACATACCGTATTATATGTATTGTATGTCTGTATCAATGTTTTGTTTGTTTTGTTTTTTTGTTTGACTTATGTATATATATATATCACAATTTGTATATTTGTATATTTTCTGCAGACAAACTGACGAAGGTCTTCTAGACCGAAACGTTTTTTGTTAAAATAAATTTTCACCTTTGGAAGCATACCAATTGAGTGCCGGAAATTTCTTTGGTTATACTAATATGGCGGTGAGAGGCCATTTCCGAGCACCAGCATAACACTGAGTGACGGTTCATTATCTGTAGAATCTGCCAACAAATGTCTCATGAAGATCTGTTTCTGCTCCTATTAAAAATTCCTACTCCTACTCCCAGAGGTATTATTGGTTATGGAGGCATTTTGGATCTGACGAACTCCCTTTAAAGAGGATTTTTCACATCCTTGGGCACATACAGTGTAATATACCGCTAGAAAGCTGTCAGTGCACTCAATTCAGCGCACTATCGGTTTTCCCGTTCTGTGCCCCCAGTGAAGAGATATTGGTTCCGGTACCGTAGCTCTTCAGTGTCAGAAGGGAGGGTTTTTTTTGTTTTTATTTAAATGTAGATTGTGAGCCCCACATAGAGCTCACAATGTACATTTTTTCCCTTATCAATATATCTTTTTGGAATATGAGATGGAAATCCATGCAAACAAGGGCAGAACATACAAACTCCTTGCCACCGTGTGTGTCAGTTAGGAATGCCCTTCCTCACAGTGGCATCTACTTCACTGTACTAAGAGAAGGGGCATTGCTTACCACCCAGTGATGACGCTGAGTGGTGAGGAAGGCCCCCCCCAATACTAGTCTATGGACAGGTACTGTCAAGAGTAGGGGACGGTTCCTCACCCTTCAGCGTCATGACTGGGTGGTAAGGAACACCCCCTCTCACAGTACAGCACAATAGACACTACAGTGAGGAGGAGCATTCCTGACAGACTGTCAGAAATGCCCTTCCAACACTGAAGAGCTACGGTAACGGCATGGATAACTCTTCACTGGGGGCACAGAATGGGAAAGCCGATAGTGCCCTGAATTCAGTGTGCTGTCGGCTTTCTAGCAGTGTATTGCACTGCATGTGCCCGAGGACATGAAAGGTCCTCTCTATTGCTAAGGCCCCCACAAGATGACCTGCAAGCCAAAAAGCGCTGCGGGAAAAACTGCAGTGGCAACACATCATGGTTCTTCCTGCAGCGCTTTAAACAGAAAGTTCACTGAGTTTTCCGCCGCAGACTTTCTGTTACAATTATATCTATGGTGAACTGCCGGCATTTCCGTAGATATAATTGACATGCTGTGATTTCCAAAACTGCGCCAGATTTGGAAATCGCTTGAGTCTACACGGCAATTTTTACTGCAAAGTGGGCATGGGATTCGCTTTAATCCCGTCCACTTTGCCTCTACTGTAAAACACCACAATTTTTCCCACAGCATTTCTATCACGTTGAAATCACAGCGTTTCCGGGCCGTGGGGCCCAGGCCTAAAGGTATATATACAGGACAATAAAACATGTCACACAAATATGATGTATATTCTTGTTGTGGAGCCTCTGACACAATCCGAAGACTGAACCCTGAGATTCTATGCCATATGCATGCAGTTTCTAGCATGGGTCATCCCTGAGTCACTGAATCATCTCTAGTCTACAGGTTTCTATGCAGCTGCTCAGGCAACATGGTCACCACAATAATCATGTATAGCAAATTGCTTTAAAAAAAATCAGAAAGTAAAAACAAACTTAAAAAAAGAAGATGTATCAGTATTCAAATTTGATTAGTAGATACATATAGACCATAGATCCCCTTCAAAGGGAGTATATCAGCAGGAAAATCGGTATCAAACTAATGGCAGGACCTTGTAGGGCAGCTTCTACATTTTCAAAAGATTCCTTTCTTATTTTTCATTACAACTCCATTTACATGAAAATCAGCCTTTTATTCTTATGCAAATCAGTTGAAAAGGGATTTAGCTGTTTTTTCCCTGCCAGAACTTTGCTCTGTGCTCCAGTTAACCGCACCAATGGCAGAAAAGTATGGCAAAGTGGAAGTTGTCAACCAAGCAGAGCTGGGCAGCAGTTAGAAGTCATTATTGACAGCAAAGAGTGAAGCCCCAACAGAAGGAGAAGAAGTGTCCCAAGAGCCCTTTTCAACTAATTTGCATAATATTAAAACACTTATTGTCATGAAAATGAAGCTGCAATGCAGAAAAAGAAAGGAATCTTTGGAAAGTGTAGAACGAACTGAAATGTACACTACAAGGCACTGTCAGTGGTTTTCCTTCTGACAGATTCCTTTAAAATGTGGAAGGAATTAGTTGCAAGTACTGATTATACATTATAGTAGAGTTCCCATCTATTAATGTTATAGAATATCACAAGGATATACCATAACATTATGATCTTTGGATGACCAATCTCTAGAACCCCTCCCAATTATGAGTTTGTTTTTTCCCTGCACAGCACAGCTCCTTGGCACCCAGTGTGGTGAAGCTGCATGTAGTCTTGATGCAGCACCTTCTCAGATATCCATCAGCTCACAAGACTTACCCTTCCTTCACATCTATGTCCAGTATTCCGTCTGGGGACCCCCCAAACAGAATACTCAATGCAACTGCAAGTGGTGTGCAGTGAAAGCACACAGACCCCATAGACTATAATGGGGTCTGTGTACTGGCCGGACGCTGCCCGCACGGATCATGCGGACAGGAAAGTAGATAGTGAACTACTTTCCTGTCCGCATGATCCCTGCGGAGATCTGCCGGCAATCACATAGACCCCATTATAGTCTATGGGGTCCGTGTGCTTTCATTGGCACACCGCTTGCAGTTGCATTGAGTATTCCGTTTAGGGGGGTCCTCATGCAGACTTCCCCGGACGGAATACCAAAGCAGATGTGAACAAGGCCTTAGACATTTAAGCAGGTGGTCTATGAAACCATGAAAAGCAATATCTACATGTAACTTTGAGAATTGCTTTTTTGGACATATGATTTTTTTAACCTAGAAATATGTCCAAAATGACATTAGATTCATCAGTGCGGCCAGTTAATAAAGCATTGAGAATATGCTATTAATTGCTGATATGTAGCTGTGATAGTAAGTAATTTCTTCAATTTACTCCCATGACCTTACAAGATATGTTATTATACATTAATTTAATCAAGCTTGGGGCAAAAGACTGATAATGTGAGTATTTTAATATTCTTGGTGCACTTACAAGAACTGCATGTCAAATATACACCATAGAAGTATAAAAGTGGTGCAGATTCCAAATGCTCCTGCCTTTGATTTCATTCCTGAGTCTATTTAAAACAGTGAAGTCGCTTTTGAGCCCGTAGCTAAAAAATAAACCTCATCAACTCTACAGCAAGCTTTTTCCATCCAATCTATTTCGGTTTCTTCCTTCTAACAGATTATTATTTCATACATTTTTTTTTATCCTCTGTACAGTTCTGTGCTGGGCTTTTTAATTTTTATTTGTGAAAAATAAAGAAAGATATTTTTAAATACAGTAGCAACAAACTAGAATCTAGCATATGAGACATGAAATCTAAACAGTATCTTATATGTAGAAGCAAAAAGAAGAAAAAGCTAACACAGTCCAGCCTACAGTTACCGTTGTCATAGGTCCGCTCAAATTAGTCTAAGCCTGACTTAACACAAATGTGCAAAACGACTATGAAAAATGTCCATTTTTCACAGCCATATTGCACCTAAGGGGGGCCCATTTTTAAAGATCCCTTATACATTTGAGTATATTGAACAAAAATAGAACATGACCTATTTTTTTGATGGTTCATTAAAACAGACAGTCATGTGCATAGCCTCCATTCACATGAAAGGATTTTATGCAGACATGTGATGGCCATTAAAGTAACATCCATCACATGGTCAATCTATTATATTCGTGTGAATGTAGACTAATGTTTCTTTCAAACTTACGTTTCTTCACCCATGGCTCAGAAGCAAAAAGAAGAAAAAGCTCAGATCCATCATAAGACCCAAATAACGGAATAAAAATTGACCCCCTTTTTAGCCCATTGATTTCAACGGTATTAAAAAGTGATCACTTGTCGTTCATTTTCATCAGAGAAAAAAAGTCCCACATGCTGCACTTATCACTGTCTGAAAAAGATGATGCCTGATGGAAGACAGATCACCCTCTGCATTCACTCCAATGTAAAAAAAAAAAAAAAAAAATGCAACATAACCTTTTTTCTCCCATGTTTACTTTATGAATAGAAGAAAAAGTCCTACATGCAATCTTTTCCTCTGTAGGTTTGTTAGGTTCCTCTGTTGTTTGGTTTTATTCTCAAGACAATGTCACTAGACTTCTTAGAAAACCAGACATTGATCTACATGCGCTAACCTTCCAAAAGATGAACGTTTTCCTTTTCCATTAAGGAGGACTTATTTTCATATTCTTTTACGGTACATGCAGACAATTTACGGCTTTCACATCTGCATAGGAGACTCCACAGCATATGCCGCTAAAAATCAGCAGAGAAAAGTCCTTCATGGATCCTAGTCTATGGGGTCTGTGAGTGTTTGTAGTTAAACACTGTTTAGCGGAAGGGCTCTCTTTTGTTCGGGTTCCCTAGATCAAGACTAGTTTCCCAGAAGTTTACCAGAAACATAGAGGAGGATTCTTGACAGTAAAAACAGCAGGCTATGGAACTCTCTGCCAAAGGAAATAGTGATGGTGGATTGATTAAGCAAATTCAAAGACTACCTGGATGCCTTTCTTGAAGAGAACAATATTACAGGTTATGGACTTTAGATTTTAAGGACCCGTTGATCCAGGGTTTTATACTGACTGCCAGATTGGAGTCGGGAAGGATTTTTCTCCTGAAATGGGTCAAATGGCATGAGCCTCATGGGGTTTTTTGTCTTCCCCTGGATCAACACTGTAGGGGATAAGGGTTATAGGATGGACTTGATGGACTGATGTCTTCACCCAACCTCATCTACTATGTAAGGGGGCATTCACACGGAGTAATGCTGGCGCTGCAAAACAGAATCCCTTTGACTTCAATGGGTTCCGTTTAATATGTGTAACACATTGAAATCAATGGGTTAAAAAGCCTCCCACTGATTTCAATGTGTTAACGCGTGTTAAACAGAACCCATTAAAGTCAATGGGATTCTGTTTTGCAGCGCTGATTTTTACGTGAGTTATTGTGCCCGAATCAGCACAGCATTACTCCATGTAAATGCCCCCTAACTATGTAACCTTCCATTATGTTTTTTGAGTACTGGTATGAAACAAGTGAAATATTTGTATATTTTGTAAGTTAATTTTAATAGTAATGTAAACAATGATCTGTATAACATGTTATGTATTATGAAAAGGTGTGAAATTGTGTTATAAACTTACACAAAATTATGTAACAAATCTTAGTAAAGTTGTGTGCGACTTTGAATTTGCTTCTGTGTTATTTTGAGAATAGCTTTTGGGACTATACATGGAAAGCTGGTAATTATATGCTAAATTATGGAATATGCATTAAATAATTAATTGCTTTCACAACCATGATCATTTTATTACAGCTTCATGATAGCTCGCTAAAACACAGACAACATTTCAGATAAGTAGTTTGCACTTAGTACAACCTTGGGGACATGTATAACTCCATGAAAAGTTTTGTTTATTACTAGACAATAAGCAATGTAGTAAATATAAAATATCAGAACGTTTTACTATCTTTCATAGTTTGTAATTTTCTCAAAGGAAATATTGTAATCATTGTTATATAAAAGAAGTCATGCAAACTGGATGTGCGCTGAAACATCTGGGATTGCCACAGGTTCCTAATTCCCAGGGATAGTCACAAAATAAAACAAAATAGTAGCATAGGCAAGTAACAGATATTACATTTACAAAGATGTAACTCGTAGAAATGTTTCTAAGTAGTATTGACAAGCAGAGTTTGAGCATTGGCTAATGCCGTTCATTTTTCAGAGATCACAAATTCTCAGTTTCTGACAAGTGTGTTGTTACTACTTTACTGTGCCTGATCCTCTACACAATATACTAGTAACCAGTGGGTCATATACACTCACCGGCCACTTTATTAGGTACACCTGTCCAACTGCTCGTTAACACTTAATTTCTAATCAGCCAATCACATGGCGGCAACTCAGTGCATTTAGGCATGTAGACATGGTCAAGACAATCTCCTGCAGTTCAAACCGAGCATCAGTATGGGGAAGAAAGGTGATTTGAGTGCCTTTGAACGTGGCATGGTTGTTGGTGCCAGAAGGGCTTGTCTGAGTATTTCAGAAACTGCTGATCTACTGGGATTTTCACGCACAACCATCTCTAGGGTTTACAGAGAATGGTCCGAAAAAGAAAAAACATCCAGTGAGTGGCAGTTCTGTGGGCGGAAATGCGTTGTTGATGCCAGAGGTCAGAGGAGAATGGCCAGACTGGTTCGAGCTGATAGAAAGGCAACAGTGACTCAAATAGCCACCCGTTACAACCAAGGTAGCCAGAAGAGCATCTCTGAACGCACAGTACGTCGAACTTTGAGGCAGATGGGCTACAGCAGCAGAAGACCACACCGGGTGCCACTCCTTTCAGCTAAGAACAGGAAACTGAGGCTACAATTTGCACAAGCTCATCGAAATTGGACAATTGAAGATTGGAAAAACGTTGCCTGGTCTGATGAGTCTCAATTTCTGCTGCGACATTCGGATGGTAGGGTCAGAATTTGGCGTCAACAACATGAAAGCATGGATCCATCCTGCCTTGTATCAACGGTTCAGGCTGGTGGTGGTGGTGGTGGTGTCATGGTGTGGGGAATATTTTCTTGGCACTCTTTGTGCCCCTTGGTACCAATTGAGCATCGTTGCAACGCCAAAGCCTACCTGAGTATTGTTGCTGACCATGTCCATCCCTTTATGACCACAATGTACCCAACATCTGATGGCTACTTTCAGCAGGATAATGCGCCATGTCATAAAGCTGGAATCATCTCAGACTGGTTTCTTGAACATGACAATGAGTTCACTGTACTCCAATGGCCTCCACAGTCACCAGATCTCAATCCAATAGAGCATCTTTGGGATGTGGTGGAACGGGAGATTCGCATCATGGATGTGCAGCCGACAAATCTGCGGCAACTGTGTGATGCCATCATGTCAATATGGACCAAAATCTCTGAGGAATGCTTCCAGCACCTTGTTGAATCTATGCCACGAAGAATTGAGGCAGTTCTGAAGGCAAAAGGGGGTCCAACCCGTTACTAGCATGGTGTACCTAATAAAGTGGCCGGTGAGTGTATATTACATTTATTGCAACTGAATATGTTCTTTTTTAATAGTTACCATTTAATGTGTATGGGAAATTCCTGCCTCACCACCAGCAGCCAATGTTAAGGGAACTAAGGATTGGGCTATTGGATCATTTTGTTCTGGGTCAGATTTGGCTACTTACAGAAGATTCTGGCAGCAGCTTTTTTCCTGCAACCAAGTCAGCATACACACACCATTCAACCAGACCCATAAAATCAAGTTTTAAAATACCCACTACCTCACATTCTCTTCAATAGACTGGTGAGATAGAATGTAGCTAGGCTCATCTGTTTATTTGAGCATGCTTCTGATCCTGATTCTGTGCTGCTGCCTAACTGTGTATGACCTCGGCTTGTCCTGGACTACTGAACCTCAGCTGCCTACCCTGACCCATTGGCTTATCTATGACCTTGTTTATCTGCTGCCTGCCACTGATCTTCTGCTTGTACTCTCTGGTGCCTCATACCAGAGTTCTGATCTCTTGTCATCAGACACCTATCCCGGGACCATTCTGGTAGGTGGCACAGTGGTTCAACACATCTGCTCCCCATTACAAACATTTTATTTGCCACTTTAAATTAGACAATAATTTACCTCTGTAAGGGTGTGTTCACACAAAGGAATTTGCCATGGATTTGGTGAGGAGATCGCAGCAGGATGTGGAAAAAAAAAGAGTCATGAGTCTCCCTCCATTCATCCAGGCCTAATCAGGAGTTGGATGCTGCAAAAGAATGCTGATGTACTGGATTAGCATCCTGTTGCGGCTAGACTGTGGCAAAATTACTGGTGGCGGAAAATGAAGAGGAATTCCTCTTCATGTTCCGCCATGTGAACATACCGTTACTGAAAAAGGACTATTCTCAGTGTATTTCATGTGAAAAAAAACCTATAACAATACAAACCTAAAAACAATATTATAATATTGTGAACCCTATATGGGACAGTGACTGACAATATCTGTAAAGCGCTGCAGAATATGATGGCGCTATATAAGTAGTAATAATAATAATAATAATAATAATACATATGAAATAAAGTTAGATCTTGCATTACATTTTTTCTCCTTATAATTTTCTTATTGACAATGCTTAGCCAACTTGGATTCACACAAATGGCTAAAAGTGACAACATTTTTTGGGAATAAGCATACATGAAGTTGAAGAAAGCATACAGTATCTTAAGATACATATGCCATATTTAATATTATGATACTCCATTGCGAGAATATCTACAGGTTTAATAATGTTTGGAGTCTTCTTATGCTCAAGTTCTTTACAATGGTTGAGGAGCCATCAATATATGGCTATATGCAAGGACAGGGATGGGGGGGGGGAGGGTTTCAACTCCTAGAGCTAGAGCTATTCTCAGCAGCTGATACAATGCAAGAAACACACAGCTTTTATGTCTGTGTAATAGAGAGGCCAGGTTACTGCAGATCAGCACAGTGATCTGATCTTGATGACATATTCTTAGGATTGACATTAATAACTTTAGCCAAGAAAGCTCCTTTTAGTTAGCACAGATGTTTCACATCCTATGCTAAAATGTGAAAGTTTGGATGTTTGTTACTCGATCATGCAGAAACGGCTGAACGGATTTGAATGAAATTTGGCACATAGGTAGTTTGTGACCTCAATTAACACATAGGCTACTTTTATCCCAGTAAATGACATGGCTTCACGACTGTTATGATTTATGTTCACATACTATATTAAACTGCTCTTGGCAGCAGCTTATCTCAGTTAATTGGAGATTGCTAATAAAGCCATGTCTATTATCTCTCTATGTAAACATACAGCTAATCCTCAGTCCATTCTGTACATGCATTTGCATATTATCTGATCTGCTCCAGGCAGTGTGCTCACACATTGGATGGGAATACACCTTTAACCCAAATTGGCAGTTTGCCGGGAAATGCCGGGAAAAAGAAAATCTAATTTGTCACTAAATTCTAAAACAACGACAGCTATAAAGGTAGCCAGAATTCAACAGAGTTCTCCTCAAGCGGAGCCGAGGGGGATCATCAACGTCAACAACATACTCATTATATGGCATCCCAGCGAGCTGCTGAGATACCGGAACAATCACAGGCATGGTGCGAGGAACAAGTTCAGCAGTAGGCCAGCTTGAGAGCTGCCAAACACCAGAGCAAGCATATCATTGACATCAACAACATGCTCATTATATGGCACCCCAGAGAGCTGCTGAGATACTGGAACAATCACGGGCACAGTGCGAGGAATGACAGCTGCCAAAACGCCAGAGCAGGCAGCTCATCAACGCCAACAACATGTTCTTTATATGGCACCCCAGCCAGCTGCTGAAATGCCGGAACATCCACAGGCATAAAATAAGGAACAAGTTCAGCAGCAGGACAGCTTGAGTGCTGCTGAAACGCCTGAGCAGGCAAACCATCGACGGCAGTAATTTGCTGAATATAGATGGATCATCGACACCAACAAAACACAGATGAAGTCACAGGCAGAGGTTTATGAAAAGATAAATTAAGTGTATGCCATTTTCTTGGCATAAAAAAAAGGTTAAGGCTCTAGGAATCTTTCAATGCAACTTGCAATAGTGGTGTTTTTATGCCACCCTTTCCACTATTCCCAAAATGGGTATGGTGGGGCAGGGACAGGCCATTGACTACACTAGATTCATTATTCATTATTCCTTTTGTGAGGTCAATGATGGCAGAACTCTATGCAAAGCATGAACTCCCAGAAGATGCCTCTAATTCATGACAATGCATGTGACTCATGAATAAAGTGCATCCTCTGGCAGCATAGGGGACCACAAGCTTGGTGTACAATACACCAGTCTTGAAGAATGTCACCTCACTATGCTCTAGAAACAATCCCATGTTTGTAAGTTTTTCATGTGTACAGGCTTTTTGACCTAGAAGATTATTCCACCATAGGAAGATGAGTAACAAATAATTCTCACTATTTTTATAATCATTACATCACAAATACTTAAGAACAGATTAAACTTACAAGTTTCACATTGGAAGTATCATGTTAACCACTAGAGATTAGTCTTCTCCAATTATTCTCCAATATCACTCTGACTTTTTACAGATGGTATACTTTAGGATTCAATCTTATCCTCTGTTATTAAACACCAGGGTGCTTTTTGTGATTCATACTACAAATATTTCATTTTTAATGTGGTTTCCAATAAATGTGTAGTGCTGAACAGGCTCTTCCTTTGTATGTTATAATGTTAATGACAGCCTTGAAGAGCACATTTTGTTCTGCTGGTATCAGCAGACATATTACCAGGTGCTATCATACAGGGGGATGTTGAGTAATCCTTTAAGATTTTTGTATAGATGACAGCCAAGAGCATAGATGCAATACTAAGTATTAATGATCCCATTGCAAATGATGGATGCTACTAATAATTCATTCTGGGATGATAAAACAATAATTTCGGAGCATTTCATTATATTTGAATATCAGGACAAATCTGTCCTAATGACTAGAGATGAGCGAACAGTGTTCTATCGAACACATGTTCGATCGGATATCAGGGTGTTCGCCATGTTCGAATCGAATCGAACACCACGTGGTAAAGTGCGCCAAAATTCGATTCCCCTCCCACCTTCCCTGGCGCCTTTTTTGCACCAATAACAGCGCAGGGGAGGTGGGACAGGAACTACGACACTGGGGGCATTGAAAAAAATTGGAAAAAGTCATTGGCTGCCGAAATCAGGTGACCTCCATTTTAGACGAATAGTGGATTTCAAATCCGGGTCATATGAGAATGTGAACTTTGTGACTATGAGACAGGGATAGCTGTACAGGCAGGGATAGCTAGGGATAACCTTTATTTAGGGGGGAATGTTATTAAAAATAACTTTTTGGGGCTCTATCGGGTGTGTAATTGTGATTTTTGTGAGATAAACTTTTTCCCATAGGGATGCATTGGCCAGCGCTGATTGGCCGAATTCCGTACTCTGGCCAATCAGTGCTGGCCAATGCATTCTATTAGCTTGATGAAGCAGAGTGTGCACAAGGGTTCAAGCGCACCCTCGGCTCTGATGTAGCAGAGCCGAGGCTGCACAAGGGTTCAAGCGCACCCTCGGCTCTGATGTAGGAGAGCCGAGGGTGCACTTGAACCCTTGTGCACCCTCAGCTCTGCTACATCAGAGCCGAGGGTGCGCTTGAACCCTTGTGCACACTCTGCTTCATCAAGCTAATAGAATGCATTGGCCAGCGCTGATTGGCCAATGTATTCTATTAGCCTGATGAAGTAGAGCTGAATGTGTGTGCTAAGCACACACATTCAGCTCTACTTCATCGGGCTAATAGAATGCATTGGCCAGCGCTGATTGGCCAGAGTACGGAACTCGACCAATCAGCGCTGGCTCTGCTGGAGGAGGCGGAGTCTAAGATCGCTCCACACCAGTCTCCATTCAGGTCCGACCTTAGACTCCGCCTCCTCCGGCAGAGCCAGCGCTGATTGGCCGAAGGCTGGCCAATGCATTCCTATGCGAATGCAGAGACTTAGCAGTGCTGAGTCAGTTTTGCTCAACTACACATCTGATGCACACTCGGCACTGCTACATCAGATGTAGCAATCTGATGTAGCAGAGCCGAGGGTGCACTAGAACCCCTGTGCAAACTCAGTTCACGCTAATAGAATGCATTGGCCAGCGCTGATTGGCCAATGCATTCTATTAGCCCGATGAAGTAGAGCTGAATGTGTGTGCTAAGCACACACATTCAGCACTGCTTCATCACGCCAATACAATGCATTAGCCAGTGCTGATTGGCCAGAGTACGGAATTCGGCCAATCAGCGCTGGCTCTGCTGGAGGAGGCGGAGTCTAAGGTCGGACCTGAATGGAGACTGGTGTGGAGCGATCTTAGACTCCGCCTCCTCCAGCAGAGCCAGCGCTGATTGGTCGAGTTCCGTACTCTGGCCAATCAGCGCTGGCCAATGCATTCTATTAGCCCGATGAAGTAGAGCTGAATGTGTGTGCTTAGCACACACATTCAGCTCTACTTCATCAGGCTAATAGAATACATTGGCCAATCAGCGCTGGCCAATGCATTCTATTAGCTTGATGAAGCAGAGTGTGCACAAGGGTTCAAGCGCACCCTCGGCTCTGATGTAGCAGAGCTGAGGGTGCACAAGGGTTCAAGTGCACCCTCGGCTCTCCTACATCAGAGCCGAGGGTGCGCTTGAACCCTTGTGCAGCCTCGGCTCTGCTACATCAGAGCCGAGGGTGCGCTTGAACCCTTGTGCACACTCTGCTTCATCAAGCTAATAGAATGCATTGGCCAGCACTGATTGGCCAGAGTACGGAATTCGGCCAATCAGCGCTGGCCAATGCATTCTATTAGCCCGATGAAGTAGAGCTGAATGTGTGTGCTAAGCACACACATTCAGCACTGCTTCATCACGCCAATACAATGCATTAGCCAGTGCTGATTGGCCAGAGTACGGAATTCGGCCAATCAGCGCTGGCTCTGCTGGAGGAGGCGGAGTCTAAGATCGCTCCACACCAGTCTCCATTCAGGTCCGACCTTAGACTCCGCCTCCTCCAGCAGAGCCAGCGCTGATTGGCCGAATTCCGTACTCTGGCCAATCAGCACTGGCTAATGCATTGTATTGGCGTGATGAAGCAGTGCTGAATGTGTGTGCTTAGCACACACATTCAGCTCTACTTCATCGGGCTAATAGAATGCATTGGCCAATCAGCGCTGGCCAATGCATTCTATTAGCGTGAACTGAGTTTGCACAGGGGTTCTAGTGCACCCTCGGCTCTGCTACATCAGATTGCTACATCTGATGTAGCAGTGCCGAGTGTGCATCAGATGTGTAGTTGAGCAAAACTGACTCAGCACTGCTAAGTCTGCATTCGCATAGGAATGCATTGGCCAGCCTTCGGCCAATCAGCGCTGGCTCTGCCGGAGGAGGCGGAGTCTAAGGTCGGACCTGAATGGAGACTGGTGTGGAGCGATCTTAGACTCCGCCTCCTCCAGCAGAGCCAGCGCTGATTGGCCGAATTCCGTACTCTGGCCAATCAGCACTGGCTAATGCATTGTATTGGCGTGATGAAGCAGTGCTGAATGTGTGTGCTTAGCACACACATTCAGCTCTACTTCATCGGGCTAATAGAATGCATTGGCCAGCGCTGATTGGTCAGAGTACGGAATTCGGCCAATCAACGCTGGCTCTGCTGGAGGAGGCGGAGTCTAAGATCGCTCCACACCAGTCTCCATTCAGGTCCGACCTTAGACTCCGCCTCCTCCAGCAGAGCCAGCGCTGATTGGCCGAATTCCGTACTCTGGCCAATCAGCACTGGCTAATGCATTGTATTGGCTTGATGAAGCAGTGCTGAATGTGTGTGCTTAGCACACACATTCAGCTCTACTTCATCGGGCTAATAGAATGCATTGGCCAGCGCTGATTGGCCGAATTCCGTACTCTGGCCAATCAGCACTGGCTAATGCATTGTATTGGCGTGATGAAGCAGTGCTGAATGTGTGTGCTTAGCACACACATTCAGCTCTACTTCATCGGGCTAATAGAATGCATTGGCCAATCAGCGCTGGCCAATGCATTCTATTAGCGTGAACTGAGTTTGCACAGGGGTTCTAGTGCACCCTCGGCTCTGCTACATCAGATTGCTACATCTGATGTAGCAGTGCCGAGTGTGCATCAGATGTGTAGTTGAGCAAAACTGACTCAGCACTGCTAAGTCTGCATTCGCATAGGAATGCATTGGCCAGCCTTCGGCCAATCAGCGCTGGCTCTGCCGGAGGAGGCGGAGTCTAAGGTCGGACCTGAATGGAGACTGGTGTGGAGCGATCTTAGACTCCACCTCCTCCAGCAGAGCCAGCGCTGATTGGTCGAGTTCCGTACTCTGGCCAATCAGCACTGGCCAATGCATTTCTATGGGGAAAAGTTAGCTTGCGAAAATCGCAAACTGACAGGGATTTCCATGAAATAAAGTGACTTTTATGCCCCCAGACATGCTTCCCCTGCTGTCCCAGTGTCATTCCAGGGTGTTGGTATCATTTCCTGGGGTGTCATAGTGGACTTGGTGACCCTCCAGACACGAATTTGGGTTTCCCCCTTAACGAGTTTATGTTCCCCATAGACTATAATGGGGTTCGAAACCCATTCGAACACTCGAACAGTGAGCGGCTGTTCGAATCGAATTTCGAACCTCGAACATTTTAGTGTTCGCTCATCTCTACTAATGACCAACGGTATGGTCGAATATAAAATGGATTTGTAGTTGAGAATGTTTATTTCAAATGCCCTGTTAAGACGTTTACAAGTAAATATGATTTTCATCATCCATCAGCCAAAGTGAAGAGCTACAGTACAAAGAGCATTTGCCAGGACCCCACATATCGACATTCACAGAGAAATAACCAACACCGAGCCTAAAGCAAAGGATTTTCCTTGAAGTACTTTTATGACTACTTTTTTCTGACATGAATTAGCAACTTAAGAAGAATTGTTGGATTTTCAGCTTGTAATCATTATTATCCAGGCATTTTTGGATTTATTTGCCTTTGTTTTACTCTACAAACCATGCAGGTGTCATCTTTGCAACTTTGCTGTATGATAGTCTTGTGCCTACTGTTGGCACAACCCAACACAGTGATTGCAATACAGTTCTCCTTTCCCTGCAGACAACCCTTACAATTTACAAGTACAGCAAAAAGGGTTATATATCGAAAAGCCTGCAGTGTATCCATTGCAGCACGGTGGCTCAGTGGTTAGCACTGCAACCTTGAAGCACTGAGTCCTAGGTTCAAATCCTGCCAAGGGCAACATCTGCAAGGAGTTTTTATGCTCTCCCCGTGTTTGCGTGGGTTTCCTCCGGGAACTCCGGTTTCCTCCCACACACCAGACATACTGATAGGGAATGTAGATTGTGAACCCTATATGGGACAGTGACTGACAATATCTGTAAAGTGCTGCGGAATATGATGGTGCTATATAAGTAAGCATAATAAATAAATAATATCCATAATAAAATACAACACATGATATCAATAAATTAAAAAGATCAATATAGTAAAATGCAATATCCATACCACAGTCAGGATAGAAATTTAAAATACATTGGTGCTTGTACATTAAATGGAAACTAGAGTAAAAAGGTGCATTTTTTTGGCACACAATTTTGTAACAAAAATTTCCCCACTATGACCATTTTTCTGCTGTCTGCGTCATAGAGCATACAAGTCGTCAATGTTCTCCTGACTCAGTACATGCAGAGCTCCACACTTCCTCTGGCACTGACATTAACACATAAACTGCATCTGGAGCTTCATGACATAGGTTTCCGTGGCTGAGCCTTATATCACCAAGCACAATGCCAAGTGTTGGATAGAGTGGTGCAAAGTGTGCCACTATTGTACTTTGCCGCAGTGGATACATAGTCTGTGAAGTGACAAATCACTTTTCTCCATCTGGTAGTCAGATGAATGAGTCTGGATTTGAAGAATGCCAGGAGAATGTTACCTACCATACTGCATTGTGCCAACTGAATTTGGTGAAGAAGGAATATTACTATGGGGTTGTTTCTCAGTGGCAGGTCTATGACACCAGTGAAGGAAAATCTTAATGTTATAGTATGACAGGACATTTTGAACAATGGTATGCTTCCAACTTTGTGGGAACATTTTGGGCAACTACCTTATCTGATCCAGCCTGACTGTGCCCCAGTGCACAAAGAAAGGTCCATAAAGCCAAGGCTGGATAATTTTGCCGATAATTGACCCTGTTATCCAACATCAGTGTACGACCTCATACATGTTCTGTTGGATTAACCCCTATAAATTTTGTGAGTTCATGCGTAAATTAAAAAAAAATTAAACACCCAAGCCCGTAATCTGGAGACTTTAATATATATATTATATTTATATTCAGTATATATATGTTATACACACACATTGTAAAGAGAAGAGATTCATGCTGCATAGTCGGTTAAAAGTACACGCTTGCAGCCTTTTCCATTTACTATAATTCACTCAATTGGCATGTTAACAGACATGTGACAAGGTTTCCAGTAGTCAATTTCACCTTCTGCACATCTAGTCACTAATGACCACAATGAAACATTCTTTGTGTGAGAGCCTGTTCGTTTATTTTCATTGCAGAGAGTGCCTTCAGAGACCGGCGCGGCAATCACAGCTACTTACTATTTAATTCTCAAAATTTATGGCCGGATTGAAAAATGAAGGCATGCAGTCTGATGCAAGATGCTATTGTGTGAAGTGCCCTTATGGAATCATTAGATTTGCATTAATCTTTAATCTGTAATTAAACAATCACTTCAATGTAAAAGATAGCTACAAACATCTCCTCCAAAAGCACTAAACAACATGCCGAGAGAGGCGTGGGAGGGTTAGCGGTAATTAAGGCTCAATTCATCAATGGACACCACATTAATGAAGTGTTGTTTAGGAAAGTGGCCACACATTGTTACTGAGAAGTGATCTTCCTATTCTTAAATCCTTTTTCTCCTCTGTCCTATATATCCCATTTCCTACTCAACTGTAACAATAATCCAAAATATCTCCAAGTAAGGTCACGCGCATGTCATCTTTTCATACACATTTCTAGCTGCATATAAATGTACTCAATATGATAAATGTGAATTTGCCCACAGAATTTAAGCTATGTTCCCATATCAGACTTTTATGGCATATCTTCCAACCATTGGACCTCACATTTTTGGTGAAAATGGTGGCCACAGCCTGCTTGACTATTTCTATAACTTTATCAAAACAAAAATGGCATGTCATCAGAAGAAATAGGAGTGAGGGAACCCAAATGTGAAACACTCAGCTGTCACATATGTTGTGGATATGCAATATATTGGTGTTGTAAAGTGAACCTGCCAATGAAAAGATGTTTACACACCCAAAATAACACACTGCATCACTGTGTTGTTAATGTGTTCAGTGTGATTAATCTCTGCCTCGGAGGAATAACTCCATATAGACAACAAATCAAGTTTAAGAGCCATATATACAGTATACTATAGTGATCGTAACATCTTAAAAATGCTTCATGAAGCATTTAATGCATGAAGATTAGAGATGAGCGAGTAGTGTTCGATCGAGTAGTATACATTCTGCCAATCAACGCTGGTTCTTCTCTTACCTTTCTGAAGTCTTCTCCACGCTGCGTCCCGGGTGGAATTCACTCTGCCTAGGCATCCGGTCTAGGCAGAGCCGACTGCGCATGCGCGGGCATGGACGCGCATACACGCGCATGCGCAGTCGGCTCTGCTCAGGTGTGTAAACATCTTTTCATTGGCAGGTTCATAATGCTAACCACTGAGCCACCGTGTGGCCCCCCTATTAGACAATTTTATTACTACGCTGTTCTATATTTTGTTGTTACATATATGTTGTGATGCCCTACTTGCTTTTGCAGCTCAACCTTGATTAATTCACCAGTGATTTCTTATCAAAACCACATATAGAGTGGTGGCCACTTATGCCTCAAGTTCTCTCCACTCAAGTCAAAGAAACAGCTAAGTCAGTAATTCTCTTATACTTAAAATGGAATAAGTCACATGCTGAAATAGTGACTACCTTGACTGCTTGACCAGATTGCATAGGAAGAGGACATCCATCAGGCTGCACAGTAGAAGTAGCCTGAGAACAGTGAAGCAGAAAATAAAAGGCTTCCTCGTGTTTGCTAATTGTTTCACCAATTCAGTTGTGATTACAACAACTGAATGAGAAGAACTAGTGGGTGCAGAGAGGGTTTTTAGTGGAGACACTTAGGACCGAAAGGTAGAGGCCCTTAGGACCCAAAGGTGGTGGAGGCCCCTTGGACCCAAAGATGATGGAGGCCCTTAGAACGCAAAGGTAGTGGAGGCCCTTAGGACCCAAAGGTAGTGGAGACAGTTAGGACTCAAAGGTGGTGGAGGCCCTTAGGTCCCAAAGGTGTTGGAGGTCCCTTGGACCCAAAGGAAGTGGAAGGCCTTAGGACCCAAATGTGGTGGAAGGCCTTAGAATCCAAAGGTGGTGGAGGGCCTTAGGCCTTTGCCACAAGTACCTTACCTATAATGCAACAATATATTATACAGGTATTAGAATATTTCGTGTACCAACAGTATCTGCTGTATTTTAGACTATTTCTGAATAGGAGTCATGGGAACTTAACTGATAACAGTATTTTACTGCTGTAAAACCTGGAGTAGTAGTGCTTTAAAGACACTTCATTTTTTAGCTACATCTTGTTACAGATCTTGATGGATCCCATTGATTTCTAACTAATCCATCAGATTTTCTAAGTGACAAAGTTAACGGAGCCTTAGGAAGCAAAATGCCATAAATACCTTCAAGACACTGTAGAAGGAGCTTTAAAAACATAAACTAAATGTCTGAATGCATCAGTTCAATACCATTGTTAAAATTATTTTTGTATTCAATACTTGATTTTCAAAAATGCTGCATCACTTTCATAATTTCTTACTATACAAGGTATAGTAAGAAATGAAAGGTCATGTGTCAATTCCGCTGATGTCTGAAACATTTTAATAGCGAGATCAAAAGAAAATTTGCTACCATATGTTGCCTACTCATGGTTGCTGGGAAGGCAAGTGCAGATGTCAAAGGAGGTGTCCTTAGCACCATCTTCTGTTAATTATGCATATAATCGTGCAGAATGAAAATGTAGATTAATTTTAACGGCTCATTAACCTTTTTTTTTTTTCTTCTGTTTCCATATTGTAAAGGAGAGTTTATAATAGCAAGAACTAATGGGTCTTTCTTGGTAACACTTGACATACAGGGAGCAAAATGATGGCATGGCAGACAAAAATGAGGGCTTGTAGAATGACCAAAGCAGTCAGTAAACCGCCAAATGTTTTCATTTTTTGGCAAGCCAGAGAGACTGAGAAGGACGGTCTACAATAATTAGATACACTAGCAATGCTTGCTTGTAGCACTTTGACAGTCGGAAATAGAAAACCGAATGAAATAACAATAATAGACGTAACATACTGTAAACACCACTGCAACAAAAATAGAAGAAATAAGTAACATTAAGGTATAAGTGAATCAATCTTGTGGAACCTGCTGAGAGATCGCTTCTCTCCAATTAAAGGCTCGCTTTCCAGCTCAGACAGATGCTTAATTGAAGGCTCAGACTGCTAGGCAGGTTCTTCTGCCACAATCATTAACAGGTAGTTTGAGACCATTAAAGTGGGTGTATCTGTCAATTGCTTTTTTGTACAGCATGGTCATAACAGTGTGACAGCTTACTATAACAACGCAGCAGATGTTAAGACATCTAATACATGGAGGAAGACGTGATACTCAAAACACAACAACTTGTATGGGTTTCAAATTATTTCGTTTACTCTCAGTTCCTAACAACGGACTTGGAAAAGCCTTTACGTCTATACCTGGGGCAATAGTAAAGACTTAATACCGAGAGAGAAACAAATGGTTCTATCAGTGGGTGAACCGAGAACATCTGTTTGATATGGTTCCCAAACCATAAAGAGGCTAATTGTAAAGTTCACTCTAACACTACTTTTTAACAAAATGTAGGAAAGAAAATATCACTGTGCTGCTGAACAAAAATAGGTTTATATTATCAAAACAGAAATATACATTTCTACTGCTGTTCTTAGCAATAATGAAAGTAACTCACATATTCTGATATATTGCAAAAAATACATTTTTCTTCACAATTTAAAATTTGTAACCTTTGAAATAAATGTTCTTATCTGGTCCTATAGAAAAGCATATGGTAAAAAATACTAGAAAAATTACTAGTATTCTGCAATTCACTAAATACTTTAAAAGGAATATATGTCTTCAGTCCATTAAACATCAACAAAAATATAGCAAACTGTGGGGTAAACATCCAGTCTTGGACTTAGTGTTTTTAGAAAATAAAACAAAAAATTTAAATTCCATAAGTAAAAAGTCACTCCGAAAGAGAACTTCATGAGTTAGGGGGCACTTACACTTGCGCCCATGTCCGCCATGTGTCATTCCACCAGGTTTCCATCCTCAGCCCCGCGAAATTGGACAAGGGGCGGCTTTCTGGCAGTCATCTTTAAAACCAATTCATGTAGGACTTTCTGTCTGGCCAAAAAAACAGAATGGTAACCCCCATGGAGAGGCTACAAGCAGACCCTGTCGGTTACCTTTAAAAACCCATTCAAATGAATGGGTTTTAAAGCTGACTCCCGGGAAGTTGTCCCCTGTCCAGTTTCCCCGGGGCTGAGGACAGAAACCCTGGGGTGGACAGTGGCGGTAGTGTGAAATCCCCCTTATTTAGTTGGCAAGGGCTTGTAGTGTACGGGATAGCCACTGTCTCCCTCTGTTGCATCCCCTCCCTGTCTCCCCAGAGAGACAGGGAAGGGATGCAACGAAGTGAGAGAGGGGAAGCAGTGAGGAGGAGAGGTAGTGTGGAGGATACATAAGAAGCTACCCCGAAAAAGCTACACCATGTAAACAAATATAGAGGATGCCAGAAGCTCCAGGAGAAATCCAGAAATCACTCAAAACACTGCTAAAGATATATTGGTGTACTTATTAACCCATCACTAGCCCTAACAGACCTTAAAAAAAAATTGCCCGGAAATTTATCTAATGGTTTCACATTGCTTAAAGTCTACTGCCTGGAATCTTTCTCTGAGAAACAATAGATTAGTTTATTTCCAGCTGTGGAGGTATATGCAAGGATGCCTGGCCAGGAAAACACAGAGATGGATATTTATTAAGAATGGTGATTCCCTAGGCCAGTCTTAATCAATTCCCCTTTCTGGCACAAAATATGCTAGAATTATTAAGAAGCTCCAGCCTCATAATAAGTTTGGTGCATCACAGTCAGTGATAGCCCTAGCTTTTATCCATAAGTCAAGACAATTTTTTAGTGTGAGTTATAATATATCTGACAAGTTGGGACGTCCTTAGCCTAGTCAGCTTTATAGCCTGCCCTTTAAAGGGATCCTATCATTGGATACCCCTTTTTTCCTCGATAACACGTCGGAATAGCCTTAAGAAAGGCTAATTGTCTACTACCTTTAGATGTCTTCTCTGCCCCGCCGTTCGGTAGAAAACCGAGTTTTCTTCTATATGCAAATGAGTTCTCTCACAGCACTGGGGGCAGGCCCCAGAGCTCAAACAGCACTGGAGGCATCCCCAATGCTGCGAGAGAAATCTCCAGCAAGGCCTTCATCTTCTTCAGGAACCTCTCTGCACGTCTTCTTCCGTCCTGGGTTTTCAATTTTCTAGGCCTCTGGCCAAGCCGACTGCAGCTGCCCGTGCCACAAGAAAATGGCCGCTTACACAGCTTACAGTGTAAGTGGCCATTTTCTTGTGGCCCGGGCATGCGTAGTCGACTGCCTGAGGCCTAGAATATTGAAAACCTAGGTTGGAAGAAGACGCGCAGAGAGGCGGGTTCCTGAATAAGATGGAGGCGTCGCTGGAGAGTTCTCTCGCAGCATTGGGAAAGCCTCCAGTGCTGTTTGAGTGCTGGGGCCCGCCTCCAGTGCTGCGAGAGAACTCATTTGCATACCAAAGAAAACCCGATTTTCTACCGAACGGCGGGGCAGAGAAGACATCAAAAGGTAGAAGACGAATAACCTTTCTTAAGGCTATTCCGACGTGTTATCGAGATAAAAAGGGTTCCAATAATAGTATCCCTTTAAACCCAATTTCTTAAAAAGTGGGCAGGAGGGTGTGAAAACAAGAAAGTGGGAGCTCAAGCTTGAGTGCCTGGGAAAGTTCCTACACTTATTGATCCAAAATGTTGTAGTAGGAAAAAAATCAACAAAGAACTTTTTCACTAATTGCAATGCTGCATGTTTTCTATTTTTTGTAGATAGATAGATGTATCCTAAAAAGGAGATAGTACTCCAATAAATGAAAAAGTGACTAAATTAGCAAAAAAGGTCAATAATTCAGTCCAAAAGGGACCTTTCTCAAGCCATAGATAGATGACCTTGTGTATTCAGCCCCCTTAACTTCATTCATCCAGTTCTGAAGGATCCTTGAATGACTTGAACTATACTTAATACATATATAATCCATAGCCTCAAGATAAAAATTTTGAATTTAAGAAAATTTACAAGGGCATTCATATGCATATGAGATTTGGATAATAGAAGTGATATTTACTACCGTGATCCTCTTAAAATAATGGCTGCCTATAAATTTAACTGTAAAATTGATTATTTTTTTAATATGGTTTAATAAATTTGTCTTTGTATATTTATACTTTAAAATATCAGAATATTACATAAAACTATTCGGGTTCCCTTAGCTTACTGCACACTGATAAAATGAAGACAATAAATCATTCGGGCCCCATAAACGCCCTGTTCCCAGTCAGATGAAAGCCAGTGGGAGCATAGTTATTTAGTAATGCAATGCAAATGACTAAATTCACTGAGTGGGCTTTGTTATTTATTTATTCATTGTGTTTCTTATCAATCCCTTCCCAAAGCCTCGTGCCTTTGCAGTGAGCAGAGAGGTGTGCTAACATCAGTATCAGACACTGTCAAGCACATGCTTATCAGCCGTAGCAGGGTGCAATGGGAATGACCTGCCAAGGCGCAAGCATCCTCTCTCGTCTTCACAAGCCTTTTGTGGGAAGCCGGAGTCTTTGTCCTCATTATGTGATCTGTCTCTTTCCACTGTACTCCTCCAGACTCCTACATCTACCAGAGTAATCTCACTACTAAAATGCTCCTAGGAATATTGCAACTTTTCTTCCTTGTCACCAACTATTCACTCATATGAAACAAGTTTGTCAAACTCCCTAGAAAGCAATTTTTGTCTTTTTTTATGCTTTCAATAATGCTTGTATATCAGCATTCTAGCAAAACTCACAGAGGAAGGTAAAAGATTGAAAATAATATTGACATTGGTAGAAAAGAAAGAAACAGAGCCTGGAATCCAGACAGGCACAAGGGATTCTTCATTCTCACACTTCTCACACAATCCTGTATATTTCACAGGCCTCAAGAGATAGGCCGTTGTGCTGACTGCCCTAACAGATTCATTTTACTGTAGAGAGGGTAACACAGATATCATTCAAGGCAGTTAAAGGATGCATTTAATACGCTACAGATATTATATGCAATGTAACATTCAATTAATGAAACAAAGCAAGTGTTTGCATAGAAACCAACCTCATTGGAAGTGTTAGGAAAATATGGGCACCTCTTTGTATCAACTGTACTCATTAATAGTGTCGGGGCTGCAATGAGTAATAATGAGATATATGTGTAATTGTACGCAGTGGGCATTGTTTAGTAAGACTGTTATATTTTATGGGGCCTCACTAGGACATCTGCTTGCCCTTATCATTGTGGACATCACACAGGGTGAATTACTGGTTACACTGAGATTATTAACAGTGACTTTCACAGTAAAGAACAAGCGCTTCTATTAAAATAGACCACTGCATTGGAAATGTTAGCCAACTGCTGCTGATCAGTGCTGGTCCATCAGAATCTCCCATCAGCTGCTATTACAGGCCATGGCAAAAACTAGATCAGCAGTGAACACTAACCTATTTAGCCAGTTTTCTGGTATAGATGGGTGTAAATGTGGTGTATTTTTGACACATTTGTGTTTTTGCATAAATATGCATCATATTCTTATCTCTACAACCCATTTGTCACTATTTATGGTGCTGCAGGGTGAAGACCAAGGGGTGTCAGGGCTACACATTGGCCAAACAAATTTACAAAATCTCAGGTTTTGACTTGTAAAATCCTTAATCAAGCTTGGACAGGGTGAACTGAAATAAACCTCCATAAAGAGCTCAGGGGAACTGTCAACAAAAGGGAAATTTGTGGTGTCCAATAGCTCTGCCTTTGGAAGGGTGGTCTACCCTAAACTTCACAAGAATAAGCAGTGATCAATGTAAATGATATCTTAGACGGCTGGACTACTTTGGGAGTGTGGTTAGGCTTTCACTGAATGTGTATCCATTCCATGATGCCTGTCAGAACGCTGCATGATACTTTAAAATCTGTAGTGACAAAATCTGGATGATAGATCTATTGCATCTTCAGACTGTCTAGACCACATTTATACCACCTGTGTAACTTCTTAAGCTATGCACCTTTACAGCTAAGCCACATCCATTTCCACAAAAATTACACTAAAAATTGCCTTTACACTAGATTCAACATTTGCATCAACTGCAACAAAACTCCTTGGACATACACAAATAAAACAGAGAGCAAAGGAAGGGTATTATGTGGAAGCAAGAGAGAGAAAATGTCTAGTCAGAAAGATATGGTTGGGGGGATATCGTCACTCCATAGGGAGAGAACCACCATTTAGGAGATGTATTAAGCCATGAGTGCTCCACTGTGCAAAGGAACATGGGAAGAATATGCAAATCTGACTTCCATGATGTAATTAGGAACCGTGTCTAAGCATCTCACCTCTGGCAGGTCAGTCCTCTCTGCGCCAAGCTGATGAGATACAACACATCGAAACAGTTATCCTTGGCTGAGAGACTGTACCTGGTATAATCCCAACATCATTGCAAACAAAGGCCTCTGAGAAGATTGGCATGAAGTTATAGGGAGCGCCCTCTATTGGTTTGCTTGCCTGAGACTCTGTCTTCCTAATTACATCATGGAAGATAGACTTGCACATTCTCAGTGAGCGCCCTCTATTGGTGTGCATTCTTGAGGCAATGGCTTCCTAATTACATCATGGAAGTCAGATTTGCATATTCTTCCCATAGTCAGAAAGATGATATTCTAGGACTATCTTGAAGTGGGCTTGTCAATGCAAATTCACTAAGTGGTTAACCTACTGCAACGTATACTAGCAGCGTAGTGAATTGATGAAATTCAACCAAATCTCATCCACATAGATCCTGCTGTGTAAATCAACTTGTACTGTGAGTCTCAATTATAAACAGAAAACTTTCTAGAAATCAATAGCACAGGTAAATACTGTATAAGAAATTTTGTATTATATCATATTAAGGCAATAGGTTTCCTTTTTGACATCTAAAGCTGAGATCCTTTTTACATGGAAATTTATGAAGAGAGGAGAGACAGGTTTTGGAAAAAAAAAAAAAAAATTGCAGCTGTTAAACTCTGGTACACTGTTCGAAGATACACTATAGAGAAATGACAAAAAACACAGGTGCAAGTCCTAGTGTGATATTGCTAGCAATATGAACAAATCAAGTTACAACTCTATATGCTCACCTCAATGGGTGTAGCTATATTCACATTGACATAAATGTATGTCCTATGGTGTAGCTTATCATCAACAGCAATCTAGGATGCCATCTGGTCAGCAGCCGTATCTTGTTGGTGATCTACCAGGATTCCTATACAGGCAGACCTCAAATAGCATAGAGCCTATGCAAATGTAAAATGTCAGACCATAGTGGAGGTGCTATAAATATAAGTAATATAAATGCCAAAAATAGAAAGCAATGCAGATTAAAATATGAAAACTATTATACACTTGAAGTGCAAAGGCATAATGGGAAGAGAGAATAAAAGGTTACTAAAAGCGAAAACCAACATAGGAAAAAACATTGGAAGGGTGTGTACTGCTAGAATGTAGCGGGATAAGGAAAAATGGAAGAGGGGCCCTGCCTAAGGTGGGGGGGGGGGGGGAGTTACTAGAGGAAGATTGAATCCTGCCACTCAATCAGAGCTGGAGACAATTTGGCAGACCTTGGATGCCAAAGCTGTCAATCCAAGGAGCCCAAATCTTCTGAAAAAGCCATTAATTTTTTTTATGAAGAATGAACATGCCAGACAACATTGGTCACTGAAAGTTTGGTTTTGCCCAGTTGAAAGCGATGTGGATCCAGGTGGCCACCAAAATATATTGAAACAATTTAAATTGGGCATATTTAAGGATGGGAGGTTAAAGATTAAGAGAAAAAGTGGGGGCTGACAATAGGAACCATTGAATAAAAATTTGTTGAGTCAGTCTATGAATGGTTGTCCAAAAGTAGTGGACCTGAGGACCGGTCCCCCAAATATGGTATGTAGTGCCTAAGCATTACAATCGCTAAAGCAGAGGGGTGAAACCGTGATGTAAAAACTATGCAATCGCTGTGGGACTAGGTAGGCCCTAGGAAGGACTTCTCAAGAAGACTCCTTAATGGTGACCTGCCAACCGTCTTTGCTGATGTGCTACATTCAATCCATTTGGCAAGAGTCAGGGGAAAAGCAAGATCTCGTATCTAAGCCGGCATAAAGTCAAGCTTAACATCATGAGGTGAGGTATTAATCAAACTATAGATAAATGAGAAGAAAACTTTGCCTGCTGCCCTAAGTAGACATAGTCTCTCAAAGCAGGTAGGAGAGATCTTTGAATTGAGTGGTATGAGGGAACGTAGAAAAGGAAAGACCTGTGCAGTCTGGAATGCCTCTGAGGGAGGCTGGGAATATGTAGAAGCAAAGTATTCCTTGGTACAAACCTGCTGGTTACAGAGAAAATCAGTGTCTCCACCAAACACCTCAGGGGATAGGCCAGGAGGAAAGAGGAGGATAAAAAAACAATGGTACTAAAGGTGAAATAGGCCTTTGTAAGTGGTATTGGAAATGAACCTCCGCCACAAATGTAATCAGTAACATATAATCAGTCATGTTGGCAGCCATTGGAACAGAATGAGTTGCCAACTGTGGGGCCTAAAGTAAGGCTTCTAGAGAGGTTCCAATGTGACCCATTGTGGAGAATTGGTTTCATTGTGTATAGCTGGGAGTTTGGAGAGTCTTTATTTATAAAGGTGGGGGACTGACAATCCTCCCAGTCTTTTATCGAAATACATAATACTCCTGCGTATACGTGGTTGTTTATAGGCCCAGATAAAATCAAAGATTGCTTTCTGAAGGGAAGCAAAGGATGCAGAGGTGTGAGGTAGGGTGACCATCTTGACCAATGGACTCTTCCGATCCAGGAAGGAGTGGGACAGTGCCAAGGTAGGAGATCTTTTATAAGCTTCGGAATCAATGTGACGTAGTTACACTTGTAATGGGTCTCTAGTGAATATAGAGATTAACACCTACAGTAGATAAAGTAAATATTTATCTCTAGCTTGGAAATCAAAATTTAAAGCAACCAGCCAAGGCCTGGTTCACATCTGTGTTCGAGGAGTCCGCTTGGGCACCCCCTGAATGGAAACCTATAAGCATTAAAAAGCGATTAGCTAAGAAACTACACGGACCCCATAGACTATAATAGGGTCCATGTGTTTTCCGCACGGTGTCCCCAAAAATCATGCAGAGGGAAAAGTACTGCAAGCAGCCATGTTTCCTAATCCTGGATAACCCCTTTAACGTGAACCTCATGTGCCTCAGTCTAGTATTAGTAAACCCCCATCATGGGTTTCCACATCTACGAAGTATCATTTATTTACTTAGCGGTCAAGTACAGTTACTCAATTCAGAGGCAGCAGCATTCTTCTGGCATGAGACTAGTAGTGGGAACACACCTACTGTACATGGTGACTTTTACCCACCCATGTCTCCCATTGTACCATTTGGTCACAAAGGTTCTTGTAGTCAATTTTGTATTATGCATGTAAAGCCTTTTCATATGTTCAGCACCATGGAATTAATGGGGCTCTAATAAGAAACAAATAATTAATATGGTAAGTGAAGGATACCACTTTGCCAAGCTGCTTAACCTACCTGTGATCACCCCTCTTACCTTACATTTTCACCACCCGTGAGTACCAGGAGTAATAAAATGGTTTGTCTGGAGCCAGAAATGACAAACTCCACTTTTATACACATAAACCCACTGAAGCAAATTGACCACCAAAGTAAACACAACATTGGACCAACAGGATTAGGATATATGTATATAGAACACCACATATCAAAGAAAAATAAATAAATGGGGTTCTCTCATTATCACATGGTATAACGGGATTATCTCGGGGATCATCATATCCTCAGATAGATGAGCACTTTTGGCACAGCAATAAGAGTCCTGTCAGGGGCAACACGGTGGCTCAGTGGTTAGCACTGCAGCCTTGCAGCGCTGGAGTCCTGGGTTTGAATCCTGCCAGGAACAACATCTGCAAGGAGTTTGTATGTTCTCCCCGTGTTTGTGTGGATTTCCTCCCATACTCCAAAGACATACTGATAGGAAAAAAAAAAAAAATGTACATTGTGATCCTTATATGGGGCTCACAATCTACATTAAAAAAAAAAAAAAAAAAAAAAAAAAAAAAAGCAATAAGAGTCCTGTCCAGCAACTGCAACTGCCCGCAACAAGTTTTATTAGAACTTGTGCAGGCAAAACAAAAACAATAACAATAACAATATAAAATAAAATCCCAGCCGTCCTGGGGCCACACGGTGGCTCAGTGGTTAGCACTGCAGTCTTGCAGCGCTGGAGTCCTGGTGTTCAAATCCCGCCACGGGATCTGAACATCGGCAAGGAGTTTGTATGTTCTCCCCGTGTTTGCATGGATTTCCATCCCATATTCCAAAAAAAGACATACTGATAGGGAAAAATGTACATTGTGAGCTCTATGTGGGGCTCACAATCTACATTTAAAAAAAAAAAAAAAAAAATCCCAGCCGTCCGGTCACTGCCTACAACACAGGTACCTAACTAAAGAGAACTGGGCCTACTGCACAGCTCCCTAAACACCACACACCAATGTACTCACAGGTGAATTCTCAGGAGTAGAGAGAGCGATATACCTGTGTGTTGTCTGCCCTTATATACACATTTCAGGATACAAGGAATTAATCCGATTCATCCCATAACATGGAGTGACTGAATGGAGTAGAGACACATCCAACTCCTACTCCAGCAGCCAGACCTTTTACCAGGGTTTTGGTAAAACCCTCTAGAAAGGAGCACAGCCATCTTGCTACAAGCTTTCCCAGGTTCTTTAAATAAGGTATATAACAGGAACCTGGGAAAAATGTATACTCCTTCTACCACTTTTCCCCTAGTCCTGTCACATTGGAGTAATGCAGTTTAGATTTGGTAGTCAGTGGGTAATTTTCAGCAAAGACAGCTCCAGTAAAATGGCTGGTCAGTATCTTAACTGTAGGTAATAGAAAATGAACTCGCAGAAAGATATTTGAACAGCACATACTGGGGAAAATTTACTATGACAATTGCATCAGAACTCTGGTGCACCAAAATCATTGGCATATATGCCATGTGTCAGATTTGTTACATGTTTTAGACCCTTTTCTTACCTTTCTAGACACTTTTCAAAAGTGTTTATGAAGCCCATGTAGCGTGAATGCCATGCTTTACTTTCCCTGCAAAGTGGATGGGATTCTGGCTAATGCCATCCACACATTGCAGAAAAACATCCGGAGCAGACATGCTACGATTTCTAAAAACGGTGCACTTTTGTCAATTGCAGCAGGTTAATCATACAGTCCTATGAAAAAGTTTGGGCACCCCTATTAATCTTAATCATTTTTTGTTCTAAATATTTTGGTGTTTGCAACAGCCATTTCAGTTTGATATATCTAATAACTGATGGACACAGTAATATTTCAGGATTGAAATGAGGTTTATTGTACTAACAGAAAATGTGCAATATGCATTAAACCAAAATTTGACCGGTGTGAAAGTATGGGCACCCTTATCATTTTATTGATTTGAATTCCCCTAACTACTTTTTACTGACTTACTGAAGCACAAATGGAAGATTATAAAGATAATCTGTTTTCCCTTAGCCCAAACAGCAGCACAAGATGGGGTATTCCTGCCCCTGTGTGCTGTTAGGACAGGTGGAACTTTTAATTAGCTAACAGTTTTTCCCCCTATAAGAGGCCAGAGCGACCTCCTCCCCCCTGTGTTAGTCAAAAAGTATAAAAGGCAATATAACAATACAAACATTACCATAAACAATGGGAGGGAGCCTTGTGCTGCTGTTTGGGCTAAGGGAAAACAGATTATCTTTATAATCTTCCATTCCCCCTACGCCAAACAGCAGCACAAGATGGGGATCTAGCAAGTAAAATCCCAACTAGGGTGGGAGATCTTGGCAAGCAGATGCCAAGACAGAATGTCCGAAGGCTGTGGCCTCTGAGCTGCGCCAGTCCAATCTGCAGTGTCTGGCGAACATCAGATGAAAACTCCAGGAAGCAGCGGAACATATCTGCTCTAAGGAGAGCGAGCGTCTCTCTGACCGGGAAGTTGGTCCAATTCCGGTACTGGTAGGTCTTGAGCGCGAAGAGAGCAAGCGATGGCCTCCCTGATCCATCTTGACAGGGTGGCTTTAACACCTTTGTTACGGCCGTAGGTATTGATGAGCAGGTTCTTCGAAAGGAAGCTGTACAATCCAAATATATGCGCAGATATATGCGACCCTAGGACAAAATCCCTGGATGAACCCAAGTTGAACCCTATCAGGGAAAAAGGTAATGAATGGCTCCGAGGCAGCCAAAGCTTGTAATTCTCCAATCCTTTTGGCAGAGGTAATTGCCAACAAGAAGGTTACCTTGTAGGAGAGATATCTCCAGTCCACTTCTGTTAAGAGTTCAAACGGGGGAGAACAAAGCCCCTGAAGAACCGCAGCCAAGTCCCATTGCGGGACAGGGGGCTGCATCTGAGGGCGGAGCCTAGAGGCCCCTTTAAGGAATTACTTTAATAGAGGATCTTGTTATAACCAGGTCCCTAGAAGAGCGGAAAGTGCTGAAACATGAACCTTCAGGGTAGCTGGAGTTAGCCCCTTATCCAGGTCACTCTGTAGGAACTCCAAGACCGATTCGATAGCAGAGTTATTAAGCTGCCTATCCGAGATCCTTTGGTAACTCCTGTTAGTTGAATCCGCTCTTGAATGGGCCAACGTTCTTAGAACGGCCTGGGATAATCGTCTATCTCCGTATACGATGCGGTCAACCTCCAGGTCATGAGGTTGAACCTGTCCAGGTCCTGGCAGAGCTGTCAGTTCAGAATTACTAGGTTTTGGACTTGTGGAAGCCTCCAGTAGGTCCCTTGACTCATTAGGATGAGGTGGGTAAACCATGCCCTTTTTTGGCCAGAACGGCATGATCACTATTGCCGAAGTCTGGTCCTGCCTGAGTTTCGCCAATACCTTCGGAATCATCAGAATAGGAGGAAAAACGTATGCCAGTTTGAACCTCCAAGGTATTGACAGGGCATCTACCGCCAAAGGATTGTCTTCCCGGTAGAGGGAGCAAAACCTCGTCACTTTGGCGTTGTACTGGGTGGCCATCAGGTCCACCTCGGGGAGACCCCACATCTCAGTGAGATGATGAAAGATGTCCGGATTTAGGGACCATTCGCCTGTCATCACCAGGCCTCTGCTTAGCTGATCCGCAAGGATGTTCAGCCCACCTTGAATATGAACCGCTGATAGTTGTGAAAGATTCCTCTCCACCAGGAGAATATTAGATTTGTCACCTGCAGAAGCGAGGGGGATCTGGTTCCCCCCTTGTTTGCTGATATATCGGACTGCTGTTAAGTTGTCTGTTCTCACTCTCACAGCTTTCCCTTGCAGGTGGGGTGCAAACATTAGAAGCACACGGTGCACCGCAGTGAGCTCTCGCCAGTTGGACAAATGAGCCTTCTCTAAGCTGGTTCCAGGTCCCACGTACCGGGGTCTCCCCCAGAAGCACTCCCCATCTTGTGAGGGAGGCATCTGTGGTCAACAGGGTCCAGGATGTCTGGACCGTGGATTTCCCGTCTCTGAGCTGGGACCACCAAGCCAGTGATCGACGGGTTCTGATGGATAACTGGATAGGCTTCTGTAGCCCCGAAGGACTGTGGTTCCCGACTCTCAGGATCTCGCACTGTAAGGGGCGCATGTGCCATAGGGCCCACAGAACTGCCTTGATGGCTGCGGACATGAGACCTAGGACCTTCATGGCGGTCCTGATAGTAACCTTCCGGGTTGTGGATAGGTGATGAGCCGCTTGACCAATCTTCTCCTTCCAAGGAGGAGGCAGGGAGATCATCATGCTGAGAGAATCCAAGATAAACCCAGAAATTGAATCGGGGTAGATGGAACCACTACCGACTTCTGCCAGTTTATTAGCCAGCCCAGCTCATTTAGGAAAGCCACAGTGGATTCCAACTGTGTGGCAAGCACCTCCTTTGACCGGGCTTTTAGGAGCCATTCATCTAGTTATGGGACAATAAGATCCCTTGGAGGCGCAGGGCGGCTACGACCGGGGCCACTACCTTTGTGAAGGTGTGGGGGGCCAAGGATTTGCCGAATGGGAGAGCTGTCTAGATAAAGTTGCTTGATGCCCTGAAGAGGGAGGGTCCTTACGTATTTGTCTGGCTTGAACAAGTTGAAGGACCGATGGATCTTGGATAAGCCGTGATCAGGCGGACATATGATGAGACCAAATAGCCTACCCAGCCGATCTAGATGTGCTCTCCTCAGAGAGGGAGACATAGGTAGTCAACAGGGTCTGGCGTTAGATGGACCATGGCCACTCTCCACCAGAGAGGGATGCATCAGTGGTCAACAGGGTCCAGGTAAACTGGACCATGGACTCTACATTTAATTTCATGTTCCTCCTATGGAATGCTTCTCTAGATGTGCTCTCCACCAGAGAGGGAGACATAGGTAGTCAACAGGGTCCGGCCTTAGCTGGACCGTGGACACTCTCCACCAGAGAGGGATGCATCAGTGGTCAACAGGGTCCAGATAAATTGGACCGTGGACTCTACATTCAATTTCATGTTCCTCCTATGGAACGCTTATCTGGATGTTCTCTCCACCAGAGAGGGAGACATAGGTAGTCAACAGGGTCCGGCCTTAGCTGGACCGTGGACACTCTCCACCAGAGAGGGATGCATCAGTGGTCAACAGGGTCCAGATAAATTGGACCGTGGACTCTACATTCAATTTCATGTTCCTCCTATGGAACGCTTATCTGGATGTTCTCTCCACCAGAGAGGGAGACATAGGTAGTCAACAGGGTCCGGCCTTAGCTGGACCGTGGACACTCTCCACCAGAGAGGGATGCATCAGTGGTCAACAGGGTCCAGATAAATTGGACCGTGGACTCTACATTCAATTTCATGTTCCTCCTATGGAACGCTTATCTGGATGTTCTCTCCACCAGAGAGGGAGACATAGGTAGTCAACAGGGTCCGGCCTTAGCTGGACCGTGGACACTCTCCACCAGAGAGGGATGCATCAGTGGTCAACAGGGTCCAGATAAATTGGAACGTGGACTCTACATTCAATTTCATGTTCCTCCTATGGAACGCTTATCTGGATGTGCTCTCCACCAGAGAGGGAGACATAGGTAGTCAACAGGTTCCAGCCTTAGCTGGACCGTGGACACTCTCCACCAGAGAGGGATGCATCAGTGGGCAACAGGGTCCAGGTAAACTGGACCATGAACTCTTCATCCGATTCCACTTTATTCCTATGGAACTTTTCTCTAGATTCGCCCCACTAGTGAGAGAGGGGCGTTTATAGTCAACAGGGTCCAGCGCTAGCTGGACCATGGACATCCCGTCCTTAAGATGGAACACCACCTGGATGAAAGACAAATTTTGAGGAATAACTAAATTGGCTTGACCCAGACTGCTGAGTTTTTTGTCAGCTGGATGACACAGCCTCCTCCATCCAATTCCTCATTGCCCGTATGGGAATCTCCTGTAGATGCGCTCTCTACCGGAGAGGGCTGTCTCTGTGGTCAACAGGGTCCAGACTATCTGGACATGGACATCCAGCCCTTAAAATGAAGCCCCTCCAGGCCGTGATTCCAGGCCTCAGACTTACCTTCTGCAGGCCGCATGCGCTATATGGCCCAAGGGACTGCAACTGCAGACCCTGACATAAGATCCAGTAACCTTTGGCAGTTAGGATGGAAACCCGCTGTATCACCTATAAATAATGCACTGCTGATATGATCTTTTCCCACCTAGAGGAGGGAGATTTTCAAGCAGACAGAGTCCAGCATGAAGTTTAGAGACTTTCTCCATGTGAATGGACCATGAGAACCACAAGTACCTTATTAACTTTTTTTTTTTTTTTTCATATCACAAATGCAAAGTGCAACTGGGATTGAACCCAGGATACTGTGGATTCAGGCATACAAGTCTGTAACCCTACAGCTTGAGCCACTAGGGCTTCTATTTCTAAGTAAGACCTCTTATGAAAACTGGGAGAGGGAACCTTACCAGAAATCTGCATGTACTCCTTCACCCAGGAGATGACAACAATAAATGAAGGGCTCCTAGCTGGAGGACCCCGTACTGACAGCAGTGCAGACATGCATAACCTTACAACAAATTGCCTTAGAGCATCCACCATCATGTGAGCAATAAGCAAATATGCACCTAATAAGTAATGATAGTACATAGGTATATGAACCCTTCTTTTAGGTTCACAGCATATAGTCCCCGCTTAGGAATTAAATGCACATTGAAAAACCGCAAGAAATACAAAAATTTGGTTGGATCTTACCATAATGGCGGTGAATCGACTTCGATATTGTGAAGTTGACAGAGTGCCCATAGCAATAGAAATTAGTGCTTTTAGTCTCTGCAGTGAACACAGAGGGAAAGCTGAAAGAGGACACGGCTTACCTTACTGCAGGGCAGTAAATGAACTGCAGCTGAAAAAGTCAGTAACCTGCACAAGGCAGGTAAGACAAAAGACTGCAGTATAAACATAGAGCTTTCACTCAGAAAGAAGGGAAAGAGAAGAAAGGATCTAAGACACCTTATTCTAAACCATAGAGGAGGCCACAGCCTCCTCCACCTGTCCAGTCGCACAGGACAGAAAAAAACACAGGGGGGAGGAGGTCGCTCTGGCCTCTTATAGGGGGAAAAACTGTTAGCTAATTAAAAGTTCCACCTGTCCTAACAGCACACAGGGGCAGGAATACCCCATCTTGTGCTGCTGTTTGGCATAGGGGGAAATTGGTTTTGTAACCTCAGTGAGCTTTGACCTTCATAACCAGATGTATCCAATCATAAGAAAAGGTATTTAAGGTGGCCAATTGCAAGTTGTTCTCCTATTTGAATCTCCTCTGAAGAGTGGCATCATGGGCTACTCAAAACAACTCTCAAATGATCTGAAAACAAAGATTGTTCAACATAGTTGTTCAGGGGAAGCATACAAAAAGTTGTCTCAGAGATTTAACCTGTCAGTTTCCACTGTAAGGAACATAGTAAGGAAATGGAAGACCACAGGGACAGTTCTTGTTAAGCCCAGAAGTGGCAGGCCAAGAAAAATATCAGAAAGGCAGAGAAGAAGAATGGTGAGAACAGTCAAGGACAATCCACAGACCACCTCCAAAGAGCTGCAGCATCATCTTGCTGCAGATGGTGTCACTGTGCATCAGTCAACTATACAGCGCACTTTGCACAAATAGAAGCTGTATGGGAGAGTGATGAGAAAGAAGCCGTTTCTGCACGTACGCCACAAATAGAGTTGCCTGAGGTATGAAAAAGCACATTTGGACAAGGCAGCTTCATTTTGGAAACAAAAATTGAGTTGTTTGGTTATAAAAAAAGGCGTTATGCATGGCGTCCAAAAAGAAACAGCATTCCAAGAAAAACACATGCTACCCACTGTAAAATTTGGTGGAGGTTCCATCATGCTTTGGGGCTGTGTGGCCAATGCCGGCATCGGGAATCTTGTTAAAGTTGAGGGTCGCATGGATTCCACTCAGTATCAGCAGATTCTTGAGAATAATGTTCAAGAATCAGTGACGAAGTTGAAGTTACGCCGGGGATGGATATTTCAGCAAGACAATGATCCAAAACACCGCTCCAAATCCTCAGGCATTCATGCAGAGGAACAATTACAATGTTCTGGAATGGCCATCCCAGTCCCCAGACCTGAATATCATTGAACATCTGTGGGATGATTTGAAGCGGGCTGTCCATGCTCGGTGACCATCTAACTTAACTGAACTTGAATTATTTGTCCAAAATACCTTTATCCAGGATCTGATTAAAATCTACAGGAAGCGACTAGAGGCTGTTATCTTTGCAAAAGGAGGATCTACTAAATATTAATGTCACTTTTCTGTTGAGGTGCCCATACTTTTGCACCGGTCAAATTTTGGTTTAATGCATATTGCACATTTTCTGTTAGTACAATAAACCTCATTTTAATCCTGAAATATTACTGTGTCCATCAGTTATTAGATATATCAAACTGAAATGGCTGTTGCAAATACCAAAATATTTAGAACTAAAAATGATTAAGATTAATAGGGGTGCCCAAACTTTTTCATAGGACTGTATCTATGGAAACAAAGTCGTTCTCTGTATAGGTATAATTGAAGCAGAAAGTGAAAAGAACCACAATGCGTTTCCACTACGGTTTTGGCTGCGGCTTGCTATGTGGGCCTTACCCCAAAGGATGGTTTGGCTAAGTGGAGTCTGAAAATATGCCAAATTTGTGAATGACGTGCCACAGTTTTGGAACTAAGTACTGACCTATGTGAAGCCAACTATGATGTGGTGTAATAAAGAGAAAAGCATTTTAACATGTATATTAAAGTGGACTAAGTCTGGCACACAATATGCACCACTGGGATAAATTAAGGCATTTACGGTTGTGCTGTCCTTATTTTAAACAATATTAATAAATTTGCAAACAGCAAACAAGATTATTCTGTATTTCATACAAATTCATATAATAATTAAATACGGACTGTAGTAAGTGAGAGGACTAGTGGTAAAGGCCAGGACCGGACTAGCTACCTACTATAACTCTTATGCCGTGCTGCTGAGGGTCTGCGGACTGCTGCTCATAGGTAAATGGAACTTTTTGGTTTTTATTCAAGGTTTATAATTGTATTTCAAAAAATATATTTAGTATTGATCTGACACAAAAGCAATGAACCGTTTGGTGAACTTTGTGACCTGTGGTCATTATATGTAGAGCCTGTCTAGGAATCAATTAGACAACAATTTGTAAAGATACAATATTACTCTATAAAGTATTAGCTTTCCTGCTTCTGTGGTCATGTAGAATTTGCACGTACACATCTCATATTACAACGACTGGTTTCTTCCATCACCACATGATAAAATACATACTTTATGCTCTAAGTCTTTTCCATCTCATTTCATGCTTTTTACTAACAAAAATCACAAATTTGGAAAGGTTCTCTCCAAGGATAAGCACACATCCTACGCACACTGTAGGGAACGAAACGGAGACCTTCCTGTATCTTTACAAAGAACGCAACACTAAATGCATAATTAACCAGGGCTAATGCAAATTCATAGATGTGAAAAATATTTTTCAGAAAAGCGCATAAACTATTCATCAAAGCACAACAAATGTGTCGGGAACTGCTTCAGAGAACATGACCAACTTGGCCCGTGTGTGTGATCCTGTGAAAAGGGAGGTATAAGGAGGAACAGATTACCACTCATTCATAAACGGGTAATGAAGCAGAACTAAAATCACACGCATGCCATCACTCAAGTGCAAGCCATTTACAACTTCTTGGTGTCACACACTGAACAGCCTTGTTTCTATCGCATAATGAGGAACAGAGGTAATTATGGAGGGTGGGGGGTTTGGCCTCTGCACACGCAGCAAGCTGTAATTGTACTGTAAGTTTCATTTTTCTAAAATTAATGTTCATTTAATGGGAACTGCATCCACATTTAGAATCTAGGTGATGGAGGGCACTCATCTTTCAGGCTTGGGAATTAATCCGTTTCACACACTACAGGAATTGTGGCAGATTGAATTTATATATCTACTTATTAAATTATAAAATGGTTTTAAAGACACAGCAGAACCTGCAGTTGTGATAATATGCTTGTTCTAATAGCAGTTAATGCTAAAATCACACTCCATGTTATATATATTTGTTGTATAGTTCCCTGTTTTCATACAGTTACAAGAGTGAACTGTAATTTAATTTATCCCCCCCCCCCCATAATCAGATACATATGCAGTCGGCTACAGTAGGTTGAGCTTCCATGTGCCGTGAATGGTGAGAGTAAGTGAATAAGCTGTTACCAGTTAACTCAGATAGTAGTTCACTCAGGGCATAACTTGAGTGGTGCAGAGGGTGCAGTCGCACCAAGGCCTGGCAGCTTTTGGGGGCCTATGAGCACCGGCATCAGTATTGACATTGCAGCTTCAATCTTGCCCATAAGCCAAGGAGACCCACTGATTACACTAACCACACTAAGGTTTATTAAACTCCTTAGCACCCTTAGCAACACTATCAAGAATTCACTGTAGGGATGAGGTAGGGGCTCCCGGACAAAAGATTGCACTGGGGCCCACAAGACTCTTTTTACGCCATGGAGTTCACCTCTCCTAAAAACAAAAGGATCAGGCATATTAAATACAGCAAACCAATCTTTTGGGTTTTGACCAACATTTGTCTTTGTACACCCCATAACACAATAGATGGTGAGTCAAAATTAATCTATTATGTCCAACGCAGGTTATGTGCCTTGAAAGTTAAATCTGCATCATAACTTTATACCAAAGGGTTATCCCATCTGAACAATCGATTCTTAGGATGAACTTGCTCTACCAACTATTTGTTGTAACTACTAGAGATCAGTCATTACTTATGTGTTATAGCACCCATTCAAACCAATGGCATTAATGTAATAAATGATCATACAGAGTCTGACAGAGTGGGAGTCCAATAATAAGAATAGGCCCAGTAAGGCACAATGAAATGGGTTGCCCAGGTACGACAAATCCTTTACAATAGATCCAGACGTAGGTCAAATCACTCTAAGAAATTCAATATCCCAATGAGTTAACTAAGCACTGCTACATCTGTATATTAGGAGCTGAAAAATTTCTAGGTCAAGAGTTCACAGTACTCCTAGTAATAAGCTTTGCTCATCAAAGCATAGCTACATAGGAGAAGAACCTACTACTTCTCTTCTACAATAAATGACTAGAACATAAGAAGGTATATTCAGTGCATTTCCCTTTTTTGTGCTTTTCTGCTTTTCTCATCTATTGGGCTTGTCTCCTGGGAAAATAAATATAAAGGTTTGCCAGTCCTCACTATGGCCTCAAGACAGATCATGACCTAAAGGTCGTAGGCGCGTACTTTACACAGGAGTTTTTTACACAAGGGAAATTATATGAGAGATCCCGCTCCTTTTTAATATATTCAACAAGCATGGGTCTCCGATGTGCACAGTGTGTTCTAATCAAACTCACAGTAGTAGTGATAAAGCAGTGCAGGTAAACTCACCGGAGGAGACGGATTTGCACTCATTAGGGGTTATATGATCACATTTCTTTTTAACTATTCTATAATACAAAAAAAAAATTGACTTTTGCCAAACTACAATAGTTCAGCTGCTGAAACTATAACTTAAAATGTTAATCTAAAAGAGAAAAAAGATGCAGAATAGGTGCAGGTGTATGATATATTACACCAGTACATAGCGAGAAAATACTGTTTTTTATCAGTTATGGCACACTTTGGACAACAGACAAAAAGTCATAAAAATAAAAAAAGATATCCTCCATCAAAAAAATAAAAAATATTATAAAATTCATAGAAAAATAGATTACGGGTATTATAATACTGGTGTTTTCTAGGGCTTTCTGAAAGGTGGATTGAATGGTGTTTATTTTCCAAACTGCGCATTTCTTTTTTTATGTCACATATACTCTCCATACATCATTGGAGCATGTTTTGGACAAGTGATGCATAGAATGTACTCATCTTCAAAATACATTAATGTTAATGCACCTTAAAAACTGTTATAAATAAAAATAGGCCCAGTCAGCAATATGTATCCATCTGAAATACATTGAAGTCAATGGTGCATTGCTTGACTATTCAATACAGTATAGTCTGTATAAAAAATATACAGCTAAGATGACCCCTTACGTGTATAACAGAAAATAAAAATAAATTGTATACAGAATAAATAAAAATAGATTCATATATGAAAAACCTGCTATGATTTAATTATATAATACAATGTCTGTACCCCGGTTACAGTATTCTGCATTTGTGATTGAAATCAATTCAAGTGAGCATTGTACAGAATGGCAATAAGCGAACCAAAATAATCTCCCTCCTTTCTTGAAATCTCAGTAGCCTCATTTGCTCTCTGAAAGACACAATCAATTGAAGGACACATTTTTCTTCTCTTTGTTCTTTTCCATCAATTTTAATGGGTATAGAGCATCATTCAAACAAAATGTAATGGGACAAGAAGATGGATGAGTACATTTGAAAGTACCAGTCACGGGACAGAAAACATCCTGATGAGGTGAATATCAGCACTGGAGGGCTCAGCGGCACAACTCAAATAATATTTACAAAACAGAACTCTATCTGTGTTACATGGTATGTGGAAATGCCATTGAGTTGGATTCACATATTTTATTTTCTATGCCAGTCACCATGCATAGAGGATTCAATGTAATTACAGATACAGAAGATGCAAGTGCAGGCAATGACTCAACTCAATGTCTGTGCAGGCTTTAAAAATGGGGTTAAAGACAACATCCGCTCCTCTGCGTGGGAAAGGAATATATATGTGGGATATGGAAATGGAGCCAGACATTAAAACGCTTAATGCTACTGGAAGTTTATTAAGGCACGGGATATACAGGGGACTGACTGTCTCTGTTATCTGGAGATTTGATAGAAGTATCTGATCACTGGTCCACAGTCCGTGATCTAAAATATTTTAATTGGGAAAACATTTCCTTTACCTGGGGCAAAAAAAAAAATTGGATTGATGACTTAACCTTATGTTTAACTATCCTGTTAGGCTGAGGCCCTTTGTTGCAGAAACACAGCCTATTTTGTTGCAGATTTTGTTGTGTTTTTTTGAGTCAAATTAAGGAGTGGATTGAGCGGAAAGTAGAAATATAAGAACTTTTTATAGAGTTCCAATTCCTTTTGTAGGTATTCTTGGCTTTGGCTCAAAAAATCGCAACAAAATCTTCAACAAAGAAGTTGCGTTTCCTCAACATGGGGCCTTAGCCTCAAAGTCAGAATGGTAGTTGGTGGCATTGATCCTCTCCACCATGACACCCAACACGAAAGACACTTACTTTACTAACGGCATGAGGAGTTTTATTGGTTTTTAGGAGAGGTATGTTAATGATTGATGGGGGTGTTATTATTTCTTAAAAACTTTAGCCCCCTTCCTGCGATAATTGCAACATTTGATGGAAATTCATTGCGTATGATAAGTGGAATAACCAAGTATGGCTGCTCTAGTGTAAAGGTATTGCAAGAATTTGCAGGCATCTGCTAATAACCTAGAGGTTACATTATATAATGGTCTACTTGTGATATAAAAGTTCATGTTAATCATTGATACTAGTGTTAGACACCATTTACGCTGGCAGAGTGTCAGGTTTACAAGTGAGCGTTGACAATACAATGTATCAAGTGGCGCTCATTTTCCTTATGCCTTTTTATATATTTACACAGGGTGATGTGTTGCAGATAATCTTAAATCTATAATAATTTATTAAAAAGTAAACCTGATAATCGAGTCATTTATATGGCCACTTATCATGAACAGGCGTTCCTATGAAAAACATGGTCCCGATAACCGGTCCAATAATTGGAGAGTGTAAATGGGGCTTAGTACTGTATTTTGATGTGGATCAAACTACAGAGTGAAAACTATAGCAAAAAGAAAATGTCTTGTCTCTATTTGAAGGTTCCATTTTTTTGTTCTAGGAATGCTCCTAAAATCTCATGTGAAAACTATAATTGTGTTTTTTACATGGGACTTTAAGTGCTACAGTTTTCTCTATTGTTCGCAATGGGGGTAGGGGCGATGAGGAAAACAACAAAAAGCAACAAGCCTTGAAAAATTAGCAATTTTCATGTGTTTAGTTTTAAAAAAATCTTATTGACATGGGTTGCTCTGTTTTGGGTAGTGCATGGAAAGAGTTACATAACTCAGTGGGAATTTTAGTGAAAAGATCAGTACAGAGCATAGCACTGACATCAAAAGCCAAGGAGAATGTCAATCATGAAAGAATAGATGTAATAAGCGATATGACTCTGTGACTTTACAGTGGTTCAGCAATACCCCCATGACTCAAGGTAAGCAATTCCCATGTGAAACCAAGGGCATGTTAGGAATACTGCTTCAGTATCATACCATCAGTTTAGTCAGTAAAAATATGACATATATCCTATATATATATCATTACACAATATACAAATTATGAACTTTGCAGACTTGTGTTCTCAGCTTAAGCAGTTACTTGTATGCACCAGAATACACAGTGCCAGATGGAACAGAAGCATATAAGGAAAAGATAGCAAACGAGTGGAAATATCATCATAGCTGTACTGTACACAAACACAACAGATCTAGCGTAAGCATTTACTACGTAAACCCTTACACTGATGTTCTTGCCATCTGGAGATAAAACTCATACAATTACCTATTTATTGCTATGGTAATGGTTTCTCACAGAGAGTAGAAAATGCAAAGGTAAGTATATTGAGAACTAAATTACATGTTTACATACTGTTTCTGTTTATTTATCATTCTATTTTTTCCATATGGTAAATTTTACAAGTTGGATTTACATATTTTAGACACATAATGTAAACTTTAAGTATTTACCTTTGTAGGGTTACCAAAAAACCATATGGCTAAATCAAATATAGATTTATTCACCTAAACATTCACTATGATAGGGATCCAAGGCTGTAAAATTGATAAGTCCTGAGAGTTAAAGCAAATGTAGAAAGCTGTATTTTTCATAGTGGCTATTCTGAGTATGGCAGCATTGTTCCTTTCAATTGCATGAAGAGCTACCATGAAGATGTGGTGCTCTGAGTGCACCAATGAAGAGGCTGCGTCACTTTTACAAATGAATGAGTGTCATGACCTCTTTCAAAAAAAGCAGATTGGTGGGGGTGCCTAAAGTCTCGCACCCGCAACCTAAAATGTATGGCCTATTTTAGGATACTCCTATTTTAAGAACTTTCATAACCCTATAGTGAGAGATATTTGACAGTTAGATGTGCTTCTATGATAAACTTGCAGACATTTTTCTCCGATTACAGTTTTTGACAGGAAGCACATCATTGACAGTAGTAGGCCTCCAGTAGTAGTAGTAGTAGTAGTAGACTCTCCAGTAGAGAGGATCATTTGATCTACCAAGAAACATGAGCAGTTCCCACCAATCCCTTTTCCACTATTCAGACACAGGTGGCACCTATGTTATACACTTCCTCAACTGCTTGTATGATGATCTTGGGAGCAGTTGCATATAATAGTAGTGATAGAAGGGACACTAACAACTCAGTGATATGCGCACGACATCCTGCGGTTACATTTGTTGCTTTTCATGGCAGGGCTTCCAACTGGCATTTTTCAACATAATGCTCACCATACTGATATACGGTAGCTGTCAAACACTGAAATGACTAGATGACTGTTTTTAAGCATAGAAAGGGCAAAGGTATGGTATAAATGAATAGATTACAGGATGCACTGAATGTTTCCCACGTATCTATATATCTGCTTGGTTCCTCCTATTATATAACACGCTACCTACAAATTTGACTGCATTTTCATGGTGACAGATTCTTTAAAAGTAGTTTGGTTGAGGGAACTTCTTGTGGCTACTGTGACTAATACAGGTAGGACAATACTGTCGCTAATATTGATAAAGCCTACTTGGGATTTTCTCAGCTATTTATCAGAAGAATGGACAGAGAGCTAAAATAGCAGACACCAATGGAGCCCTAGTGCCCCCTTTGACTTTAATGGGGTTCATTGACTGTCCAATGGTTATCTGTTCTTTTTACCTGTAATCCTGGATGAGATAGCAGGACTTTTTCTTCCGGCAATCTTAGATGGACACTGAATCTCCAAACAGAGACTCAGATGTGAACCTAGCCTTGCATCTGACTGAAGAAGTAGTACCGTATTTACCGTAAGACAACCCCCAACTTTTCCAGGTAAAATATAGAGTTTGGGATATACTCGCCGTATAAGACTACCTCTTCTGTGGGGCACCTCTTCTTAATGCACATTTTCCCCTTGGCATACTCTTTAATACTTTTTTATTTGCTTTCTAGTCCTGAACCATCTTTTCTGTAAAGGAGGGTTCACACTAGCGCCGCTGTCCTCCCTGGGGTTTCCGTCCTAAACCCCGGAGAAACTGAACAGGTGGCGGCTTACCAGCGGTCTGCTTTACAACCCATTCGTTTGAATGGGTTGTAAAGCAAACCGCTGGTGTCCGTATGCGGCCTCTCCACCTGGATAACCTTTTTTTTAGCACTGACAATCTGGCGGGGCCAGAGTTACCATAGATATACCATTTTGGGGAATGTCTATTGCTTAGATCACCTTTTTTTTCTTAAATCAGAGGCGAAACTGTGAAAAAAAAATGGCGGTTTGGCACTTTTGATTTTGATGTTCACCGGACAGGAAAAATATTTTATAAGTAGACTGGGCATTTTCGGACATAGGGGTAACTAATATGTATATGTATCACAGTAGTTTTCTACTTTTATATGTATTCCAGGAAAAGGATGTGATTTAGAACTTTTTTTTTATTTAGATTTTTTTTAAAACCACCTAGGGGGCTTGAACCTGCAATCATTTGATTGCATGTCCCCATAGACCGCAATACAAGCATATTGCCGTCTATGGGAGATTTTGTACATTACTATCGCAGCTGGTCATAGACTAGCCGCGATAGTAATATCGCTGTGACAGGCCTGGGAACCTTCAGTAGGCTCCCTGCTGTCACTGGAACAGTTCGGCTCTTGCGAACTCGCCACGCAGGAGCCGGCCTGCAACTTTAAAGGTATGGGGCCACTTTGCGGACGGGAGTTGGGTTAAGTTTTAATGCCTGGAATCAGAGTACATTCTGATTGCAGGCATTAGCATCGGGCCTCCGCATATAGCGGATACCCAGTTGCTATGGCGACTGCTCTGCAGCATAACGGTCGCCATTAGCTTTGCATACCCAGCGGATGCCATGGAGGCTGGGGCTGCAGCAATGCTCCTCTCCTGCCGCTGCAGGAAGCCAGCGACAGGAAGGTTGTGATCCCCAACTTTTCAGAAAAGTTTTTGGGGTTAAAAAGTCATCTTATATGCCGGAAAATACGGTAGTCATAATGGATGTAGGAGAGACTAGACTGCTTTGTATTATACATACTCCCTGCTTCAGAGACATATGCAAAATATGCTGCAGCTATAATGGGGCTATTAACAGCATAAAATATGAGAGAGCAACTTATTATTCATTGCACCCTACCTAAGCTATTGAATTTTTCTTTTTTTTACAAAGCCCTAAGCTACCCATTAACTCCCACTCATGGACAAAGCTCAAGGAAATACTAGGACATGCATACTAGGTACCTGGGTAAGAGGGGCAGCCAAAAAGCCATTTTGCTTTTGCAATTGATGATTGTATTTGAATACAAGAGCTAGGGCAGTGAACTGAACCTTTAACTAGGGAGAAAAGTCTTACTATCTACCTACCTCTTCCTAATCAAACATCCTGAAAATGGTTATTTCCATTTTGGCAAGTCATAGCTGAGATGGGAATATACTGCCGAAAGCGCTGAGCACCAGACTGTGAGTTATGGAAACAGCTAAGCGAATCTTCCTACCCTATTTCTGTGACTCCAATAATAGTCAATGTGAGCTCCAGAAACACCACCGTTAGCTATGCTGCTTCTGTAACTCTAAGTTCTGGAAACAGTGTGATTCACTGTGATACACTGTTCCTGTAACCCCCATGCACTTTTATTGGATTTACAGAAATATTGTATCACAGTCTGCTCAGTTGTTTCAGTAAATCCAAACCACTGCATTCAGATAGACTGGGACTGGGGGGGACCCATTGTTGAGATAGGTGTAGGATCTGTATCTATCAAATATTTATGGTATATCCTGACATAATAGTGCCTCTGATGGCAAACGATGCAATCATAACAATGCTGAATAACAACGCTATAGGCCACCATGATTTATATTTGCACTTTTTATACTTGACCCCCAGTCTTTATTAGATAAATACTGTATAATTTGTTTTCATGAAAAGTTTTGGTAGCTGAAGTATATACCAGCAAACAAAGTAAAAAAAAACTTGTGTGTCATATTCCACAAATGTTTCACATCCACCATCACTTCTTTCTATTGTTAACTCAATATATTGTAACCTGACATATGGCCAAGACCTGGAATTTATTCCACCTTCTGCCATTAATGTATCCTTTATATTGTTTTATCAATTCTTTTTAAAAGTATCTTGTACTTTAATTGTAATGTTGTGTTTTATGTTTTTTCTCCAAAGAGCCATCACATATCTTGCTGGCTCAATAAAGCACTTTACATACAGAAAGAACTGTACAGTATCTTTAGAAGATTGGATACTAGTGCTTCAATATCTGAACTTTTTGTTCATAAAATGTTGTCCATGGTTTATTGTTTTGTTCTTTTGTGCATGTCAAACAATGTATAGATACTTTAAAGTCAGTGTACACATTGAAAGCAATCTAAAACCTTCAGCAATAATGTAGAGGTTTAATACTTGCCTTGAATATTGATTGTTCACTAAAACGAAATACTACTGTATGTCTCTGAGAATGCCAGTATGGTATCAGTAACACTAGATAACTAAAATGTACCTCTATAAAAACACCAGGGGGATTTAACAAGATCAGCATTTTACACTTGAATAATGATATTCCCCACGTTCATGGAGGACGCACCTAATTCCTGAAGAGGTGCACACTTTGCCATAAATTAGCACATCCTCTGGGAGTCCATGTGCTAAGTCTGAAGTCTACGCCAGGTCACTTCGGGAATAGATTTCAGTCGTCATTTATGGCACAAAACTATCATAAATTATGGTAGATGCCAAAGGTGATGCCCATGCCAACTTGTTCAAAAAGTGGCAGGGTCAGTTTAAAAACAACAATTTTTGTCACAATTGGTATTTCGATAATGGATCTCATCTATAGACTATTTTTATTATCACTAAGCACATACTGTACATGCATTATCAAATGTCTACTTATACTTTGTAATATACAGTAGCTTCGTTTTCAATAAAGCCTTTTGATGACTATCTCCTATATATTAAATTACACAAGAAAGTCCTATTCAGCCCTTGAAACACTTTAACAACACTCCTTGGAGACTTAACTGAATCAAATTAGGATTATGACACTTGCTGTTTGCAGTATATTATATCCTACAAAAAACCTGATTATGAATAATCCTAAACTGCTCTATAGAACACAATCCAATGTTCATCAGTCTGTGTCAGTCTTCATCTGTTCTGCCATGACCATTCTTTTCTTATCATTGAGGTCAGCGGGTGGTGGATTGAAATAACTGATGCACATTGATGCCATAATGTCAGGCCAGCCTTCATTACACATTTATAGAGATTAGAAAGCGTGGGTGGGCTTTCTGGATATTACAAACCAGGTTCAACCCAAATATTTCAAATTGTTCGGTTTGTTACAAAACCAAAAAAAATAATGATTTGTCTTGGAGGAACTAAAGTGGCTACCACATGTAGTGCACAGTTACAATACAGAAGAGACTCATATCTTGTGAGTCACTGTGACATTCTGGGACTATCTGACAGCTTTTCAGTCAATAGCCAGTGGTAGGTGGACACCTTACAGTGCTCATGTCATATACAGTATACAAGGTTGTGTGAGCTGAAACAAGTTATATCAATGATTGTGGAAGTAGGGGACAGGGCCGGCTCCAGGTTTTTATGGGCCCTTGAGCGACAGAGCCTCAGTGGGCCCCCTTGTAAAGGAGGCGGGGGAGTCGAGGCACTGTGCGTTGCAGATGAAGCAAGTGACGTCACGCAGGAGTGTGGCGTCACCAACGCCATACCTCCCAACATTTAAAGAATAGAAAGAGGGGAAAAATGTGCGGCGAGGCAAATTTGGCTCCACCCACTTTTATGTTGACTCCGCCCACTCATTCATTTATCATGTGCTCCCACACAGTATAATCCCCCTACAGTCACCCGTAAATTATATGCCCCCCCTCCATCTCTCCCCCAGTTTCATATACACCCTTCCTCTGCCCCCAGTTTCATGTCCCCCCTCCATCTCTGTCCCCAGTTTCATCACATTCTCCCCCTTCATCTGCCCACAGTTTCATGTCCCCTGTTTCTGCCCCAGTGTCATGCTGTTCCACCCCCCCATCTGCCCCAGTGTCATGCCGTTCCTCCCCTCCCCTTCATTTGCCCCCCCAGTTTCATTGGGCCCCCTCCATCTCTGTCCCCAGTTTCATGCTGTTCTTTCCCCACCCCCTTCATCTTCCCCAGTGTCATGCCGTTCCCCCCTCCCCTTCATTTGCCCCCCCAGTTTCATTGGGCCCCCTCCATCTCTGTCCCCAGTTTCATGCCGTTCTCTCCCCCCCCTTCATCTTCCCCAGTGTCATGCCATTCCCTCCCCTTCATTTGCCCCCCAGTTTCATGGGCCCCCTTCATTATGTTCCACCTTAATATAATACAAAACAAACACTTACACTCACCTTCCATCGCTCCCGACGCTCCTCTCTCCGCTCTCACTCCATTCACATAGGCGATTAAAGCAGGAGCTGTGAGCGCAGCTCCTGCTTTAAAGCCGCGGCCCGGCTTGCGTGTGTAGGCGCGATGTGATGACGTCATCGCGCCTACACACGCAAGCCGGGCCGCGGCTTTAAAGCAGGAGCTGCGCTCACAGCTCCTGCTTTAATCGTCTATGTATTCAGCTCATCGGCGTCCGTCGGACGCCGATAAGCTAAAATCGGGACAGGCAAGTGCTGGGGCGGGCAAGTGCCGGGGGGCCCCCAGAGGCTCTGTGCTATGCCGTGCGCTGACGCCGGCCCTGGTAGGGGATGAATGTTTTATTCATCACTGAATAGTACAGAGCACTGAGTGCTGAAAAGCTTGCAATATAGCTAGGAGTAGGAGAATTAGAATAAAATTTAGTCATAACTAATCAAATACAAGCACATTAGTGATATAAATCACAGATAGCAGTGAAGGAGAATATATGTGCTGTGTGAGTCTGACTGCAGCAGTAATACAGGCAGACAAAGGATAGTTAACCCTTTCATTGGCAATAATGTAATTTTGAATAAGGCTGTTTTGCAATAGAACAGATGGATCTATCCATAAATTGTTTAAAATAGTTTTTATAGACAAAGTCAGTCCTGTTAGAGAACAGCCTTTTCTTAAGGGTTTCGGGCAAGAGTTTATTTTTTTGTTAAATACATACATATTGTTGTTCTTGTAGCAAAACAATGAATGCGTTTGCACTAATCTGAGAAAATATCCAATATTTACGGGTTTGTTTTTTGCACATGCAATGAACTGTGTGACGGGGCCTGCTAATCTGAAAAAAATGCCCATCTCTTAAATGTTTTTCTGTTTCTTTCCCAATAAATTGTCTCATAGCCTGTGTTAATCTGAACAAATCTCTGTTAGTTAAGGTTGGGGGACAGTACTGCCACTTATGCTACCACAGGAACAAATACTGCCACTTGTGTTGGCATCCAAAAAACAAAACTATTTTGATTTCACATTTGCTCCCATAAAAGGATAATTTTTAGTGCCTTTTCAACTAGACAAGCAGCGAGAAACCCATTCCTTTTCAAAATATAATCTCCATGTGTGTCTACAAAAACCATGGGCAAGCACCCTTCCCCCCCAAAAAAAGAGTAATTTTGGAGCGTTTTAAATGTTAAAAAATGTGTTCAAGTGAGTGTCAGTGAGGTGTACGGCTAAACTAGAGTTTGTACTTTTAAGAATTACTTGAAAATGTCATGGAAATGGTTCACTATAAAGTAACTGGCATTTTCAACAATTTTGTATAGGTTAAAGGGTTTTTTTTGTACTCTGTGAGGTTTTAGAAGGAGGGGCATGCTTAATGTTTTATGTTACAAATGTCTCTTAAGCTACTTCAAGACATCCTAAAGTCAGTCTGCCACCACCAAAACCACTTACTTGTTGTTGTAAGGTCTGTTGGTGGAATATAGTACAATCCTACTGCTGACAAAATTACCTTTTAATCCGAATACAAATGAGCTGTTTGTTGCACCTCAAGAATGGCAATGCCTGCCAGAGCTTGTGTTTTCACCTGTGGTCCCATGACACCTAGACCTGTCAATCTTTTTGTGAGCTGGTGGAACTAGGAGGCGGCCAGAGCCAAAAACGGTTGCTCTGATAGGCACAGCCATGTCATGGGTGCACCCAACAGCTTACTTCTCTACAGTGAGATGGCATTTTGACATAAAAAGGTATACTCACTATGCTGCTAACAGCCCCTACAACAGCATGTAAGTGGTTTAGAAGTGATGGTGGCAGTAGTTATCCAAGATAACTGGATACATAATACTATTACAAAATACCTGATTATGTGTTAGAAAAAAAGATTACAGATGCAGCATATAAGAAATATAACCCAATGAATAAATGTAACAACTTTACAGGTAAATCTGACGTTCTTTAGTGTATAACTGCACATGCAGTAAAAATTCTGCATTCAGAATTAGCCAAGCAGATGTATTTTGGAGAATAGGAGACACGGTAGTGACTTCTTCCTTAGATCAATTCATTTTAGTTGTTAATCTCACACCCACAGCTCTTCTTGTGTGGACAAAGTAAGTGTTAAGCAATTCTGATATTTCAAACTAAACATTGACATGGGGTTTAAGAAAGCCACATCACATGACTTTATTTTAGGCATAGTACTAGTCTGAGCAATCTATAGTGGCTGTCACAGATGGCTAAATACCTCACCTACACCAATAATCCATCAGAAGTCTGCTTGCTAATCAAACTCCTACAGTTGGAAGTCTAATCTGTATTTTTTATTTGCAAACAAAAAAGAATTTGTCTATTAGATATACAGAATTTCTGTTATTGAAAACCCATTGAGAGGGCGTTCACCGTTTTTTTGCACAGACACAAAGTCAGACATGCAAGACTTTGTGTCTGTCCAAAAAAAAATGGTTTCCACGTGGAGAGGCTGCGAATGGACACCGGAGGTTTGCTTTAAAAACTCATTCAAATGAATGGGTTTTAAAACTGACTGCCACGAAGCCCTCCCCTATGCAGTTTTCCCGGGGAATAGAACCGAGACCTAGCAGGCAAACACGGGCGCAAGTGTGAACACCCCCTTAAAGAGTTGAGTTAACACACTGTCACAGTGTAGTTAAAAGGTTGAGTCATGTTAATCTTTGCTACATCTGTGCATCATTTTCTAGTAAAGGGTTAATAGTAATCAGTTATACAACATTATCTCCTAGCTGTAGTATAACTCTGTATGAGATATGGAGAATTGAGTAGTTGAGTTAGAGCACCCAACTGTTTTAATGTCTCTCATATAGTTATAAGGAAAGGCAATGCCCATGCTTGGCCCCTTCTACACACAATGATGACAAACATTTGTAACTTTTCTCATAAACAGGCCTGAAAGCCTGGGATACATTGTGGAGTAGGAGAAATCATGACTGCCATGCAGACACTCGTCTCCAAGACCCAGTATATATGGTTTTTTATATGTGGGAGGAAACCCATACAGAAAACATACAAAGTCCATGTAGATGATGCCCTTGAATGCCCTATTCTTTACCATAAAATGTAGTGAAAAGCAATGGGATACTCAGGTCTCCTATAATAAGGATAAGTTGGGGAACCAGTTGGGAGAGGGAGCTCCAGCAATCCAATAGTTATCAAGTAAATACTGTAGGTATGTAAGCAAGTAGAGACAGGACGGTGGCAATATAATGCTCAACATGGCCAACATTGCCCTCTCCGATGGTTTACGTGGCTAAACTGTCCAGCCCTCATAAAGCTGGCTCACAGACACTGTCCCTTGCGATATATGTGACACCTGACTTGTAACTGAACCAGCTGGCATTGTTACATCAGTAGGTCTGGTCTTGGGAGTGTAACAAACAGCTTATGCAGCAGTGCAGCTCACAGGTGCAACTTCTTTCTCTAAGGAATTGTCCTGCAATACAGTCTCTAGAAACCACCAGAATGACAGTTCACAAGGGTTTTTTGGGCCGGATTTCGACGCAGAATCCGCATCAGAATCTGACTCAAAAAAACGCCTCCCATTGAAATCAATGGGAGCCGGTCATTTCAAGCGGGAACAAACCGCTCGCGGAAAAAAGAAGCAACCTGCCCTTTCTTCAGGCAGATTACATTGCTGATTCAGCCACGGACGTCTGCCTCGTGACACCTCCCTCCCGACTAGGCCCGTTCATTTGGGCCTAATCCAGAGCGGAATGCCGCGACAGCAGTGTACCGGCATCCAGTCGCAGCTAGCAGTTTTTTGGACCAGAATCTGAGGCAGCCTCCGCCTCAAATTCCGGTCCAAAAAAATTCACGTGTGAACTTACCCTAGCTGCAATATGACCTGCACCTCTTAAAGCAACATCACACATATCAATGCTATGCTTACCAAATACAACACAAAGCACAGGTCAATGCAAAAGATACACAGTGCACATGGAACTATGATACACTTATTTGAAGATGATCCGTATTTGTAGCACTAAACTCTCTTAGGCTCGGGCCCACGTTGCAGAAATACAGCTTTTTGTTGCAGATTTTGTTGTGTTTTTTTGAGCCAAAGCTAGGACAAGATTGAGCAGAAGTTAGAAGTATAAGAACTTTCTATATATTTCCGATTCCATTTGTAGCCACTCTTGGCCTGGCTCAAAAAACTGCAACAAAATCTGCAACCAAAAAAAGCTGCGCTTCCGCAATGTGAGGCCACAGCCTTAGCCATATCTTTGGTTCACATCTGCATTTAGTAATCTGGTCAAGGAGTCCGCATGGGGACCCCCTAAACGGACTACCAAACGCATTTGCAAATGGTGTGCAGTGGAAGCACACAGACCCCATAGACTATAATGGGGTCCCTGTGCTTGCACCGAGATCTCTGCACGAGTCATGCGGAGAGGAAAGTGGATTGTGAACTACTATCCTGTCCACATGTTCCCTGCAGAGATCTCATGGCAAGCACACGGACCCCATTATAGTCTATGGCGTCCATGTGTTTTCACTGCACACTACTTGCCAATGCGTTCAGTAGTCCATTCAGGGGCGTCCCCATGCAGACTCACCCGAACGGATTACCGACGCAGATGTGAATGAGGCCTTAGTCTTGCTTTTACACCACTTCACTGCATGCAGTCCACTATTGGCTTAACTCTTCCCACACCTCTCTCAAGCTCTGAATGGGGAAATGGCCAACTGTTCGAGCTACGCACCCACACCACCTTACAGGTACACAAGTTCTTGCTAGTTCACTGTACATACAGCATAGAAACTGCAGATATAAAATGGGATATTTGTATTAAAACTAATTGTGAAATGTACCCGTGTATAAGATGTCACTTATAATTCAGTAAACTCGCACGTCCTTGCAGGCTGCTTGATAATACACTTTATAGGTACTAACCTACTTATCTTCATTTATCTGTTATTAATCCATTACCATGACAGAATGTCCATGTAAATAGAATCCTATAAGTGACTTAATTGCTGACAGTGACATTCGATTGGTCTTGTAAAGCGCTGCAGGCAAGTTTTAGTCAATATTCCAACAAAATCTCATGTTAGAAGTCCTCACATGAATGGAAAGAATCCCAGTAAAATAAACTGTGATTATGTGATCATTAACCAGCATTGTCTGATTCTGGACAATACACTCAATGTTAAGTACATGACCCAGTAGAACATCAGGCGCTCAAGTAGATACTCGCTAGATTACATTGCATTTCAATTTCTATTCAGTTTATGTTGTATTAATGGGTATAAAATATTCTTTCTGCTATGATAACTGAATAAAAACATGTACTTTATTTCTACAGGCTCTGCAGTATCTAAAAATATGTTTTCTGCATGTCTGAAACAAACAGGCTCTAAAGAAAATGGGGGTTGATATCCACGGAATGTCTTCCCTTTTTGGCTGATACATAGTTAGGGGGGGTAACGTTTGGTTCTTGATCTCTTACTACTGGAAGAGGGGACATAATATGGAGGAGGTTCCATTTATGTACAGTTGTTTTATACTAAATATACTTTTTAGTTTAAAGGAGATTTCCAGGACTAAGAAGGTTAAAGGTAGGGAATGCTTGTTATATGCAAGAACAAGCACAAGTGAGTACGAGTGTTTGGACCACTTTGGACCACCTCCGCCTCATCCTGGCTGCTCTAGCAGTCGATAAAGTTTAGACAAATGCTGATATCATCAGTAATGATCACATTTATAGTGGAGATGGGTAACAGAGGAAGTCATATACACAATGGACTGCACATACACAATAGACTGCACATGATCAGGACCACTAAGGCCCCGTTCTCACGGAGTAACGCACCGCTCATTTAGACACGTAAACACGTGTCAGTGCGAAGCGCTTCAAAACACATCCCATTGACTTCAATGGGTGGCAGCTTACGCGCGCTACACATTGAAATCAATGGGTTACAAAGCCTCCCATTGATTTCAACGTGTAGCGCGCGTAAGCCGGCACCCATTGAAGTCAATGGGATCTGTTTGGAAGCGCCTTGCTCTGACACGTGTTTACGTGTCTAAATGAGCGGCGCATTACTCTGTGGGAACGGGGCCTAAAGAAGTAATTGTAACAAGGACTGAACTGCCCACACAATTCTGCAAAATGAAGAGAAACATTAATTTCAGCACAGTTTTGGTCTATTTTTGTAAAAAAAAAAAAAAAAAAAGGCTCAGAAAACCCCCTTATGGTTATCCAAACCTGATGTTCTTGATGGGCCAGTAGACAGTCTGATTTGTATGGGGTATTTCTGAAACTCTCTGGACAGCAGACAGGGATGTTGGATTTTACCAACATGTTGAAAAGAGGTAGGCAAAAAACCCCAATGATTCCAAATCTGGCAATCACAATGAATGATCGGATAAATGTCCCTTTTCTAATGCCTATAGTTTTTAATATTACAGTCTTCAGCAAAGGCATCCAGGCCCATTTTTAACTTGTTCAATAAATCAAAATCACACCATTTTGAAGCAGTGAGTTCCATAGTGTCCCTGCTCTTAAACTAAAGACTCCCCATTTATGATGATGGTGAAACCTTTTTCCTCTAGGTATATAGGATTCCCCCTTGCCAGTCTTCCAGGCCTAGGCATAAAACAATCAATCATATGATCTTTGTACTGTCTATTGATACATTTGCACATTGTAATTAGGTCTCCTTTAAGCAGTCTTCTAGGTCTGGAAGTTCCACCCCTCTTGTTAGGTCCTGCACTAATTGTGAACGTTAATTACCTTTGTTTGACTTGCAGGATTCTGCCTCCCGATTTATATCAGTGAGACTGAAATCCCTACAATAATGACTTTGTTATGCTTTGCTGCTTCATCTTTTTGTTGAATTACTACATTTTGTAGTGTCCTTCATTATACTTGGAGAATTGTAACAAGGCCTTGTTTGATTGTTCTTCTATACATTATATCTTTTAAAGGTTCATCCTGAGGAGGAACTTTGTGGACTTTCATGTAGGCCATAACGCTCTTACATTTCATAAACAGAGCTATTTTTTTATAATTATTATTCAGGATTATTTTAAGAAGAAAAGGAAAAAAAATATTTTTAACAAATTCCTACCCAACTGGTGATTACTCTCTGTAATTACCCCGCTAAATGTCCAAGGTGAACTCTCCTAATCAAAACATTACCTGCCAAAATATCTCTCCTCATCAGTAATCATTTGCTAATTAATGTATCCAATTAAGGGCATCACGCATCCATGACCCCCTTCAGTTCTACCTTGGATTGGAGACAATGCTACTTTTTATATACTGCTTAGACATAGGAATCACAGTGTATATGGCTTGGATGATAAACCTGGTCTGGCATTCAGGTTTAGATTCTGGCAAGTGTAGTCTTAGCTAAGCCCTGGCTGGGTGACATTTCTTTCATTCACAGCCCACTGCAGCCTGTGCCAGCCACTGTCTCATGCCAATAGAAGAACCCTTTAACTGCCAATGCAAACTAAGGATAGTAGATATATTACTTGAGTGCTTGTACACACCACAAAAAATATATGTGGTTGGTAGATAGATAGATAGATAGATAGATAGATAGATAGATAGATAGATAGATCTGGAATATTATAATAAAAAATTGAAATACTAAATATTTTTTGATATTCAATTTGGTCAAGTGAACAAGTTCCCAATTTAGTTGCCTTCTTTATTGGAAAGAATTTTTTAAAATCAGCTTTCTACCAAATAACAAAAACTGAATGACGGTGTCATAAACGTCAGCTACCTTTCATGTTTGGTGGAGCCATGTGACGCGTAGCCTGTGACTGCTATATGTGCACACCATACACACAGCTCCCATTCTATAGAGTATCTCTTGCCAGTGGTAGCACAGAGGTGTATTGTTACATAGAATGTTACGTCAGACACAGCCTTTTGTGGATTCATTTTGTGTGTGTAATTACTTTAACACACTGTAGAGAATGAATCTATCACTGGGCATTATTCGTTGCCTTTCACTGGCATGACTTCTGTACTCTTCCTGTTTTATTCAGGGCTGCTCGTGCAGATCCAGCTGCGTTTCTAAATAAAGAGACTGACTGATTTGAAAGGCTGTCCTGGAGGAACAAAACACGGGTCACCAGCAGTAGCAATACCTGGAGCCTCACGTGGATTCAATAGAGGCTTGAAAACAAAGTGGAATGATACACACTTGACCCAAGGCATACCAGCTATGATAAACGTACGGCACAATTGCACCTGCACATAAAGGAAGCACAACTGTATTCTCCAATGAGCCTAACTACAGTAATTTCATCTACACAGTGATGAATGAACTCCCGGTGTATAATTAAGGGAGACATGTTGCCTTTTATTTGCATAGCTTCCAGTATATCTTCAATAAAGACAAACAATTAACTGGGAAAATTGGCTCCCAACCAGTAGTTTACTTCTTATATACCTTACCAACAGCTGGGCACAAAGGAAGATAAAAAGTCATAAATGAACACCTGCCAGTGCCCGCCTTGGGATTTAGCCTGGGTTATAAAATCAAATTTGCTGTACTTTTGTTCTTGTCATTCGCTATCAGCATCCCTCTATGCCCTCACAAAATGAGTTTCTAACTTTCCACCATTCATGGGTTATAAGGACATATGATGAAGGCTGGATAAAACATCAATTATCTCATGTGTAGTGAACTATGAGAAATGCAAGCACTGGCTGTTAGCAGATTTGTTATAAGATGATCCTCTGCCCTTTAAAAGAAGGAAGGCTGAAATGGATCAAACAAGGTTGTGAACTCAGAATTACAAGAGCGTAAAATTAAAGGGATTTGATCCAGCCAAGAGGTAATGTTTGAGCAGACTAATTCATTTCCAGCCCAGATTTGGTTACCAACTGTAGTTTTGGGCTTCTGTCATCTCATTGAAAGGTGCACAGCTTACGATTTTGTTACACGTTTCTCCAGAAACATTTACACTCGCGTCTGTGAACAATATTAGCAGCACTTTCAACATGCACCTGTAGTTTTGGGGATAGGGGGTGCTTTGAAGCCAATATTAACCTCTTACTTGCTGCAGATGGAACATACCAAATTGTGAGGAACATCTTAGCATAAAGCAGCCCTTGTGTATCTGTGTGCAGCTTCAGGGGGAGAGTAGGTGTCACATGCACATTACTGCCCCCATTCTTTGATCCCTTATCAGTGACAAAAAGCCAACAATACACTCTGCAGGGCTGACGGCTGAGTGCATATTACAGTAAAAATAGCTTACATTTTTCAAGGGATTAAAGTGTATCAGCAAAGCAGCAGAAGCAGGGTGAAGCACAATCTATTCCTACATTGATCCTTAAATGTTATAGTAGACACATCTGAAGAAGAATATATCATACATACTGTACATTTATTGTCTATAATCATTTATTTACAAATAACATATGTGATATGCATCATATTATACATTATGGACCTAATATTATACTAAAAATAAGGCTTTACATGGACTGACCGGTGATGTATATAGCCACAAGAACCAATATAGTCATGTGTGACCCATACTATAAAATATGACACATGTTGTATAAAACTCAAGGAAAGTATTCCACCTGCCGACAACTTGAACTGTTGACAGTACCCATGGTTTCTGGACTGGCTGGGCTTTTAAGGTCAATGTTAAGACTGCAAGCAGAAGTATTGTCCCCAGCAATAATTAACAATGTTAATCTGCCGTCTCCTCCCAACAATGATAAAGAGAGCAATGTTTAGATCTAATTAATGCCCAAGTTCATTTTGGAAATGGGATAATGAGACTCTGATCACATTAGCATGAAGACGTACATTAAGGCTGCAGCAGAGGAGGCAGATCCATGTACACAGTCCACTTTCTAATTAGGTGGCTGTGAAATGAATCGCATCAGGGAGAATCTGAAGGAAGCCAGTTAGCTCAGAGCACTCCAGTGTGCCAGGAAGACCACCAACACTTCACCGTGCCGTGTGTCATCACCAATACTGCTTAACCTGCTGCAGCTCAGCTGCTGTCAGCAACAATTTGTCATGTACAGAACAATCTAATACAAGAGCAACCCAAGCTTACAAAGACACAATTGCTGCTTCCAATGCTGATTTTCTTTCCTCTATGTACAATTTAGATAGTAACAAAATAGGACAGATAGCTGGATCCTTATTACCCAGGACTTCATTTCCCTAGTCAGCTTCATTTAATACACTGCTATATTGAAATGTAACACCATGTATTGCACGTCACAAACTCTCAAATCCAAACAAGCTCATATACAATACATAGTGAGGTGAATGAGATCTTAGCCATGAAGCACAAAAAAGTTACATTTAGAAATGGTCAATAACATTTGCTAAGTTTTATAATCAAAGTTATATTATAATTTTGAGATACTTCATTAGGCTCTGTTCACATCTGTGTTTGGAGCCTCCAATGCAAATTCCATCATAAATGGGAGAAAAAAATAGCACAGCAGGATAAACTTCTTTTTCTAGTAAACTGACAAACCATTACAGAAATTGTTGTCCATTGTGTAACGTATCCCATACTCTGTCAATTTTGTGGTTCTGCTTCTATGACTGTGTAGAAAAACAGAATATACAAGTGCAAATGCAAACAGTCTTAACTATATAAGAATCTTAAGGTTTGAAGCAAATCACTAATTTCATCATAAAAGAAATAACTTGATAATTTATATTTTGTGTATGTGTGTGTGTGTGTGTGTGTGTGTGTGTGTTTGTGTGAGTGCAAATGTATTCGCCAAGTTCAAGAATTGCAGTACATGTCAAAAAGGAACGAAGAAGTGACATTTTAAAGATTGACCCATCTCTCCTTGCAACACAAAAAGAAATAATAAAAAAAAAAAAGATGTAAAAGCAAAAAAGTCCCACGATGCATGACATTACATTGTCATAAGAGCCCACATCCCTAGGGACGTGTGACGATAAGTCAGGTACAGTATCCGCACTCACCTGTGAAACTTCATATAGCAGTTTGTAGTGCTCCTCTCTCTTCTGGAAAGTGCACAGATTGCAGCCCATTGTAATTTGCAAGAACTGCGAGTGGTTTCTAATTCCCTTTTATGTGAATAAGAAAAGCTGTGACAGGGAATCACCCTCCCGGCTTGGCTACTGTTGTTCATCAGTCACTCCAGCATATAAACACAGACACACCACTGTTCGCTGCAAGCGTAGACCAAGGTAGTGAGTGTACCATGCTGCTCCTGCCTTCCTCTAAGTATCTTCCACTGTTACGACTCATGGCAACACTCCCCCAGTCTCTGCATCACTGCACATGACTACACAGATTTCAGCTCATGAATATTAATAGGGGCTCATGGATTATTTATGACGGCCCATATTAATAGGGAGGAGTGTCATAGCCGAGGCTGATGACAGATGAATATTCACTAATTAACAAGCAAATGTACTGTGGTTAAATAGAATACACTTGTGTCAATATATGGCATGCAATAGGTTGATGGGGTTGATACAGAATACTATAATACACTTGACCATCCATTTTATCAATTATACTGCATGCATCTACTCTGCAGTATGTTAGTATCTACATAAAAGTAAAAGCTTCTGAATGGTCAGATATTTAAGAGCCTCACAAAGCTATTTGCAAAATGAGTCCTTATATTTTTTCTGCTGCTACTGCAGAATCCTAAAATTGATTTTTCTAATGGAATCATGAATACTGGTATATTGTATGAAGAGACAGCATTGCACTTCACATAAATAGCATTAGGTATATTCTCAGGGTATTGGAATATAGAAAATGACATAAAGGTGTGTATTATTCAGATTTTGGAGGGGCTGTGCAATTAAACTAGCAGAGATGCTGACATTAAAGCGCTGCCTGTTACACATAGATCACTCATGTGCATTCACTTTATACTTGGATCTGAAATGTATCCTACCTAAAGAGATCAACTGTCTGGAATTCAGCAACTGTCAATGGGGACAGAGAAGAAAAACTGGCAAGGGAACATATTAAATATAATATTAGAGATACATCCCTATAACATATATTCAGCAGAGAAATGTGGAAGATGCACAGGCAGGTTGTTGTCCCATGAGGTGCCAAAATGCACACAAGGACAGGGGCGGATTGAGCCCTTAAAGTGGTCCTGAAACAAAATTTAAAAGTAGCCCCATTTTATTGGTAGACTCACTGCAAGTGGGCGGAGTTAATACAGTTGACACATTATAGAAAAAAAATCTGCAGCAGAAATGGTGCGATTGCAAAAATGTCACATTTTTATAAATTGCAGCGTGTCATGTGTACCTATTGAAATGATGGCTTTTTCTATATAGGTGTAATAGAGGTAGAAAGTCTACAGTGGAAAACTCTGCAGACTTTCTGTGAAAAATGCTGCAGAAAAAAAACGCAATGCGTAATTTCTGCAGCGTTTTTTGGTAATGATTTGCATAGGGCCTTAGTCTAAAGAAATTTTGCACAGGACTTTTTTACATGGAGGGAGAGGCAGCAGTCCTATGTAAGTTACCATGTCAGACTGGAACTGGAACTTACACTGGACTGCTGCCTCTCACTCCATATAAAGCAGACATTTTTGTTACACAGGGTAAAGGCAGCAGTCCTTTGTAAGTAAAGTTATAGGCAGTGGGGTCAGAGTGGTCATTAAAATGTAGATGCAGTTCTAGATGCACTTCAATCTAGAGGCCCTCAGGATCTCAAAAAACTTCAGAGGGGCCCAGTGTAGGTGCAACATGAAAAAAGAAAAACATATTCCTCAGAACTCTGGTGTCCACTGCCACAGTCCATTTCTGTTGCACATCGTGCTTTGGTTCTTGGAACCCACGCACCCCATGTGACTGCTGAGGCCATTCAGCAGCCTCAGAGGTCGCAGTTGAGAGATTAGTAACATGTGAGTGACATCACTGGTCCCTCTCCAGCAACCACCTTATTTGCACCCCACGGATACATGGGGTACAGGGGGAGGCATAGTGTGCGACCGAACAGGATTCGGTATCAGACACTGGAACACTGGGGACAGATGAGTATTTTTTTCTTAATGTTACACATCTTTACAAATAATGTACCATAGTGCACACAGTATAATGTCCCACATTGGCCCTCACAACATATAATGTCCCATAGCGGCCCCTCCACACACTATAATGCCCTATCATGGCCCCTCTACACATTAAAATTTCCCATTGTGGCCCCTCCATACAACATAATGTCCAATAGTGGCTCATCCACACAGTATAATGTTCCATAGTGGTCCTTCCACACAGTATAATGTCCCATATTGGCCCCTCCACACACTATAATGCCATATTTTGACCCATCAACACATTAAAATGTTCAATAGTGGCCCCCTCCACATAGTATAATGTCCAATACAAATTTTGGGGAGGTTGCCACTTATGAATTATTATTATATTCTGGGTTTTAGTCAGACACCAGAGTATAATAAATGGAGTCCTAGGGGAGGTGATTAAACAAAATAAACAGTGTTACTCACCTTTCTTGCTCCAGTGCAGGTCTTTGGGCCTCAACTGGTCACAGAGACATCATGAATGCAAAATGACGCTGATGTAAGGTCATGTTGCCTCAATCATAAGCCTCAGCAAGCATTCTCTGATGCCTTTCATGATGACACTATGACTAGAAGAGGCCAGAAGAACTATACCGGAGCCCAGGAAAGGTGAATAACACTGTTTACTATATCTGTTCACCTTCCCTGGGTCTGAAGAGACCCCAGAGTATAATAGTCAGTTTTTGTTTGGACCTGTGTTGTCTCAACAAAACGACTGGGCAAACCATTTGTCCAACAAATGCTCTCATTGTCACCAGTGGCTCCGCTATGAAGTTATAAAGCGGAGGCCACCAGGTTGTACTCTGCAGCGATAGTGAAGGTAAGGGGCCTCAGGGCAAGAAGCTTTCCAGCCCAGCACCCTATATCCCAGTCAGCCCACCAGGAATGTTCCACTGATATACATGGCCAATCTGCCCTTGTGCAGGGATGATGTGTGCCATAAAAACTAGCCCCTGCTGCAGTCTCTGCAGTTGTTAATCCAACTGGCATGATGCATTTGCATAATTTTTCCCATGCAAAATTTTTGGTCCCTGTATACACCCATTTGGTCTCTTCAGTGAGAGCCATTACTCCTCTGAGTCCTGCTGGCGAGTAGTGGAGTTCTTTTTTTCTTCTCTATTAATCTCTATAGATACTGTGGGTGCTGCTGAATGCAAGCTATGTAATATACTGTGCAACACAGAAAAAGTGGCTTAGGGGCCTTCCTAAATATGCTATTCAACCAAAGCACCATATGTTTAAAAGAATTTATGCCATCAATAGAGTGATAAATGAGCAATAAACTCACTGTTTTGCTTCCCTTTAGTAAATGATAAAGTTCTGGTTGTTTGTATTCGCCACAAGGGGGAGCAAAGTGTATACTGAAAATATCCAGCTACAATAGAAGTTGAAAAAATCTCTATACAGTAAGTATAGAGATTTTATAGAAAAAACAAAACAAGAAGAAAGAAGAGCAGTACAGGACCCATATTCAATTAAGGGCACCATAGAACCTTCATTGCCTTGCTCAATGGAAGGTATATCACTGACTGGCCCACAAAACATAAGTTGATGTTATTTGGTGGTCTTAGCAATACTATGAATATAAGTAACATCTGCAAAAATAGGAAGCGGTTTTCACATAGATCCAACAACATCGCAGTAGTGAAATGTATTGAAAAGCATGCAAATTCTTATGATCCATAATACAACCTCCGCTTGTATAATACCAGTGTGCATTCACCATAAAACAGTTTAAGACTCTTTTGTTCTTTGCCCTTACCCATCTAATTCAAGATGGCTAACTTATCAGTTTTTTTGTTTTTTTTAAATCATAAACAACCTCTAGGTTTCATTAATGTTTTATCACTAGAAAAAAAACCATAACTAAAATGCCTTATGGTATAACAACTATAAATATTGAAGTCCTTTTTCAATATCATGGAGCTCATCTGTGTTTTATAATATCCTTTTAATAGGATATACTATCACCAATACATTTACCTGCAGCTTTCCACTGCATTTAATAGCGTGTGTGGCCCCCTAGCTGACCTACACTGAAGTTGTAGTAAATTACATTTCATTACTACAAGCCAGAGAAACAGTAGCCATCTACAGCAGCTCTATTCAACAATTTTGTTAGTCAACTTTTAGACATTTATTTTAAGACGTATAATATTCATAGTTATTTTGCCATGTTTCTTTTATTATATACTTTTTATACATTTAGTATAGAGTGGATGCAAAATTAGCTGCTAATATTTATTTACCGCATTAATATGAATTTCAAATATTCTAGTGATTATTATAATGGAACCTCCAGTGATCATCACCTATGTTGTCGTTATGTAAATAAATTTTTCTACTATTATCTGTTATTTCCAAAATATGAATCCCCCTCCCAAAATTACAGAAATCAGGAAATCTTATATATATATATATATATATATATATATATATATATATATATTACTTCCTGAGGGTCACTGTTTACAACAATGTAAGCATCCATTTATGTTGGCATACAAAAGCCATGAAAGGAACTACAACATGTTAACGTTTGTAAATAAGAATATTCATAGATAAACTCAAACATGTTTTCTGTACAATTGACCTTAAAGGGGCTCCATCAGCAAAATCATGCTGATAGAGCCCCACATATGCGTGAATAGCCTTTAAAAAGGCTATTCAGGCACTGTAAATGTTATAGTAAAAAATGGGCTGGGCGCCTGCGCAGTAGCCATAGTAGCAGCCGCATGCTACTGCGCATGCGCCCAGGCCATTTTTTTATATCAGTGTCCGCTTGCGAGTGCCGGAGGAGGACGGGACCGGAGGAAGAAGAGGCGTTGATGAAGATGAAGACACACCCTGAATGCCCGCCCACAGTGCAAGATGCGTAAGTAGATAATCTTTTTTAGGGTTTTATTTTAAAACGGGGAGTAGTTTAATATAACATTTACGGTGCCTGAATAGCCTTTTTAAAGGCTATTCACGCATACGTGGGGCTCTAGCAGCATGATTTTGCTGATAGAGCCCCTTTAATGCTTGGCTCACACATCAGTATGTCATCAGTCCGTTTGAGTTCAGTTTGACACTTTAAAACGGACTGATACACATACTGATTGCATACTGACACCTTTTTATGCTGATAGCAAATGCTGTCCATCCCCTAGAGGACAGCATTTGGGGGATAAGGGGATTAAAAGTAGCAATTGTAAACAGAGTAGAGATAAGGACATATAATAAATGTCCTTATCTCATATAATAAATGTCCTTATCTCTACTCTGTTTACAATTTTCTACTTTTAATCCCCTTATCTGTCCTCTAGGGGACTGACAGTGTTTGCAATTTGCATAAAAAGGTGTCAGTATACAATCAGTATGTGCATCAGTCCGTTTTAAAGTATCAAACTGAATTCAAATGGATGGATGGCATACTGATGTGTGAACCAAGCCTAATGCTGTGTTCACACATCAGTATGCCATCCGTCCGTTTGAATTCAGTTTGACACTTCAAAACGGACTGATGCACATACTGATCGTATACTGACACCTTTTTATGCTGATAGCAAACGCTCTCATAGAGGACAGATAAGGGGATTAAAAGTAGCAATTGTAAACAAAGTAAAGATAAGGAGATATAATAAATGTCCTTATCTCTACTCTGTTTACAGTTGCTACTTTTAATCCCCTTACCTATCCTCTAGGGGACGGAGACCGTTTGCTATCAGCATAAAAAGATGTCAGTATACAATAAGTATGTGCATCAGTCCGTTTTGAAGTGTCAAACTGAATTCAAATGGACAGATGGCATACTGATGTGTGAACATACCCTAATACTGCTGCTGCCTATCCATTTCAGGGTTGGTTCACACTAGCGCTTGTATTCCGTCCACAAGGAGTCCGCATAGAGACCCCCCCCCCCCCCCCCGGACGGAATGCAATCGCAATTGCAAGCGTTGTGCTTGCAAAGCACATGGAGCCCATAGACTATAATGGGCTCCGTGTGCTTGCTGCGCACTGCCCGCACAAATGAATTGTGCGGGCAGTGCGTGGCAAGCACACGGAGCCCATTATAGTCTATGGGCTCCGTGTGCTTAACTGCATAGCGCTTGCATTAGCGTTGGTATTCCGTGGGGGGGGGTCTCAAGCAGACTCCTTGCGGATGGAATACAAGCGCTAGTGTGAACCAACCCTTAAACAACCTATAGAAAAAAATGGCAACCATTCTTGGTACATCACCTCCAAAATCATACCTGCCGTGGTATAGGCTATCATGTACATGGCAAGTTTAGTTGCCATGCTGCTCAAGTGTTTTCCCACCAGCTAGGCATGCAACAGAAGATTTATATTTTCATGAGCCTATGTGCAGTAAGACTATGACTATTTTTTCTAGCTTTTGCTAGTCCAAGCTAAATAGCGAAATATAGCTCCAACTATAACTTCCACTATATGTCCACTATTTAATAGGATCTGCTACGCCTAATGGTGCTTATATTTGTTTAGAGAAAATGATGTGAAGGTGCAGTAAGGGAAAATAGAGCAAAGTGTCATGTTTTCCTCTAGTCCAATGGTCATCAAACGATTCCATTAGTTTTCTGCAGATAGTGACTTCACTGAGTTTGACTTTCCCTTTACAAAGTAGCTATCCAGTAGTCATGCATGTTGTTGGTGCTTTAGATATCCTGGTCATTTGAAAAGCAGTCAAATATGCCAGTAACCATGCTTAACAGATTTTGGAGGATAACATTTCATTACTGTGTTTTGCCCAATAACTGTGTTCACCAAATTAGCCCTCCTATAGAAGAAAGAAAACTGTTTCTATTTGCCTGTGAGAAGGTGACAGGCAGAGTGCTGGAGTTCAGATATATCTGCCCCAGGTTTCTGACATATGTGTGGTCCAGGGCGGATCTGAAGTAGGCCTCAGCCCAGGTGTAGATCCTTGGCTCATTGCTGGGCCCAAAAAGGCTGCAGCTCCTGCATTACAGCGCAGTTCCATGAGGTGAAAGGAGGTGTATGGTTCTGTCCTGTAACCCTGAGTCTGGTGTTTTGTTCGTGGGGCTGGAAGTAAGGCACATATATAGTTAGGCTAGCCGTTCTGTTTAGCTAGTGGCTCAGACGAGCAGGTATTTATTATTTTTTTGCCTGAAGTTAAGGCTGTATTTTGTTTTTTCTCATTTTATGCCTGAAGTCAAGGTTTATTTATTTATTTTCTTGTTTTTTTTTTTTCTAAATAAACCAGTGTACTGCACATTTTGTGTACCTGTCTTGACTGTTTGCTCTGCACCACTGCTTCTACGGAGCTAACTTCCCCTTACACATGTAAGCCAATGTCTGACTCACACTGAACTTTGTTCAAGGCTTGGGATCATGATTTCTATCACCCATTGCAAAAAAACTGTAGGGTTGCCATACAAAAAAGTGCACAAGGATGCTGCAAAGAAAGAGGCCCCCACAAACCAGTTCTCCAACCCACCATAATCATATAAAATTCTACCTGGTGACCACCATGGAGCTGTCAGTCTGGATGCATCCCCAAGAAGAAGCAGAAGTGGAACAGAATTGCATGGGAGGAGTGAACCTATAGGATCACATAACTGTTCATCTTAGTACTTGGAACAGTCCAAAGAGGGTACAACATCCCTTGATTTGAGTGGACAAACAGTAGCAAACCACACAGTGAAAAACTACTTAAGTAGAAATGCACTGTGATAATGGCCTACAAAATCTATAAAACTTCCTCATTGTGAAGCCAGGCTGGTTCAATAAGGGTCCTCAGAAGTTGTGAAAGAAGAAGTGTGTTCGACACTTACAGCGTATACAAGACAAAAGGTTTTAGCCAAATGGTGAGAAGTGAAGAGTAGGGTTGAGCGATCGTGTTTGGAAAAGATCGGATTCCGATCGGCGATCGATAAAATTTCACGATCGCGATCGGAAATTCCGAACATGATCTTTTTAGGTGGGATCGAGATCTGAGATTATTTCCCACAATGCTTTGCTACTGGCCAAGCATTGTGGGAAAAGCTAAAAATCTCTGCTGCGGTTCCATAGGAATGAATGGAAGTAGCCGTCACACAGCCTTAACCCTCTGCGTACCGGCTGCATCCATTCATTCTAATGGGAAACTAGCTAACATCTCTAGTAGCTACTTACCTGCAGAGATGGCTGGTCCGGTACCTGATGTTCTTGTTCTTCTTCGCCTCGCTGCCCCCGCCTCCCAGGTTAGTGTTTAACCCCTTAAGGACCAGGCCATTTTTTGGTTTCGCATTTTCGTTTTTCCCTCCTCACATTTCAAGAGCCATAACTTTTTCATTTTTCAGTTCACAGAGTCACATGATGGCTTATTGTTTGCGGGACAAATTGTACTTTGTAATGGCATCATTCAATATGCTGTGCAATGTACTGGGAAGCTGGATGGGTTTAATTTTTACAGCGTTCACTGTTTGGTACAAATGACATGTTACCTGTGTTCTACGTGTCAGTACGAACGCGGTGATACCAAATTTATATAGTATTTGAAATGTTTTGATACTTTTAAAAAAATGATAAACTTTGCAAAATAGAAAAAAATTTTTGTGTCATCATGTTCTAACACCTGTAACTTTTTCATATTTCCATGTATGGAGCTGGTTGTGGTGTCTTTTTATGCGGGACAAGATGACGTTTCTATTGATACCATTTGGGGAAAGATCTGATGGTTTGATCACTTTTTATTCAATTTTTTATAGGAGGCAAAGTGTTGAAAAAAACGCTTTTTGGCTGTTTTTATTTTTTTTGCCGCTACGCCGTTCGCAGTACGGGATAAATGTTTTAATATTCTAATAGTTCGGGCATTTTGGAGCGCGGGGATACCTAATATGTTTATGTTTAATGTTCTTTAATTACTTTTATAGCTAATCTAGGGAAAGGGGGGTGATTTGAACTTTTATTTTTTTTAATTTTTTTAATACTTTTAAAAACTTTTTTTTTTCTTCTGTTACATTTATGATCAGACCCCTTAGGTACCTTGAAACCTAGGGGGTCTGATCGCTCATACTATTCACTGCAATACTACAGTACTGCAGTGAATAGCAGAATCCCAGCACTTCTATTAGATGATGCCTCTGGCATCGTCTAATAGATCTCGGGCAGAGACAAGCCTGGAAGCCTTCAATAGGCTTCCGGCTGTCATAGCAACCAATCACCGCCCTCATGTGACGTTCAGGAGGGCGGCGATCGGGGAAACATGGCGGCGCCCATGCCGCCTGCGCTGTTTACACGCTGCGGTCGCGTTTGACCGCAGTGTGTAAAGGGTTAACAGCAGCGATCGGCTCGGGCACCGACCGCTGCTGTTATTGGCAGGTCCTGGCTGTATTATACAGCCGGCATCTGCCGTGTATGGAGCGAGTTCAGCGTGTGAGCTCGCTCTATACATCCCCATGCGACCCATGACGTACAGTTACGTCAAGGGTCGCTAAGGGGTTAAAGAGCTAGGAAGAAGGTGGGGCTTGTGGCTTAGGAGAGTGTGGGTGGGTACAGGGCAGGGAGACTTGACGTCTCCCCCGCCCAGTACCCACCCACACTCTCCTAACCCGCCCACACTCTCCTAACCTGGGAGGCAGGGGGCAGTGAGGCGAAGAAGAACGTAAACACTGGGCACCGGACCAGCCATCTCTGCAGGTAAGTGGACACCAGGGGGGGACTAAGTAGCCAGAGGATTTAAAAAAAAGTCCTCTGGCTACTTAGTGATTAAAAAAAATCACTACACGTTCGATTGTTAGATTCCATGCTATATAGTGAATAGGATTGTTTTTAAAATCCGATCTCCGATTAGTAAAAAAATCCAATTGACTTGCATTGGGAACGGAATTGGGATTGAGATCGGGTTCGAATGAAAAACGATTGGAAATCGGATTTCAAAATCAATCCTGAAAAGTCAAGATCGGCTCAACCCTAGTGAAGAGCCTTGAAACATGGCATAAAGTATAAGCCAAAATAGATACACCCATCTACAGAATGTATTGTTTCACAGTTTCTATTCTGGCCATCTGAGAGGGATGCAATTGAAATAGCTTTTGGAAGGTATTGGTGTACCCAGTATGCATTGTTGGTACATCTAGTTTTAAACCAATTGGGCCTGATTCCCCAGAAAAGGGCATGAGTTTGTGGTGAGTAAAATGGAGTGTGACTTAAATGCACTAAAAATGTGCCAAAATTTTAAAGTAAAATTCTCTCCCTAAGTAGGCCAAGAAATACAATATAAGGTAAATTCTAGACACTCCAAGGATGCAACAAATGTATCAACTAGCTTTAGCGACAGTAAGGGTTGGTTCACATCTGCATTGGTATTCCGTTCCGGGAAGAAAGCATAGGGACCCCCAAATGGAATACCGAACGCAATTGCAAGTGCTGTGCAGTAAAAGCACACAGATCTTCATAGACTATAACGGGGTGCGTGCGCTTGCCACCAGATCTCCAAACAGAACATGCGGAGAGAAAAGTACTTCATGATCTACTTTCCTGTCGACATGATTCGTGCGGGCAGCGAATGACAAGCACACAGATCCCATTATAGTCTATGAGGTCCGTGCTTTTACTGCACACCGGTTGCAAATGCGTTTGGTATTCCGTTCGGGGGGTCTCCCGGACAGAATAACAAAGTAGACGTGCACAAAGGGTTAGGCTAAAGGAAAATTCTGCAGACTTTCTGTGAAAAACTCTGTAGGAAAAACCATGATGCCTTTCCAATGCAGTTTTTAGGTTAACCTGAGACCCCCTGCTGTGGAAATACAGCTCTTTTTCTTGCAGATTTTGCTGTGGATTTTTGAGCCAAAGCCAGATGTGGATTGAGCAGAAGGTAGAAGTACAAGTAGTTTCATATATTTCCCATTCCTATTGTAGCCCTTCCTGGGTTTGGCTCAAAAAATACAAATAATGCAAATAAAGCTGTGTTTCTGCAACATGGAGCCTCAGCCTAAATCTAGTGCATTTCTAGACGACTTAAGATTACACTGTCAATTAGAGAATGCGGGACAATGAATGAAAATTCCCCTCCCCAATTTTTTAATGTTTTAATGTTATAAATTTTGGTGAAATTTTTACATTATTAAAGATGTGTTATTTTGTTATAATGGTGTATTTTATGTAGAAATTTTATATCCCCATAATTATGGGGAATTTCTCTGGGACGTTTAAGCGAGGTGTGAATATCTCCTGGAGAAATACAAGGTCCATTATAACAGTGGCTTGTCTAGCTTACACCAAACACATCTAATAAAATAAATGGAAGATGTCAGTATACCATCCACGTTGAATTCAATGCCACACATTAAATTAATATAAACTCTATAAAAGCACAGCTGAGGCACTGTGCACAGTACTAAACTGTCACCTACTATCTCAGTACACTCTGTAGAAAGCAGTTAATCAGTGAGTGTCTGAATGTCGAACCAACACCTATTCCAAGTATAGATTATTCATTTTAGGTATTGGATGCCACCTTTAAATATGCCCAATTTACAAGCAACTGTGAATCCACGTAACTTATATTTAAGTAAAAAAATATTTTCCTTTTTTTGGGAATAAACAACTCAATCCACCTCCCTAAAATGTCTTATACTCAGCCATGACGCTGAGCGGAGAGGAAAGCCCCCACCCCTGTACTCGTCAAGTACTAGGGGGGCATTCCTCACTTCTCAGCGTCATGGCTGGGTGGTAAGTAATGCCCTCTCTGACAGTATTGCGCTACGGACAGTACTGTCAGGAGGGGCGTTCCCAGCTAGACAGACAGGAATGCCCTTCTGACAGTGCAGACCTATCGGTAATTGCACCGATATCTCTTTCCCCAGGTCACATAACGGGAAAGCAGACAGTGTGCTGAATTCAGTACACTGTCAGCTTTCTAGCAGTATATAAAACTACATGTGCCCGAGGATATGAAAGGTGCTCTTTAAGTGTTTCCTGTCATTGCCAGGTGACTTGAAGATTTTGTAACAATTAAAAAGCATACCTCATTACAATTAATCCCCGCCTCTGGACCCTGAAATGGGGAAAGGCATCATGAACCCTAATGAAGTCTTTCACAGTAGATTTTAATTGGACTGAAAGATTTAGATCTCTTGCCAGTGTCATCAACATATGATATTTAAGTGACTTTTACCTTAACTATGCTGATAAGGATACAATACACATCTAATAAATATATTTCCACTAGTTGAAACTGGATTTTTGAATGTAAATTCACATTGGATACATGGCTTCTTTCTCATGTGTGCTGCAGTAATTAACGTAATGAGTCATAATTGTTTACAAATTGGCCATTTTTAAGAGCATCTCAACAACTTCAAGATCCAGTCTTTCAAAGATCAGCCATCATATGCTGTCTATAATAGCTCTAAGAGGAAACAAAAAATAAAAGTGTACAGCATTCATTGTGCCATGGCAAGGATGGAACGTGGCCAAAAAGATGTTTAGCTACAGTGATCAGCACCATTCAGTGATCAAAGACATTCTGGAGCTTGGTCAGGACTTTCTGGAAACTGTCATTGTAGTTCTATGAGTTGAATTTGTTCCTTAGAGCAATCGTTTATTACATGTTCCTGGATGGCATAAATGCCACTTCTGTTTTTAGAGCATCTTTGGTTTCAAAATCAACTCATTTTTACCCAGATTAACTGCATAAGAAAAATGCAAAAAACATTTGCCTTTGAAGGATCGGTGCCACAAGAGACTGTGAGAAAATTGTCAGATGTGCTAATTCTGAGGTATGAAATCAGATCAAGGAATTAAACAGCATGGGATGTCAAAATGCCCGAACTGTCCTAGAATTTATTCATAAACTACTTTTTTTTTCACAAAAAAAGTAATAGTATACACTAAAATATGTGAAGCAGGACCAAAAGAAGCTGAGTCAAATAACAAGCAATTGAGAAATTTCCAAACTTATTTTCAACTTCCATAATGATAGACATTCTTTTTTTTCCACTAAAGAATAGAGAGAGAGAAAGACAGCGAGCGCACTAAGTGTAGTATTTAACCGTATTGAGATCATTCAAAATGCATATGAAATGGAATAACCAGATGGCCTCATCTTGCAGAGTTGTGAACCAGTCACAACACGCTGAATCATGTGTAGACAATAGAGGTTCTAGGCGACAGTGGCAGCAGTTCAGCCTACAAACACCGGCGGGCCGGGGGATACAATGAACAGCAATGGGGACCAAAGGTCCGTAGGAGGAGATCTGCACTCTCTGGTAATAAAGGCAAGACACAGGCCAAGGGTTTATTGGGGTAAGTATTACAACAGAACGGGACTATGCGTTTCGGACTACAGAGGAAGGGTGTAATGCAAGCTATATATGCAAGCCTAGACTTTTGGTTGTCATGACAACGATTTACTGCCCCTATGACACTCTGTTTTTTTTTTAATGTAGAATGTGAGCCCCATATACGGCTCACAATGTACATTTTTTCCCCCTATCAGTATGTCTTTGGAGTGTGGGATGGAAATCCATGTAAACACGGGGAGAACATACAAACTCCTTGCAGATGTTTTTTTTTTGCCCTTGGCAGGATTCAAACCCAGAACTCCAGCGCCGCAAGGCTGCAGTGCTAACCACTGAGCCACCGTGTGGCCCCCTGCCCCATGACATTGCAGTGGCAATCCTTCCAATATGGCAGCATTCATGCCCTGCAGTGCTTTAGTTGTCGCACTAGCAAGAGAAGACTTGATAAAGACTAAAGATGAGTGAGTATTATTCGAAACGGCCAATTCGAATAGCACGCACCCATAGGAATGAATGGAAGCGGCTGCATCCATTCATTTCTATGGGTGCGTACTATTCGAAACGGGACTCACTCTTCTCTAATAAAGACTGATTTTTTTCTGTGACTGATTTTCCTCTCATTTCCATATTCTCTATGGAAACTACCTCTCTATAAGCAGATCATCCCCTTATCCAAAAAAAGACAATTTTATAAGTACATTTTTCAGTGGGAACCCCTTTGAAAAGAACAGATTAAACTTAGATACACTGAAAGCCCAATATGGATGCAGCTCTGTGCTGTGCCTCATAACTGGCCTGCAGCAAGCAAGAGCAATAAACCTGCAAGTGATACCAAGGGAAAAAAGTGGCCAACATTATTTTATAGAAGAGAGCACACACCATGCTCAATGCATGATTGCTGAGCAATAGAGATTGCAATCTGCCACTATATGAAAACTTCCCATGCATCATGTTTGTGCCTGTCACCAGGCTTTTCTAGTGAGTGGGTAATTACTGAATCATGTATCATGAGTAGAGATGAGCGAACACTAAAATGTCCGAGGTTCGAAATCCGATTCGAACAACCGCACACTGTTCGACTGTTCGAACGTATTTCGAACCCCATTATAGTCTATGGGGGGAAATGCTCATTTCAGGGGAACGCAAAATTCGATAAAATCATACTTACCAAGTCCACGAGTGACGGTCGGGCTGGATTCTGCTTGAAGTCTTCTCCCGGCGCAGGGTCCCCGTGTCTTCTTCCGGGTGGAATCTACTCTGCCTAGGCATCCGGCCTAGGCAGAGCCGACTGCGCATGTGCACGCATGAATGAGTTTTAAAACTGACCGTCGGGAAGCCGTCCACTATGCAGTTTCCCTGGGGAATAGGACGAAGATACGGATACGGGGACAAGTGTGAATGCCCCCTTACTCAAGTGTAACTCAATCTATAAATTTAAGAAATCTAATCCCTACTCCCCAGCACTGTGAATGTCTGTACTATTATGGCACAGAAGCTCTAATGACCTCTATATAAGTCTGATTCTGGTTAGATGACTTGTCAATAGTGACTTTGGCACTTGAATTTGTTTTCCTATCATTGATATGTATCCACAGGATAGTATGGAGCCGTAGAGGACCCCCCCTTTATTTACTTCTATTGGACTACCTCAGATTGCTGTCCAAGAAGTCCCACAGAAGTGAATGGAATCAATCATCCACACCACAAAACCACTCACATGGTGCACTCACATTTGGCAAGGATTGACGCTGAATCCGCCTCAAAATCATCCTCCAAAAACAGCTTACCAGATTCAGCATCAAAATCCTCGCCACAAAACTCTGTGTGAACTGACCCTAACAGACCCTAATTTCCTGCTTACTAACATCCCAGAAGATTTATCCCCTATTCTGTGGATAAGCGATATGCATCTATAGATGCTTCTTCTCTCTGCCCATTGACACTCTTTAACCAATATAAGGTACCAAGAGTTGTGTTTCAGTGTAACATTGACAATATATAATTTTTTTAATATTAAGTATTCCAAAATATTAAACATGTGAGTAGATATTCAAGTCCCTTAGAGGGTTTTTACAAAAATAGGAAATAAAGTAATAAAACATAGTCTTGTCCCAAAACAAGATATGTCCCTCAAATGCACTCAAAGTGGTACAAGTGAAAAAAAATCCGAAAAAACCTCATTCCACATGAAACCCCATACACAGATATGACAAAATAAAAATAAATAAAGTTTGGGTTCTTGGAATGCGGCAATGAAGAAGTGAAAATTAGCATGTATTTGTAACTGATACAAGAAAGTATGTTGTTCATAGAATTCTGTAATCCTTTTAAGTACCTGTACAATACAGTAACATCTGGTGCAGACTCCAGACAGTACGTTTAGTGCAGCACGTTGAGACTTGGGCTCTGCCCAGACAATGAGCTCGGTCAGCATAGCGCAGACCTAAGCACCTCTTAGACAGCTGGCATAGTAACAAAATACCAGCCAATCTTGAGTAAAGACACATTTAATAACATTAATTTCCTTCTGTAGCAGACGGTGAGGTAACAAAAGCCCGCTTGATTGGACAGCCGTGGGACGTTAAGCTAATGATGCCTTGGCAATGTAGAGAATATGTTCAAAATGGAAGTGATATTTAAAGTAAACCATTGCTGCTATGGGATTGCTTTAGGATGGCCACATTAGATTTACATTATTAGAGAACATTTGCAGACAAGGATTTGAAGTACATTGTGGTATTATAAATCCCAGATTATGGCTTATACTGTCAGTATATGCGGATATCATACTTTCATGTTAATGGTTTCTTTAGTTGTGCAGTGAAGTTTTTGTTGCAGAAAAGTGGGGGCTACAATAAATACAATAATTTGCAATATGCAATGTTAAAACAAAACATAAGTTAGATCTTTGCAATGAAATATCAAACACCTTAGAGCTACACGACAGGGTAAATGATGTGAAATTTTCTTAAAATAGATTATTGCTTTAAAAATCCAATAATGTTTTCAGCAACCAAAACCAATCTATGAGATTAATTGCAGAAACACAGATGGGTCGGCAGGAGATGCAGGGCTCAGTCTGTGTGTCATTCTCCACAGTGTTGTGCTGTACATTCACAAGCTGTGGTTATTTTTTCTTTATATATTTTAAGTATTAGCGCAGATTTTTCAAAACTGTCATAAGTAAAAACTTCATTGATGCTTGATGCCCAAATCAATAAAGGGAATTCATGTAATTTGAGGATAGTACAGTTCACTAAGACTCTGATTTACAAGTTGTTATCTACCAAGTTAGTTAAGATGTAGTCTTGATAAAAACGTCTATTATCCTGCACAAAACTGACCTGTGCCAGGGTGAGAACTATTCTGGCAAGTCTAACCACCATCAATTTAACAACTCATTTTATGTCAACATTTATTAAAATGTCGGCCTGAGGCTACTTGTGTCAAATCCTTTTCCCGGCTTTGCCAGAACTTTAACACGCTGATCTATTTACCCATAACTCGGATGCCTGCTTAGCTGTCTGCCATCAGAGTTTCATTGAGTTAGTAAAAATGGTCAGCCCCGCAGCTGACCCAGTGGACCAAACAAATCCAAGGATGTAGTACAGTCAGTACAAGTCAGTACAAGTCAGTACAGTCACTACTCATGTGAGTAGTGTGTAACTGTTTATGTTCGATGACCCTTTTCCTATGGGATCTTCTATCCTCTACAACATAGGGCAGAAGGATATTGGCACCTTACCTGCAGCGTATGTGAGCCCGAATATCGTCCCACATGCTTTTGAAAGGCACTAGAGAGATTTTTTTTTTTTTTCCTGCTACCTTGTAGCAGCAGGATGAGTTGTATAGGAGTGTGTTTTAGGAGCCCGGGGTGCACATCCGACTCTGAGTCTCCACAGAACAATAATGAATAAACAGTGTACTCTGAGGAGTGAAAGATAGGGGACTCATTCACTTGTTTTTTTTTTGTTGTTTTTTTTTAATTCCAATCGATATTTACCTTGTATTTTAGGTTTGAGATTAAAAGTAAAATTGTATAATTTTATTTTTTTGTTTTTTCTTCCTCTGCTTTTCATCCAATCTTTTCCCTTTCCCTTTTACCTTATAGTACTTACTTGGGAGTGCGCAAATTATTTTGTTATATTTACCATATTGAGAGTCCACTACATTATCCAGTATAGGGACCCACTGGACCTGTACAAATAGACCTCACCTTTTCCATCACATAAGATCACATCATTGCGAAAGTATTAAACATCATAGAATCACAATCAGGTATTGCTGCGGTCCGTTCTCTTGTCACACTTGAAATTACTAGACCTCAGAGTATAACAATAGTTCATGGTTGGTCCACTATGGGCCATAATACTGTGTGTAGGGGCCACTATGGGACATAATACTGTGTGGAGGCGCCACTATGGGACATAATACTGTGTGGAGGCGCCACTGTGGGGCATAATACTGTGTGGAGGGGCCACTTTAGGGCATAATACTGTGTGGAGGGACCACTATGGGACATAATACTGCGTGGAGGGGCCATTTTAGGGCATAATACTGTGTGGAGGGACCACTATGGGACATAATACTGTGTGGAGGGGCCACTGTGGGGCATAATACTGCGTGGAGGGGCCACTATAGGGCATAATACTGTGTGGAGGAGCCTTTATGGAACTTTATGTTTGCTGGGGACATTAATGGATGTAATACTGTGTATAGGGGCCACTGTTCAGGGGCAACTATGGGTCATAATACCTGTGTGCAGGGGCCATTGTGGGACATAATACTGTGTGCAGGAGTCACTGTGGCTAATATTAATGTGCTTGCCTTGAATATTTGGGATTATACTGTATAAAAAGTACTGTACTAATACCAATAAAAAAGCTAATTTATAGTCCTACCAAATCAGCACTTCATCATCAGTGTATTTCAGTTTTACAGGTTACCAATGAAATATGTTACTGTTCAACATAGATGAACAAATGTTATTCCAAAGACTTCAAGCTTGAAAATTATATTACAAAATATCAAGTTCAATCCAGACCCAATAATCAACATAGATGAATTTCCAATAATAAGGCTTTGTGGAACAGAGGTATATCATCTTCCATATACATCTACAAGGAAACCCCTACCATAAATCTGTGCACGTGGAGCAAATATGTCAAGTTCTCCCTTATCAATACAAATAGACAGGCAGCAACATCTGACACATACTTTCCATGATAAATTAGCCATTCCAAAAATACTGCTAGTACTAGATAAGGTTGCCATGGCGAATGGCTTCTCGTGCTCCCAAATCTCCCCAAAGAAGAAATTGAAATAAATTAGAAGACAAATGTTTACCTTCTCCAAACACTGCTTAGGTTTAATATCAATGACTTTCCTTTCCTGAGATGTATTTGCAAATGTAATTAACCTGGGAAGTGACAGTGGTTGACCAGATGAATTCTAAGTTGATATTTGAGTAATTTGTACAAACCATACAATGTCTGTATTACAGATAGCATTGATTTTTGTGCCTTTCATGCATGGGATAACATACAAACTGATCAATGTTTCAATTACTCTGGAAACCAAGATATATTTCTTTTTCATACAGACAAGGGGATGGGGTTTAAGCATATCACATAATAAATACTTGGTTGCTAACATTTACAAAATTGCTGCTTGACAGAGAGAATATTGTAGAAATTAGAAATTTGTGCTTCCAAACATTTCCATAGACTGGTGGAATGTGATCACTTATGCACAGACATATAGCTCTCCCCGTTGTCTTGTAGTAATGGGGTAATATCTTTTATATCTTCTTGCAAGTGACATAATGCAGCAGTTGCTGATAAATACTTGAGAGAGAATAAGTAGAAGACTGAACCAATAAATAATAACCACATCTATATGTTGCAGACCCAATTTGTGTATCTGTAGACAAGGTAAAATGGGAAAGCCCCTAGAGAAAGCATGTAAATTGTTTATTGCATTGTGCAAACTAAGGAGTGGAAAATAAATGGCTGCAATTATTAACAGGATCTACCTGGCAAATTGAGTGTAAATTGACAACTATGAATTCAATAAAAAAAAATTTGCATTACATTTCATCGTAAAAAATGTGCTTGACTGTGGAGTAAGTAATAGAAATTTTACAGAAAGCGTTCTAGTTCATTTTAAGGTTACAATACAATCTACCAATCCTATGCAGCTCTATGGCCATCTACTTTCAAACCTGAGAACAACTTTAAGATACCAAAGAGTTCAATATTTCTTGTCTTCCTCGTTAACATGTAATTTTGAAGTTGAAAACATATTGGACCAGTGTGTTCTTCACCTATTTCCCCAAATAATGCTATTTACCAGTATCCATTAATGCTCCTGGTGTCACGTTCTACTACAGTTCATACTCTAGAGCTGCTGTCTCAGTCTTCTGACACATGAGTAGACATAAACATTTGCAACTCTCTTAGGCTGGGTTCACACAGAGTTTTTTGGTCAGGATTTTGAGGCCGAATTTGCCTCAAAATCCTGACCAAAAAGACGGCTCCTAATAAAATCAATGGGAGCTGGTCAGGTCTCCCGGAAACAAACGGCTCCCGGAAAAAAGAACGGACGTGCTCATTCATTGGGCCTAATCTGGAGCGGAGTGTGCAACTGGATGCCGGTGCACTGACTCCGCCTCAGTTTCTGGACCAAAAAAACCCCTTGTGCACTCAGCAGCCTTATACTGTCTGCTATATGGGTAAAGTGCAATGCAAATGCACAAGATTCCCTAATTTGTCAAAGAAAAAAAACTTTTTATGCAACTTCCTTCTTCATAGAAAAAACAGGACCCCCTACAGGTTTTGTTTTTTTTCCTCTAAAGGTGCCCATGCACTGTTAATGGTCAATGCCAAGGCATGTTTTCTATATGTGTTGTGAAATCAGAGAGAGGGAGGATTAAGTTGGGGAAACTAACTTTGGTGATGGGACTGCTTTTCTTCACTAAGGACTAAAGTATCAAGTGTTGAAATTCAACATGCAATCCTTCTTTCTTCAAAATCATCCATGAGCGCTAGAAGACCCCCATGCATATAAAGAATAGTCAGTAGGTTCCATCAAAATTGTCAGTTATGGCCAACTATGTTCTAATGCGTGTGGGAACCATAATCCTGGTGAAAAAAAATATATATATTGTTCTGTACTTTTTAGATTTTTCTATAAGAAATGCGGAGTAGAATAAAAACAAAAATATTTAATGTACACAAAATGTTACAAAATTCTAAAATGCATAGAGAGAAAATAGTGTGAAAAAAAGAATAGAGCAAACAAATACACTCACCGGCCACTTTATTAGGTACACCTGTCCAACTGCTCGTTAACACTTAATTTCTAATCAGCCAATCACATGGCGGCAACTCAGTGCATTTAGGCATGTAGACATGGTCAAGACAATCTCCTGCAGTTCAAACCGAGCATCAGTATGGGGAAGAAAGGTGATTTGAGTGCCTTTGAACGTGGCATGGTTGTTGGTGCCAGAAGGGCTGGTCTGAGTATTTCAGAAACTGCTGATCTACTGGGATTTTCACGCACAACCATCTCTAGGGTTTACAGAGAATGGTCCGAAAAAGAAAAAACATCCAGTGAGCGGCAGTTCTGTGGGCGGAAATGCGTTGTTGATGCCAGAGGTCAGAGGAGAATGGCCAGACTGGTTCGAGCTGATAGAAAGGCAACAGTGACTCAAATAGCCACCCGTTACAACCAAGGTAGCCAGAAGAGCATCTCTGAATGCACAGTACGTCCAACTTTGAGGCAGATGGGCTATAGCAGCAGAAGACCACACCGGGTGCCACTCCTTTCAGCTAAGAACAGGAAACTGAGGCTACAATTTGCACAAGCTCATCGAAATTGGACAATTGAAGATTGGAAAAACGTTGCCTGGTCTGATGAGTCTCGATTTCTGCTGCGACATTCGGATGGTAGGGTCAGAATTTAGCGTCAACAACATGAAAGCATGGATCCATCCTGCCTTGTATCAACGGTTCAGGCTGGTGGTGGTGGTGTCATGGTGTGGGGAATATTTTCTTGGCACTCTTTGGGTCCCTTGGTACCAATTGAGCATCATTGCAACGCCAAAGCCTACCTGAGTATTGTTGCTGACCATGTCCATCCCTTTATGACCACAATGTACCCAACATCTGATGGCTACTTTCAGCAGGATAATGCGCCATGTCATAAAGCTGGAATCATCTCAGACTGGTTTCTTGAACATGACAATGAGTTCACTGTACTCCAATGGCCTCCACAGTCACCAGATCTCAATCCAATAGAGCATCTTTGGGATGTGGTGGAACGGGAGATTCGCATTATGGATGTGCAGCCGACAAATCTGCGGCAACTGTGTGATGCCATCATGTCAATATGGACCAAAATCTCTGAGGAATGCTTCTAGCACCTTGTTGAATCTATGCCACGAAGAATTGAGGCAGTTCTGAAGGCAAAAGGGGGTCCAACCCATTACTAGCATGGTGTACCTAATAAAGTGGCCGGTGAGTGTATGTGTGGCTGAAGCTTCCTCCTATCAACCCCAGGCCTCTTTGTGAAGAATGAAATTTACTATTTTTACCACTCTGACCTCCTCATATGCAGAAAGGGTAAGCAGCCATATGTTTGGACCAATCCTTACATATCATGTTGCTAAACCAAGATATTATAATGTAATGAGATTACATCCTCTCTGTTAGGAATCTTACTGTGTGGCTTTGATCACTGCTGATCGCTCAGGCGATATCCTGGGTCCAAGTTCAGCATAAGTCTGTGAGCTGTGATTACAGTATTTCACTATCTAGTATTAGATTTGTGATTATAGCAAAAGTTAGAAGAGTACTGTAATCTATGACGAGTTCGGCTGTTGCCTCCGATCATGTGATCAGGAGATTACTGCGTTCCAGTGTGCGGTCCACTTGATAGTTTCTCCGATCACATGATGAGTTTAGTCATGTGACCGGAACTAGATGAGTGTGGGAGATGCATTGGTATAACAAGTTGGATGCATATGTTAGGAGGGACATGAAGGATACGACATGAATATTTACAATGAAGGAATGTGAGTACATGTTTTTGTATATGTTTTTTATTTATTTTTTAGGTTGACTTGCATTTCTAATGGAAGATTCTAAATGGGGATGTATTTTTGCTATGCGATCTATGTCTATTCTATGGATGTGTTCAGATTTGCTGAAAAACTCTTTTTTTGTATTTGTGTTTTCTGCAGTATATAAAAAACAAACAAACTATATTCATTATATGTTATCCTGCTCATAAATTATGATTATTATGCATATTTGATCTGTGTTATATTTGTGCACAATTGTTGGTAAATATGCAAATGAGTTTGGTAGAGATGGAGTTAATTTTGTGGACGGGAGGTGGAGTTTGGTCAGTGTTGTAATTTTAAAAGGATTGTGTTCAGTTGTATGTTTAAGCCGAGAGGAAGGGACGAGCGTCCCGAAACGCGTCGCTTTTGTATACCTGACTTTACACCATGGTTGCTTTGTAACCTTTTTATTCAAACGATGGAATAAAAGTTAAATTTTAATTTATTGCGGAAATTCTTCATCATTCATCTGGACGTAGCTGGCTTCATTTATTTTTGCAATAAGTCCAACCACTTTGGTGAAGAATATTTGGGGCATCTTAGATCTATCTCCTAGCAAAGTGTCAGATTTAGGTTGCTTGTTCTACTGCTCTCTGGTATCTGTCATTTCCTGCATTTCTTGAGAATTGATCTAGTTGCAATTCTATAAAACTCTTATTATATTCTAACGTCATTAGATTTTTCAAGACTGACATACTACACAGAAATGTACAGCTACAGCTTCTATTTTACACCTGGATATTTCTAATCCCACATTTTTACTTCAAGTTTTCTGCTGCCTTCTTATATTAATACACAATGCAGAGCACTGCTTCATTATGATAACAACAGCCGCATAAAAGACCATACAATCTTGCCAAATCTAACAAAGAAAAACTCTTCCCACTTGAGTTTCCAGTTATCTTATCAAAATTATAACCTAGTGGAAAACATCCCTTGTAATAAGATTTGGAATAGCACATATCTTTGAATGAAAAAGAAAATCTTTGAACAACTAACCAAAAATATACTTTATACAATGAGGTGAACTATTCATTTTATTGCAGTGGTTGCTGCAGAAGAAATGTACAGACTTCCACACTCCTGATAACTTCTCCAGATCAGGAGTTTCTGCAATCGGGCCCATGGTGATCAGCTGGTCGCCACCAGGTCCAGTAGGGACAATCCCTTATGTAACAGTATATCACAGTTATTTTTAGTTATTTTTTAAAATGTGTAATTCTTTACCTCCTTGTAATTATATACATTCCTTGAAATTATATATATGAAACTATATCTACATTGACTGAATCAATTATATTTTTCATCATTAACATGCAAAACAAAAACTTAAACACATTTCCCATATTTATTAAGAATCTAGGGCAATCTGTCTCTTTAGTTTGATATATAAAGATGTTTGATGTGTCCTCGCCTTCATAATCTCCCGCTTAGACTACTGCAACACCCTTCTCCACAGCCTCAAAGCAAATGCTTTCACCCTTCTCCAATCCACTTTGGACTCTGCTGCTCACTTAATCCGCCTTTCCCCCCGTTTTTCAACATCGACGCCCCTCTGCCAATCCCTTCACTGGCTACCCATCGCCCAACAAATAGAGTTTAAAATGTTAGCTCTGACATACAAAGCCATCCAAATATGTCCCCATCATACATCTCTGACCGCCACCTGCCCACACATAGCCTCCGATCTTCTCAAGAACTCCTACTTTACTCTGTTCTTATCTGCTCTTCACACAGCCACCTTCAAGACTTCTTCCATGCATCTCTCATACTTTGGAACTCACTGCCAAGACACATAAGACTGTCCCCCACAATCACAAGCTTCACAAAGACCTTGAAAACTAACCTATTGAGGAAGGCCTACAACCTCCAATAATACTACTGCCACCACATCAGCATCTGAACAGCCTCTATCCCCCTTACCTCATAGATTGTAAGCCCTTGCGGGCAGGGCCCTCTGTCCCACCATATCAGTGGTCACTGTTAGTATTGTGCTTGTCTTGTGTACTGTATGTAAACCCTCAAAAGTACAGCACAATGGAATTAATGGTCTTCTATTAATACAAATAAAAAGTAGTGACAATTGGCTTGAAGGTGTAAAAGTAAAAAGAGAAAAAAGAATAAGTAAAAAAACCTAAATCACTACCAATATGGAACTAAATGCGGAATTAACTTTAATTTGAATAGAGAAGAAAAGATTCCAAAAATGGAAATGTGAGAGAGAAAAGCTTTTTTTTTATTAAGGAAGCAAACTATATACAGATTGCCAAAAACTGTACTCTAGAACAAAGTGACAAATTAGCTTCTATCTCTTGTGCGTGCACCTGGCCTAAGAATCAGCTGAAAAAGCCAACAAGTAAACAGTCATTTGGTTGCCTTATGACTGAGGTGTTGGCAAGAGAGCGGCTTTCTAGATGTGCTCAATACTTCTAATCAGCAGCATCCTCTCTGACAAATCCCATGCACTTACACATTGTGTTAGCTTTATTTTATTGCTATGAGCTGACTGTGTTTTTTGGGATCAGTGTGTAGGTCTCTAAACTCGGCATTACTGGTTTATACTAAAGCAATAACCCTTGCCACTAGCTGCTTTTTATCTCACATCACAAAAAAGCAACATTTGGAATTGAAAAGGATAAAGCAGGTCCCAATCCAAAATCCACGCAAACCCTGTTCATTGGCAAGTATGTTCTAAACTTTGGACAGGCGTTTCTGCTTCAGTTTCTTCATTAAAGTACAATATCATAACTAATAACATACGTCCAGCCTCCAAGCAACTACATTTCCTCCCTCAATATCATATTCTTTTCTTGTTCTGTGTTATATTGCAGACACAATTCCCATGTGTAACAGGATATCAGCTATTCACCCCCTTTGTCTATCTCATAAACCTGCATCTCGCTGTGAGCCAAGTGGTTGCAGAAGAAGCCTTGTCCTGACTGCTATACCAGCAATAAGATGCCAGCAAATGTGGGACACCCTCCTAGCCCTCACTGTCTGTCAGTCAAAAAGGTATTTGGAAGGAAGTGAACATCATTGCTGTCTACAAGGCTCATAAAAAGACATTTTGATTCATGACCACATCAAGGTCTAATTTTCTTTTTGCAGCTAAGTCAGACAAGCAAACCGACTCTTTCTTCCTTCTTCCTTTCAGTATGATGGAGGTTGGCTTAGCTAATGAATGGAGGCAGACAGCCGTCTGCCTTCAGCTAGAAGATCAGTATCAAACTAATGACAGTGCCTTGTAGGGTGGTTTTTACACTTTCCAAAAATGTCTTTCTTATTCTGCATTGCAGATCTATTTTCATGAAAACCAGGGTTTAAATGAGCTGAAAATGGCTTTAGGGTTCTTTCTTTTCCTGCTGGGGCTTTGCTCTTCGCTCTAGATAACCACCCCTAACCTCAGAAAAAGTGTGACGAAGTGGGAGATGCCACTCAAGTAATGGGGGGAAAGAGCTAAGCAGCAGTTAACTTGATCAGAGAGTGAAACCCCAACAGGAGGATAAATGCTTGTATATCCCTTTTCAGCTAAGTTTAAAGGGATTCTACCACGCTGTTTTGTGTGCTTTAGACTTTAGAAAGGCTATTTGTCTCTTACCTTTAGACGTGGTCTCTGCTGCACCGTTCCTTAGAAATACCGGTTTTTAACGGTATGCTAATGAATTCTCCGCAGCAATGAGGGCGGGCCTCAAACTGCCTCAGGGTTGTGTTCGACTCAGACTTTACCTTCACCCCCATATCCAATCACTCGCACATTCATGTTACCTCCACCTCAAAAACATCTCCAGATCACACCCTTTCTTTACCAGAGATACATTAAAGACACTTCTTTGCTGTGATTCATTCTCGCCTTGACTACTGTAACTCCTTACTAATCGTTCTTCTTCTTACTAAACTCTCCCCTCTACAATCTATTCTGAATGAGAAAGCACTTTGTCAAAAGACAGAATCACCAATTGTAAAATGGTATCAATTTAGTAATGATATCAATAAAATGACATGACAAAAATAACAAATAGTAAAAGGAACAAACAAAGAAAAGAGGAGGCCAATGTTGCCTTAATACATCACATATGGAGTAATAAAATCATTAATATAATACAAGGACATAGGTGGTGGTATAAATGTATCTATATTCTAACAAGTATAGCTAGAAGAACCTCAGTAACATAATGTGTACAAAAAAAAGAGTGAACTCATAATGATACAATCAAGTGGATACATAAAGCCATACAAAGTTGCAATATCATAAAACACCACCATTCTGTCCTTAGAAATATAAAATGAGTCTCACCATATGAGAACACGCCCCAACATGTGTTTCGCCATACTGGATTCGTTGATCCCCTGGTGGTTCCCTCTTTTGACAAACTGCTTTCATGTTAATATTGAATACACCATACATATACGTTTGTAGCCTGTTAGCATTTGTGTATTTTTTTTTTATGTATTCTGAATGCAGCGGCCAGGCTCATCTATCAGTCTAGTTGCTACAGCAATGCCTCCGGTCTGTGCCAGTCGCTACATTGGCTGCCTATTCATTACAGAATACAATATAACTTTATCCCCCTCATCCACAAGGCTCTCCATAATGCTGCACATCCCTACTTTTCCTCCCTCGCCCAACCCATGCTCTCCATTCACTCAATGACCTAAGACAAACATCTTCTATTATCAGAACCTCCCACGCTCGTATACAAGACTTCTCCCGAGTTGCACCACTTCTCTGGAATACTCTATCTTAGACAATCAGATTAACTCTCAATTTCTACAGCTTCAAGCGCAAACTAAAGACACATCTTTTCAGATAGGCCTATCAAAAGTCCTTATGTAAACCCTTCTGTACCTTAACTAGAAGCCATAAAATTAACCCTTCGCTGTTTAATCTCCCCCATTACCCCATAGGATATGGTGCCATTTCAGGCTAACTTTATATGTCCAGGTTCAGTCTGCACATTAAAGGACACAACTGGTGAGAGCTCATGCAATTTTATGTTTGTGTAATGACAGCAACCTCTCTTACAAAATTGTCTGACCACTGTATAAGCAATGCTACCTCCTATGCCACCTCTGCTACCTCTTGTGTCACCCCCTCTACCTCATAGATTGTAAGCTACAGTTCTATAGTGAGCTACAAGAAAATGGTGCTCAGGCAAGCACAGTAGCACTCAGAATGGAGCGTTACTGCGCATGCCCAGGATTTGAAAGCACAGGAGCGAGACTGGATGGAGGATGAAGGCGGTTACAGCAAGTGAGGAGGAGGTCATAATGGAGCAAGCAATGGAGGGAGCGTGAAATAGGTATGACTATCCCTGGGGAACGCCCAGGGTTCTCGGTGAGCATCATTAGCATATCGGTTTTGGCAATGATAGAACCCCTTTAAGAAAGGCTATTCTTCTCTTACCTTTATTATTCTGATCCGTGCCACGTCCCCAGTGCTGCTTGAAAACTCTCCAGCGACGCCTCTGTCTTCTTCGCCACCTCTTCTCTCACGTTTCCATCGCGCCTTCATCCAAAAGTGCCGATTGCGCATGTCCATTGGCCGTTTTCCATGTGTCCGAATGGGAAAGACCACAGGAAAATGGCCAACGGACATGCTCAGTCAGCGCTTTTGAATGAAGATGCGATGGGAGAGAGAAGAGGTGGAAAAGGAGACAGAGGTATCGCTAGAGAGTTTTCAAGCAGCACTGGGAACGCCCGCAATGCTGCGAGAAAACTCATTTGCTTATGGAAGAAAGAAGAAATTCCTCAGGAACGGCAGCGCGGATCAGGATAATAAAAGTAAGAGAAGAATAGCATTTCTTAAGTTTATTCCTACGTGTATTTAATTAAAAAGATGGTATAATGACAGAATCCCTTTAATTTGTTCTCATTTAACATGTGAATTTTAATAAATGCCACTGTGGCCTTTTCTTCCAGCCTGGTGTCAGTGTCTTATTGGGGAACATCAAGGTAATGGTGGGGGTGGGGTTGGAAGTAGGGTTTACAGCTCAGGTAGACTATTTTACTAGTCATGGGAGGATTTTTGCAATTTTAATGTGACTCTCAGGGGTTAAGAGGGGTATGACTTAAACAAATTTATTAGGGAGGGCCCCAGGAGTAACTTTGTCAAATCTGCTGCTGGATTTATGCATATGAAACTAATGGTATCTATTATAGCCAATCAGATTGCAGCTTGCATTATTGCTGCACAGGATGAGAAATCACAGAAGTAATCTGATTGGCTGCTATGATCTGCAATGACTCATATGGGTTCTAGCACAAGCCCCGCCCCATGTTATACATTAGCTGTTATATCCCACAATGCATCATTTCCAACTGCCACATCTTGTAACTGCCGCCTGGATGGTGAAAGGGAAACATTACAGAGACAGAGCCCGGCCTGGAGCAGAGAACAGCTGGAGCACGAAGCTCTGACAACATGAAGGTAAGGTCAGAAAAATATATAAGAGGAGGGGCTAAAAGCTGATGAGGTGCACCAGTGGGAGGAGCTAGGAGGGTGAAGAGACAAGGGGTTAATGTGACTAGAGCTGTATCACTTATAACTATGCCTTGGCCTAAGGATACAAATAAACCTAATGCTGGTTATGATCCTAAATGTTCTGGAGCCAACAAGGCAGTTATAGGGGCCATTTAGGCAGTATTTGTAACTGTGTGGCCGGTGTTGCACTGGTTACCATAGTAGCGGCAGCCATTTTGATTATACAATAAGTATCAGCACTAGCCATAATAACCGGTAATAAGCACATGTCTAATATTTGTCGTTACATCCCATAAAGAATTCTTTTCTAATTCCTTCTGGTCTTTTCCAGCCTGGACGGGGCATAAATCCACATGACAAGAACATTGTACAAGCACCACCTGAATGGAGGACAGATCGACTGACATGGCGGCCACCATGAAGAACCCTCTAGACCAGCATATACATGGAGCACAAGACCATGAGAATATGCAGGTAAAGTCAGATTTGGGACTGGAGTTTCCTACGAGATGAATGAAAGTTATCAATAATGACTATGAGGTGGGTGAGCGGGTCACAAGAGGGGTCAAAGGGCCAAAATGTACACATAAATAATGCTGCCATGTTCTCAAATATTATAAATCCAACAGGATAGTTATAGGGACAAGATAAGGAGTATTTGGAATTGTGTGGCCGCGGTTGCCATGGTAATGGCAGCCATTTTGAGAGTGTTAGAGGGAGTCAGTAAACAGCTACTAGATCTCAACGTAATGTATTCAATTATTATTATACTTCAAGTGTATAGCGCCAACATATAGTACAGTGCTGTACATTGTATGACAGACTTCAGTTCATTGAAAAACCGCTTTAAGGCCTATTGAAAACTCAAGGCAACAAATGCACTACAGAGTTATGATAGTGACCATGTGTACCATGTGAAGAGGTCACTGCCATACCCTCAGTGTTTGACACATGGCGTGCTGCACTACTGAATACCGCGCTGAGAACAGAGAAATCTCCTCTAGTCAAATGTCTGCAAAGGGAATTAGTTCATGATCATGTCTAAATCTAATGCTTTTTTGCCCTGATGCTAGACCAAGGCAAAATGTATTAATGTCAATAAATTGAAGGCGTTTGTTCTTTCAGATTCATTTACAGATAGCAAAGTATGAAAGAAACAATACCTGGATCATGGTGAAGAAAGCTGCATATACTATGGAGATCCGAACGTACTGTTGAGAGCTGCTCATAGAGACCCGCAGAGGTGGACCTGATACTACTAGACTGACAAGATCTCTATGTCACCAAATCCAGAGCCCAGATCCTCAGCGGTGATCTACAATGACTCCCATCTTCAGCCTGAAGCAGACAAAGGACCAGAAGACGTTTCATCATTTCTAGCCTGTTACTAGTAATTGGTAATCCCTGTCACCTGTATTTTATATTGTAAATCCTCACCACTATTATTAATGGAAATTTCGGCTATTAATGTTTGATAATTTACATTCTTTTTACAGATATGACAAAAGTTTAAAAGTTATTAAAGGGGCTCTATCAGCAAAATCATGCTGCTAGAGCCCCACATATGCGTGCATAGCCTTTAAAAAGGCTATTCAGGCATCGGTAATGTTATATTAAACTACCCCCCGTTTTAAAATAATAACCTAAAAAAGAATGTGCTCTACTTACAGATCGTGCACGCTGGGCGGGCATTCAGGGTGTGTCTTCATCTTCTTCCACACCTCTTCTTCCTCCGATGTCCTCCGGTCCCGTCTTCTTCCAGCGCTCGCGGACACTGATATGAAAAAACGGCCTGGGCGCATGCGCAGTAGCATGCGGCTTCTACTACGGCTACTGCGCATGCTACTACGGCTATCACTGTCCGTTCGCGAGCGCTGGAAGAAGACGGGACCGGAGGACATCGGAGGAAGAAGAGGCGTGGAGGAAGATGAAGACACACCCTGAATGCCCGCCCACAGTGCACGTTCGGTAAGTAGTGCACATTCTTTTTTAGGTTATTATTTTAAAACTGGGGGGTAGTTTAATATAACATTACCGATGCCTGAATAGCCTTTTTAAAGGCTATGCACGAATATGTGGGGCTCTAGCAGCATGATTTTGCTGATAGAGCCCCTTTAAATCATTTTTAATATTTCTCATTGTTGGCCACAAGAGGGAGCACCACCTATGTAATGTTTTGAAGGAGTTACCCATGTATATGGGATGCTGATGACCTATCCATCGACACTTGTCCCATACCTCCTACCCGTCCTGGATTTTGCAGGACAGTCCCGGTTTTGGGGTTTAATGTTGCCCACCAGCTAGCTCCACAGATTAATGTCCCCCTTTAGTTGTCTCCAGTTTAATGTCCCCCTCCAGCTGCCCCCAGTTTAATGTCACTCTCCATTAACATTAACAGTGACATTAAACTGGGGCAGCTGGAGGAGGACATTAAAACGTGGGGGCAGCTGGAGAAGGACATTAAACTGGAGGCAACTAAAGGGGGACATTAATCTATGGAGCTAGCTGGTGGGGACATTAAACCCCAAAACCGTAACTGTCCTGTAGAATCCGGAACGGGTGGGAGGTATGCCAGTTTCATAGTTATATGCTCAGATGTATATTAGGTGAGTGAGCTGTGTATGTGTTGTGCATGTAGTTGGCGGTGTGATTTGCATGCAGTTGAGCTATGTGTGTGTGATGTGCATCTAGGTGTGTATGATGTACATGCATTTGAGCTGTGTATATGGTGTGCATCTAGTTGTGTATGATGTGCCTGCAGTTGAGTAATGTATGGGATGTGCATGTAGTTGACTGTTTGATGTGCATGAAATTAATCTGTGTGTGTAATATTTATGTAGTTGAGGTTCGTGTGTAGCTATCTGTATGCATGATCTGTATGTAGTTGAGCTGTGTGTGTAATATGCATGTAGTTTTGCTGTGTATGCTAGACAAGGATTTTTGCTGTTTATCAAAGTCATATCACAATTAGAAATCATCCATGTACTGTCTGGTGCTTTGACATTGTACACACATGATGCTTCCTCTACTGGCTAACAATGGGAAATATTCACTTATTTTTTTTTATTTTCAATCACAATTTCCTGAAATTTAATTTCTGGAAATATAGAAAATAAGAATGTATAAAAAAAAAAAAAAAATCCAAAAACTATTAAGCTGCAATTTGCAGTAATAAAATAATTTTGGTGACACTTTCCCCATAACAGCTTCCTAGTGATGTTATTGTCAAAATCAATACAATTCACATTAAAAACACTTTTATTCAAGATTTTTATTACACATCTAATCACTAGGGCGAGTCTGCAGCATTAAATAGTCACATTTTAGAGAATTATTCATATTCATTGTATGACTGTCATGGCACAGAAGGTCTCACTTCAGAGGAACAGCATCCGAAATCTCACACTAGAACACCTGGCTTCATTGTGTATGTACTGAGAAGCAGGAAGGAGTGTGCATGAGCAAGATTTCAGACACTGTCCCTCTTAAGTGATATCTTTGTCACCAAGGCAATTAAACAACAATGGTTATGGTTAAAAGCTCTGACTAGAGATGAGCACATCTATTCCTAACAGACATAATTTGTTATAAATGACGGACATCTTTGCAGTTCTACATATTGATGACATCACTGCTGAGGTCTGTGTTTGATCTCATTGGTCACGTAGGGGGAAATGCACATCATCATGCTCAGAAACTTCAGCATGATCACATCAACAGAAAGGTGCTGGAGTTTCAGAGCACGGTGATGTGCATTTCCCCTTATGTGACCAATGAGACCAAACACAGACCTCAGCAGTGATGTCAGTAATATGGTGGACAAAACCAAGAAGGGAATCAGAAGTTTGGTGACTGCTACAGCGGAACCTAGAACTGGTGTCCTCAGTTTAATATAACTTGGGGTCTGAACAGATCTTTATAACCATCATAAAATTTTCAGGGCACATTAGATTCAGATCAAATGTATTAGGTCTAAAACTCATTTTACACCTGAATCAAGAGGAATCTTTACAGAACTAATGTTCGCTTATCTCAAGCCCTCTAGCCCTTCGTCACTTGGTTTTGACAATAACATGAATAAGAAGCTATTAAAGAGCACTCTAGAAGGCTGGTGGAGGTTTACAATGTAAAATACAGGTGAAAATAGAAAAGTATGCTGTCAGGTATTTTTTTCTTACAGGTTAAACAAATTCACATAAATTGTAATGTGAATAGATAAAAATACAGGATGAAGACGACCGTCTGTGGCTTTGGCTCGACTGCCCCTTTCTATGAGTGGTCCCTCAATGTTTTGGAATCGGGCGGAGGACATTGTCTTCATTAGAATGGGCCCCCTGAGGTGCTTGATATGCAGTTTGGACTCTTCCATGACTTGAAGGTCTAGAGGAATGGTGATTTCCCTGACCCTAGACCCGGTGAGGACTCTGTGCACTAGCACCACATGGCGAACTGTATTTTAAGTTTAGATTGTGAGCCCCAACAGGGACAGGTAATAATATGAATGATAATAATTGGTAGAGAGGTGCATATTAGACTCTCTACATTCGTGTGCCTTGAATGAATTGTAATGACGTCAATTTTTTTATCAGCAAACCCTACCAGAAACAGACTGACCTGTTAGATACTGTGACAGTATTGACTTATTTCTTTCCAATGGTAAAGAGATTGTTGAACTATATGGGGATGTAGGTTCATTTATAATCTGGCTAAATAAAAATGCAGGATGAAGATGACCGTCTGTAGCTTTGGCTTGATTGCCCCTTTCTTTGAGTGACCCCTCAATGTTTTGGAATTGGGCGGAGGACATTGTCTTCATTAGAATGGGCCCCCTGAAGTGCTGATGCAGTTTGGACTCTTCCACGACTTGAAGGTCTAGAGGAATGGTGATTTCCCTGACCCTAGACCCGGTGAGGACTCTGTGCTTTAGCATCACATGGCGAACTGTATTTATATGTTTAGATTGTGAGCCCTAATGGGGACAAGGAGTAATGTGAATGATGATGATCTGTACAAAGTTGCTAAATATTTGTCTAAAATAAATAATGCTTAGTCTGTATGTGAGTCAACAAGGGTTAAACTTGATTGTGATTGACTTACAATGTAATTGTTGCAGAAGTTGATACATTCTCAAATAAAACTGTTTAAATCTTAATTTTTGTGTCTGAGCTGTATGTGAACACTTGTGTAGCTTGAATTTAAACTTCACTTATTCTACACCTATACTGTATGAGTTTATTCTGTAACACTAGGGATAGACCATCAGTGCTACGTCCTGAAAAATAGTAATAGTTCTAGTTCTCCCAGTTTCTATCAAGGATTGTGTCTCATATATGATTCATTTTTTTCATAAATGAATAGTACAGACAAACATAAGAAACTTTATAATGTAATGTATCAGGGCAAAAAGTGCTTTTTCGCCACGTATCAGGCTCCTTTCAGCCAAAAATCTCTCACCAAGAGGTACACTACCCAAGAGTAGCTTCTCAGATATTTCCTACAGGGCAGCAGGAAAAGCATGTTTATGCCCTCTCATAGCAAGACCCAGTGTCTAGTGGGTTAGAAAATCTCCAATATAGTGATACTGGTGTGTTCCTGGTATGTAATAGTTAAGGTATATAAATGTGGTCCAAGGAAGAACAATCAGTAAGCCAGAGAAAAGATCATGGATGCCCAAGGCTTACTGATACCAGTCACAGTGCCAGGGTTACACACTCATCCTACACACCTCTCTACTGCTATACAGACTTATTTACTCTACAGAGACGGAGACAGAGAAGTAGGTAAAGGATTTTGAACCCAAGTTCAAAAGTTTAGCTTGAGTCCATGCCGACATTCACCACCTCCATGTTTCTGCAAGTCTCCTATGACTAACCAATAGATATTTTACATTGACAAGGAAAGGCTGTAGTCCAGATCTTTCCAAATGCTACTATGAGTGAACAGAGGGAACTATTGATCCCTAAGAAGAGAGAGGGTACTACTAATCATGAGATTAATATTAGGATTATGCTGCCTTTTGAGAATGCACATAGTGATATGAGAGATTATTATTGAGAAATACTGGGGTATTTTATTCCAGGTTAAGGACCTACAAAAGGTATTGGGACAATAACCCCAAATTACATATAGACGGGGTAGGAGTTTAAGAGATAGGCTTATTCGAAGCCACTTTGAAGGACCTAAGCATCCAGGACCATGGTAGGACCACCAAAGGGCCACTTTTCTCGTGGAAGTTGTGTTGCCTGTGAACAGATGCTGAAGACTAAACTCGCAATGAGTTCGAAAACTGGTGAGAATATCAGGAATATAGGTAAGACTAAAATAGAATTTCGTGCAAGACAGATAGAGCACTACAATGATATTGTCAATGTACGTGATATGCCGGTTGTAAAGCACACACATACTTACCACAATGGGAGCCCTGACTGCTTTGAGTTTTTAAGACTTCAGCAAGTATCACCTACGAAAAGGGGGGATTGGGATAGATTATTACTTCAAAATGAGTGCAGATGGATACATAGGTTTGAGTCAGTATCCCCAGGAGGGATTAATGAACAGTTATATTTTGCCTTCTTTTTATTTTAATAGGGTATTTAAATAAAGAAAATTTTATTCTCACCTTTCCTCTCCCACATCCCCTTCCCGTATTCTGTATATACATGTGTCTGTTCCTTCCTCTTCGTAAACCTCTACTCTCTCCCATGTAAATAAACCTGAGGATTGGAAGGTTATCTACCCTTGGTATTGTACCAGTTGTTTTCGGATATCCTTAGGATCAGTACACACAGAGTTTTTTGGTGCTGATTTTCATTCTGAATCTGATAGAGTTCTATTGGGAGGCTTTTTTTGGAGGCTGATTTTGAGGCAAATTCAGCGTCAAAATCAGCACCAAAAAAACTCTGTGTACACTGACCCTTAGGAGTCTTGATAAATTAAGTGTGTGTCCCTTTAAGACAATGACAGAATAGTATAGGATAGCAGCCGTGTATTTTTGTAACTGCTGCTGGTGTTATATTGATCTCTGTTCTGGATATACGATGTGATCTATAGAGGTATGAAGTTGAATGCCGCTATAGGGCTAAACATGGCGTACTAACACTCACTATATGCCTATATACATTGGTGTGATCAGAATAATCATATGTCTTTATGGAGACTCGCTTCCTTGTCTGCTTGGTGATCTTTGGGTTGTTTCTCCGCCTCCAGATGGGTGTGTAGATAGATGGGACATATGAAGGGCAGTATTGGTACATAGCCTCAACATCAGTGGCTGGAGGAAAGATGCAACAGTCTGTCTGGATCCCAGAAACTCACTCAGCTTTTATGCACACACTGATCACAAGCAAATAGGTCACAGGCTAGGATGTTACCTTTAGTAGCCATTCAAACCCCTTTGTGTCAACTTCTGGGCATGTTATCAGACCAAAATAACTAGTGTATGTGAACTTTTGAAAAGGGTAATTTTGATGTTTTTGGTTGTGATTATGATTTAAAAAGAAAAAAAAAAACACAGAAGTTTTACAATAAATGGCTGACCCAACCACTAACCATGAGTGGAGAAAAAAGTTTTTGTGTTATTCATATTCTCTGAAAAAAGGCCAAAAAAAACAAAAAAAAATCTGCCGTGGTATGTAAACTTTTGAGCACAACTGTATATATATATATTTTATACTAACAATGTATCACCAACAGTGTGCTATAGTAGAATGTGATGGTGAACCAGGATGCAGGATATGTCTGTCCAAATGATGGCAGCTGAGGCAACATGTGCGGCAGGGTATAAAATGACAGAGGTCATGTCTGCCTGAATGGTGGCGGTCATGGCAGCTATTTAGGAGTAGCATCAGCAGCAGTACAGTAAATGTAAAATAATAAATGAAGATGTGACCTCATCATCAGTCAGAGGTATGAAAATCCTCACGGATCCATGCCTGATTCATTTTTATAAAATTATTTTTTACCATGCTACCTGTGGATAGTTTCATCTTTTTAGGTGTTACAATGTCACCGACAGCACTGAAAACCCATGCGGCCATAACACTTGAGACTGGGCGAGATAAAACTCAAATTGCAATCTGAGCCAGCTCCTTCCACTGCTCTAAACTATTGGCCCAGAATTTCATTGGCTCAGAGTTATCTGCTGGACTATAGGTGCACTCTCGTTACTACTGTACCTGCTGGGTGTCACTTGCCTGTTGTGGCTCCAGTTGGTGCTGCTAGCTTGTAATGCCAGGAGGTTTGACTGCAATAGTAGAACATGGAGATTTGCTGATATCGTCCCAATCCAGCAGAGGAAGTCAGGTCCCAGCTAGAGATAATAGAGTTACACAGGGAAGAAAAAGCTGGGGACACAGGAAGTCTGGGTCATACAGGTCTTTCAAAAGGAGAAGATTACAGTGCTTGAGATCAGAAGCAGTGTCTGTTAACAGAGCTCAAGGGTGGTGTGATATACAAGTGGAAATAAAGTAATGTTAAACGTCTATTCAGACAAGGAGGTGTTACAATATTCTGCCCTGTACTATAGACCTCCTTATCTGCTCGTCACACAACTGGCTACAAGATTTCTCCCATGCATCCCCAATTCTCTGGAGCTTGTCAACACGATACATACAAATGTCCCCACGATGACAACATTTAAGAGTAACCTGAAAGCCCACCACTTCCAGAGACCATACAACCTTCCATTACCCTGCTGTCCACCACACCATCATCTAAGAGGTTTGTACCCTCACCTACTGTCTGCTTCCCCTTCCCTTGTAAATTGTAAGCCTTCATGAGCAAAAACCTCTTTTCTATTGTTTAAGTTGTTTCTAAATTAATTTATTGCATTGTTTTGGAGATATATAGCCACACCTTTTTTTGTACTGTAAAAATTAAATAATAATAAAGTCTGCTTCAACTGTGTATTGACGCTAGGTTCACACTAGCGCCCAGAGTCCGTTCTGAGCTTTCCATCTTCTGCATGCAGAAGACGGAAAGCTGTCAGACCAGGTCCAGCCGTGTGCGCCAGTGAGCGTTTTATGCTCTCCGCCGTGAAACCGGTTTTTTAAACCAGACACAGAGTACTGCATGTCCGACTCTGTGTCTGATTTAAAAAAAAACGGTTTAGCGGCGGAGAGCATAAAACGCTCACCGGCGCTCACAGCCCTTAGCTCATTATTGTAACTTTAAACTTTACTACATCTGTACATGATATCTTTATTTACACCTCAAAACCATAAAACATCCTTTTAGTTTATACTTGATGCTGAATGAAACAGAAACAAATATTAGTTGTGCACTGCCAACAGTACACCTGCCCTTTCAACAAGCTGTCTCTAAGGAAAGTCATTGATTTCCAGTTATTATGAACATGAAATTATTGAATGACAGATAATAGAGTGCTGGGTACAAGTATTTTCCCAAATGGGTAATTTAGCTGGAGTTGTCATAGCAACTACGATGTTTGAAAGCGACGGTAACAAAAAAACTATTTGCACAATATTTAGCTATGGCACCGCTTTCCTATTCTTCCTGTACATCCAAGCGGTTTTACAGGCAAACAGAAGGTAAATGTCATTAGTTCGATCAGTTGTTCTACTCAAGAACTGAATCCAAGACCTCAATGTCAATAGGTTGTTCCAGTATTAGGCAACGCTCATGTAATCCAAGCTCTCTTGGCAGGTTCTATACGTTATCCAAAACATTGTTTGCTGTATCAAATAAATTAATAGAAGTGACAGCAGACAGTCCTGAGGGAAAGTGAGTTCCACTTCATGACACACAACTCATTAAACAAAAAATGAAGCACGCTTACAAATCAACAGCTGCCTGCTCAGTGAAAAGGTTAGCTCTTTGTCACTACACACTATACACATTCACTTACGGTATAAGACAAAGTCTTTTGACGGAATTACGCTAATGTAATAACTTCTAAATATATTTGTGTATAACCAGTCTGAAGAATAGGTATTACAATATTCTAACGAAAACTGAAACAGAATTTTAATTGTAGTGTAATTATTTCATTTTTCTTTTTTTCCCATTATGAAATAATTAGGAGAATCTAGAATGAACAGGCACATTCATAGGAGACTAGAATTACACCCCACCACTGATAAAAAAAAATATATTAGGAAACTGGGCAACAGTAAATACTTTGGAGCAGATGTACGAACTACCTAAAAAAAAAGAATGACAGCATAACTAACGCTAGGTTCACACCTGCGTTCAGCTGTCCGTTCTGTGGTTTCCGTCTTGCATGCCAGAAGACGGAAACCACAGACTGGGTCCGGCCATGAGCGTTTTATGCTCTCCGCCGCGAAACCGTTTTTGTAAATCCGGACACAGAGTACTGCATGTCCGACTCTGTGTCCGGATTATAAAACCCGGTTTCGCGGCGGAGAGCATAAAACGCTCACCGCCGCTCACGGCCGGACAGCTTTCTCACCCATTCAAATAAATGGGTGAGAAAGACTCCTGCAGGTTTCCGTCTCCTGTTCTGTTTTATGCAGGAAACGGAAATCTGAAGTATGGAGTGCCGGGCGCAGATGTGAACGAGCCCTAAGTCAAGTCAAATGATGTGTCAAATCTACTACAGAGCTGCATGCTATTTGATGGATTTGGCACATATGAGGGGTGTTTAATAAGGTATCTACTTGAACATGTTCTGTCAGTGTTAGAAAGCTGAGCTTGCCTGTGCAGGTTGAGACATATCTAGACATGCAACACACAGTAGCAGTTCAGTCAGATGAAAGCACTGGCAGTGACTGGATGCCAAGTACAGTACAGTGCAAGTCTACAAAGAAATGGAGTGTTTAGTGATGATGCAGCAGCGCTCAGTAATAGAAGAAAACTCCCCCTGTACGCCAAGATCCTCATTTCAATAAAGAATGAAAGTGCTTTTTTTAATGCATCCCTGGGGCTATGAAACATAAGAAAGGTATTGTTTTTATTCTGCTAACGGCATTTATAGCACAATGGGAGCGGTTTAAAGTAGCTGGGAGAAAAGACAGGCTCCCTTTAAGCCTGCAGTATGTCATGCATTGCTGCTGGGTAGACCTGTGTCTTCCAAACTTTGCAAAGTAAATGCTAAAAGCTGTGGGCAAGCCATAGCAAAAACCACCAAATTTTGCCACGGTGGCTTGAAGAAGAACATGTTGTAATATTTTTCTGAAAGAATTTCTATTGTGAATTCATCTTGAGTGGCTTTAGATAAAGGACTCATTCACGTTTGGCTCCCATGTTTTGTGTCCACAAAGGACTGGGTTTACAACGTGTGTTGTCCATGACTGATTCATTTTTAATGTCCAGAAACTTTTTGTAAAACAATTTGCAATACTTCTTGAAGAGCCCATGAAAAACAGAAAACTCATCGATAGCATCTATAATTTGTCCATGATTTTCATATGTCCATCAAGAATGCAAATTGCGCATGACAACAATTTACAAAGTCATGAATAAGGCCTCGTTCACATCTGCGTCGGTAATCTATTCCGAAGAGTCCGCATGGAGACCCACCCAAATGGACTACCAGACGCATTGGCAAGCAGTGTGCAGTGAAAGCACACGGATCCCATAAACTATAATGGGGTCCGTGTGCTTTCCGCGTGTTTTCCGCACGGAACTTGCGAACAGAAAAGTAGTTCACAATCTACTTTCTTGTCCACGACTTGTGCAGAAAGCACACGGACCCCATTATAGTATTTGGGGTCCATGTGCTTTCACTTTACACCACTTTCCAATGCATTTGGTAGTCTTGTTCAGATCTGTGTCGGTAATCCGTTCGGGGGAGTCCGCCTGGGGACCCCCCCGAACGGATTACCGTCACAGATCTGAACAAGGCCTAAAGCCTTAGACAACTGCTCAGAATCGCAAAGGGTTGGATGACGTAAATATAGATAATAAGAGGGGGTAGTCTTCAAGAGACCATGTTGTAGAGGTAGGCATTATTCATTGTGTTCACATTAATTCAACACAAGAACATGATATACGTATATTATTTGCAGAGTAGTTAATACCAAGGGAATGTACTTTATAGGAAATTCATGCACAGCTGATGGTCTCAAATTCCCAAAAATGTCAACTTATGTGTGTCCTTGATCAGTCTTTATTCCTCCCAACTGTTAATATCCACGGTATGATTTCTAAGGAAAACAAGTAACATATGTTGTATATTTTACATAAAAATGAAATGAGATTCTGATTTTAAACACTTTACCGTCTGTTCAAAATATACCCTTGATACAAGTTCTAAGATGAGTTTACTCTCTCTGTAGATGACTTTTATATTCAGCAAATGCGATCCAAAAGCATTAGCGGAATATTCAACATGATTGCCAACTAGCTTGTTTAGTCTGTTTGCTAGCCATATTTGTTATATGTATATCTGTAGCCAAAGACACATTAGCGGATCAGTACACAATACGTTTTTGTATCGTTGTATTACCACTAACATCATTATAGAAACACTTAACTCCTACATATACAGGTAGTTTGGGATTAAACATCACATGTTGATATACAATCCAGTTTTTATTAGTTTATAAAATATTTATTCTTTGTTTTCTTCTTTAAATTATATTCCAATTTGTATGTAGCTATTATTTGTTTTGTGGTACCGACTAGGATAATGAACATTTTTTATTAATGTTGGCAACAAATGATACCTGCCGACAGAGATCCATTTAAATTGTTCATGTAAAGTTTGCAGTTGCATGGAGATCACGCAGCTGAAGGAGAGGGGAGTAGGCTGTAAGTGACAGACTGACTCCCCATAGAGAAGGTAAACCTTGCCTTTCTCAGAATTGTTTTTTGGCGCGTTTTTTTTACACGTGTAAAAAATGTAATTGAATTCAATGGGAGTCTGATATTTACACATGTATTCTTTACATGTGTATTATGCAAAAATGAGCGCGCGTTTACTCCATGTGCACGGGCCCTAAGCCTGAAGCCCCACATTGCAAAAACACAGCCTTTTTCCAGTACCGGCAAAGTGGCTAATTCTGGCTAATCCCATCCACACATTGTAGAAAAAAAATCTGTCGTGGAAAAGCTGTGTTTTCAAAAACGTTTGTGTTGTGCTTTTCTATATTGGTATAATAGGGGAAGAAAGTCACAGAGAAAAACGTTTTTTGAACGGCACAGACAGCGTGAGGGGAACACATGGAAAATCTGTATAGCACACTGACCAGTCATACGGTCGTCTGCAAAGGGGCTAAAGCTGTATAAGGCTGAGGTCACACGTTGCAGAATGCAGCTAAAAACTCAGCGGAAAAAAACCACATTGGAGACCTTTGTTTGTTTCTCACAGCATTTTTCATTGAGTTTTTGCTGCATTTTTGTGTATGACACTAACCAAAATCTCATTCATTTTGCTGGATCTGTAAAACTTGGAATTTTTTTCCACTGTGTTTCTGCAACAGCCAAAAACATTGGATGAGGCCTCGTTCACATCTGCGTCGGCAATCTGTTCGGGGGAGTCCGCATGGGGACAGGCTTCCGAATGCATTTTCAAGCAGTGTGCAGTGAAAGCACATGGATCCCCATAGGCTATAATGGGGTGCGTGTGTTTGCCGCGAGATCTCCGCAGATCTAAGACGTATAAAAAGAATTCCACTTCTAGCCCGTACTGTAGCTTCTAGCTCTACCTAATGTATATACTGTGACAGGACAAGGGGAACAGTGGAATAACAAGTATACATTTCTCCCAGATTCCTGACATATACCTTATAAATGCAGCTGGGAAAGCTTGCAGTGAGAAAGCTATATTCCTTGCTGGAGGATTTTACCAACCCCCTGGTAAAAGGTCTGGCTGCTGGAGTAAGGAGAATTGGGTGTGTCTCTACTCCATTCAGCCACTTCAGTCTTTGACATGTGTGGGGTTAATTCCTTGAAACCTGAGGTTTGTGTATATAAAGGCCCCTTAGCACACAGGTATATGGCTCTCTGCTCCTGGTAAACCATGTGCAAGGAATACTGCTGTGAATTGTGTTTAGGGGGCTGCGTATTAGGCCCAGCTCTCTGTAGTTAGGAAAAAGAGCTTCACACAGAGATATGTGCCAACAAATCAGGTGAACTTTATTGGTAGCAAACGTTTTCGGTCTGAATAGACCTTCCTCAGGCTCTACAAATGATCAAAACACAAAAGAAAATCAAAAAAAGGGGATATAAACAACACATCCCCAGAAGAAATAAAGTGCATGACACCAAATCAACATGAACATAATTGCCATATTCACGAATAGAAAACACAAAATATATACAAAAATATATACAAAAAGAACCATGTGATGACTGGTACTAACATTATCAGAGATAGCTTCTTGGAAATATATAGAAACATCCGATTAAGGTGAGTAACATGTCAAAAAAGTGTAAACATGCTGCAATATGTAAAATCTCATTCGTATGCTACAATAGAAGGTAAATAAACAGTTGTCATATAAAATAAAATAAAACAAGAAAAAGAAGGACTGTATATGAACATCTCAGTACCTGTTCAATGTAGTAAAAGCTGTCACAGATGTTGGTCTGGAAATTTGGTATGAGGTAAAGTGCCTGGAATTGTATAGGGTACAAATTAGACCCAAAGTCAGACCAGAATAAATGATTTGATCTGTTTATTTACCTTCTATTGTAGCATGCGAATGAGATTTTACATATTGCAGCATGTTTACACTTTTTTGACATGTTACTCACCTTAATGGGATGTTTCTATATATTTCCAAGAAGCTATCTCTGATAATGCTAGTACCAGTCATCACATGGTTCTTTTTGTATATATTTTTGTATATATTTTGTATTTTCTATTCGTGAATATGGCAATTATGTTCATGTTGATTTGGTGTCATGCACTTTATTTCTTCTGGGGATGTGTTGTTTATATCCCCTTTTTTTGATTTTCTTTTGTGTTTTGATAATTTGTAGAGCCTGAGGAAGGTCTATTCAGACCGAAAACATTTGCTCTACCAATAAAGTTCACCTGATTTGTTGGCGCATATCTCTGTGTGAAGCTCTTTTTCCTATTGATACTGGGTGGGACCCTAGCTTCAACACTGGGACGAAGTCTGTATCCCTATCTACATTGAAGCTCTCTGTAGTTAGGTACCTGTGTTGAAGGTAGTAGCCGGAGGACTAGGAGTTTATTTTGTATTGCTATTGTTTTGTTTGCCTGAAAGCCCTAATAAAACTGCTGGCTGCGGCCTGTATACCACACTTGGCGGGACTGGACTCTGCAATCCCTGAGCTAATCCTGTTACAATGTGAAATACTATTTATATGAAAACATTAAAATATACATATATACCTGGAAGAAAAAGATGCTAAAATAAAAATGGCATAAAAATAAAGTGATATATGTCTCCCATTATAAATAAATAAATAAATAAAAAAATAAGCATGTTATTCTTCTCAATACCACGTGTACTAAATGAGCTAAAAATGTGAATGGTCATGATCAGTGGGAGTTGTCCCAACCAGAGGCATAGCGAGGGGTTCGGCACAGGGAGGGAAACATATCCAAGTGGGCCTCCTACCTGGTTATATCAATATCATTACTTTACTGTGCCCAGATTGTGGTATATACCGGCTCTACCTAGAGCTCCTCAGACGGTTTAAGTAAGTACATTACAGGAAAAATGTTTTGATTTACCAGTGATGTCTGACTGTAATCTTTCACATTTTTTGTCTCTTCCATCTGGACTGCTTCTTCTAGCTGCAACCTGTCTGTAAAGTTTGCAACAGAGGTATTGGGCTCCGTATCTTTCCAGACACCCGACCCACATATTTCCTTGCAAATCCCCATCCTGCAGCTACCTTAATTATAAAAAATATGATACAGAAATTCCCTGTAAACTAATGGCGGCTTTCCCATAGCTATAATTGTAACAGAAAGTCCGCGGAGGAAAACTCCACGAACTTTCTGTTTAAAGCGCTGCAGAAAGAACCGCAATGCGTTCACGCAGCGCTTTAGTGCTGCGGATACGGCCCGTGGGGCCTTATCCTAAAAGAGATTGTTCGGAATCAGAAATATTAATGCAGGCAGTAGGCCAGGGTTATAAATAAAATGCCATGGTGCTTTACATTTGGGGGTTACATACAATACACAAAATATACAGGTACATATCATACTAACAGTGATCGGCTGGCACAGTGGGGTAGAGGGCCTACAATCTATGAAGGGCTTACAATTAGAGATGAGCGAACACTAAAATGTTCGAGGTTCGAAATTCGATTCGAACAGCCGCTCACTGTTCGAGTGTTCGAATGGGTTTCGAACCCCATTATAGTCTATGGGGAACATAAACTCGTTAAGGGGGAAACCCAAATTCGTGTCTGGAGGGTCACCAAGTCCACTATGACACCCCAGGAAATGATACCAACACCCTGGAATGACACTGGGACAGCAGGGGAAGCATGTCTGGGGGCATAAAAGTCACTTTATTTCATGGAAATCCCTGTCAGTTTGCGATTTTCGCAAGCTAACTTTTCCCCATAGAAATGCATTGGCCAGTGCTGATTGGCCAGAGTACGGAACTCGACCAATCAGCGCTGGCTCTGCTGGAGGAGGCGGAGTCTAAGATAGCTCCACACCAGTCTCCATTCAGGTCCGACCTTAGACTCCGCCTCCTCCGGCAGAGCCAGCGCTGATTGGCCGAAGGCTGGCCAATGCATTCCTATGCGAATGCAGACTTAGCAGTGCTGAGTCAGTTTTGCTCAACTACACATCTGATGCACACTCGGCACTGCTACATCAGATGTAGCAATCTGATGTAGCAGAGCCGAGGGTGCACTAGAACCCCTGTGCAAACTCAGTTCACGCTAATAGAATGCATTGGCCAGCGCTGATTGGCCAATGCATTCTATTAGCCCGATGAAGTAGAGCTGAATGTGTGTGCTAAGCACACACATTCAGCACTGCTTCATCAAGCCAATACAATGCATTAGCCAGTGCTGATTGGCCAGAGTACGGAATTCGGCCAATCAGCGCTGGCCAATGCATTCTATTAGCCCGATGAAGTAGAGCTGAATGTGTGTGCTAAGCACACACATTCAGCACTGCTTCATCAAGCCAATACAATGCATTAGCCAGTGCTGATTGGCCAGAGTACGGAATTCGGCCAATCAGCGCTGGCTCTGCTGGAGGAGGCGGAGTCTAAGGTCGCTCCACACCAGTCTCCATTCAGGTCCGACCTTAGACTCCGCCTCCTCCGGCAGAGCCAGCGCTGATTGGCCGAAGGCTGGCCAATGCATTCCTATGCGAATGCAGACTTAGCAGTGCTGAGTCAGTTTTGCTCAACTACACATCTGATGCACACTCGGCACTGCTACATCAGATGTAGCAATCTGATGTAGCAGAGCCGAGGGTGCACTAGAACCCCTGTGCAAACTCAGTTCACGCTAATAGAATGCATTGGCCAGCGCTGATTGGCCAATGCATTCTATTAGCCCGATGAAGTAGAGCTGAATGTGTGTGCTAAGCACACACATTCAGCACTGCTTCATCAAGCCAATACAATGCATTAGCCAGTGCTGATTGGCCAGAGTACGGAATTCGGCCAATCAGCGCTGGCCAATGCATTCTATTAGCCCGATGAAGTAGAGCTGAATGTGTGTGCTAAGCACACACATTCAGCACTGCTTCATCAAGCCAATACAATGCATTAGCCAGTGCTGATTGGCCAGAGTACGGAATTCGGCCAATCAGCGCTGGCTCTGCTGGAGGAGGCGGAGTCTAAGGTCGCTCCACACCAGTCTCCATTCAGGTCCGACCTTAGACTCCGCCTCCTCCGGCAGAGCCAGCGCTGATTGGCCGAAGGCTGGCCAATGCATTCCTATGCGAATGCAGACTTAGCAGTGCTGAGTCAGTTTTGCTCAACTACACATCTGATGCACACTCGGCACTGCTACATCAGATGTAGCAATCTGATGTAGCAGAGCCGAGGGTGCACTAGAACCCCTGTGCAAACTCAGTTCACGCTAATAGAATGCATTGGCCAGCGCTGATTGGCCAATGCATTCTATTAGCCCGATGAAGTAGAGCTGAATGTGTGTGCTAAGCACACACATTCAGCTCTACTTCATCGGGCTAATAGAATGCATTGGCCAGCGCTGATTGGCCAGAGTACGGAACTCGACCAATCAGCGCTGGCTCTGCTGGAGGAGGCGGAGTCTAAGATCGCTCCACACCAGTCTCCATTCAGGTCCGACCTTAGACTCCGCCTCCTCCAGCAGAGCCAGCGCTGATTGGCCGAATTCCGTACTCTGGCCAATCAGCACTGGCTAATGCATTGTATTGGCTTGATGAAGCAGTGCTGAATGTGTGTGCTTAGCACACACATTCAGCTCTACTTCATCGGGCTAATAGAATGCATTGGCCAATCAGCGCTGGCCAATGCATTCTATTAGCGTGAACTGAGTTTGCACAGGGGTTCTAGTGCACCCTCGGCTCTGCTACATCAGATTGCTACATCTGATGTAGCAGTGCCGAGTGTGCATCAGATGTGTAGTTGAGCAAAACTGACTCAGCACTGCTAAGTATGCATTCGCATAGGAATGCATTGGCCAGCCTTCGGCCAATCAGCGCTGGCTCTGCCGGAGGAGGCGGAGTCTAAGGTCGGACCTGAATGGAGACTGGTGTGGAGCGACCTTAGACTCCGCCTCCTCCAGCAGAGCCAGCGCTGATTGGCCGAATTCCGTACTCTGGCCAATCAGCACTGGCTAATGCATTGTATTGGCTTGATGAAGCAGTGCTGAATGTGTGTGCTTAGCACACACATTCAGCTCTACTTCATCGGGCTAATAGAATGCATTGGCCAATCAGCGCTGGCCAATGCATTCTATTAGCGTGAACTGAGTTTGCACAGGGGTTCTAGTGCACCCTCGGCTCTGCTACATCAGATTGCTACATCTGATGTAGCAGTGCCGAGTGTGCATCAGATGTGTAGTTGAGCAAAACTGACTCAGCACTGCTAAGTCTCTGCATTCGCATAGGAATGCATTGGCCAGCCTTCGGCCAATCAGCGCTGGCTCTGCCGGAGGAGGCGGAGTCTAAGGTCGGACCTGAATGGAGACTGGTGTGGAGCGATCTTAGACTCCGCCTCCTCCAGCAGAGCCAGCGCTGATTGGTCGAGTTCCGTACTCTGGCCAATCAGCGCTGGCCAATGCATTCTATTAGCCCGATGAAGTAGAGCTGAATGTGTGTGCTTAGCACACACATTCAGCTCTACTTCATCAGGCTAATAGAATACATTGGCCAATCAGCGCTGGCCAATGCATTCTATTAGCTTGATGAAGCAGAGTGTGCACAAGGGTTCAAGCGCACCCTCGGCTCTGATGTAGCAGAGCTGAGGGTGCACAAGGGTTCAAGTGCACCCTCGGCTCTCCTACATCAGAGCCGAGGGTGCGCTTGAACCCTTGTGCAGCCTCGGCTCTGCTACATCAGAGCCGAGGGTGCGCTTGAACCCTTGTGCACACTCTGCTTCATCAAGCTAATAGAATGCATTGGCCAGCACTGATTGGCCAGAGTACGGAATTCGGCCAATCAGCGCTGGCCAATGCATCCCTATGGGAAAAAGTTTATCTCACAAAAATCACAATTACACACCCGATAGAGCCCCAAAAAGTTATTTTTAATAACATTCCCCCCTAAATAAAGGTTATCCCTAGCTATCCCTGCCTGTACAGCTATCCCTGTCTCATAGTCACAAAGTTCACATTCTCATATGACCCGGATTTGAAATCCACTATTCGTCTAAAATGGAGGTCACCTGATTTCGGCAGCCAATGACTTTTTCCAATTTTTTTCAATGCCCCCAGTGTCGTAGTTCCTGTCCCACCTCCCCTGCGCTGTTATTGGTGCAAAAAAGGCGCCAGGGAAGGTGGGAGGGGAATCGAATTTTGGCGCACTTTACCACGTGGTGTTCGATTCGATTCGAACATGGCGAACACCCTGATATCCGATCGAACATGTGTTCGATAGAACACTGTTCGCTCATCTCTACTTACAATCTATGAGTACTCTTGTATGCTCACTTAAATCAATATTTCCTCAGTTAATAATGTCCCCTGTGCCCCCCTAATAATACTCCTGTATGCCCACTTACATCAATAATGTCTCAGGTAATAAAGCCCCTGCGCCAACTAATTAATAATTCTCCTGAATACCCCCTTGAACGTGTTGCCCAGGAAATATAGAACTGGGGAAGGCCAAAAAAAAAAAAATACTAGCATAATAATAGTAAATGTTATTTATATAGCGCCAACATATTCCGCATGTCGCCAGCACTCCAGTGTCCCCTGTTACAGTCCGGTCCGGCGTCGGCCAGGGACTTGTTCTGGCAGATGTCCTTGCTGCATGTGACTGCTGAGTAGGTTTGAGCGATCTGGATCGTAAAAGATCGGATTCCAATCGGCAATCAAGTAAATTTCACGATCGCGATCGAAATTCCGATCCTGATCTAACATGTCTAACTGACATGTTGCGATTTACAAAAACACAGGTGTTTTTGAAATTGCAGCATTTCCAATGCAGATTTTTTTCTGCAATTTGTAAACAGGATTACCCAGAATCCCATTCACTTTGCATTTACTGTAAAATGCCAATTTTTTTGCTGCTGGGGAACCACAGCATTTATGCCACATGGGACCCGGCCTTAAAAGTAGCTATATTGAGTACACTAATATTCTCCTTTTTATTGCTGTGCTAGGGTGGCTATCTGCTAATTGTACAAGTTCCAGTGTTATGGGAAGAAACAGCACTATTCATATATAAGATAAGAGAATCCTTTAATAGTCCCACATTGGGGAAATTTCAGCATGTTACAGCAGCATAGTAATACAGATACAGGATAATACACAGTAATATATTACAGACGTAGACACACATATGCTGAGAAGAGAAGATACTGTATACTAGGAGTCCATAGCAGCTAAGGAAAAAAAAATGGAAGAGAAAGAGGAAGACTTCATGGTCATCGTCATAATCATTAGTTCTCTGCGCAGAGTGATCTTCGCTTGGTTTGATGTAGATTATACAGCCTGGTCGCGGTTGGAAGGAAGGACCTGCGATAGCGCTCCTTCTCACACTTGGGGTGAAGCAGACGGTCACTTACAGTGCTGTCAAGTCCCATTAAGGTCCCATACATGGGGTGAAGCGAAAGAGGGACCGTCCTCCTTGTGGAAGATGAAAGGAAAACCACGCTCGCCCAGGTACAGTGAAAAGACTTTATTTTCACTGTACCTGGGCGAGTGCAGTTTTCCTTTCATCTTCCACAAGGAGGACGGTCCCTCTTTCGCTTCATTGCTTTGACGTCTTGCAGGCGTTCCTTCCAGCGGCTGCCCGTGTCCCTGTTGCTTCCAATATTATACGTCATAGAGTTGTTGTGTCACACACAACTCTTCCAGGTGAGCGGCCAATTTTCACCCATCATTTCTACACATTGGTCGGCTCAGTGCCCCTCTCTCTCTGTATTTTGCCATACATGGGGTGGGATTTATTCTCCCGCATGGAGGTCACCACGGACAGTATCCTTTTGTCACCCACCACCTGTACTGGGTCCAAGGGGCTCCCCAGGACAGAGATGGCCCTTCTGATCAGCCTGTCAAGTCTATTTCTGTCCTTGGTTGATATACTGCTCCCCCAGTAGGCCACACCGAAAAAGATGGCTGATTAAACCACAGAGTTGAAGAAGGCCCTAAGAAGTGTCCCCTGGACTCCGAAGGCCCTCAGCCTCCTGAGCAGGTAGAGTCTGCTGTGGCCCTTTCTGTGCAGCACCTCTAGGTGATCAGTCCAGTCTAGTTTATTATTGAGGAGCACACCCAGATACTTATAGGTCCTGACTATCTCAATACATGTTCCTTGGATCTCGAACGGAGTCGGAGCACCTCTCTGTTTACTAAAGTCCACCACCATCTCCTTGGTCTTCCCAGCATTAATCCTGAGCTGGTTCTGCTGGCACCATTCAACAAAATCCCGGTTTTAGTCTCTGTATTCCCTATTGTCGCCATCAGTGATAAGGCCTACTATAGCAGAGTCATCTGTAAGTAACAACTGGATGAGTTGTGCCTAAAGTCACCAGTGTACAGTGTGAAGAGAAATGGGGCAAAAACTGTACCTTGTGGTGCCCCCGTACTACAGATCACAGTGTCAGACACACCGTCCTGTATAGAAAGAACTTAAATAAACAGAATCTCTGACACTGACCTCTCAGCATTGAATCATTTCGGTAGTAAATGAAACATTGCAGAATTACTGAGGGCTCGTACCCCTGATCAGATTAACTTTTTAGGTTCTTCATATTTATCCAAACTAAACTTAGCCATGACAGCAAGGTTAATAATACATGATAGATGCACAATTTATAATCCAAAGTCTGTAAGTAAACAGATGCACGAAGCAATCTAACCAAGAAACCAAAGGGAATTTTTTTTCTTCTAATTTCTAGCACTTATGATGCAGAACAGAAAGCTTTTTCATCTCTAATGGATCCAGGAAATAAAACAGCGAACCTCAAAAGTCCCCTTAACAGGATTACAATATGTAAACAGAAAGGACGCTATTGGATATGGAAAATGGCTCAATCCAAAGAATAGCTCAGGAACAACATATCAATGGAAAAAAAAATTTCATCAGTGAATTAAATAAGCAAGAAGGAGAAATCCCAGCTTTCCTGCTCCTCCGCTGTCAATCAATATTTATCTGTATGTAGCGCACCTGCCAGAACAAAGAGAAAGATATTTCTTTGTAGCAATTAGATGTCTATGAAAACAAATAGAACCTTATCCCCAAAACTGTCCATAATTGAAATGATAAATTGAATTAATGTCACTGTTTAATGGCAATATGTACATTCTCCACTTGTTCTATTCATTAGCGTCCTAACAAAGAAATCCACTGTTTAAAAATATCTGCTTCGTACATTAACAGCCTCCTGCCTGAAGGTCCTTGTGGCTCCTCATACATTAAAGATGTGCAAGCTTCTGGGGCAAAACCATTCTGGACAGTGGGAATATTACAAGTATGAAGACCTGATATAGGGGGGTGAAAATCACATGTTCAAACACAATTCCTAGGCAAGCACTTAAAGGGGTTGTGTAGGGTTAATCTTTTTTATGGCCTATGCTCAGAATAAGCCATAAATACCTCAAACCTCATATTACAGAAACACAACGTCTTTGGCTACCATAGAAAAAAAAATCATGTTCTACAAAACCAGCAAAGTGAATGAAATGTAATCAAATTTACCTCATCCGCACACGACAGGAAAAAAAGATGTGGAACAGCCACAAACGCTAAAATGCGTGAGCTTCTAAAAACATGGCCGGTTACTTTCAGCTGCGCAATCGAGAGAAAGTGCGGGGAAAATGCATCAAAAGCGCAATAAAAAATGCTGTGGAAAAAATACATTGAGATTCGCCGCTATTTATTCCACAGGGTTTTTCAGCTGCGTCTCGCTGTTGGGCTTCATCCTGATCATCTCAATATACTGTGTACTTATATATATATACAATATACTGTGTAATATACGTTGGCTCAGTGGTTAGCACTGCAGCCTTGCAGCACTGGAGTCCTGGGTTCGAATCCTGCCAGGAACAACATCCGCAAGGAGTTTGTATGTTTGCGTGGATTTCTTCCCATATTCCAAAAAGACATACTGATAGGGGAAAAAAATGTACATTGTGAGCCCTATATGGGGCTTGAAATCTCTCTCTCTCTCTCTCTCTCTCTCTCTCTCTCTCTCTCTCTCTCTCTCTCTCTCTCTATATATATATATATATATATATATATATATATATATACACTCACCGGCCAGTTTATTAGGTACACCTGTCCAACTGCTCGTTAACACTTAATTTCTAATCAGCCAATCACATGGCGGCAACTCAGTGCATTTAGGCATGTAGACATGGTCAAGACAATCTCCTGCAGTTCAAACCGAGCATCAGTATGGGGAAGAAAGGTGATTTGAGTGCCTTTGAACGTGGCATGGTTGTTGGTGCCAGAAGGGCTGGTCTGAGTATTTCAGAAACTGCTGATCTACTGGGATTTTCACGCACAACCATCTCTAGGGTTTACAGAGAATGGTCCGAAAAAGAAAAAACATCCAGTGAGCGGCAGTTCTGTGGGCGGAAATGCGTTGTTGATGCCAGAGGTCAGAGGAGAATGGCCAGACTGGTTCGAGCTGATAGAAAGGCAACAGTGACTCAAATAGCCACCCGTTACAACCAAGGTAGCCAGAAGAGCATCTCTGAACGCACAGTACGTCGAACTTTGAGGCAGATGGGCTACAGCAGCAGAAGACCAGACCGGGTGCCACTCCTTTCAGCTAAAAACAGGAAACTGAGGCTACAATTTGCACAAGCTCATCGAAATTGGACAATTGAAGATTGGAAAAACGTTGCCTGGTCTGATAAGTCTCGATTTCTGCTGCGACATTCGGATGGTAGGGTCAGAATTTGGCGTCAACAACATGAAAGCATGGATCCATCCTGCCTTGTATCAACGGTTCAGGCTGGTGGTGGTGGTGTCATGGTGTGGGGAATATTTTCTTGGCACTCTTTGTGCCCCTTGGTACCAATTGAGCATCGTTGCAACGCCAAAGCCTACCTGAGTATTGTTGCTGACCATGTCCATCCCTTTATGACCACAATGTACCCAACATCTGATGGCTACTTTCAGCAGGATAATGCGCCATGTCATAAAGCTGGAATCATCTCAGACTGGTTTCTTGAACATGACAATGAGTTCACTGTACTCCAATGGCCTCCACAGTCACCAGATCTCAATCCAATAGAGCATCTTTGGGATGTGGTGGAACGGGAGATTCGCATCATGGATGTGCAGCCGACAAATCTGCGGCAACTGTGTAATGCCATCATGTCAATATGGACCAAAATCTCTGAGGAATGCTTCCAGCACCTTGTTGAATCTATGCCACAAAGAATTCAGGCAGTTCTGAAGGCAAAAGGGGGTCCAACCCGTTACTAGCATGGTGTACCTAATAAAGTGGCTGGTGAGTGTATATATACTGTGTACTACACTATAAGGCTAAGGCCCCATGTAGCATCCCGCAGAAAAAAATGCTGTGGAAAAACCCCAGCGACAACACATCAGTTTTTCCCACAGCACTTATTGTAGAAACTCCGCAGAGGTTTCCTCTGTGGACTTTCTGCTTCCATTATACCTATAGGGGAACCGCCAGTGTTTATGTAGGTATAAGTGACATGCTGCAATTTCCAAAACCACAACAGTTTTGGAAATTGCAGTGTGTCCACTGCGTGTAGGAGGGGGAGGAAGGAAGTCCGGGCAGCACAGCAGGTCCTCACAGGAAAGCAGCCATAGCTGCAGCAGGTCATTGAGAGGATTACGAGCAGCCATTATAGCTGATGCTGAAGCTGCACACGTGTCCTCTGATATATGCTTTCCCTATATATCGGGAGGACACTATCTGCAGCTTCAGCATCAGCTAATGGGGGCCCGTGTGTGTTGAGGCAAATACAGATGCATTGGTCAGGTGCTCGTTTGGGGGCCCCTGACCAATGTATCTGCATTAGTACAATAAGGACTTAACAGTCGGGGCTTGGGGCCCACCAGGGGATTCACCGGTTCCCCGATGGGCCAGTCCGACCCTGGTTCCATGTGAAGGCTGTTATTTAGATTTTTTTCAGTGCCTAGGAATATAAATTTTGCAAGGTATAGGATTTTTTCCTTAAAATATAAAATGCACTTCTCGATCTTTACTTCTTAACAGAATGCCTTTTATTTTGAGGTCCACTATATAAACTTGTTTCCCATAGGTTTTAGGTGTAACATATTTCACACAAACACAATTTTAGCTGTCAGACTTTTAGAGAATTTCTTCATGCTTGACCATTTCAGAAAATAATTTTGACTTCTACAAATTATCTCAATAGGTTTCTATAAATTACATGGATGGCAAACAGGTGGCTGATCACTGAACTGAAAACACTTCTAATGAAGGTGTTCTGGCCGTAGAATCTAAGAAATGTATGAATTATTTTGAGTGAATTTGAAATATTTAATTTGCTTCAGAACAAAGAAATCATCTGATATTGTAGGAGTTATGATAGATGCAAACTGACTACCTTGTTCAGGTAGTATAATGACCCCATTCAATGTCCAAATAACTATGTCATATTGCCCCTTATAGTACCCAAGTACAGGGACATCAATCATAGAACCTCTGAATAATGATGGCAGCTCTATCAGAGACCATCTAAAGACCCAGTCCTAACATATAATATAGTACAATTAATTACAATTAATGCCCATATTTGATATACAGTAATAATCAATAAAGTACCCAGTATCCATGTAGTTACATTGCCATGATAACAATGCGGGTCATAAAACTCATATGACAATTTCAGTCATAGTCCACATATAATATTTGCCAAAAAAAACTCTCATATTGGGCCAGAGAACAGAATAGTATTGTTACTCACAGTGCACAGTAATAGGGCAAAAGACAATACCCCAATAATCTTGACACTGCTAATGCCCTTGTAGTAGCGCCAACCCCAATACTCATGTAGTAAATCCATTAAATGTTCTTTTACAGTAGATCCAATGGGCATATCTAAAATAGTCATAGATACAGAGAGCCAGTGCTCATAACACTTTTTCATAATTCCTGCGACATTTCTGGGGGATTATACTGTATAAAATTTCCTTCATCTTTTACAACATAGTTATTTCATTTATAATGATATACAGTATACACATATATATATCTTTTTACTTTTTTTTTTTTTTTTAAAGAACTTAAAATAGCATTCATGGCTAAGTTCACTACCAAGCATCTGTTACTGTGAAATATGTGGTACAGTATATGTGTCGCTTTGTACTGACAAACCGACATGTGTTTTTAAAAGTTTAACATTATAAGTGCAATGTGTTCGAAGACATTAGATGTGATAAAGAACAAAAAAGTAGTCTAGAACCTATTTTGCCTTCTTTTCTATAAGCCCAATTAATACACAAATAAAATCTATGTCAGCTAGGTCTAATAACTAGAGATGAGCGAACACTAAAATGTTCGAGGTTCGAAATTCGATTCGAACAGCCGCTCAATGTTCGTGTGTTCGAACGGGTTTCGAACCCCATTATAGTCTATGGGGAACAGATACTCGTTAAGGGGGAAACCCAAATCCGTGTCTGGAGGGTCACCAAGTCCACTATGACACCCCAGGAAATGATGCCAACACCTCTGGAATGACACTGGGACAGCAGGGGAAGCATGTCTGGGGGCATCTAACACACCAAAGACCCTCTATTACCCCAACATCACAGCCTAACAACTACACACTTTACACACTCAATACCACCTCTCTGACAGTAGGAAAACACCTTGAAACATGTGTATTTGGCACTTGCAGTGAGGAGAGCTTGTCACCAGCAGTGAATTTGGCCCTTGTAGTAAGTTGAGGTTGGCACCAACATTTGTTTTGAAAATCAGGGTGGATTGAGCCTCTAACCAGCAGAGTTTGGGCAAATTCATGGTGGAGGGAGCCTCTAAAAACCCCAGTTTGGACCAATTCATGCTGGAGGGAGCCTCTAAAAACCCCAGTTTGGACCAATTCATGGTGGAGGGAGCCTCTAAAAACCCCAGTTTGGACCAATTCATGATGGAGGGAGCCTCTAAACAGCCCAGTTTGGGCAAATTCATGGTGGAGGGAGCCTCTAAAAACCCCCAGTTTGGACCAATTCATGGTGGAGGGAGCCTCTAAACAGCCCAGTTTGGGCAAATTCATGGTGGAGGGAGCCTCTAAAAACCCCAGTTTGGACCAATTCATGATGGAGGGAGCCTCTAAACAGCCCAGTTTGGACCAATTCATGGTGGAGGGAGCCTCTAAAAACCCCAGTTTGGACCAATACATGGTGGAGGGAGCCTCTGAACAGCCCAGTTTGGACCAATTCATGGTGGAGGGAGCCTCTAAACAGCCCAGTTTGGACCAATTCATGGTGGAGGGAGCCTCTAAAAACCCCAGTTTGGACCAATTCATGGTGGAGGGAGCCTCTAAACAGCCCAGTTTGGACCAATTCATGGTGGAGGGAGCCTCTAAAAACCCCAGTTTGGACCAATTCATGGTGGAGGGAGCCTCTAAACAGCCCAGTTTGGGCAAATTCATGGTGGAGGGAGCTTCTAAACAGCCCAGTTTGGGCAAATTCATGGTGGAGGGAGCCTCTAACCAGCCCAGTTTGAACCAATTCATGGTGGAGGGAGCCTCTAAAAACCCCAGTTTGGACCAATTCATGGTGGAGGGAGCCTATAAACAGCCCAGTTTGGACCAATTCATGGTGGAGGGAGCCTCTAAAAACCCCAGTTTGGACCAATTCATGGTGGAGGGAGCCTCTAAACAGCCCAGTTTGGGCAAATTCATGGTGGAGGGAGCCTCTAACCAGCCCAGTTTGGACCAATTCATGGTGGAGGGAGCCTCTAAAAACCCCAGTTTGGACCAATTCATGGTGGAGGGAGCCTCTAAACAGCCCAGTTTGGGCAAATTCATGGTGGAGGGAGCCTCTAAACAGCCCAGTTTGTACCAATTCATGGTGGAGGGAGCCTCTAAAAACCCCAGTTTGGACCAATTCATGGTGGAGGGAGCCTCTAAAAACCCCAGTTTGGACCAATTCATGGTGGAGGGAGCCTCTAAAAACCCCAGTTTGGACCAATTCATGGTGGAGGGAGCCTCTAAAAACCCCAGTTTGGGCAAATTCATGGTGGAGGGAGCCTCTAAACAGCCCAGTTTGGGCAAATTCATGGTGGAGGGAGCCTCTAACCAGCCCAGTTTGGACCAATTCATGGTGGAGGGAGCCTCTAAAAACCCCAGTTTGGACCAATTCATGGTGGAGGGAGCCTCTAAACAGCCCAGTTTGGACCAATTCATGGTGGAGGGAGCCTCTAAACAGCCCAGTTTGGGCAAATTCATGGTGGAGGGAGCCTCTAAACAGCCCAGTTTGGGCAAATTCATGGTGGAGGGAGCCTCTAACCAGCCCAGTTTGGACCAATTCATGGTGGAGGGAGCCTCTAAAAACCCCAGTTTGGACCAATTCATGGTGGAGGGAGCCTCTAAAAACCCCAGTTTGGACCAATTCATGATGGAGGGAGCCTCTAAACAGCCCAGTTTGGGCAAATTCATGGTGGAGGGAGCCTCTAAAAACCCCCAGTTTGGACCAATTCATGGTGGAGGGAGCCTCTAAACAGCCCAGTTTGGACCAATTCATGGTGGAGGGAGCCTCTAAAAACCCCAGTTTGGACCAATACATGGTGGAGGGAGCCTCTGAACAGCCCAGTTTGGACCAATTCATGGTGGAGGGAGCCTCTAAACAGCCCAGTTTGGGCAAATTCATGGTGGAGGGAGCCTCTAACCAGCCCAGTTTGGACCAATTCATGGTGGAGGGAGCCTCTAAAAACCCCAGTTTGGACCAATTCATGGTGGAGGGAGCCTCTAAACAGCCCAGTTTGGACCAATTCATGGTGGAGGGAGCCTCTAAAAACCCCAGTTTGGACCAATTCATGGTGGAGGGAGCCTCTAAACAGCCCAGTTTGGGCAAATTCATGGTGGAGGGAGCCTCTAAACAGCCCAGTTTGGGCAAATTCATGGTGGAGGGAGCCTCTAACCAGCCCAGTTTGGACCAATTCATGGTGGAGGGAGCCTCTAAAAACCCCAGTTTGGACCAATTCATGGTGGAGGGAGCCTATAAACAGCCCAGTTTGGACCAATTCATGGTGGAGGGAGCCTCTAAAAACCCCAGTTTGGACCAATTCATGGTGGAGGGAGCCTCTAAACAGCCCAGTTTGGGCAAATTCATGGTGGAGGGAGCCTCTAAAAACCCCAGTTTGGACCAATTCATGGTGGAGGGAGCCTCTAAACAGCCCAGTTTGGACCAATTCATGGTGGAGGGAGCCTCTAAAAACCCCAGTTTGGACCAATTCATGGTGGAGGGAGCCTCTAAACAGCCCAGTTTGGGCAAATTCATGGTGGAGGGAGCCTCTAAACAGCCCAGTTTGGGCAAATTCATGGTGGAGGGAGCCTCTAACCAGCCCAGTTTGGACCAATTCATGGTGGAGGGAGCCTCTAAAAACCCCAGTTTGGACCAATTCATGGTGGAGGGAGCCTCTAAACAGCCCAGTTTGGGCAAATTCATGGTGGAGGGAGCCTCTAAACAGCCCAGTTTGGGCAAATTCATGGTGGAGGGAGCCTCTAAACAGCCCAGTTTGGACCAATTCATGGTGGAGGGAGCCTCTAAAAACCCCAGTTTGGACCAATTCATGGTGGAGGGAGCCTATAAACAGCCCAGTTTGGACCAATTCATGGTGGAGGGAGCCTCTAAAAACCCCAGTTTGGACCAATTCATGGTGGAGGGAGCCTCTAAACAGCCCAGTTTGGACCAATTCATGGTGGAGGGAGCCTCTAAAAACCCCAGTTTGGACCAATTCATGGTGGAGGGAGCCTCTAAACAGCCCAGTTTGGGCAAATTCATGGTGGAGGGAGCCTCTAAACAGCCCAGTTTGGGCAAATTCATGGTGGAGGGAGCCTCTAACCAGCCCAGTTTGGACCAATTCATGGTGGAGGGAGCCTCTAAAAACCCCAGTTTGGACCAATTCATGGTGGAGGGAGCCTCTAAACAGCCCAGTTTGGACCAATTCATGGTGGAGGGAGCCTCTAAAAACCCCAGTTTGGACCAATTCATGGTGGAGGGAGCCTCTAAACAGCCCAGTTTGGGCAAATTCATGGTGGAGGGAGCCTCTAAACAGCCCAGTTTGGGCAAATTCATGGTGGAGGGAGCCTCTAACCAGCCCAGTTTGGACCAATTCATGGTGGAGGGAGCCTCTAAAAACCCCAGTTTGGACCAATTCATGGTGGAGGGAGCCTCTAAACAGCCCAGTTTGGACCAATTCATGGTGGAGGGAGCCTCTAACCAGCAGAGTTGGTGGAAATCAGGGTGGAGGGAGCCTCTAACCAGCAGAGTTGTGGGAAAGCAGGGTGGAGGGAGCCTCTAACCAGCAGAGTTGGTGGAAATCAGGGTGGAGGGAGCCTCTAACCAGCAGAGTTGTGGGAAAGCAGGGTGGAGGGAGCCTCTAACCAGCAGAGTTGTGGGAAAGCAGGGTGGAGGGAGCCTCTAACCAGCAGAGTTGTGGGAAAGCAGGGTGGAGGGAGCCTCTAACCAGCAGAGTTGGTGGAAATCAGGGTGGAGGGAGCCTCTAACCAGCAGAGTTGGGGGAAATCAGGGTGGAGGGAGCCTAGTATTAGCAGAATTGTGCAACGCTTATGGTGGATGAGTATGAGGATGCGGAGGAATTGGAGAGATTGAGTACAGACATGGAGTTTCATGTTGGGGTGCTTTACACAGGTGGGCACAAAAATGAAGGCTCTATCCAGTGGTGGTTCATTTTTATCAAAGTGAGCCGGTCGGCACTCTCAGCTGACAGACGGGTGCGCTTGTCAGTGATGATGCCACCGGCTGCACTGAACACCCTCTCAGATAGGATGCTGGCGGCAGGACAGGACAGCACCTCCAAGGCATATAGGGCAAGTTCAAGCCACAGGTCCAACTTCGACACCCAATACGTGTAGGGCGCAGAGGGGTCGGAGAGGACAGGGCTGTGGTCGGAAAGGTATTCCCGCAACATGCGCCTATACTTCTCACGCCTGGTGACACTAGGACCCTCCGTGGCGGCACTTTGGCGAGGGGGTGCCATCAAGGTGTCCCAGACCTTAGACAGTGTGCCCCTCGTTTGTGTGGACCGGTGAGAACTTGGTTGCCTACTGGAGGAACTGCCCTCCCTGCCGCCAACGTCACATGCTGGAAACATCTCCATCATATTCTGCACCAATTGCCTGTGGCAAGCATTGATGCGATTGGCCCTCCCCTCTACCGGAATAAAAGAGGAGATGTTGTTTTTATACCGGGGGTCAAGGATAGCAAAGATCCAGTACTGGTTGTCCTCCATGATTTTGACAATACGCTTGTCGGTTGTAAAGCACCCCAACATGAACTCAGCCAACAGAAATGTTGAGTTCCAGCGTGTGGGGACGTCGCACAAAAGCCGGTGTTGTGGCACATGCAGGCGTTGCTGGAGAGATTTTAAGCTAGCAGCGGCTACTGTCGACTTGCGAAAGTGGGCGCACATGCGCCGCACTTTCACCAGTAGCTCTGGAACATTGGGGTAGCTCTTTAGGAAACGTTGCACCACTAGGTTGAAGACGTGGGCCAGGCATGGAACATGTTGGAGTCCGGCAAGCTCCAGAGCTGCTACCAGGTTCCGGCCGTTATCACAAACGACCATGCCTGGGCCCAGGTGCAGCGGCTCAAACCATATTGCCGTCTCATCGAGGAGGGCATCCCTCACCTCGGAGGCAGTGTGCTGTCTGTCCCCCAAGCTGATCAGCTTCAGCACAGCCTGCTGACGTCTACCAACGCCAGTGCTGCAACGTTTCCAACTCGTAGCTGGGGTCAATCTAACAGCGGAGGAGGAGGCGGTGGCGGAGGAGGAGGCGGTGGCGGAGGAGGAGGTGGTAGAGGAGGAGGAGGAGGGGGGTGTTCTTCTCGTGTCCCTGCCAGGAATGTTAGGTGGGGAGACGAGGTACACCGGGCCAGTTTGGGAAGCAGTCCCAGCCTCAATTACATTCACCCAGTGTGCCGTCAGTGAAATGTAGCGTCCCTGTCCGCATGCACTTGTCCACGCGTCGGTGGTCAAGTGGACCTTTGTGCAAAGCGCGGAACTAAGGGCCCGCCTGATGTTGAGTGACACGTGCTGGTGCAAGGCGGGGACGGCACACCGGGAGAAGTAGTGACGGCTAGGGACGGCATAGCGAGGTGCCGCAGTTGCCATCAGGTCCAGGAAAGCGGGAGTTTCAACAAGCCGGAACGCCAACATCTCCTGGGCCAGCAGTTTAGCGATGTTGGCATTCAAGGTTTGCGCGTGTGGGTGGTTAGCAGTGTATTTCTGCCGCCGCTCCAATGTCTGAGAGATGATGGGTTGTTGTAAAGAAGCGCCTGATGGTGCCTTTGATGGTGCAGGAGAAGGAGATAAGAAAGGAACAGGGGAGGATGAAGGAGAAGTCAACAAAGTGGCGGAGGCAGATGAAGTGGTGTCCTGGCTCGTCCTCTGGAGTGCATCGCCAGCACAGTCAGCAGTGGCAGTGGCAGAGGCAGAGGCAGTGGCAGAGGCAGTGGCAGTGGCGTGAACGGCAGGCGGCCTTTGTCCTGCCGTTGCTGCCTGCCACTGATTCCAGTGCTTGGATTCCAAATGACGGCGCATTGAAGTGGTGGACAGGTTGCTCTTCTCAGAGCCCCTAATCAATTTCGAGAGGCAAATTGTGCAGACAACACTATATCTGTCCTCGGCGCATTCCTTGAAAAAACTCCACACCTTCGAGAAACGTGCCCTCGAGGTGGGAGTTTTTCGGGGCTGGGTACGAACTGGAACATCTTGGGAGATTCCGGGTGTGGCCTGGCTTCGCCTAAGCTGCTGACCTCTGCCTCTGCCTCTAGCTACCCTTTTTGGTGCTGCACCTGCCTCAACATCCACACTACTTTCCCTGCTTGACATCCCCCCTGTCCAGGTCGGGTCAGTGTCCTCATCATCCACCACTTCCTCTTCCAACTCCTGTCTCATCTCCTCCTCCCGCACAATGCACCGGTCAACTGGATGCCCTGACGGCAACTGCGTCACATCATCGTCGATGAGCGTGGGTTGCTGGTCATCCACCACCAAATCGAACGGAGATGGAGGAGACTCTAGTGTTTGAGCATCTGGACACAGATGCTCCTCTGTTAGGTTCGTGGAATCGTGACGTGGAGAGGCAGGTTGAGGGACAATGAAAGGAGCGGAGAACAGCTCTGGGGAGCAGGGACAGTTGGGGTTATTGTTCTGTGAAGCTTGGGAATTTTGGGAGGAAGGAGGACAAGACTGTTGGGTAATAGGAGGAGAGGAGGCAGAGTCTGACTGGCTGCTGGACAATGTGCTGTAAGCATTCTCTGACAACCATTGCAAGACCTGTTCCTGGTTCTCGGGCCTACTAAGGTTTGTACCCTGCAGTTTAGTTAATGTGGCAAGCAACCCTGGCACTGTGGAGTGGCGCAATCCTTGCTGCCCCACAGGAGTAGGCACGGGACGCCCTGTGGCTTCACTGCTACCTTGCTCCCCAGAACCATTCCCCCGACCTCGCCCACGGCCTCGTCCACGTCCCTTTCCGGGAGCCTTGCGCATTTTGAATTCCAAGTTAGAAATTGGCACTATATACCAGTAGCAAAAATTGTGGGTGCACGTAACCCCAATATATTCTTTGAATTCCCAGTCAGACAATGGCACTATATACCAGTAGCAAGAAATGAGGGTATTTATAACCCCAATATATTCTTTGAATTCCCAGTCAGACAATGGCACTATATACCAGTAGCAAGAAATGAGGGTATTTATAACCCCAATATATTCTTTGAATTCCCAGTCAGACAATGGCACTATATACCAGTAGCAAGAAATGAGGGTATTTATAACCCCAATATATTCTTTGAATTCCCAGTCAGACAATGGCACTATATACCAGTAGCAAAAATTGTGGCTGCACGTAACCCCAATATATTCTTTGAATTACCAGTCAGAAACTGGCACTATATGGCAGTAGCAAGAAATGAGGGTATTTATAACCCCAATATATTCTTTGAATTACCAGTCAGAAACTGGCACTATATGGCAGTAGCAAGAAATGAGGGTATTTGTAACCCCAATATATTCTTTGAATTCCCAGTCAGACAATGGCACTATATACCAGTAGCAAGAAATGAGGGTATTTATAACCCCAATATATTCTTTGAATTCCCAGTCAGACAATGGCACTATATACCAGTAGCAAGAAATGAGGGTATTTATAACCCCAATATATTCTTTGAATTACCAGTCAGACAATGGCACTATATGGCAGTAGCAAGAAATTAGGGTATTTATAACCCCAATATATTCTTTGAATTACCAGTCAGAAACTGGCACTATATGGCAGTAGCAAGAAATGAGGGTATTTATAACCCCAATATATTCTTTCAATTCCCAGTCAGACAATGGCACTATATACCAGTAGCAAGAAATGAGGGTATTTGTAACCCCAATATATTCTTTGAATTCCCAGTCAGACAATGGCACTATATACCAGTAGCAAGAAATGAGGGTATTTGTAACCCCAATATATTCTTTGAATTCCCAGTCAGACAATGGCACTATATACCAGTAGCAAAAATTGTGGGTGCACGTAACCCCAATATATTCTTTGAATTACCAGTCAGAAACTGGCACTATATGGCAGTAGCAAGAAATGAGGGTATTTGTAACCCCAATATATTCTTTGAATTCCCAGTCAGACGATGGCACTATATACCAGTAGCAAGAAATGAGGGTATTTATAACCCCAATATATTCTTTGAATTCCCAGTCAGACAATGGCACTATATACCAGTAGCAAGAAATGAGGGTATTTGTAACCCCAATATATTCTTTGAATTCCCAGTCAGACAATGGCACTATATACCAGTAGCAAGAAATGAGGGTATTTGTAACCCCAATATATTCTTTGAATTCCCAGTCAGACAATGGCACTATATACCAGTAGCAAAAATTGTGGGTGCACGTAACCCCAATATATTCTTTGAATTACCAGTCAGAAACTGGCACTATATGGCAGTAGCAAGAAATGAGGGTATTTGTAACCCCAATATATTCTTTGAATTCCCAGTCAGACGATGGCACTATATACCAGTAGCAAGAAATGAGGGTATTTATAACCCCAATATATTCTTTGAATTCCCAGTCAGACAATGGCACTATATACCAGTAGCAAAAATTGTGGGTGCATGTAACCCCAATATATTCTTTGAATTCCCAGTCAGACAATGGCACTATATGGCAGTAGCAAAAATAGTGGGTGTATATAGCCCCAATTCTATTGCTAGGGGACTTGCAGTGTATTTCTGGGGTGAAGGTGGGGGGGCACACTGTTGGAACGGGTATCGGGGGTATATATCGGGTATACGGGAATATACTGTCAGTGTATTCCATTCAGGATCCTGGGAAAGCTGGGTTGCGGCGATTGAGCCCGTCAGTGCCACGTTACACTGACAAGCTTCTCCCTGGAATTGAAGTTATATGTAAGCCCAATATATTCTTTGAATTCCCAGTGAGACAATGGCACTATCTACCAGTAGCAAAAATTGTGGGTGCACGTAACCCCAATATATTCTCTGAATTCCCAGTGAGACAATGGCACTATCTACCAGTAGCAAAAATTGTGGGTGCACGTAACCCCAATATATTCTTTGAATTCCCAGTGAGACAATGGCACTGTATAACAGTAGCAAAAATTGTGGGTGCACGTAACCCCCATATATTCTTTGAATTCCCAGTCAGACAATGGCACTATATACCAGTAGCAAAAATTGTGGGTGCACGTAACCCCAATATAATCTTTGAATTCCCAGTGAGACAATGGCACTGTATAGCAGTAGCAAAAATTGTGGGTGCACGTAACCCCCATATATTCTTTGAATTCCCAGTCAGACAATGGCACTATATACCAGTAGCAAAAATTGTGGGTGCTCGTAACCCCAATATATTCTTTGAATTACCAGTCAGAAACTGGCACTATATAGCAGTAGCAAAAATTGTGGGTGCACATAACCCCAATATATTCTTTGAATTCCCAGTGAGACAATGGCACTGTATAGCAGTAACAAAAATTGTGGGTGCACGTAACCCCCATATATTCTTTGAATTCCCAGTCAGACAATGGCACTATATACGAGTTGCAAAAATTGTGGGTGCACGTAACCCCAATATATTCTTTGAATTCCCAGTGAGACAATGGCACTATATACCAGTAGCAAAAATTGTGGGTGCACGTAACCCCAATATATTCTTTGAATTCCCAGTCAGACAATGGCACTATATACCAGTAGCAAGAAATGAGGGTATTTGTAACCCCAATATATTCTTTGAATTCCCAGTCAGACAATGGCACTATATACCAGTAGCAAAAATTGTGGGTGCACGTATCCCCAATATATTCTTTGAATTACCAGTCAGAAACTGGCACTATATGGCAGTAGCAAGCAATGAGGGTATTTGTAACCCCAATATATTCTTTGAATTCCCAGTCAGACAATGGCACTATATACCAGTAGCAAGAAATGAGTGTATTTATAACCCCAATATATTCTTTGAATTCCCAGTCAGACAATGGCACTATATACCAGTAGCAAGAAATGAGGGTATTTATAACCCCAATATATTCTTTGAATTACCAGTCAGACAATGGCACTATATGGCAGTAGCAAGAAATGAGGGTATTTGTAACCCCAATATATTCTTTGAATTCCCAGTCAGACAATGGCACTATATACCAGTAGCAAAAATTGTGGGTGCACGTAACCCCAATATATTCTTTGAATTCCCAGTCAGACAATGGCACTATATGGCAGTAGCAAAAATAGTGGGTGTATATAGCCCCAATTCTATTGCTAGGGGACTTGCAGTGTATTTCTGGGGTGAAGGTGGGGGGGCACACCGTTGGAACGGGTATCGGGGGTATATATCGGGTATACGGGAATACACTGTCAGTGTATTCCATTCAGGATCCTGGGAAAGGTGGGTTGCGGCGATTGAGCCCGTCAGTGCCACGTTACACTGACAAGCTTCTCCCTGGAATTGAAGTTATATGTAAGCCCAATATATTCTTTGAATTCCCAGTGAGACAATGGCACTATCTACCAGTAGCAAAAATTGTGGGTGCACGTAACCCCAATATATTCTTTGAATTCCCAGTGAGACAATGGCACTGTATAGCAGTAGCAAAAATTGTGGGTGCACGTAACCCCCATATATTCTTTGAATTCCCAGTCAGACAATGGCACTATATACCAGTAGCAAAAATTGTGGGTGCACGTAACCCCAATATATTCTTTGAATTCCCAGTGAGACAATGGCACTGTATAGCAGTAGCAAAAATTGTGGGTGCACGTAATCCCCATATATTCTTTGAATTCCCAGTCAGACAATGGCACTATATACCAGTAGCAAAAATTGTGGGTGCACGTAACCCCAATATATTCTTTGAATTACCAGTCAGAAACTGGCACTATATAGCAGTAGCAAAAATTGTGGGTGCACATAACCCCAATATATTCTTTGAATTCCCAGTCAGACAATGGCACTATATACCAGTAGCAAAAATTGTGGGTGCACGTAACCCCCATATATTCTTTGAATTCCCAGTCAGACAATGGCACTATATACCAGTAGCAAGAAATGAGGGTATTTGTAACCCCAATATATTCTTTGAATTCCCAGTCAGACAATGGCACTATATTCCACTAGCAAAAATTGTGGGTGCACGTAACTCCAACATATTCTTTGAATTACCAGTCAGAAACTGGCACTATATGGCAGTAGCAAGAAATGAGGGTATTTGTAACCCCAATATATTCTTTGAATTCCCAGTCAGACAATGGCACTATATACCAGTAGCAAAAATTGTGGGTGCACATAACCCCAATATATTCTTTGAATTCCCAGTGAGACAATGGCACTGTATAGCAGTAGCAAAAATTGTGGGTGCACGTAACCCCCATATATTCTTTGAATTCCCAGTCAGACAATGACACTATATACCAGTAGCAAAAATTGTGGGTGCACGTAACCCCAATATATTCTTTGAATTCCCAGTGAGACAATGGCACTATCTACCAGTAGCAAAAATTGTGGGTGCACGTAACCCCAATATATTCTTTGAATTCCCAGTGAGACAATGGCACTGTATAGCAGTAGCAAAAATTGTGGGTGCACGTAACCCCAATATATTCTTTGAATTCCCAGTGAGACAATGGCACTGTATACCAGTAGCAAAAATTGTGGGTGCACATAACCCCAATATATTCTTTGAATTCCCAGTGAGACAATGGCACTATATACCAGTAGCAAAAATTGTGGGTGCACGTAACCCCCATATATTCTTTGAATTCCCAGTGAGACAATGGCACTATATAGCAGTAGCAAAAATTGTGGGTGCACGTAACCCCCATATATTCTTTGAATTCCCAGTCAGAAACTGGCACTATATACCAGTAGCAAAAATTGTGGGTGCACGTAACCCCAATATATTCTTTGAATTACCAGTCAGAAACTGGCACTATATAGCAGTAGCAAAAATTGTGGGTGCACATAACCCCAATATATTCTTTGAATTCCCAGTGAGACAATGGCACTATATACCAGTAGCAAAAATTGTGGGTGCACGTAACCCCAATATATTCTTTGAATTCCCAGTCAGACAATGGCACTATATACCAGTAGCAAAAATTGTGGGTGCACGTAACCCCAATATATTCTTTGAATTCCCAGTGAGACAATGGCACTGTATAGCAGTAGCAAAAATTGTGGGTGCACGTAACCCCCATATATTCTTTGAATTCCCAGTGAGACAATGGCACTATATACCAGTAGCAAAAATTGTGGGTGCACGTAACCCCAATATATTCTTTGAATTCCCAGTCAGACAATGGCACTATATACCAGTAGCAAAAATAGTGGGTGTATATAGCCCCAATTCTATTGCTAGGGGACTTGCAGGGTATTTCTGAGGTGAAGGTGGGGGGGCACACCGTTGGAACGGGGATTTGGGGTGTATATATGGGGTATACGGGAATACACTGTCAGTGTGTTCCATTCAGGATCCTGGGAAAGCTGGGTTGCGGCGATTGAGCCCGTCAGTGCCACGTTACACTGACAAGCTTCTCCCTGGAATTGAAGTTATATGTAAGCCCAATATATTCTTTGAATTCCCAGTGAGACAATGGCACTATATACAAGTAGCAAAAATAGTGGGTGTATATAGCCCCAATTCTATTGCTAGGGGACTTGCAGGGTATTTCTCGGGTGAAGGTGGGGGGGCACACCGTTGGAACGGGTATCAGGGGTATATATCGGGTATACGGGAATACACTGTCAGTGTATTCCATTCAGGATCCGCGGAAAGCTGGGTTGCGGCGATTGAGCCCGTCAGTGCCACGTTACACTGACAAGCTTCTCCCTGGAATTTAGCTCTTACAAGAGCTGTTGTGGTTGTCTTCTCCTTCCTATCCTAGCCTGTCCCTGCCTACCCAGAATCTAAGCCCTAGCTAGCTGGACGGAAACCTCCGTCCCCGGTGAATTACAAGCTCAGAATGACGCGAAGCTGGGCGTCGCTGTTCTTTTAAATTAGAGGTCACATGTTTTCGGCAGCCAATGGGTTTTGCCTACTTTTTTCAACGTCACCGGTGTCGTAGTTCCTGTCCCACCTACCCTGCGCTGTTATTGGAGCAAAAAAGGCGCCAGGGAAGGTGGGAGGGGAATCGAGTAATGGCGCACTTTACCACGCGGTGTTCGATTCGATTCGAACATGCCGAACAGCCTAATATCCGATCGAACATGAGTTCGATAGAACACTGTTCGCTCATCTCTACTAATAACACGTTTGTGTATACTTGACCTTACAGTCCTTCTTCTTATATTATACTTACAGTGAGAACATATTCGTAAAACCAAGACAATCAGGATGTTCATTGGAAATCTCTCTCTTTAGGTTGTTTGCTAACCATGTACGGATTTAGTTGCGGTGATGGGGCAATCACTACAATGTTATAGATAATGGCCAATAAAACAGAATGCTATGAATCATTTTGTGTGCTTTGGTCTGGGGTCTAAATTCATTCCAGTCTGGGGTCTGGTTTAGCTTAGGGTCTGGTCCGGGGTCTAAATTGTTTTTATGTCAAATTAATAAGAAGGTCTGGTCTACGGCGTGTTCCAATTTAGAGATGCATATAACATATTGATGAACTTTTTGTTATCTCTTTGTGAGTGAAATGAAAAAAAAGCTATTCTGCCCCGGCTCTTTTAATCTTGGGTCATTAATTAAGACTAAAAATAATATTACTTCTATTCCATGGGTCATGAGAATACAGAAATGGGGCCAAAAATATAAAGTATCCTAAATGGGTCCAAAAAATACAATGTTTCCTGTGAAGTCCCTCACACTTGTTTACACAGAAAAATATAAAAATTGTGGTACTTAAAATGCTTGGTCCTTAAGGACCAAATAGGTCTGGTCATTAAGGTGTTAAACTATAGAGAATATAAGTAAGTTTTTAATTGCTACCTTATATGTCCTGAAAATATAATTTGAACAAAGATTGTCTTATTCTTACTTAGATATTAGAGATCATGTGGCCAGCATGAAATGTAAAGGACATTTTCTTTCAAGAAGAATACTAATATAGCAAAGCCATCATGAGTTACAGATCAGAGAGAAGTATATAAAAGCTACTTTGGTTTAAATTCACCTTTGGCAAAGTTCCAGACAAATAACTATTAAAGAGTGACCCGCAGAGGGAGGTTACATCATGGCTAATGAAGGAATGAGCTTCATTTCAGGGCAATTACTGAAGGGTTCATTAAAACAGCCAGTCTAAAGAGCATTGCTTAATATATTCTCCGTTCTATTCTCTATGTCTTTATATACAGTAGATGACATTGTGAACTACAGGTTTAGCAGAAACTGCTTTAACAACTTTGAACCCTTCTATAACCTACCAGTTCAATGGCAGAGTATACCTGAATTAGAATAAGCGCTTAGGCTTATATATTGTGGAGTATCTGATTATCTCCCTATATTATAAAAATGAATTTCTGTCTGTCTGTCTGTCTGTCTGTCTGTCTGTCTGTGCTCTAATGCGAACCAAACCGCTGGACCGATCTTCACCAAATTTGGTACAGAGATACTTCATGTATCCGGGAAGGTTTAAGACGAGACTCCAACTCACTCGGACGTACCATTGCTGAGATACAGCATTCCAAACACAGTGCCCCCCCCCCCCCCTTAGCCAATACAAACCTGCAAGTCTTTCACTCATATTCCAACTGCAATACACACAGTCACTCCACATACACAACACAACACTGATATCCAAACTGAGATACACGCATCAGAGGATTAGATACACAGATCAGCACACAGTATCACACTCCAGAAGATTAGATACACGCATCTGCACACAGTCCCACAAACCAGAGGATTACATACGCGCTTCTGCACACAGTTCCACACACTGAAGGATTTGATACGTGCGTCTGCACACAGTTCCACATGCCGAAGGATTAGATGCACGCGTCTGCACAAAGTACCACACGTCGGGGGATTGGATACATGCGTCTGCACACAATACCACATGCCAAAGGATTGGATACACGCATCTGCACACAGTTCCACACACCAGAGCATAAGATATGCACGTCTGCACACAGTACCACATGTTGTCGGATTAGATACGCGCATCTACACACAGTTCCACACTCCAGAGGATTAGATACGCACGTCTGCAGACAGTTGTACACGCCATAGGATTAGATACACGTGTCTACACACAGTTCCACACACCAGAGCATAAGATATGCACATCTGCACACAGTACCACATTCCGTAGGATTAGATATGTGCGTCTACACACAGTTCCCCACGCCGTAGGATTAGATATGCGCCTCTTCACACAATACCACACAGGGGAGGATTAGATACGTGTGTCTGTACACAGTACCACACTTTGGAGGATTAGATACATGCCTCTGCACACAGTACCACAAGTCAGAGAACTAGATACGCGTCTCAGCACACAGGACCACACAGGGAGGATTAGATACGCGCTTCTGCACATAGTACCACATGCCAGAGGATTAGATACGCACATCTGCACACAGTACCACACAGGAGAGGATTAGATACGCACATCTGCACACAGTACCACATGCCAGAGGATTAGATACACGCATCTGCACACAGTACCACATGCCAGAGGATTAGATACGCACGTCTGCACACAGTACCACATGCCGTAGGATTAGATACGCGCGTCTACACACAGTTCCACACGCAATAGGATTAGATACACGCCTCTTCACACAATACCACACAGGGGAGGATTAGATACGTGTGCCTGAATACAGTACCACACTTTGGAGGATTAGATACATGCCTCTGCACACAGTACCACAAGCCAGAGAATTAGATACGCATCTCAGCACACAGTACCACACAGGGAGGATTAGATACGTGCGTCTGCACACAGTACCACACGCCAGAGGATTAGATATACGCGTCTGCACACAGTAACACATGCCGTAGGATTAGATACGCGCGTCTACACACAGTTCCACACGTCGCAGGATTAGATACGTGCCTCTTACAATACCACACAGGGGAGGATTAGATACGTGTGTCTGCACACAGTACCACAAGCCAGAGAATTAGATACGTGTCTAAGCACACAGTACAACACGGGGAGGATTAGATACGCACGTCTGCACAAAGTACCACATGCCTCAGGATTAGATATGTGCCTCTTCACACAATACCACACAGGGCAGGATTAGATACGTGTGTCTACACACAGTACCACACTTTGGAGGATTAGATATATGCCTCTGCACACAGTACCACAAGCCAGAGAATTAGATACGCGTCTCAGCACTCAGTACCAAACGCCAGAGGATTAGATACGCGCATCTGCACACAGTACCACATGCCGTAGGATTAGATACACGCCTTTTCACACAATACCACACAAGGGAGGATTAGATACGCGCATCTGCACACAGTTCCACACACCAGAGGATTAGATAAGCACGTCTGCACACAGTACCACATGCCGTAGGATTAGATACACGCGTCTGCTTACAGTTCCACATGCCAGACGATGAGATACGCACGTCTTCACACAATTGTACACGCTATAGGATTAGATACATGCGTCTGCATACAGTACCACATGCAGTAGGATTAGATACGCGTGTCTACACACAGTTCCACACGCCGTAGGATTAGATACGCGCCTCTTCACACAGTACAACACTTTGGAGGATTAGATACATGCCTCTGCACACAGTACCACAAGCCAGAGAATTAGATACGCGTCTCAGCACACAGTACCACACAGGGAGGATTAGATACGTGCGTCTGCACACAGTACCACACGCCAGAGGATTAGATATACGCGTCTGCACACAGTAACACATGCCGTAGGATTAGATACGCGCGTCTACACACAGTTCCACACGTCGCAGGATTAGATACGTGCCTCTTACAATACCACACAGGGGAGGATTAGATACGTGTGTCTGCACACAGTACCACAAGCCAGAGAATTAGATACGCGTCTAAGCACACAGTACAACACGAGGAGGATTAGATACGCACGTCTGCACAAAGTACCACATGCCTCAGGATTAGATATGTGCCTCTTCACACAATACCACACAGGGCAGGATTAGATACGTGTGTCTACACACAGTACCACACTTTGGAGGATTAGATATATGCCTCTGCACACAGTACCACAAGCCAGAGAATTAGATACGCGTCTCAGCACTCAGTACCAAACGCCAGAGGATTAGATACGCGCATCTGCACACAGTACCACATGCCGTAGGATTAGATACGCGCCTTTTCACACAATACCACACAAGGGAGGATTAGATACACGCATCTGCACACAGTTCCACACACCAGAGGATTAGATAAGCACGTCTGCACACAGTACCACATGCCGTAGGATTAGATACACGCGTCTGCTTACAGTTCCACATGCCAGACGATGAGATACGCACGTCTTCACACAATTGTACACGCTATAGGATTAGATACATGCGTCTGCATACAGTACCACATGCAGTAGGATTAGATACGCGTGTCTACACACAGTTCCACACGCCGTAGGATTAGATACGCGCCTCTTCACACAGTACCACACTTTGGAGGATTAGATACATGCCTCTGCAAACAGTACCACATGCCGGATAATTAGATATGCGTCTCAGCACACAGTACCACACTGGGGAGGATTAGATATGCGCATCTGCACACAGTACCTCACGCCAGAGGATTAGATACACCTGTCTGCACACAGTACCACAATGCCAGAAGATTAGATATGCGCATCTGCACATAGTATCACATGCCGTAAGATTAGATATGCACGTCTGCACACAGTTTCACTTACCGGAGGATTAGATACGTGCCTCTTCACACAATGCCACACGGGAGAGAATTAGATACACACATCTGCACACAGTACCACACGCCGGAGGATTAGATATGTGCATCTGCACACAGTACCACACCAACAAGGATTAGATACTTGCGTCTAAACACAGTACTACACGGGGAAGGATTAGATACAGCTTTACTCCAGGTATCCATAACAACTAGAGATGAGCGAACAGTGTTCTATCGAACTCATGTTCGATCGGATATTAGGCTGTTCGGCATGTTCGAATCGAATCGAACACCGCGTGGTAAAGTGCGCCATTACTCGATTCCCCTCCCACCTTCCCTGGCGCCTTTTTTGCTCCAATAACAGCGCAGGGTAGGTGGGACAGGAACTACGACACCGGTGACGTTGAAAAAAGTAGGCAAAACCCATTGGCTGCCGAAAACATGTGACCTCTAATTTAAAAGAACAGCGCCGCCCAGCTTCGCGTCATTCTGAGCTTGCAATTCACCGAGGACGGAGGTTTCCGTCCAGTTAGCTAGGGGTTAGATTCTGGGTAGGCAGGGACAGGCTAGGATAGGAAGGAGAAGACAACCAACAGCTCTTATAAGAGCTAAATTCCAGGGAGAAGCTTGTCAGTGTAACGTGGCACTGACGGGCTCAATCGCCGCAACCCAGCTTTCCCAGGATCCTGAATGGAATACACTGTCAGTGTATTCCCGTATACCCGATATATACCCCCGATACCCGTTCCAACGGTGTGCCCCCCCACCTTCACCCCAGAAATACCCTGCAAGTCCCCTAGCAATAGGATTGGGGCTATATACACCCACTATTTTTGCTACTGCCATATAGTGCCATTGTCTCACTGGGAATTCAAAGAATATATTGGGGTTACATATAACTTCAATTCCAGGGAGAAGCTTGTCAGTGTAACGTGGCACTGACGGGCTCAATCGCCGCAACCCAGCTTTCCCAGGATCCTGAATGGAACACACTGACAGTGTATTCCCGTATACCCCATATATACACCCCAAATCCCCGTTCCAACGGTGTGCCCCCCCACCTTCACCTCAGAAATACCCTGCAAGTCCCCTAGCAATAGAATTGGGGCTATATACACCCACAATTTTTGCTACTGGTATATAGTGCCATTGTCTGACTGGGAATTCAAAGAATATATTGGGGTGACATGCACCCACAATTTTTGCTACTGCTATACAGTGCCATTGTCTCACTGGGAATTCAAAGAATATATGGGGGTTATGTGCACCCACAATTTTTAATACTGGTATACAGTGCCATTGTCTGACTGGGAATTCAAAGAATATATGGGGGTTACGTGCACCCACAATTTTTAATACTGGTATACAGTGCCATTGTCTGACTGGGAATTCAAAGAATATATGGGGGTTACGTGCACCCACAATTTTTAATACTGCTATACAGTTCCATTGTCTCACTGGGAATTCAAAGAATATATGGGGGTTATGTGCACCCACAATTTTTAATACTGGTATACAGTGCCATTGTCTGACTGGGAATTCAAAGAATATATGGGGGTTACGTGCACCCACAATTTTTAATACTGGTATACAGTGCCATTGTCTGACTGGGAATTCAAAGAATATATGGGGGTTATGTGCACCCACAATTTTTAATACTGGTATACAGTGCCATTGTCTGACTGGGAATTCAAAGAATATATGGGGGTTACGTGCACCCACAATTTTTAATACTGGTATACAGTGCCATTGTCTGACTGGGAATTCAAAGAATATATGGGGGTTACGTGCACCCACAATTTTTGCTACTGCTATACAGTTCCATTGTCTCACTGGGAATTCAAAGAATATATGGGGGTTATGTGCACCCACAATTTTTAATACTGGTATACAGTGCCATTGTCTGACTGGGAATTCAAAGAATATATGGGGGTTATGTGCACCCACAATTTTTACTACTGGTATACAGTGCCATTGTCTGACTGGGAATTCAAAGAATATATTGGGGTGACGTGCACCCACAATTTTTGCTACTGCTATACAGTGCCATTGTCTCACTGGGAAGTCAAAGAATATATGGGGGTTATGTGCACCCACAATTTTTAATACTGGTATACAGTGCCATTGTCTGACTGGGAATTCAAAGAATATATTGGGGTTATGTGCACCCACAATTTTTAATACTGGTATATAGTGCCATTGTCTGACTTGGAATTCAAAGAATATATGGGGGTTATGTGCACCCACAATTTTTAATACTGGTATACAGTGCCATTGTCTGACTGGGAATTCAAAGAATATATTGGGGTTATGTGCACCCACAATTTTTACTACTGGTATACAGTGCCATTGTCTCACTGGGAATTCAAAGAATATATTGGGGTTATGTGCACCCACAATTTTTACTACTGGTATATAGTGCCATTGTCTGACTGGGAATTCAAAGAATATATGGGGGTTACGTGCACCCACAATTTTTGCTACTGCTATACAGTTCCATTGTCTCACTGGGAATTCAAAGAATATATGGGGGTTATGTGCACCCACAATTTTTAATACTGGTATACAGTGCCATTGTCTGACTGGGAATTCAAAGAATATATGGGGGTTATGTGCACCCACAATTTTTACTACTGGTATACAGTGCCATTGTCTGACTGGGAATTCAAAGAATATATTGGGGTGACGTGCACCCACAATTTTTAATACTGGTATACAGTGCCATTGTCTGACTGGGAATTCAAAGAATATATTGGGGTTATGTGCACCCACAATTTTTACTACTGGTATACAGTGCCATTGTCTGACTGGGAATTCAAAGAATATATGGGGGTTATGTGCACCCACAATTTTTAATACTGGTATATAGTGCCATTGTCTGACTGGGAATTCAAAGAATATATGGGGGTTACGTGCACCCACAATTTTTGCTACTGCTATACAGTTCCATTGTCTCACTGGGAATTCAAAGAATATATGGGGGTTATGTGCACCCACAATTTTTAATACTGGTATACAGTGCCATTGTCTGACTGGGAATTCAAAGAATATATGGGGGTTATGTGCACCCACAATTTTTACTACTGGTATACAGTGCCATTGTCTGACTGGGAATTCAAAGAATATATTGGGGTGACGTGCACCCACAATTTTTGCTACTGCTATACAGTGCCATTGTCTCACTGGGAATTCAAAGAATATATGGGGGTTATGTGCACCCACAATTTTTAATACTGGTATACAGTGCCATTGTCTGACTGGGAATTCAAAGAATATATTGGGGTTATGTGCACCCACAATTTTTAATACTGGTATATAGTGCCATTGTCTGACTGGGAATTCAAAGAATATATGGGGGTTATGTGCACCCACAATTTTTAATACTGGTATACAGTGCCATTGTCTGACTGGGAATTCAAAGAATATATTAGGGTTATGTGCACCCACAATTTTTACTACTGGTATACAGTGCCATTGTCTCACTGGGAATTCAAAGAATATATTGGGGTTATGTGCACCCACAATTTTTACTACTGGTATATAGTGCCATTGTCTGACTGGGAATTCAAAGAATATATGGGGGTTACGTGCACCCACAATTTTTGCTACTGCTATACAGTTCCATTGTCTCACTGGGAATTCAAAGAATATATGGGGGTTATGTGCACCCACAATTTTTAATACAGGTATACAGTGCCATTGTCTGACTGGGAATTCAAAGAATATATGGGGGTTATGTGCACCCACAATTTTTACTACTGGTATACAGTGCCATTGTCTGACTGGGAATTCAAAGAATATATTGGGGTGACGTGCACCCACAATTTTTGCTACTGCTATACAGTGCCATTGTCTCACTGGGAATTCAAAGAATATATGGGGGTTATGTGCACCCACAATTTTTAATACTGGTATACAGTGCCATTATCTGACTGGGAATTCAAAGAATATATTGGGGTTATGTGCACCCACAATTTTTACTACTGGTATACAGTGCCATTGTCTGACTGGGAATTCAAAGAATATATGGGGGTTATGTGCACCCACAATTTTTAATACTGGTATATAGTGCCATTGTCTGACTGGGAATTCAAAGAATATATGGGGGTTACGTGCACCCACAATTTTTGCTACTGCTATACAGTTCCATTGTCTCACTGGGAATTCAAAGAATATATGGGGGTTATGTGCACCCACAATTTTTAATACTGGTATACAGTGCCATTGTCTGACTGGGAATTCAAAGAATATATGGGGGTTATGTGCACCCACAATTTTTACTACTGGTATACAGTGCCATTGTCTGACTGGGAATTCAAAGAATATATTGGGGTGACGTGCACCCACAATTTTTGCTACTGCTATACAGTGCCATTGTCTCACTGGGAATTCAAAGAATATATTGGGGTTACGTGCACCCACAATTTTTACTACTGGTATACAGTGCCATTGTCTGACTGGGAATTCAAAGAATATATTGGGGTTATGTGCACCCACAATTTTTAATACTGGTATATAGTGCCATTGTCTGACTGGGAATTCAAAGAATATATGGGGGTTATGTGCACCCACAATTTTTAATACTGGTATACAGTGCCATTGTCTGACTGGGAATTCAAAGAATATATTGGGGTTATGTGCACCCACAATTTTTACTACTGGTATACAGTGCCATTGTCTCACTGGGAATTCAAAGAATATATTGGGGTTATGTGCACCCACAATTTTTACTACTGGTATATAGTGCCATTGTCTGACTGGGAATTCAAAGAATATATGGGGGTTACGTGCACCCACAATTTTTGCTACTGCTATACAGTTCCATTGTCTCACTGGGAATTCAAAGAATATATGGGGGTTATGTGCACCCACAATTTTTAATACTGGTATACAGTGCCATTGTCTGACTGGGAATTCAAAGAATATATGGGGGTTATGTGCACCCACAATTTTTACTACTGGTATACAGTGCCATTGTCTGACTGGGAATTCAAAGAATATATTGGGGTGACGTGCACCCACAATTTTTGCTACTGCTATACAGTGCCATTGTCTCACTGGGAATTCAAAGAATATATGGGGGTTATGTGCACCCACAATTTTTAATACTGGTATACAGTGCCATTGTCTGACTGGGAATTCAAAGAATATATTGGGGTTATGTGCACCCACAATTTTTACTACTGGTATACAGTGCCATTGTCTGACTGGGAATTCAAAGAATATATGGGGGTTATGTGCACCCACAATTTTTAATACTGGTATATAGTGCCATTGTCTGACTGGGAATTCAAAGAATATATGGGGGTTACGTGCACCCACAATTTTTGCTACTGCTATACAGTTCCATTGTCTCACTGGGAATTCAAAGAATATATGGGGGTTATGTGCACCCACAATTTTTAATACTGGTATACAGTGCCATTGTCTGACTGGGAATTCAAAGAATATATGGGGGTTATGTGCACCCACAATTTTTACTACTGGTATACAGTGCCATTGTCTGACTGGGAATTCAAAGAATATATTGGGGTGACGTGCACCCACAATTTTTGCTACTGCTATACAGTGCCATTGTCTCACTGGGAATTCAAAGAATATATGGGGGTTATGTGCACCCACAATTTTTAATACTGGTATACAGTGCCATTGTCTGACTGGGAATTCAAAGAATATATTGGGGTTATGTGCACCCACAATTTTTAATACTGGTATATAGTGCCATTGTCTGACTGGGAATTCAAAGAATATATGGGGGTTATGTGCACCCACAATTTTTAATACTGGTATACAGTGCCATTGTCTGACTGGGAATTCAAAGAATATATGGGGGTTATGTGCACCCACAATTTTTACTACTGGTATACAGTGCCATTGTCTGACTGGGAATTCAAAGAATATATTGGGGTGACGTGCACCCACTATTTTTGCTACTGCTATACAGTGCCATTGTCTGACTGGGAATTCAAAGAATATATGGGGGTTACGTGCACCCACAATTTTTAATACTGCTATACAGTTCCATTGTCTCACTGGGAATTCAAAGAATATATGGGGGTTACGTGCACCCACAATTTTTAATACTGGTATACAGTGCCATTGTCTCACTGGGAATTCCACAAATAATTTGGGGATTCATTCACCCTACACCTCAGGCTCTTGCCATATTCACCCAGGTTGTCAGTGCTGCACCAGCTCGTTCCCAGACAGCTCGGCCCGAAAAGCGCGTTACCTATATAGAGGATTTGGACAATGAAGACAACATGTTCTAAATCTAATGTCTGCACCTTCTCCAGAATTAAAATAAAGGCAGCGTTTAACTTTCAAATAGCACTGCACAAAGGAAGAGCTTATCAGCTTGTCTCATGACATGCTACTGAAAAGTTTCATTTGTGTATCTTAATGTAAATATAGTTGTATAAGCTTTTTGGGTTTTAGGCACTGCCAAGTTATTTATTACCACCCGCTCCCTTATAATGATGATGACGCCAAAGTCACTGTGGGTGTTCAGAGCTCACAGCTTTGGGTGACATTTGTCTTGCTCTCTGTCGGTACCAGCTGTCTTTTTGGATACCGTAAAGTTATGTTGACTTTATTAACAGCTATAGAAGCTTTAGCCAGGTTGTGACGGTGTGTAACCCTAACAACACTAAGTGGGATACACATTAATAGTCAGTCTATGTACGCTAAATGTATCACTGAAGTAATTTTTTTTCCCTCTCCCCTAATATAAGAAAGGAACAGACATTAGACCTAGACCGGGGTTCGAGGCTTGAAAAAATCCAGTATTATTTGTTCTTCATGATGTGAAATATGTGTTGAAAAGCAACCCAAGATGAAGTCAGCCATGTGTGCCAGTGTGTTACTTGGCATGCCTTTGCTGGCCCCAACTGTAAGGGTCACTCTCCATTTCCTCCATTTTCCACTCCCCTTCACACCATTTGTGGTGAAGCAATGGGATGCACTGAAGTGCACCCTCTAGCCTCGTGTGGGATAGGGACATCAGATGCCACTCCAACCCCCTCGTCTTCCTCCGCCAGCCAACGGTGCGAAGATGAGAGGAGTGTGCTCTGAATGTTTTCTGCCTAGCAGAGGCTAGTTCTCACTTACGAAAATGGCCCCACTTTGACCTGTATATCAGGCACAATGGTGTAGGTTTCAAAGAAACATGGCACCAACAAGTTGGAAAACGTGGGCCATGCGTGGACCGTGTTTGAGTCTGGCAAGCTCCAGATCTGCTACCAGGTTCCAGCCATTATCACAGGCGCAAAAATGCCAGGCCCCAGGTGTAGCAGGGAAAAAAAAATGCCATCTCAGCCAGGATGGCATCCCTGACCTCGGAGGCACTGTGCTGTCTGTCCCCCAAGCTGATCAGTTTCAGCACGGCCTACTGACATCTCCCCATGCCAGTGTTACAGTGTTTTCCGCTAGTAGCTGGGGTGGAGGTTGCAGCTTCGTAGGGTTTCAGTCTACTCCTGCCATGAATTTTGGCCTGGGAGAGGAGATAGGCCACCCCAGTTTGCACCCGGGGAACAGACTCCACCACATTCACCCTGCCTGTCATTAAAGATAAGCACTGCAGCATCCCTGACCACAGGCGCTTGTCCATGTGTCGGTGGTCAAGTGGACCTTGCAGCAAAGCGCAGAGCTCTGGGCCCGACTGATGTTATGGGACACATGCAGGCGCAAGGCAGAGACAGCACACCAAGAGAAGTAGTAACGGCTAGGCCCAGCATAGGGAGGTGCCCCAGCTGCCATCTGCTGACGGAAGGCCTGGGTCTCCAGAAGCATAAACAAACACCAACATCTCCAGGGCCAGCAGTTTATCGATGAGGCTGTTACAGGCTTGGGCATGGGGGTGGGTTGTATTGTACTTCTGCCTGCAATGAAAAGCTTGGGAAATGTGGAGTGGCTGGGAAGAGGCGCATGATGGTGCAGGCCAAAAGGGCGCATGAGGGTGAACTCCCCAATGTGTCAGAGATAGGTGTGTAGGTGTCCTTGCATCATATACTTGCACCATATTTGGCTTTGGAAGTTAATTTTGTGCCAAAAAGTGGTTAAGACAGCGATCCCTCAGCTACTCCCGTTACACTGTCTATTGAAGTTACCATCTGTGGAAGTGGACCACCATTTCTAAGAACCCAAAGGAAGCAGGCAAGAGATGTGCAGTTCAGAAAAAAAGATGAGAAAATAAGTTTAGGCTGTAGAGCACAGAGGGATCGGAGAGGACAGAGCTGGTGTCGGCCAGGTATTCCCACAACATGCGCCTATACTTGTCCCTCCTGGTGACACTAGGCCCCTGAGTGGCAGTAATTTGTCCAGGGGGGCCATTAACGTGTTCCAGACCTAGGAATAAGTCTTCCAACAGGGTAGAGTTTTGCATGCCTTTGCTTCTACCCACTGTTTTTGCTGCTTAGCTTCCCTCCACATCTACTCTGCTTTCACCCCTAAACATCACCCCAGTTTATGCCTTTGCTTCTACCCAGGTTTTTTGTTGATTTAGCTTCCCTCTACATCTACACTGCTTTAGCCCCTAGACATCACCCCTGTCCATGTGGGGTCGGTGGCCTCGTCATCCACCAACTCTTCCAATTGCGCACTGCCCCCTTACTGCAAACCGCACATGACCACAGCTTGCCTTGATGGCAACTGTGTCTCATGATCCCCACTTAGGTCCAGACAAGTCGGTGGCGGGTCCAAAACCCCAAAATTGGAAGGAAATGGCAGATGCTGCAGTATTTCTAACACCTGTTCCTGGTGCTCGGGCCTGGTCTGTGTTGTACCCTGCACCCTGCTTAACGCATCTGCCATATCCGAAGTTGTGCTGAGCGCATGCTAATGTTTCGTGTCCAGTGCAATGGATGGGATGGGATTTCACATAAGTCTGCCACCCATGGCCACTCATGGTTGAGCAACTGAGGGAGTTGACTTTGACGAACCCGAGGGTTTTGGAGTTGGAACTACATCAAAGGTCTGTGCTGCTCACACACTCTGCTCAACACATGATATGTTTAGTGCCAGCAGTGTGGAGACGTCGCACAACAGCCGTTGTTCCAGCAGGTACAGGCGTTGTAGGAGTGCATAGAGGCTAGCAGCGGCAACTATACACTTTAAAAACTATCCGCACAAGCGCCACACTTTCACCAGTAGCTCAGGAATATTGGGGTACCTTTTTCAAAAGATTAGCAGCAATGAGTTAAAACCGTGGCCCAGGCATGGAATATGTTGCAGGCTGCCAAGCTACAGAGCCAATCCCAGGTTACGGCCATTATCACACATGACAACATGCCTGGGCCCAGGTGCAGTGGCAAAAACCACATTGCCGTCTCATCGAGGATGGCATGACTCACTTTGTAGGCAGTGTGCTGTCTGGCCCCCAAGCTGATGAGCTTCAGCACGGCCCGCTGACGTCTCCCCACACCAGTGTTGCAGCGTTTCCAGCTCGTAGCTGGGGTCAATTTAACAGCGGAGGAGGGTGGTGTTTCAGCCCTCCTCCCAGGAATGTTGTGTGGGGAGACAAGTCAGGCCACCACATTTTGCGACCCGGTCCACGCCTCAACTACATTCAACCACTGTGCCCAAATTGAAAGGTAGCGTCCCTGTCCGCATGCACTTGTCCATTCGTAACTGGTCACATGGAACTTTAGGGCTAAGCGCTGAATTTAGGGACCGCCTCATGTTTGGGGGAAAGTGCTGGTGTGGACGGCACAGTGCGGTGGCGCAGTAGACACTCTGCCCAAAAAGGGCAGAGTGTCCCCCAGCCGGGATTCCAACATCTCCTGGGCCAGATTTCTTGAGATGAGGCCGTTGAAGCCTTGGGCATGTGGGTGGGTTGCGCTGTACTTTAGCATGAAATGAAAGGCTTGGGAGATGGGGAGTTGCTGGGAAGAGGCGCATGATGGCGCGGGCAAAAGGAGAAATGGCAGGAAAAGGTGAGGATAAGGGTGAACTCCCCAAAGTGTCAGAGGCAGATGTGGAGGTGTCCTGGCTCCTGGTCTGGACTGCAGCGCCAGCCCTGTCAACAGTGGAAGAGGCAGTGGCCGCCAGGCCAAACGACGATTATCCTGCGCTTGCTCTCACCCACTGAGCCCAGGGCTTGCCTTCCAAATGATGGCACCCGCAAGAGGTGGTGAGATTCCTCTCCGCAGATCTCCAAACCATCTTGGACTTGCAAATTGCACTAAATTTGTCATGTAACTGACATGTATATGATGAGTCTATCCATTGTCTGTTCATTTTGGTGAAAGTCAGCCTGTCAGCTGACAGACAGCTGTGCTTGTCAGTGATGATGTCACCGGCTGCTTGTACCCCCAGTTTTTGCTGCTTAGCTTGCCTCCACATCCACACTGCTTTTGCCCCTACACATCACCCCTATCCATGCCTGTGCCTCTAGCCATAAGTCTGCCACCCATGGAAACTCATGGTGCAGAAAGTGAGGGAGCTGACTCTGAGGAACCCTTGGGTTTTGTAGCTGGTACTCCATCAAAGGTCTCTGCTGCTCACACACCCTGCTGAACATACGGTATCTAGGGTTAGAGTGTGTGGTGACCTCGCACAACAGTAGGTGCTTCAGGCAGATGTAGGCCTTGCTGGAGTGTATTGCGGCTAGCTCCAGGTACTGTAGACTTGGGAAAGTGGGTGTCCAAGTGCCGCACTTTCACCCTTAGCTCAGCTAATTTGGGGTATGTTTTTAAAAATCATTGCACCACTACATTGAACATGTGGGCCAGGCATGGAACGTGTTGGAGGCTGGCAAGCTCCAGAGCCCTCCAACAAGCTAAAAAACCTGGCCCCAGGGGCAGCGGGGATAAACAAATTGCCATCTCATCCAGGATGGCATCCCTGACCTCAGAGGCAGTGTGCTGTCCGTCTCCCTAGCTGATGAGCTTCAGCCCAGCCTGCTGACGTCTCCCCACACCAGTGTTGCAGCGTTTTCAGCTCGTAGCTGGGGTAAATCTAACAGCGGAGGAGGAGGAGGGTGGTGTTTCAGCCCTCCTCCCAGGAATGTTTTGTGGGGAAACAAGTCAGGAAAATTCTTGAAACGGGAGAGTTTTGCATCTTTGCCCTTGCTGCCTATGGACATCCCTTTGCCTCTAGCCACCATTTTCCCTGCTTTGCTTGCCTCCACATCCACACTGCTTTTGCCCCTAGACATCACCCCAGTCCATGCCTTAGCTTGTACCCCCAGTTTTTCCTGCTTAGCTTGCCTCCACATCCACACTGCTTTTGCCCCTAGACATCACCCCAGTCCATGCCTTAGCTTGTACCCCCAGTTTTTCCTGCTTAGCTTGCCTCCACATCCACACTGCTTTTGCCCCTAGACATCACCCCAGTCCATGCCTTAGCTTGTACCCCCAGTTTTTCCTGCTTAGCTTGCCTCCACATCCACACTGCTTTTGCCCCTAGACATCACCCCAGTCCATGCCTTAGCTTGTACCCCCAGTTTTTCCTGCTTAGCTTGCCTCCACATCCACACTGCTTTTGCCCCTAGACATCACCCCAGTCCATGCCTTAGCTTGTACCCCCAGTTTTTCCTGCTTAGCTTGCCTCCACATCCACACTGCTTTTGCCCCTAGACATCATCCCTATCCATGCCTCTTCCCCTAGCCATAACTCTGCCACCCCTGGAAACTCATGGTGCAGAAACTTTGGTTGCTGACTTTGAGGAACCCTTGGGTTTTGTAGATGGAACTCCATCAAAGGTCTGTGCAGCTCACACACCCTGCTCAAGATATGGTATTGTAGGGTTTCAGCGTGTGTGAATGACGGACAACAGCCTGTGTTTGGACAGATGTAGGCCTTGCTAGAGTGTTTTTAGGCTAGCAGCGACTCCTGTGCACTTGCAAAAGTGGGCGCACAAGCGCCGCATTTTCAACAGTAGCTTCGGTACATTTGGGTATGTTTTTAAAAAACTTTGCACCACTAGGTTAGACGTGGGCCAAACATGGAACGTGTTGGAGGCTGGCAAGCTCCAGAGCCGCTACCAGGTTCCAGCCATTATCACAGGCGTAAAAATGCCAGGCCCCAGGTGTAGCAGGGAAAAAAAAATGCCATCTCAGCCAGGATGGCATCCCTGACCTCGGAGGCACTGTGCTGTCTGTCCCCCAAGCTGATGAGCTTCAGCACCGCCTGCTGACGTCTCCCCACACCAGTGTTTTAGCGTTTGCCGCTAGTAGCTGTGGTGGAGGTTGCAGCGTCATAGGGTTTCAGTCTACTCCTGCCATGAATTTTGGCCTGGGAGAGGAGATAGGCCACCCCAGTTTGCACCCGGGGAACAGACTCCACCACATTCACCCTGCCTGTCATTAAAGATAAGCACTGCAGCATCCCTGACCACAGGCACTTGTCCAAGTGTCGGTGGTCAAGTGGACCTTGCAGCAAAGCGCGGAACTAAGGGCCCACCTGATGTTGAGTGACACGTGCTGGTGCAAGGCGGGGACGCCACACCGGGAGAAGTTGAGACGGCTAGGGACGGCATAGAGAGGTGCCACAGTTGCCATCAGGTCCGGGAAGGCGGGAGTTTCAACAAGCCGGAACGCCAACCTCTCCTGGGCCAGCAGTTTAGCGATGTTGGCGTTCTAGGCTTGCGTGGGTGGGTGGTTAGCGGTGTATTTCTGCCGGCGCTCCAATGTCTGAGAGATGGTGGGTTGTTGTAAAGAAGCGCCTGATGGTGCCTTTGATGGTGCAGGAGAAGGAGATAAGACAGAAACAGGGGAGGATGAGGGAGAAGTCAACAAAGTGGCGGAGGCAGATGAAGTGATGTCCTGGCTCGTCCTCTGGAGTGCATCGCCAGCACTGTGAGCAGAGGCAGTGGCATGAACGGCGGGCGACGTTTGTCCTGCCGTTGCTGCCTGCCACTGATTCCATTGCTTGGATTCCAAATGACGGTGCATTGAAGTGGTGGACAGGTTGCTCTTCTCAGGGCCCCTACTCGATTTCGAGAGGCAAATTGTGTAGACGACACTATATCTGTCCTCGGCGCATTCCTTGAAAAAACTCTACACCTTCAAGAAACGTGCCCTCGATGGGGGAGTTTTTCTGGGCTGGGTACAAAAGGGAACATCTTCGGACATTCCGGGTCTGGCCTGGCTTCGGCAAAGCAGCTGACCTCTGCCTCTGGACATGTCTCTGCCTCTAGCTACCCTTTTTGGTGCTGCACCTGCCTCAACATCCACACTACTTTCCCAGCTTGACATCTGCCTTGTCCAGGTGGGGTCGGTGTCCTCGTCGTCCACCACCTCCTCTTCCAACTCCTGTCTCGCCTCCTCCTCCTGCACAATGCGCATGTCAACTGGCTGCCCTGACAGCAACTGCGTCTCATCGTCGTCGATGAGGGTGGGTTGCTGGTCATCCGCCACCAAATCGACCGGAGATGGAATGGAGGAGACTCTAGTGTTTGAGCATCTGGACACAGATACTCGTCTGTTAGGTCCGTGGAATCGCGAAATGGAGGGGCAGGTTGCGGTACAGTCAAAGGAAGGGAGAACAGCTCTGGGGAGCAGGGACAGTTGGGGTTATTGTTCTGGGAAGATTGGGAATTTTGGGTGGAAGGAGGACAAGACTGTTGGGTAAGAGGAGGTAGAGGCTGACTGGCTGGTGGACAATGTGCTTTAAGCGTTATCCGACAGCCATTGCAAGACCTGTTCCTGGTTCTCGGGCCTACTAATCTTTGTACCATTCAGCCTAGTTAATGTGGAACTTTTGTGCAAAGCGCAGAACTTAGGGCCCGCCTGATGTTAAGGGACACACGCTGGTACAAGGCTCAACTCACCCTAAGTGCCAAAAACACTGCTGGTGCAAGGCTCTACTCATGCCAAGGGCCTCAATCTCTGCTGGTAGCTCAGCTTAAGGTCATGTAACTTTGTTTGGAAGGGCTCATGTTAAGGGCTAGAAAAGTGAATTTTGGAAGGTCTTACCACATCACACACACACACACACACACACACACACTCAAAATGACAGTTAAGGGTGAGGGCTTTTGGAATTCCCATTGCCTATTCCATTTGTGGTTGTCATGGGGAACGTGATTTAAAGGGGTGGTTGTTACTGTTTGTTGAGCTTAAATTGGGGTTTGTGTCCATCCATTTGGGGAGTAAAGAAGGTTTCCAGGTATTTTCCCACTTTGATAGAGGTTTTTTTGAATGTGGAAAGTGTGTAGTTGTTAGGCAGTGATGTTGGGGTAATAGAGGGTCTTTGGTGTGTTAGATGCCCCCAGACATGCTTCCCCTGCTGTCCCAGTGTCATTCCAGAGGTGTTGGCATCATTTCCTGGGGTGTCATAGTGGACTTGGTGACCCTCCAGACACGGATTTGGGTTTCCCCCTTAACGAGTATCTGTTCCCCATAGACTATAATGGGGTTCGAAACCCGTTCGAACACACGAACATTGAGCGGCTGTTCGAATCGAATTTCGAACCTCGAACATTTTAGTGTTCGCTCATCTCTAATAACAACTGATCACAGGTCTTTCACTGATATCCAAAATGAGATACACATAATCACATGACGCTTATGGACATACACACAAACCACATACAAAATACACCAGTGCAAAATTGGACAATTCTTATGGGGCCATTACACAAACATAAAATGTAATATACCCGTGCGAAGCCGGGTCCTCCCTCTAGTAATATTATAAATATAATTATAGAAATATAATTATATTTCTTAAACTATCAATGTTACTGCGTAATGACAACCTTATTTATATGATAGATTTATATACTTATTAGAGATGAGCGAACAGTAAAATGTTCGAGGTTCGATATTCGTTTCGAGTAGCCCCTCAATATTCGACTACTCGAATCAAATATCGAACCCTATTATAATCTATGGGGGGAAAATGCTCGTTTCAGGGGTAGGCAACATTCAATCAAATTATACTTACCAAGTCCACGAGTGAGGGTCAGGCTGGATCATCTAAGAAGTCTTCTCCTTGCAGCTTCCCCGCGGCATCTTCCGGCTCTTCATTCACTCTGCCAGGCATCAGGCCTGGGCAGAGCCGACTGCGCATGCCCGCACTACAAGCGGACATGCGCAGTCAGCTCTGCCCAGACCCGATGCCTGGCAGAGTGAATGAAGAGCCGGAAGACGCTGCGGGGAAGCTGCACGGAGAAGACTTCTAAAGGTAGGAGAGGAACCAGCGTTGATTGACCGACTGTATAGCATTCGGCCAATCAATGCAGGTTCTACATCGAACTTTTCCATTCGAATAGCGAGTGGTACTCGATCGAGTACGAGTATTTAGAATACCGTAGTATTCAATCGAATACTTACTCGATCGAGTACTACTCGCTCATCTCTAATACTTATGTTTGCTTATGTGCAGGTGTAAATGCTGGTAGTAGGATGTTACTTATAGCACAGAATTATAAAGAAAACTATATGAACTATCTACAAATGAAAGAGTCAGGAGCTCTGCAAGAAATATTCTCATAATGCGCAGTAACCAGTGACAGATCATACAGAGGTACTCAGCAAAATATAAGCCACCAAAATGTCCTCTTCACTAGAAAGAAAATAGCAGCACTCACCAAATGCCACATTAATTTAACTAATGTAATATACTGTTGCAGGTAAAAGACACGGGTATAATACAGTAGTACAATTGTGCTGCTGAAAAATTCAAATTGTTATTCCATATGTAGATAAGCTGTTTTGTGTACGTGGGCCACACATGCCACTAACTACAGTGCAGATGGACATCTTGAACTTCTGGCCAGTTCCATGAAAAGGGTTAACTCCTTGTCTTGTTGCCTGCGTGGTGATAGTGAGACGCAGTGCAGCAGGTTGGCATAGGATGGCTTATTGCTTTATTATGTATTGGAAAATGTTGGTATTGCATCATGTGCTATAGTGTATGTCAATGTTACTATAAATGGTGCAGGTTAGTGTTCTGCTAGTTTTTGAGTGGTTCTTCCCTTACTGACTACTTAGAGGTAGAACTAGAGTGGAAGACGTTGTTTCTTGCTCTCCCATGATCTGATTCAGCGACATCAGGCATTGTCTAGGTTTCCCAGAGCAAGAATGACTTCATAATTATGGACCCATTCTCACGCTCACAGCCTGTGGACCAGCTTGAGAGTAGGACTGCTTGTAGACGAGGAGCACAACTTAAGATGTGGCGAGCTTGAAAGCTTGTCGGAGGAACTCATGAGTAGGAGAATGGGTTCTTTAGTAGCAGGTAGTACATCACCTGTGACAGCAGAAACATGCTATGATCCTTTGAACAAGGCCTATAGCTCAACCTATTGATTTTCATCTGTCAAACTGTCATCTGTATTTCACTGAAGTATTCCATTCTCTGTATACTTAGCTCTGTGCAGTTGGGCTTTTAATCTGTCATTCTTCTTTATTTTATTAATCATTTCTGAATACATTGATAGCTGGGTGTTACCAGTTGGAAGTGTTTCCCTGCATAGTCTGACAATGTCCTATCAGTGGTGCCAGACTGTGCAGGGAAATGTCAATTTGATAAGTGTAAGGGTAACAGTTGTCAATTTATTAATAAATATTTAGGAGGCATGACAGCGGAATGACAGATGTTTCAGAATTCTTAATTTATGGGCAATGTAGGTATTTATTGAACAGACATGTGAATAAGGCTGACAGATCCTCTTTAATGTCAAAGATTTATAACCGACAATGACACCATTGTCCTTCTTTCTTATGTGAACTGTATTGCAATATACTGTAAAATCTATTCACTTTTATTACTTATTACTTACGTGTAATAGAAGCTCAAGAATGAAAGACTTAGGGGTCTTCAATAGTATCCAAACTATCATTGCAGTCAATATTTGCTCCCTGATGATGTTCCAAGGGGCAGAGATCAGGATCAATAAGGGGACATCCACACACCACTGCCATAGAGATGCCTTGGTTGCAATTGACTAAGACCACTAAAGGGTTAGCAGTAGCTAGTAAGAGGTATGTGCCCACATCTGCTGGTTATGGAGAGCGCTGAGATCCTTAGTTTTCCCCATACCACCTTAGTGATTCCTTCAGGTGCCATTTAGGAGATAAACATTGAAAAAGGTATTAAAAACATGAAAACACAATAAACTTTCCCATGGCAGGTTTTCTTTTCACCTTTGGATTTTGACCTTTTTGAAAATAGTGGTTCAATGCCTATTAAGATATATTTGATTTCCTGTAAACAAATTAATATACATTATAAAATGTATTTCCGGAATGTTCTCTCGTTCGCCTATTTTGGACGGAGGTGAGACATATAATTTGTTTGGTGACTGGTATTGCCCTGGAGGAAAACCCTGCCCCTCTCCTCCTCTCCATTTTTCCCAGGAAATTTCTAGAGGTACACCCATAGGCTGCTTGGCTTTATGCTAGTTGCTGCTTGAACGGTCATTCCCAGACTGTGGAAATCGTCCTCCCCTCCCTCACTGGCAACCTTGTTACAGGAACTCCTTCGTATCCATAGAATAGAAAGCCTGCTTGCTGAATTAAACAGTGATGCTAGAATTTGCCAACAGATGTGGCTCATCGGGGACACTGTCTATTACTCCGCTGATTTTCAGCCCGCCTTTGCTTCCCTTTCTTCATGACTCCATTAACAGTACTCCCTCATCTCCCTTATTCTTATTCTTATTTTCTTAGCTCCCTGGGCTTCCTATTCCCTTTGAATCCTCCCAGCTACCCTGCTGCCCCTCCACACTTTAAGGAGGGTGACTACATCTTTTTCTCCCCACTTTTCCTGGTTGGGTTTTCCACCCTTTTGCTTATTTTCTTGTTTTGACTGTTCATTTAAAGAGGACCTTTCATCAGATTGGGCACAGACAGTTCTATATACTGCTGGAAAGCTGACAGTGCGCTGCATTCAGCGCACTGTCGGCTTTCTGATCTGTGCCCCGGGTAAAGCGCTATCGGTCCCGGTACCATAGTGCTTTACAGTCAGAAGGGCGTTTCTGACAGTTAGCCAGGGACGCCCTTCTGCCCAGCAGCGCCTATCACACTGTACTGTGGAGCGGGGAGGAACTCCCCCCTCCCTCTCCTGATAAAACTCGTCTATGGACGAGTACTGTGAGCAGAGGGAGGGGGCGTTCCTCCCCGCTCACACTGTACAGCGCGATAGGTGCTGCTGGGCAGAACGGCGTCCCTGGCTAAGTGTCAGAAACGCCCTTCTGACTGTAAAGCACTATGGTACCAGGACCGATAGCGCTTTACCCGGGGCACAGACCGGGAAAGCCGACAGTGCACTGAATTCAGCGCACTGTCAGCTTTCCAGCAGTATATAGAACTGTCTGTGCCCAATCTGATGAAAGGTCCTCTTTAATTGTTCCCTTGGATATGATGTTTTTTTCTCTGTGCCTCAGAGAGTTTACTCATCCCTTCTCCCTCTCCTACCATTCCCAATGATTCTATTACCGTTTGTCCCCTGACCCCCCTTCTCCTTCCCCTACCATCTCCAACTATTGTACTTCCATTTGTCCTGTGACAACCCCCACCCCCCCACGTCCCCTGTCCACCTTCCCATCCACAAACTGTTCCTTTTGATGATTTTATTGTTCTGTGAAAATCTTCAATAAAGACTTTAATGTAAAAAAATGTATTTCCTAGGTTTCTAGAATACAATTATCCAATGGTATTTTAGAACATTTCAGTTACCTACACAACAACAGTAAAGCTGGCAAAATAGTAAAGCCATTAAAGTAACAATAACAACATTGTTTACCTTCTTATATATAAATACTTAAAATCCCAATATGTGCAAAGTGCTACATCTTCTCTCTAGAAAATCAATTGTTCTACATACTCCCAGAAATGCAAACAAAAGTAAACTTATTCATATAAATAAGGTTTTATGCTGTTGATTTAGGATAACATAAAAACAGCATGCACATTTGATTTACAAAACTACTTAAATCCATTTAAATAATAAGGTTTATGGTTTGGTTTTTAACTTCAGCCATAAATTTAAATGAGGGAGGAATATTTAATTACAATATCTTGGACTTGCCTAATAAATGACATTATTAGCATTGCAACAAAATGGGCTAGTTGTCAGTAATAAAATAATGTGCACACAATATCATATATTTAAAAAACAGAGAGAAAAGATGTTTGTTCACTAGCTACAAACAATGTTTATCGCCTTTGTTCTCAGTTTTTATATTTTGTACTAGACTTAATGGTAATACATAACTGTTAACTGTTAACATACAGATGTGTCATCCTTTGCCTGTTCTCTTGGCTTGATATGGTCATATATGTGTATCACAAGTTAAAGGGGTTGTCCTGTTATGGACACTCAAGCGCACTGATGCTCCATTCAGAAGGAGGCCTTTGGGGGGCTTACGATCCCCCATTCTCCTGATTACTGTGGGAGCTGGCAATCGACCCCCAGTGATCGGACACTTATTCCATCTTCTGTGGATAAGGTATAAGTGTCCATAATGAGACTGACAATTTTTTTGCAATGTTAATAATGTTCTACCCTAAATGTATAGACAGAAGAACGTTGCACTCCTTGTAATTTGCAGTAAAGTAGTTAGATTTATTTAACAGCAGCAATTCCAATAGTGATGTTTGTCTTGTAACCTTTGTCAGATATTATGAAATATATACAAACATAAGATACATAAATTGAGCTCTAGAGGATACAGATAATTATGACAATAACAATACAAAGTGAAGATACATCCAAATGTATTCAGGATATCCGTCGGACACCATGCAGAACACTATATAGGTATTGAATCTCTATGGACATCAGCCGAAAAGGTAGACAAATTTTCCTACAGATCTCAAGAGTATATAGGAAAACTTAACTTATATGTTTTAAACATATATTTATAGAGACCTGCTTAAATACAGAAGTTGACATGAAAAAGATATTTTATTGTAACATAAAGGATAACAGTATACATTGAACATCAACATGCACTCTGTTTTGAGCAGATTATTCTCATAGAAGAATATTGATATCATGGACATAGTAGGAACAGAAGTATTCGCACTGAAAATGTCAAGCCAAATGTACAGAAAATATGATAATATACTGTACTTGTACTGTATCGCTACTATGGAAATTAGTAGATAAACGGAATCTACTCTGTGAAGAAACATCACAACAGATCCGTGACTGCTCTGAACAACTGTGCCAGTTCGAAGATTGTCCTGAATTTCCAGCACATGTTTCTAACATCAACAAAAGAATATCCCTTTTGGTAAAAGACCTTATTTTGAAAAACATAAAAAACTCCAACGTGACCTATCCAACACTGAGGCCAATTTCACCACCACTACTGTGACTGCTACACCAGAGGACAAGTTGCTTGGAGAATCCACCACAGTCTTATCCAACAAGGGAGCACCCCATGCCCCCAATCGTAGGAGACCTAAGCTGGATGACCAGTTACCTTCACCACTTCCAATTCCACAATGGCTACTTCCGAAAAGGAAACTCATTAGATCATCAGACTTACTGATTTCAGTTACCCCTTCTGGTCAGCTGTCCATGTCAACCTATTTCAAAAAGGTGGATGTGTACAGCCACTTAGCTCGTAATATACCATATAGTCATTTCAAAAGAGTATGGAAAAACTGTGATGACACCGTATTTCACCAACTGCCAACCATTCTCAAAAATAGATTTAAGGATAAAAATACCCCAAATATACACTGTATAGCATTCGGCAAATCAACGCTCGTTCGGCAGCAGGCTCGTCCTTGCTAGTCGGGAGAGCTGGCAGCTTGCGGTTATGAGGGAGCTGACTTTTTCTCATAGGAATGAATTGACCAGTGTTGATTGGCTGAATGCTATACAGTGTACAGCATTCGATCAATCAACGCTGGTTCTGCCGGAGGCTCGTTTGTGGGGAGGCGGAGTCTAAGATTGGACCACAGCAGTCTCCATTGTGGTCCGTAGTATCAACTTCTGTAATCACGCTAGTCTCTATAAACACGTTTAAATCCTCTATGTTATGTTTTCCTACATACTTTTGAGATCTGTAGGAGACATTCAGCTAGCTTTTTATCTGATGTCCTTAACAATATAATACCCATATAGTGTTCAGTATGGTGTCTGACTGATGTTTTCAATGCATTTGGAGGTATCGTCACTTAGCATGGTTATTGTCATACTTATCTGTATCCTCTAGTACTAAGTTTATGAATTTGTATGTTTGCATATATTTTACAGTGTCTGATGAAGGTCACAAGACCGAAATGTCACTTTTGGAATCATTGTTGTTAAATAAATCTAGTTTACTGCAAACTACAAGGATTTTGAAGTCCTTCTGCCTGTTGTATGTACCATTCAATGGGGGAGTGTATATGGAAACTTTTCAAGACTTTCGTTAGCATTTTGTAATATTGTATTAAATTAGTTTCATGCCGATTTGAGATCAGTTGAGTGGACACCGGAACATATACCAAATGATATTAGATGAAGGCAGCTGTACATTAGAAACATGTAGCCTCTCTGATTTGTTGAGCCATACCAATATTCTAATGTACATAATAAGACTCTAAGACTTCTCTGCACTAATTTTGTCTTTATAAAAACTGCATTCTACTGAACCCTTCATGGATCATTAGTAATGTCCAATAATGCAGGAGGGAGCCTCTCAATCACATGCACCCACTGGCAGATGACATTGTGGGCACAGCTTCTAAAAGTGTTCCTTCACACAATTTATGTGTATGCAATTTGCAGGAAAGAGTTACTTATATTGCCTCATAAACGCATCACCTGAACTATAACATATAGATTTTAAAAGTAATATTTGGCATGTGATCACATGCTACCTTTACACCAAAATTAAAATCTAAGCCAAAACTGAAATGGCTTTATACTTGGTTTCTTTGAATGATAGATAGATAGATAGATAGATAGATAGATAGATAGATAGATAGATAGATAGATAGATAGATAGACAGACAGACATTATGGTGGCTAAATGTGTTACGTGATATAGAAATGTCATCTCCATCCTTAAGGCAGTTGACTCTTTCAACTTCAAACTAAATAATTTGCTACGAGAATGATCTGCTGTGAAAGGCCACTTGTTCAGAATGCTGAACAGCTCATGGCTATACACTATATTAATCTGTTAAACATAAGTCCAAAATACTCCAGACTAGATTGTCACTTTAAGATGCATAATGAAAATATTGTATTTCTCTTGAATTTTCTTTATTTCACACAGATAATATTGCCTAGAAAATATATATATATATATATATATATATATATATATATATATATATATATATGTGTAATCTAATAAAGTTTGTATTTTTTCTTAAAGCGCCTTGCTTGCTAATTGGATGACTTCTGCTTAGGATAACCAGGATACCCAACAGTCAGCTGTTTCAAGAGGCTGCAGCTGTGGACTCTTCACAGAAAACCAAGCATAGTGTCATATATTGTATAGCGATATGCTCAGTATCACAGATCAGCCCATTCACTTGAATGGAACTGAGCTGCGAATAGGCCTTGTTACTGATGAACGTGATATCACATGGGCTGTCAAGTGGAAATGGTGTTCGGTTTTAAACAGCTCATTTGCAGGAATCTCACATGTCGGACCTGTAGGATCAAATCAATTTTGGGTTTAACCACAGATTTTGAAGTTCTTTATTTACTGTAGTTTCTTTACTAAGAGAACCATGGTAAAGTTATTTTCTCTCATGAAGACCCCTTCAGACACCTAGGAGAATAATCGTAAGGAGAAGAAAAGGTGAGCACTACCATGAGTGTCATGCTAACAGTTAAGCATCCTGAGACCAATAATGTGTGGGGTTGCTTTTGATCTATAAGGAATGGTATCTAAACATTCTCCAGAGACAGCTTCTCCCAATAGTACAGGAGAAATTTGCTTTGTTCACCATGTCCCAAGGCAAAAGTGATGACTAAGTGGTTCATTGAACAAAACATTGAGATTTTGAGACCATGCACTGGAAACCCACCAGGCCGGGGACAGTTTGGGGGGGGGGGCTTACAGATAGTAATGTCTGTGATCCTAGTGGACTCTGATCGCAGGCTTTAGGTCTGGGTCTCACCTGTAAATTACAGTGTAGACCCAGTAGCTATGGCGACCGCTCTGCAGCAGAGTGGCCGCCATAATCTTTACATTCCCGTATCCCCTGTAATATCCCCTGTAATGGGTTTGCGCTGCCGGGACACCCTGTCCTCATACCCAGGGCCTGCAGCACTGCCCCACTCCTGCCGCTGCAGGAAGCCCCACTGCAACAAGCCAGTGGCGGCAGGAGTGGAGCAATGCATCCGAACTATAAGATGCACCCCCAAATGAAAAAAGTTACTGCACATTAACATCCAAACGTTTCCTCTGGCCACTGTAGAGAAACTAGCATTACATAATTGGATTACTCATATGATATGGACAGATATTGGCTTCATAATTTTCTCTTATTTCAGACCCAGGTATCAATAAATATAAAAAAGTAATAGGTCAAATATGTATCTATGTATTTCTTAATGTTTTTCTTGACATGCTAACATCTTTTTTTGACAAAAATCATTTGCTTCCTAAATGTATATGATCAAAAATGCAGAAATGCTCCAAGCTAATATTTCTGAAGTCCTGTTAGTCTGTGGCCTACTTTACCAGATCAGGTGTCTTTGTGTGAAGATTTCTCATACTTATTATTATTATTATTATTATTATTATTATTATTATTATATGTTATTTATATAGCGCCAACATACATTCCGCAGTGCTGTACAATTTGTAGGGTTCAAATACAGACAGAAAGATACATTACAAAGAAAGTCATTTCATACAATGGGACTGAGGGCCCTGCTCGCAAGAGCTTACAATCTATGAGATAATAAACCCACCAAGGAATATTCTTTCTACTGTTTAGTAGCTGTTGTTGTAGATGTTACACTGTAAAGTTACATTTTAAATACTATTAACTAAAATGACTGTATTTTTTCCCAAATAGTTTTCATTGTGAAATTAGACCCAGAGACTAATTACTACATAGTTGCATTTTCTTAATATTATTTTTGCCTTCAGTGACACCTAATATTACCCATATCCCCTAATCTAGCACACATAACAGTCTTGCCAAATAAATTGTTCTTAAGTGGTAAAAAGTGCTCAGTACTTACAGTAGGTATTGAGATATCAATATGATCTTATATTAACCCTTTCTCCCATTTCAATATATATATATATAGTACAGACAAAAAGTTTGGACACACCTTCTCATTTAAAGAGTTTTCTGTATTTTCATGACTAGGAAAATTGTAGATTCACACTGAAGGCATCAAAACTATGAATTAACACATGTGGAATTATATACTGATGCAGCAGAGCTGAGTGTGCAGCAGGGTTCAGTGCATCTCTCATGCAGCAGAGCTGAGTGCAGCAGGGTTCACATCTCCGGTGTAGCAGTGCTGGCCGTGCGCTCAGCTTGGCTGCATCTCCAGTGTAGTCGAGCTGAGCGCACGGCCAGCACTGCTACATCTCGGCATAGGAATGCATTCACCAGCGTTGATTGGCCGAATGCCATACAGAGTACAGCATTCGGCCAATCAACACTGGTTCTGCCGGAGGAGGCGGAGTCTAAGATCGGTCCACAGCAGTCTCCATTCTGATCCGATATTAGACTCCACCTCCTCACAGACGAGCCTCCGGCAGAACCAGCGTTGATTGGCCAAATGCTGTACTCTGTATGGCATTCGGCCAATCAACACTTGTCAATGCATTACTATGGGAAAAAGTCAGCTCGCACATATCGCAAGCTGACTGGGATCCCGGCCAGATAGAGCCCCAAAGAGCTGTGTGAGTAACATTCCCACCTAAATAAAGGTAATCCCTAGCTAACCCTGCCTGTACATCTATCCCTGTCTCACAGTCACATAGTTCACAGTCTCATTTGAACCGGATAAACTGTTCGTATAAATTGGAGGTCATAGCCAGCCAATTACTTTTTCCGATTTTTTTTCGATGCCTCCGTTGTCGTAGTTCCTGTCCCACTTCCCCTGTGCAGTTATTGGTGCAAAAAAGTGCCAGGGAAGGTGGGAGGGGAATCAGATTTTTAGTGAGTTTGCTACCTGGTGTTCGACTCGAATAGAACATCTTGAACAGCCTGATATCCGATCAAACATGTACTTGATCGAACGCTGTTCGCTTATCTCTACTCAAAAACTACTTCAAAATCTATAACATAAAGCTGCATTTCCACAATGTGGGGCCTCATTCTTAAAGTTTTTAAAAGCATTAAAAAAAATTACTAATTACTCCTTTCCCTAGTATACATGTAGAAATAAACAAAAATAAAACTAAATATATTAGTCATTGTAACAAAATGCCCAGACTCAAAATGACCAAATATTTTTTTTTATCATTTTGCCTCCCAAATTAAATTGAATAAATGTGATCAGAATATCACACATTCTCCAAAATAGTATCAATGAAAACTACATTTTGTCATACAGCATCGTTGAGAGAAATTCCAACTGATTACTCACAAGCTATATAATACATCATAAAAAATCTTCAAAAAAATGGGATACAGTGAAATTCAGATTGCCATATAAGTTCAATTTGATATGCTGACCTTTTACACCTGCTGTGCTGGTACCCCAAATTACATTACTACTGGGCCCAGAACTATGAAAAAGAACACTGGTCATAGTAAATTTAGATTTGGCACCAACATTATTTTTGTTGGGTAAATAGGATTAAGCTGTTTAAGACATATTATAAAATATATTTAGGAATGCAAATTTTAGTGGATAAATTGATAGAATGCATAAATGGAGGAAATCACAGGATTGCCAAGTGTGGATTGAATATAACATCATCCAAAGTTGTCTTAATATTTCTACTATTTTTGCTTTCTGCTAATGAATATGTGTGTGGGAGGAATAACGGTTTTCCTCTTTATTCATGATAAATACTAGAGTCCAAGGTTTGAATCTGACCAAAGACAAATTATACAAGGAGTTTTTAAGTTCCCCTCGTGTTTGCGTGGGTTTCCTCCAGATATTCCGGTTTCCTCCAACACCCAGAAACATACTGATAGGGAATGTAGATTGTGAGCCCTATATGGGACAGTGACCAGTGCTTAAAGGGGTTGTCCTGTCACAAGGATCCTATCTATAATGCTTATTAATGTGAATGTAAGACTTTTCCTAAATACACTGCTTCAGCAAAACTGCTTTGTTTGTCCACTATATCACTTTATTCATTTTTTTGTGGCCACAGCCCTGACCTAGCTGCTCCTGAGTCAAGTGATGTGTCAGCCTGCTCTGAGGGGGGAGGGAGGAGGGGCTAAGTTCACAGGAGCGAGCCTGGAGGGGGGGGTAGTTTACCCTTTGGGGGAAGGGGCCGCCAATACAGGGTTAGACGCCAGCACAGGTGAAGCCAGCAACATCGCTATGCTTCTGCCCTGCATGAAGCCAGCAGCGGCAGAAGCAATGCTGTTATTCTGCTCCCCCCCCCCCCCCGGAATAACAGCATCGCTTCTGCCACTGCTGGCTTCATGCAGTGCAGAAGCATAGCGATGTTGCTGGCTTCACCTGTGCCGGCGTCTAACTCCCCGGCAGCTGCTGTAATAGGCGGATGCTGGGGACTGTTAGACGCCGGCACAGGCACATCGCTATGCTTCTGCCCTGCATGAAGACAGCAGCGGCAGAAGCGATGCTGTTCCGCTCCGCTCCGGGGTCACATATGCAAAGCCAAGCGGCGAGATGCCACCGGCCCTGCGTGCAAGCTCATACACCAATCTAACCTTCACAATGCGAATAAAGACCCGCAGGATGCATCTCGCCGCTTGGCTTTGCATATGTGACCCCGCCCACCAATGATGAAACAAAGCCGGAAGACAGAAGATTTTAGAGGAACGAAGACGGGTGAGTATGCGACGTGGGAGTACCCCTTTAAACTGGGAAAATTTTTTAGGGAGAACTCTGTAATGATTATGCCCCCCCCTTGACCACCTCCCTTCTTCCCCAAACGACTCCTCCCCGAAGACCCCAACCGTCCGACTCCCCCCGCACACACTATTATGCTCCATAGTTGCCCCTGCACACAGTATTATGCCCCACAGTGGCTGCTGCACACAGTATTATGCCCCATTGTGGACAACCCATGTACAATTATTATACTCTGGGTTCTTTTCAGATCCCAAAGTATAATAATCGGAGACCCTGGGTAGGATACAAACATAAAAAACAAAGTTACTTAGCTCTCCTGGGCTCTGGAGCACTCCCGGCTGATGTTGGCCATCTTCAATGATGGAAGAGACATCACTTTAGCCGGGTTTGCTTCGTGTAACATAAGCCGAAAGCCCTGGCCCATGTGATGTCTGGGACGTCACCAAGTAGGCCTGAAGCCTTCTGGAGCCATGTGTGTTTTTTTATGTTCCATATTCCACTTCAGACCCTTTAGATTATTGAGGCTTTGATTTCTTTATACCGGAACATTGAAGGACAGTTTGTAATTACCGTATTTTTCGGACTATAAGACGCACTTTTTTTCCTCCCAATATGGGAGGAAAATGTGTGTGCGTCTTATAGTCCGAATGCAGCGTGTGCAGCGTCTGTGTCCTGTCTATGAGAATCAAAAGGAGAGCAGCACGGTGCCTGCCTGGTCTGCCCCTCCTTCCCTGTCTGTGTCGCGTGTTTGCAGGAGCGAGATATGAGAGGCAGGGAAGTAAGAGCGGGCCAGACAGGTGAAGGAAGCATGGTTTCAAGCTTGCCGAGAAAACCACGCCTCTTTCACCCGTCTGGCTCGTCCCTCCTTCACTGCCTCTCAGATCTGGCTCCTGCAATGATGCCACACAGACAGGGAAGGAGGGGCGGGCCAAACGGGAGGAGGAGGCGTGGTTTTCTCAGCAAGCTTGAAACCACACCTCCTTCACCCGTCTGGCCCGCCCCTACTTCCCTGCCTGTGTGGCTTCATTGCAGGAGCAAGATCTGAGAGGCAGTGAAGGAGGGACGAGCCAGACAGGTGAAAGAGGCGTGTTTTCAAGTTTGCTTAGAAAAGCACACCTCCCTCACCCGTCTGGCCCGCCCCTTTTTCTCTTCTTGCATAGCTTCACTGCAGGGTGTCTCTTTCCATCCATGGATGAGATTAGATAGATAGATAGACAGACAGACAGACAGACAGATAGACAGATAGATGGATTAGATAGATTAGATAGATATGTTCAAATCACCCCCATATCCCTAGAATACATATAAAACAAAAACATTACTGTGAAACACATACACATTTGGTATCCCTGTGTCCGAAAGCCCCCGGTTCTATTTACATTGGTGAAATATTATATTATTAGGTTATTAAATATTTCACCAATTTTTTTTCCTTAAAAAATTTTTTTTCCCTATTTTCCTCCTCTAAAACCTTATGGTCCGGTGCGTCTTATAGTCCGAAAAATACGGTATGCCAGAACTGCGTTCTGGTGCGTTCTGGCCCAATTTAAGCACTGACAGTGACCACAATGTCTGTAAAAGCGCTACAAAATATGATGGTGCTATACAAGTAAGCAAAATAAAAATACAGAAATAATATTGTGTCTTATATTGAGAATAATAAAAAAGTAAATATATATATATATATATATATATATATATATATATATATACACACAGCAAAATCTTTTCATATGCATTTTCCTTAGCTTTTTTTAATACTAGTTCTGATAAATGCAATTTCTAACAATTCTTTGATACACACTACAAATTAACACAATCCATTGATATGGTAACACCAATTAACATAGATGACTGACGAGTGACATTTATGTTATTTGCTAATTATTTCCACAGCTCTGCATCAAGACAAGGGTCTTGCCAAAAGAAATGGTGCTTGAATTGGAAAGCCTCTGCAAGTGCTTTTCTCAAGCCCCTGTTATCCAGGCAACACTACATTATTTGAAAGAGCAAACTGTTCCTTTTTGCAATTTAATGTCAAAGTCATAGGTGCCTGACTTTTAAAATTCTGAATAATGATCTATTAGCCATGTAAAAATTCCCTGAATAATGGTTAATTTAGAATATCTGTCAACCATCGTGTGATGCTGAAAAAAGGAATACAATACATTTTTATTTTTTTCAGTTTACTTTGTATAGATGATTTTCTGTTGTAAATCACAAAACAGGAATAAGAACTGACCAAAATAATAATAATACATTATACTTTTATATAGTTCCAGCTAGAGATGAGCGAATCGAAGCTGACGAAGTGGAATTCAATCCGAATTTCAGGAAATATTCGATTTGCATCGAATCCGGATTTCCTCACACTTCGTGGTAATGAATCACAGAATTGCCTGTAATTTTCTCCCTTCAACACACAACTGCGAATAAGCCACAATTTTTTTTCTCCACTAATAAAAGCCAATAAAAGGCTTTATAACAGATAGCTGCGGAGATTAATGCATAACAATTTGTTACACATTAATCTCCGCAATTATCTCTCTATATTATAAAAATGAATTCCTGTCTGTCTGTCTGTCTGTCTGTTCTTTATGCACGACCAAACGACTGGACCGATATTCACCAAATTTGTCACACAGATACTTCAGGTGTCCAGGAAGGTTTAAGATGAGGCCTTAACTCGCTCAAAAAACAGGATCTGTTTTTTTTTTTTTTTTTTTTTTTTTTTGGGGGGGGGGGGGGGGCTTATTGTTCTGACGGATTAGCGGAAGGGCAAAATAATCAGTGAGGTCAACACAAACTTACTGCTGACAGCCTCTCCAGGCTGTCAGGGGAGCTCTTCTTGTATAAGTGTTTAATAGAACAGGTTCTGTAGACATCTCTTTGGAATCAGCAGACGATGGTGTAAAAGGAATTGGCTCTTTCACGCTACAGTAGGATGTTGGGCCTCTGCACGGTTCTTTACACCTGCCACTATCATCGACCTGTAAGACTGAGTTCACACTTGAGATAGTTGGTCAGTTTTTGCCCCATAAATGGCCAAGTAAGTGAAGTATGCAACAGTTATAAGAGCGACGCCTGTTATGTGCATGTCATATTGACCCATAGTATTGTTTCACTACCACAACAGACTCCCTATGTGTGTTACTGATAGGCACAGTGTTGTACACTACTATGCAGGCTGCCTGCAGCCAAGAAATAGCTGTTTTTTAATGCTATTCGCCTCAAATTAATTTGGATGAAGCCAACATTTTCCGCAGCACTTTGCAAATCATAGAGTTCCTGTACAGATAAAATGAAATATTACAGAGTAATGAATCAATTGAGACAATAGGAGTGAGAGAGTTACATTGGCGAGTTGAGAGCAGATCAATGCGTAAAGAAGGGTTTCTAAATTTTTTCAAAGGTAAGGAAAGTGCAGATTCTGGAGATGCAACTCAATAAAGGTGGTAAAGGAAAGGTCGGAGTCAAACATAATCCCAAGCAAGTAGGCATGGTGCCTCATATTATGATAAGCCCACAGACTGAAATGGAAATATCAGGGATAAGTCAGTCAGTAGATGGTGGAAACAGCAGTAGTTCAACCTTTGAAAGATTCAGCTTAAGATAAAAAATACATGATGCTAGAAATTGCAGGGAGACAGTCACTGGTGTTTTGTAGTAGTGCAGGGTTGATGTAACAGAAGGAGTTATGTAGTCTGGTGTCATAAGCATAGAGATGGTACTTTATAAGGGGAGGGCATGAAGTGAAGGGGCTGGAAGGTAAAAGATGGTGGTTAGGGTCAGGGGCGAACCTGCCCCTTTCGCCGCCCGAGGCGAACTACAGAAAGCTTGTCCTGGACTGGCTTAGGTAACCAAAAATGCCGCCCTCCCTGAGGCCCTGGCATAGCGCCGCCTGAAGCGCTCGCTTCAGGTCGCCTCATGGGAGGTGTGGCACTGTTCAGGGTTAAGAGAGATATCCCCAGCATCTAGTCAAAGGAGAGTAATTTGTGTAGCTGTTTCTGATGGGTTTGGATGGTTAAAGAAAGTGAAATGTGCATGAGAGATATATATGAGGCAAGATGGACTGACATGGATAGAATGAACTCCTGGTATAGATGGATGATAATTTTGCATGAAAACAACAACTAAGATAACTAACTTGATCACCTCTTAGAAAAGATAGAGAAAAAAAGCACAGGGCTTGCTTCAAAAATGCAGTAAAAGGCCTGAATAACATGAGATAAAAGAGCTTTTCAAGAGTTCAATATTGCTGATGGCTCATTCACATCTGCGCCCGGTCTCCATCTGTCGTGTTTCCATCTTCTGCAGAAAGAAGACGGAAACCCGACAGACAGTGTCCGACCATGAGCGTTTCATGCTGTCCGTGGCGAAACCGTTTTTTTAACCGGACACAAAGTCGGACATTCAGGACTTTGTGTCCGGTTTAAAAAACTGGTTTCGCCGCAGAGAGCATAAATCGCTCACGGCCGGACACTATCTGTCGGGTTTCCGTCTTCTTTCTGCAGAAGATGGAAACCCGACAGATGGAGACCGGGCGCAGATGTGAATGAGCCATCAGCAATATTGAACTCTTGAAAAGCTCTTTTATCTCATGTTATTCAGGCCTTTTACTGCATTTTTGAAGCAAGCCCTGTGCTTTTTTTTCTCTATCTTTTCTAAGCAGTGATCACGGCCAGACACTTTTCAAACCCATTCAAATGAATGAAAAAAAGTAAGGAAAAGTGGGGGAAAAATGGAAAATCACAGCCCTCTATGCTGAAAAATATGCGTACGGGTGATCATAAGTCCATTCACATTATCAGTAGATATAAGAAGAAAAAATTCCAAAATTCACTCACTTTAGACGTGAAGAGGAATCGCACGAAGCACTCCACGGTTCCTCCGGCTTGGAACTCAAACATGTAAAAAAACTCCCAAGAAAAAATGGAGTCCAGCGAAATCCTCCTTAGTTAAAATGTGTTACTTTATTTACTTACTCCATATTAAAAACATTCCTATACAGTAGGGTATATGTACATGTACATGGACAGCTGAGGAAAAGTAATTCAGTGACAGACCTAGCTGACCAGCTAGGTCTGTCACTGAATTACTTTTCCTCAGCTGTCCATGTACATGTACATATACCCTACTGTATAGGGAATGTTTTTAATATGGAGTAAGTAAATAAAGTAACACATTTTAACTAAGGAGGATTTCACTGGACTCCATTTTTTCTTGGGAGTCATTCAAATGAATGGGTTTGAAAAATGCCTGCAGGTTTCGGCCAGGAAACGGAAACCTGCATAACGGAAGCTGGGACGCAGATGTGAACCCGGCCTGATAAGTATGTCAGTATGGTAGAGGTCTGACACCCAGAACCCATGGCTGATCAGCTGTTTGACGAGGATGCAGTACTTGAGTGGGCACTACTACCTCATCACAAGCTTTGACATTATGTTCAGTTGTCACTTGGCCTATTTACAGCTCAGTCCCATTTATTCTGCAGCTTTTTTTTCATAATGTGGGGATGGATGAAGTAAAATGTCATTCAATTTGCTGGGTCTGTGAAAAACTGTAAAACAATGTAACAGTGTAAAAGTATTTATCTGCAAAAACACTTCCACTAAGTGTAGCCTTATTCTGAAATGTAAAATGTTGCACTATATGGGAAATAACTTTTTGGCTCTGGTCACAAAGGCAGCTAACAATGTGCGGCCTTAGCTTTACTGAATTTTTGAAGATATTGCTGCGGTTCCATTGTACTTTTCCTGATACAGTTCTGCTAGTGAAGACAGGGGCCTGACACTGTGTTACACCATTGGCCTATGGATGAACAGCCATTTCATGTATTTGCAGAGTGTTGGATTCCTTTATGTAACTCTGCTTGAAGATCAATTATGTTATCTCTTTTCACATTCACGTTTAAGTTGCTTTCCTATTCTCTTTGTCGATTTTGTAAGCCAACTAGGTCAGTCACAAAAGAAACCACATTCACCTATTCAACATCAGTTTCTGCAGCAAGAATAATTTAATTTAGTATGAAAATAAGTACATTTTATCTGCATTGGCAATGGCAAATTTAATCCAATTCATTTTAATGCTACTGTAAAAAGAGCCTAGTTACCCAAAAGGAAACATTATGCTGTATCCAATTGAACATAGTGAAACTTTACGTTTCCCATAAAATAGGTCATTCGCTTGCATAATAAAACAGTATAATTTTTTCATTGTCCGGTGCATAGTATATTTACAGGAAAATTGCTAGGAACCTCTCAACTGTATCCGATCTCTACCTTATATTTAGATGCAGCCATATATTACTGCTGATAATGTGATGTCAGTGAATAGATTGGAATTTTTCACTGTCTTTTATCAAGATAAATTGTTCTGTCAATAGCAAATGTCTGGGAAGTATTAGAGCTCCGCACACTATATGACTTTTCATTCCAACCAAAAATAGTGTTTAAAGCTTTTGCAAAAAATCTATGGCCCTGGCTTTCCCTATTACCTATTTAACTGCTTCTTAAAAGCAGGATTTATTTCAGTAAATTAGGACCTGTGTTACAAGATTATATCATGCATCATAAACCTTCAATCAATAAGGAGGAGGACACTGGCAGCTACAAGGGGAAATACACCTTATCCTCATCTTGAGCTGTTCAATAGTATTGTCAAACCACACTGGGATCAGCTGCTCACAAAAGAACGTTATCTTTGCTTTTTTTTAGCATTTACACTGACACGGTGTCCCACAGTACCAATATGCTCATTGGCCTTTTTCTTTCAATAAGTATTATAGTAATTGGCTATTTCACACTTGTAAGGCTTGAGCTGTCACAGTGCAAAGGGCAGGCAGCAAGGCTGTCAGGGTCCCACAATTTGGTCATTCATCAATTATTATCAGCTTAAAAAAAAAACCACAAGGTACTGTGGAATTGTGCTTTGTATAATCGCCAGTCTACTTCTGTAATTCCACAGCAAATCTTATCTAATTACGCAGAAAACAGGAGTATTCCCCTGCCTTAACAGATAGTGTATTCCTCGCAGAGGCATCGTAAAGACAAGGCAGGCTTTGGTAATTGCTTGCTTTGTTTTGCCTTTTTTTAGTTTTCTTCATTGACAAAATCAATCACTTTAGATCCAGATCTGCAATGAAGTAAAATGCTGCATCAGTAGCCCAGTTCATATTTACATTTGGCCTATTTAATTAAAAAATATAGATCATACAAGGCGTGGGAAGTCGGAGTGCCAGCTGGGTGGTCGACACATTGGAGCTGCTGACCACGTTTGCAATTTCGCATTATTACAGCCTTAAGCTAAAGGTTTCATAAGATGGTTATATGCTTTGGGTGTAAACAAAGCAGCGTACTGTACATGATGATAATATTATTTTACTTAATACAATTTTTATAAATCTTTATCTTATTATACTAGAAATAGTTGTGATAAATGATTTGTCCAATCCATGCCCCTTCTTGATGTAAGCTTTGTTATAAGAATAAAAAACAAAGAGTAGACATCCAAAGCAGTCCATACACTTTAGGTAGCAAATTGTTTGGATGACAACTGTCTCGGCTGACATCCCCATACATGTGCACTCATCTCAGCAAATCAGTGCATGTACCCTAAATATGGAGGTGGGAGAAAGCCACTTATGGACTCCTCGGGTTGTGACTTAGGTAGGGTTCATAGTACTGTTGGTGTCCACTCAGAAGGTGTCTGTTTAAATAAAAAATGGACACCTATTATAACAGACACAAATGGTCAGTAACTGATGGCTATCAGTTACTGTCCGTTATATGTCTGTTTCCATAGTCCTGCATGTAGGATTTTTGTCCACTTGAAAATACGGACAAGGTTGAAAACGGACAGTAAAGGACACAAGATAAAAAATAAAATGAAATGAATGGAAATTGCAAACAGACCAGCTAGTGTCCATTGCTAAAATCTTATACGGACAATAGTCACGGACACTGCTGACACCAACAGTAGTGTGAACGCCCCCTTACAACTGTATATCCCTGAGAACAAATAATAAAAGGTAGGTTTTATTATTTTTGAGACCCTATGATTTTGGGACCTATGATTCTATGCAGTGAACTTTTTTTTTACAGTGAATAATAACATAAAAAATGTACAATGCATGTTAAAGAAAGCATTAATTAAAACTAAATAATGAATTGGTACCATAAGAACAAACGCTTCTAATACATAGGAAGACAATAATGCCAGTTTGCAAATGGCAGATGGTAGGGAGGGAATCATGTTAGAGTCTTTGGGACCAGAAGCTTCAAACCATGTCTTTGGCACATTACTCAAAAATTGTAAATTTGACATATTTCCTTAAATGACCATTTTAGTATGCAGTATTTTATAATATTTAGAAGCATTTACGTTTATAAACAGTACATCGGGATGCTACAGTAAAGCCAGAGTCGTAGCTAGCGGGGCCAGGGAGAGCAATGCTTTCAAATACATCAGCGTCCATAGCATACCAATATAGTTGATATACATGGTAGAATAGGAAGCAGTTGGCTTCTCACCCTGCCCCTTTGCCATTTCAAGCCTGATGGTTAAGTACCATGACCACAAGCAAGATGTCTGCTTTCCATCGCAGGATTTCACCTAAAGTAGCTTGCAGCCTACACATCAGTAACAAAAGGTGACAGGGGCTCTCTTGAACAAGGGATGGGAGGCAAGTGAATATTTTTTTTTTAGGGAAATTGGAAGGCTTAAGTGTTACTGGGTGCAATAATGAGATGAAGTGTCAGAATTAGGAATATAGGATCTTTTATATAAGGGGCCATTAGTGGGCATTATGAATATAAACAGGGGAATTTATATATATATATATATATATATATATATATATATATATATATATATATATCAGGTTAATAGGGGCATTATTAATATAAGGGTATACCATAAGGGTACAGGTGGGCATTACTAAAGGGGTTATTCAGCTCATTTTTATTAATGAACAATCCTCAGGAATAACGAGATAATTTAGGATCCAAAACCTGGGACCATGCCAAACAGCTGTTTGCAGGACCATAGAACATGAAGTCAGTGACAGTTTTAAGGATGGTTACAGTTTCAGTGTTTATATTACATGCCTTCTGTTTTATAGTGACCGTGCAATGCAGGGGTGAACCTAGCCACTCTGCTGCCTAAGGTGAACTATATAAAGGCGCCCACCCTTATAATATATATATATATATATATATATACACCTCTAATTAGGACACACTTTGGCAGATCAAAAAATCCCCTTATCTGGTCCCCACATAGTATATCACATTACCTTTGTAAACTCTTAACAGAAAATTGACTTATCGTGATGTGATACCTCTCCTGTTTTACCAGTCGAAATATAAACTATGTACCTAAAACATCTGTGCCATAAAATGGACCTCAGAACTTTTCATGTTTTTGTTTGGCAATATAGTTTAGTTTGCAGTCTATGTGTGTAAATACAGTTTTATTATCCTTGTAGTAATGTCTAGTGTGACTAAAAAGATGTTAGTTCTCTTCAAATGTCACTTAAGATGTTAAGAGACTTCTAATCTGTATACTTGTGTTTTAAGGGTGTTCGGTGGTCTTAACAAGTTGTGTTCTCTGGATGAATAAATGATGTGACATTGAAGCATGTCTAATTGTAATATATCACAAGATAATCTGCTATGTGTGTATTCTCAGGCCCCAGCACCCTCTGCAATACATTATTTATACACTCAATGCCACTAGTGGAGAGTTTTAGAAAGAGTAGCATGTACTTAAAGGCATTTACACAATTGACCTACAGTATTCTGACATTATCATGTGTGACTGAGAAAGAAAAATCTAACAGAGGATCGGCCACGAGTAAGGAATGGATGACACAATTCAACATAAACCCAAACTGGAAATATGGAATAACAATAATATTTTGTCACCCACAACATGAGTTTATTGAATTTAAGTCACATTTATATCTCAGTCAGGCTTTGCATTTTTATATGTGAAACTATAGGCACAGAAAAATGGAAATCAAACTGGGGATGTGTGCATCAAATGATAGACACCAATTGACTATAATGAGATCCGTCTGGTGTCCATCATCTTGCCGGATAAAAAGTGCAGATTGTTGTTCTATTGTTGTTCTAGTGCAGAGAGTTGACAAATCAACGACAAAGTAAACATTAAGCAGTTTTCTCAGTTTGTGGGTCCGCGATCTTGCTTACCAATTCCCGTCCCTGCTCGTAACCACCTCCTCTTCCCCTTCTTCCCTCAGGTGGCCCCAGCAACATAATATGAGCAAGAATGGGGATCGGTAAGTAAATAGGACCCGTTACCTGCTGAATTACTCCAGCAGGTAAAGGCCTATTAAATTTTTTAAAAAAAAAAAAAAGCTGCAGGCGCCTACTAAACCACCTAAGGTCACAGGCCCTGTGGCAGCCGATATGGCTTCTATGGCAGTACTTACATACTTACACTACTGGTTTGGAGTCATCTGTAGTTAGTCTGATGGACAGGGTTGAATTGTATCCATGTAAGAGTTCATAAATCCAGGTTTTAGGGTAAGTTCAGATGGGGTATTTTGGACAAGAACTTGAGGCGGCCTCCACCTCAGGTTTCGGACCAAAAGTCGGGTAGCCATAACTGAAAGCTGGTGCAATGCATTGGTATCCAGCTGTGCACTCCACTCCGGATTAGGTCCAATGAATGGGCCTAGTTCAGAGGAGGGAGTGTATTCAGGCCGAATCGCGAGGCAAAACAGCCTAAAGAATGAGCACCTCGCTTCTTTTTCCAGGAGCCGGCACAAGCCAGCTCCCGCAAAAAAATCCTGAGCGGCTTCCATTGATTTCAATTAAACCCGTCTTTGTGGTCAGGATTTTGAGGTGAATATGGCCTCAAAATCCTGACCAAAAGACTCCGTGTGAGCTTACCCTAAGAATGAGTACTTTTGTCAGTGATGTGAATTTTACCATGACCTTAAATTTCTGATTCTAGAATCAGGACTTTTAAGGGTGCATGCACACTACGTAACGCCGGGCGTGTATGAGAGCCGTACACGCCGGCATTACAGCAGGGCTGCCGAACACTTCCCATTCACTTCAATGGGAGCGCTCGTAAACGCCGCTGTTACGAGCACTCCCATTGAAGTGAATGGCAAGTGTTCGGCAGTCTGCTGTAATGCCGGCGTGTACGGCTCTCATACACACCCGGCGTTACTCAGTGTGCATGCACCCTAAGTCTGACAAGCTGTGGTCTGGCCTAGAGAAATTGATTTTTTTATGGCTAACATGGCACTACACTATTTTTCTCTATCCAAATAAAGCTCCAAAGTCATGTTAATGTTCTGTACTCCATTGGATCCCCTGTGTATTAAAAGCTGATGTAATTATTAATTAGATTCCGGGAGTATCTGAGAACATCAGATTGCACTGAATAGCCTATTGGTTTAGTTGTACTTATCTGTATTGCTGTATATTTGTCATGATGACAGACAGCAAACAAGAAACCAGTCACAGTCACTGATGCAAAGAAAACAGGATAATACAATGTAAATATTTCAGTAAACACCTGGCATAACAGGGGGACATGAGAAGCTCCTCGTAGCATCCTGCTTTCGAAATACTATTCATCATTTCTGTGCAATGAATTTTACATTTATACAGCACATTTTAAAAATAAACCATGGAGTATGCATGAGGAACATTATCAGACCAGAAAAAGTTGCTGCAAACTAGAACATGCATAAACTAGAATAAACATAATGATTAAATCAAGTCAACACCTACATTCATATGTATTCCACATACACAGTCCAGTCACATTAATGTGACCACCTGTCAAAATCCAGAATAACCACCTTTCGCAGAGCGGACCGCTGAGAGACGTGCAAGAAGAGAGGGGATGAGCCATGCCAACTCCAGTGCTGTGGCCAGTTGCGCTAGGTTACATGGTTGAACATCCATGGCACTAACAACCCGATCGAGGTGGTCCCACAGTTTCTTGATTGGGTTCAAGTCCAGGGAATTTGCTGGCCAAGGGAGTATGGTAAACTCATCTTGGTGCTCCTCGAACAACACACGTACACTGTGAGCTTTATGACACGTCTCATTGTCCTGCTGGTAGATGCCATCATCCTGAGAAAAAACATTTCACATGTAGGGGTGAACATGGTCCGCAAGGATAGATGCATACTTGTGTTGATCCATTGTGATTTCCACAATGATAAGTGCACCCAGATGGCTGATGACACGTTCCTTCTGCGATTAGTTATTTAACGTTGACGTCAAAAGTAGGCGGTGGTCACATTAATGTGACTGGACTGTGTACTAAGTGGTTTGCTGATACTCACCTATGATATACCAAAGTCTTTTAGCTACAATCACCTGGACATCCACAATAATAATAGTGTTCTTTAAGCTGTGTTCACATTTGTGTTGGAAGCATACTTCAGAGCTTCTGTTGGCACTTCCATCAGATTTGATTACAAGAATAGCAGAAACTACTGTAGACCTGTGTGTGACCATTATATACATGGAGTCTGCCGGGTGTCGTTGAAATCCATTATATGATAGATCAGTCTCTCCATCATAAACAGAAGCCACAATACAGAATGGGATATAGAATGTGGCTATTTTGACTACTGACTGTTTCAACACCTCGATTTTTTTTTCTTTCCTGGCAATTCAGATTGCTGATTTTTAGTTTCTTTGGAAACATTGCCTTGTTGCATGACTTGCGTTTGACCCAGCTTAAGATGCTGAACAGCTAGCCTCACATTTGTCTAAAAAACATTGTGGTATAAAGTGGTGTTCTTACAATGTCTAACAATTTCTTTTGCTACAAAGTATAAATCATTTGTCCTACCCTTCCATAAAAGCCTTACTTGTTCTGTGTTTTTCTAATTGTTCTGTGTTAAACATAAGCATCTAATATGCTCAGGGAACCCATATACATTCAACAACTGATGGCCTAATGGCTATTCCAATACACATGCATGCTCCATTCAGATTACTGTCTATGTGTTTGCCACAGAAGGGTGAAGTAAGCTACTACCATACACTCCAAGATATAGCTTACCTCTCCCAGAACAAAATATCGGGCTTTGAAACTCAACATGGCCAATCTGTTCTTCCCATACATACTGTCGGATACAGCAGTTGGCCAGTCTCCCCATGTCTCACCCAGATTTTAATCCTCTGTACTCTTATAGGCCTTCGCAGAGTTCTTTAGGTCATGGGATATATCTTTTTATATTTTTCTTTATTTCTGTAAGTATTAAAGTCTGTCCTTTAGCTGAATTCATGGGGACACCGACTGCTAGGAAGATCTGCCATGTCTACATTTGTGTACATTTACATTTTGAAAGGACACAAAAGTCCTGCAACCTGCCATATTACCTGCAACCTGCCTTATTATATCCTCTAAAATAGCAGACGTGACAGTTTTGATGAAAATGTACACTAACAGACAGCAGATCAAATCCCATTAAAATCAGTTGTTTTTTAAATGGATTTATGATGCATCTGTTAGTGTCCATTGTTAATATTGTAACGGATGGTAGCAATGGACACTAACAGTAGTGTGAACGCTCCATATTAATATTTATTTTTTACTAATGAGTGAAAAACATCAAGTACAAAGCAATGAATAGTTTTTCCCATCATACACATAATCATAATCTGTGGGAAATACTAGCATTCTGCCACTACTACATGGAAATATGCAGCAACAATCCAAACTGTAAATGCCTTCACTCTTAGTCAGTGCAACATACAGCTTGTCTGTACAGACTTGGGTGTCCCTCACATGTCCACATGAAGGGGTACTCAGATCAGTACGCTGAAAGCCCTCTTATTCCTTAAAAATAAAAAGATTAAATAATATGCATATCCCAGAGAACTTATTCCCCCCTTAAAGTCATGGCGAAAAAAGTATTTAGCACAATTTATACTTCATGTACATGGACAAGGATTGGAATTACAGGACCGTAAAAGGTCAGCTACCTGACTCCTTATTGGTTCAGTGTTCAAGCTCACTGACTTTTATTGCTAAGCAGTCAGTGACGTAGTGTAGAAAAAATAACTCATAAGTAAAAATTATACATAGGGTTAAATGGGAGGCCAGACAATCTAAAGTCTAATAAAAAGGAGCAGTCCACCAATATTTTACCAGTAAAGTATATGGCGAGGTCACCCCTAAGGTTACATATGTCTGATGCACATGTGCATTTCCATGCCTTCTACATAGAGAGGGGTCAGAATTATAGGACATTAAAAGGTCATCTATCTGATTCCTTATTGGGTCAGTGTTCTGGCTCAGTGAATTTTACTGATAAGTGGTCAGTGACATACCAGAGAAAAAATAAATCATAAGTAAAATAAATCATAAGTAAAATGTATGGATGGGGTTAGATGGCAAGCCAGATAGTCTAATGCCTAATAAAAATTTGCAGTCCACTATGAATCTACCCAGTAAAGTATACGGCCAAATCATCCCCAAAGTTGCTTTAACAATAGGACAACTAGTGCATCCGCAATGGAACACCACAACAACACTATGGTTGTGAGGCCCTTCTCAGCCAACCTGGATTGAAGGAGCTGTCCCACTGTGCCCCAGTAGCAGGTAGCGATTTAAATTCCTTCTGCAACCTTAGGACACAGATGGTAGAGCCATCTACTATTCAGGCGTCACTTGGTGATGTCTGTGTAACAATGCATGACTACAGTCAGAGCCTGCAGGCAGCACTGTGGAAACGGGATGAGGTGACTATTACTTTGTATGTATGTGTATATAATATATCAAACATATGGTCACTGAGAGGGCAGGACATTATGGTGCATTAAGTAAGAGGGAGTACTATAAGGTGTGGGCCACGTGAGGGAAGATTAAATTATATGAATGGGGGGGCACTTAGGAAACCTTTGAAGGGTGCCTACTAATGTGTTAGAACAACCCTGGCACCCCTGACATTGCATCATACTGATAAAGAGAATGGTATAGTCAAGTAACTGCAACATGTAATTCTTATGGAGCAATGAGCTAGTAAAAGGCCTTTATTTTTATCTCACCCTATAAAAATGATTACTGAAGTCCTGATAAATAAAACATAACATAGAAGGGATTGACTTTTTTTCTATAGCTGAATATCTATACGGTTTCAGAAGGAAATGATATCTTGCACAATACGTTTTTTTCTTGCTGGCATATACTCCTAATATATTTCCCTAGTTAGCTCCATAGCCTGTAACATAAATATAAAGAGTTTTACTTGATAGTTTTCGCCTGGTGCAAAATAATCAATCTGTGTCTTTTTGAACATAAAATATAGGAGCACATAAATAGGCATTGCTGAAGGACTTTTCTATTTAACTTGTTTCAAGTGCCTTTTGACATAGTAAAATGATTTACCATATGGTTCACACACTTGTGATCCCCTCTGAAAGTTAAGATTATGCATGTGATGTGAGATCTACAGTAGATGCAGCCAAGCACACAGCTGGCTCTAATAATGCCAACAAATGGCTTCATCTATCTCAATGTCACGTAGAAACTGGCAAGAGGAGATTCATCCCTCTCTGCAATTAAAATCTACATCATCTGTGAGAGAGGTGATGGTTATGCTGACATCAGAACTGTGCCAGAGCTATCTCCTTTCTATAGTACAAGAAGAAACATGTTGCCCCTTTCACCCTTACGTACTGGTAAATCACCACCACTATTCTCTCCATGCTCACAGTTCATGATATTCGAAAAGGTGGCAAATACTTAAGAATACAGAACATCATCTTTAGTACGTGATTTACTATGCAAATTGTGATTTATCGCTGTGACAAATAATAATTACAATGCAAAATCCATATAGGTTAAAGCAACCTAGAATAATCTTTACTACATTATACATCTAATTTAATTCTAAATTTAAAAAATGGATGCCATTCATTAACTGCAGGACATGTATTCTCCAGTTGTTGTACCTTTAACACTTATAGTACCAGAGGTGTCCCCAAAACCCTAAAATATAATGCATTGAGGACTATTCTGGCACCCAAAGTGATAAAAGGTCTTCTTCACCTAATATTTTTTGGGTATTATTTTTCAAGGAGATTGCACCATGCATGTATCAAGTAGTGTTGCTGAGAATAACAATATTTTACTGGGTAATGCTATCAGTAATTCCAAATGAAAACTGAATTAAATAAAAACAAAAACTGATGATTAGCTTTTGATTTTTGTAAATATTATAAACGTTTTCAAGGATTATAATTCTGATAATGTATTCTTAGGATAGGTTATCAATATTATCACCACGGCTTTCTTGATGGGGCCATATCAGCCACAGGTTTCATGCCAATTAGTTTTAAAATACAAAGGGAATAAGGCTGAGTTCACACGGGGTATTTTGGTCAGGATTTTGAGGTGGAATCCACCTCAAAATCCTGACAAAAAAAACCGTCTCCCATTTAAATCAATGGGAAATCAATGGGAGCCAGTCAGTTCTTTTTTCCGAGAGTGGTTTGTTCTGGCTCACGGAAAAAAGAAGTGGCATGTTCATTCTTTCAGGCGGATTCACCTCGCGACATCCGCCTGAAGGCACCTCCCTCCCGACTAGGCCCATTCTTTTGGGCCTAATCTGTAGCGGAGTGCTGCGACTGGATGCAGGTGCACTGCACCAGTATCCAGTCGCGGCTACCCGTATTTTGGACCAGAATTTGAGGCGGCCTCCGCGTCAAATTCCAATCCAAAATACCCCATGTGAACATGGTCTAAGGAGTCTTGCAAAGCTGAAACAGTGACAAAATTCAGCGGGAGGCTTCTTTTTTTAAAAAAAAGAAATGTCCATCATTGAAAACAATGTGAAGTAGATTCCAGTAATTTTTTGGTTCCGATTCCACCACAAATCAGTTAATGTTAAATAACTAGAAATGATCCTTAGTATGGTTTTTACGACATTCATGACTGGAATAATAAACTTCCATGCATCCAGAGATCAATGATCAATGATCAAATCATCAAGTATAGTATTACTCTTTCCGAGTCTTCCTCATCAGAAGCACTGAAGAACAGGTGGGACCTCACTAGTAATGGACATCACATTTTGAGAAGACCTTATGGTCTATAAAATGACTTTCATATCATCTGACAAGTGATGGAATTAGGTTACCCTTTAGAGATCTAAATACATTAACCATAATTTCTGTTATAGCTCCTACAATCCTCCATCTATTTATCCATACTCCATCCATGCATATCATAGGAGTTTATTGGATTTGAAGTCAAGGCTCTATGTGGGGCAGTTTAGTTCTTCCATGCCAAACTCAACTGAAACATGTCTATAAAGTCCTTGCTTTGAGCACTCAAAGAGAACACAAAACAACACCGAGCAAACCAATGATAGTATAGTATTTTTGTATAACGATCTAATATATAGACAAAAAAAGATTAATAGACCAGATGGCCTCTCACCTGCTCCGGTTGTGACAATTGCGTTCACAACCACGTTTAGAGCTTTGCCATAATGGGCTGAAAGGGCAGATGGAGGGGGCAGCATGCCTTATATCCACCGGTAAACCAAAAGGAACCCAGGAACGACAATGGAGAAAGAAGAAAGAATATTGGCAGCGCTCACTGATCGAAAACAGGTCCTTTTATTGGAGAACAATAGGTATTACTTTGAGCACTGGGGCACAGTCATGTTGGAACAGAAAACTGTACCTGGAAAGTTGGAAGCATACAATTGTCCAAAATGTCTTGGAATGCAGATGCATTAAGATTCCTCTTCACTGGAACTAGGAGGTGTAGACTGACCCCTGAAAAACAACACCATAGCATAATACCCCCTCCAACAAATTTTATAGCTAGCACAATGTAGGATTTGCAAAATCCAGACTCATCCAGCAGACTGCCAGATATAGAAATATGATTTATCACTCCAGTGCTGATTTTCCCACCACTCCAGACTGCAGTAGTGGCACCACTTCATCCAAATCTTGGCATTGTGCTTGGTGATGGAAGATTTATATGTAGATGCTCGGCCATAAGAAACCCATACCATGAAGCTCATTGAGCACAGTTTTTTTTTACTGGTGATAATCCCAAAGGAGGTTTTCAAACTCTGAAATATCTTGAAATGTTATGAACTGACTTATTGCAATGGGGTAATCCTAATATAGTACTACTCTGGAATTCAGCAAGCTATTTTGAATGAGCTGTTATTTCACAAATGTTTCTAAAGGCAGACTACATGGTTAGTTACTGGATTTTATACATCTGTGACAATGGAGCTGAATAATACATCTTAATTAAGTTACTAAATTGTGTATCCCAATACTTTTCTCCATATAGTGTACATTACGAGTATTAACAAGCCTTCTGTACAAGTCGGTCCCATTTTCTCTCTCTCTTTTTCTAAATATATCACCATTGTGTTGTACCACCTTAACCCAAACTGTTCTTATTTTGGTCTTCAAAGTATATAGTCCAATTGATGCTATAAATAAATCTATCCATGGTTTCATGTTTTGTAAGCAGTTGCGGATAATACTGAAGTAGGCATGACGGTAGTTTATATCTTACACAATATCACATAAATTATAAAAACAACTTCCACAGAAAAAATATAAAAAAAATGCTTCTTTAATTTGATTGTGTTGCAAGATGATGCAAGCTCTCCAAGAAGGAACCCCATGACTATCCAATGCCAGATCTAACCCGTTTCTTTTTCAGAATCTAGCACCATAGTCTCACAATTAGATTTGTCTTTTACCAAAACTTTTCAACACCAAGACACAGGAAATTAAAATTTCTTGTAAATCATAAATATTCAACACGTTTTATTGCCATATTTGCATAAACACTGCTAATTTTATACAATAGCATTGTATATAAAGCTACCTATTATGATTCCAGAATGTACTTGTAAAGGCTGTATTTCATAACAAATCAGCTAATAAAATAAATACATTAAGTAAGTCTAAATCAATGACACTGAAGGTACATGAAATGACCATTCATCTAAGAAAGTATATGACATAATAGCTGTGTTTTCATGATTTAGAGACTCTTTCCTGCCTAAACCTCAAAGGTTTATTTCTTTCTATCAAGACATATTAATCAAGGAGCAAGCTACTCTAGGCATTTTGGTGAATAATCTTTGGAGAGTAATGTTGGAAGGCATCTTATCTCATGTGAGAGAAATAAGAACCTCTTATGAATATGCCCTGAGGTCTGTGAGATTGAAATATAATGGTGGTACCATGCACAATGAAATACTGAATGCCCTAAACTCCATTTTTCTAACGTCCCTTCTGCCTTGCAGGTTTATCATTTCTTAATGGAAAGTATCTTGAGCGTGGTATCTACACTTGCCTAATTCTTCACAAAACTTATGGAAAGAATGTGCATGCAAATGTTTTGTTATTAAATGGAAACACTCAAAGACCTCAAATGATCCATGTGACTTTTTAATGATATTTTAACAGCTGTTTCCATCTAATTGAAGGATTTTATAAAAAGGTGATTTCCCCCTCAATGTAATTAAAGAGTTAAGCCTAAATGAGTGTTGTCAAAACACGACTAAATGCCAATCTTTTCAACCTAGCTATGAAGGTAAACAAAATCATTAATGAAAAATTAATTTCATCTCATAATGCTCTTCAAATAGATACTTAAAGAAAAACAGGTGCATTGCTTCCTAGTCTTCAAGAACCACTGAAATGAAGGGCATATGTGCACGGCATACTAACCTGTCACTGTGAAAACAGAAGCATACTTTACTTACATAGTCAGGATTAGAATTCATTTAGTTCCTTGGTCAATACACCAAAAGGGGAATATTTGGCACTTAAGTTTGTGCAAGCAAGCCTTTATGTCACAAAGGATTCTAAAACAAACCAAAAGCCAGATGTTAAGTTAACGTATTCTAATAGGTCCTAATGTTTATATACAGTATGATGCCGATCATACTGTCATTTGTATGTGATAATGTCAGGGAGAGAAAGGATTGGGTTTGCTAAATTTCAATGCCTAATTCTTTTATGTGTTCACAAGAGATAAGCTGTCACCAAAGGAGTCTGACAGCAGCTTGCACACCCCATTCAAAACACAAGGCAAGTGGGCTGTGTATGTATGAGTCTGAAGGAATGGCTGCTGATTATATTAACTTGGTTGGTTAAAGAGGACCTTTCATGTCCTCGGGCACATGCAGTTTTATATACTGCCAGAAAGCCGACAGTGCATGAATTCAGAGCACTGTCAGCTTTCCCGTTATGTGCCCGGGGGCAAGAGATATTGGCGCTGTTACCAATGTCTGCCCACTGTCAGAAGGGGGTTCCTGACAATCTAGCTAAGCTGTGAGGAACACTCCCCCTGACTGTACTCATCCATAGACTAGTGCTGGGAGGGCGTTCCTCATGACTTAGCGTCATTGATGGGTGGTAAGAAATGCCACCTCTAACAGTACAGGGCTATGGATGAGTAGTGTCAGGGAGGGTGTTCCTCACAGCCAAGCTAGACTTTCAGGCACGTCCTTCTGACAGGGGGCTGACATCTGTAGATTCACGGATATCTCTCGCCCTGGGGCACATAATGGGAAAGCCAACTGTGTGCTGAATTCAGTGCACTGTTGGCTTTCTAGTGGTACATAAAACTGCATGTTCCTGAGGACATGAAAGTTCCTCTTTGACAATTATTGAAAGTGTAATGGCAGCTTTACTGGCTAAGCCTTGCAATTCCATTTTGGAATCAGGGTGAACATTATTTAGTGACAAGTATGGCATATAGAAAACATTGACAGTTCTAGGAAATTTTTGTAAATGGATTTGCTTAGCCACGAGGTATTTAATTTATTACATTTGTCAGTTACAGCTACTGTGCCTTTACAATGATTCTGGTACTACAACTAGTGGAAAGGTAGCAGGTTGTGCCAGAGTCTTCACTATTCCCAACATTACCTGTAATTGCTCAATGTCAGTGACCCAATTCCATAAATGATCATTCAAAAGGTCAACTCTAGCCTGCTGCACCTCACCTCTCACTTTCGTGCTCCTGCACAATAAACACTCCAGATTCAGTATAACTTGTCACTTAGCTATTGAAATTTCTGCTATTTCCATGCTAAGTCAAGGAGGTGGTCCTATCAGTGAATAACAGCTATCTCAGTCATAGAGGAGAGATTGTGGAATGGAACGCCATTGTTTTTAGCAAAAAGCTAAGCTCTGTTTGGGATCCAGTGACTGCTGGGTTCGAGAATGAAAGCTCATGGTGAGCACTTCAATCCTGCATGTGCTGTGGAGCAAGACATTGCCCCAAGTGCTGGTGTGTTGATATAGGGAGCCATTACATACGATAGTTGGTAACTCCTAGCAGTGATACGTGCAGGACATCCTGCAGCCACATATCTTAACTCTTGGGGCAGGGCTTCCTATTGGCATTTTTGAACAGAATAATTCTCCCCCACACAAAGCAAGGGTTTCACTGGAAAGTCTCCACTGGATTGTAATACCTCCTTGGAAGGACAGACGCTAGATTTATCACCAATGGAGAATTTATGGGACAAGCTGGGACACCAGCTTCAGCAACCTACTAGCGTGTAGGATCTACAGGTCAGCTGCAGAGAACCATACTAAACATGTATGCCTCTACTGTATGTCCAACCGCATTCAAGCTAGAGATAGCCCAACAGGTTATTAGAACTTCCTGTCACTTGTACAGATTTCCCCAATAAACATATAATTTTTTCTCTAATATTACATATATTATCATTGCGTTTACACATATAAAACTTCTTTCAATTCCAACAACTCCTTGGTGCATTTTTTTTTTTTTTTTGTTAATAACTGTAGAAAGAGCAGTTATTTCAGTAGATAAATGACAAATTATACTGAATGATTTCCTACAAGACAATGCATCAATCTGCTTGACTCCCTCCAGAGGCCCCAATGCACAATCTGTAACAAGGCCCCTACTTACCATGTGATATAATACTCTTGTCTTTTTATGTTGTAGAGAGGTCTTTGACTCCCCTCAGGTTCCAGAGCCTAGTAACAACTAATACTTCTGCACCCCCTATAGCTACACCCAAAATTCCCGCTCTATAACGTTCTGCATTTTCCACACAACATGTTCCCTATAGCTGGTAATAGCAGTCTATACCAGGGGTAGGCAACCTTCAGCACACCAGCTGTTGTAAAACTACAACTCCCAGAATGCATGCTTGCTCTGCTGTTCTTGTAACTCCCATGGGAATTAATGGCGCATGTTGGGAGTTGTAGTTTCACAGCAGCTGGAGTGCCAGAGGTTGCTGACCCCCGGTCTATACACTGCTTAGACCATTCTATTGTATAAATTCATATCAATGATATATTTTGTTTTATGGCCATAATAAAATTGAGGCTTCTATCAAGTCCAAAAATGCATAGCTCTGTGTATACCATAGTGAATGGTTTACTTGATATTTCATACATGTAGACAGCCATGTCCTTTGTTTCTATTTAAAATAGATTTCAAGAAAATTCTGTTAGTTTTGTGGATAAACCTGTGTGCATTAGTTTCATTAGTATATATGGTATTATATGCAGTGGCATAATTAGAATGCCAGGGCCCCGTGACGAACTTTGACATGGGGCCCCCCGAACGACGCTAAAGACCTTGACCAACTGACCCCCCCACCCCCCCGTGCGCATTTCTGCACACACTATAATACCCCATATTGGCCACTGCACACAGTATTATGTCCCCATAATGGCCCCAGTACACAGTATTATGTCCCCATAGTGGCCCCAGTACACAGTATTATGTCCCCATAGTGGCCCCAGTACACAATATTATGTCCCCATACTGGCCCCAGTACACAGTATTATGTCCACATACTGGCCCCAGTACACAGTATTATGTCCCCATACTGACCCCAGTACACAGTATTATGTCCCCATAGTGGCCCCAGTACACAGTATTATGTCCCCATAGTGGCCCCAGTACACAATATTATGTCCCCATACTGGCCCCAGTACACAGTATTATGTCCACATACTGGCCCCAGTACACAGTATTATGTCCCCATACTGACCCCAGTACACAGTATTATGTCCCCATAATGGCCCCAGTACACAGTATTATGTCCCCATACTGGCCCCAGTACACAGTATTATGTCCCCATACTGGCCCCAGTACACAGTATTATGTCCCATTGTGGACACACATGAACAATTATTATACTCTGGGGTCTTTTCAGACCCCAGAGTATACTAATCGGAAACCCAGAGGATGCAAACATAACAAACTACTGTTACTTATCCATCTCCCGCCCCTGCCAGGATCGGTAAGTAAATTGGGCCCGTTACCGGCTGGCGTAACTCCAGACGGTAACGGCCTATTAAAAAAAAAACAAAAAAAAAACGCATCAGCAGCGACTATCGCCCCTAATGTCCTGGGCCCTGTGGCAGCTGCTACCACTGCTACCATGGTAGTTACGCCACTGATTATATACCAATACAACTTATGCATTGGCTGACATTTTGTAGATACTGGATGACGGTTTTATTTCTACGTTATATTGCATTAGTATTTCTCTCTATTCAGGTAGAAAGGAATATTTTCTATTTAGCACAAACTATTTGGACAATAAATATGTTGATGTTGTAATGAATGCCCATAGTTCGGTTCCAGAGGCTATAGGAAGAGATAGAGTAATAGTAAAGCATGTTGCATATGCATGTTTTGTTTGTTCCTACCTTTTCTGTTATCTATATCAAAGTAGAAATAGGAGGTAAAATGTGTAAAGGAGCAGACTATGATGTTATTACAGAATTAATCCTTTTATCAGTTGTGTGCATTTTTTCATTATTTCATCTGTAACTATAGTTCCCCCAGTCCTAAAGCCTTAATTGTATGCATGAATTACATTAACCTTGTATATGGAGTTATTGTGAGGCTCACTATCTAATTTACAGTCTAGACACTCAATGACCAAGGCAGGCAGCAACTGGTAATAAAGTCCTATCTGTAATAATCACTTCTTTTCTACCGCCGTCTGAGGATCGAACCTCTACAGTTGATGCCTTGGCTTTATGTAAATTGGCATCAATCCAAAAGAGCCAGTTGGGCTAATGTATGAAAGTATTTGTTTGAAAAGATTCCAAATGATTATTCTTGATGCCCAAGAAAAATACCACCTCAAAGACCGTCAGTCATTTAGGATTTGTTGTACTCACTGTTTGTAAATAGTATGTATAGTCCAGTCATATAATTGTCTTTTGGGATTTACACCCACCTAGGCAGGTGACGCCAGCTTTCTATTTCAGTTATAGCTATAGTCACAATTATTTTATGGCCGTTTCCAAGTACTATGTTTCGATGTCATTTACAGTATATGCACCCATCCTACCATATTGTGATCACTACCAAAAACAAAATGTGCTTAATTCGCCTTATTAGATAAGCCTGCCGGCACTGCTCAGCTGGCGTATACACCTCATGTATATAACTATGATATATTAAATTATTCTTTTCTACATTTTGTCAGTAACTAAATGTAATGTAATCAGAGAGATAAATGGTATCCACATACACCGAGGACAGTAACTGAATTAGTTGCTAGTATTTAGAAATATCTGTCACCAGTTCTGAAGACTCTTCCCTGCTCTTTATGTTGATGTACATTTGTAGTGTTCTCCTTTGTCTCTGTGAATACTTCTCCATGGTTCAAGTAGAGTATATTAATAGTAATTATTATCCCTGGCACTCCAGTTCGATGACAATGGCTGCAGGAAGGACACATATTAGGAATCACTCATTTGTCTAATGTTCAGTATCAATGTGAGAGTGTCTTTAGTTTACATTAATATGATATCAATCACTGTCACACTCATGTGACATGTATAATGAGGAGATACTGTGACCACTACAGTAGCTACAAAGATATTAAATATAATTCAATATTTATTATAATACACATGTGATGCTTCTTTGTTAAACTGTCGAATTGAATGTATAAATTGATTACGTAACAGATGATGGATTAAATTCAATTATTCAGATTTTTCTTATTTCTACAGTATCTCTGTTATATTCTTTAAGGATTGAATGTAGACATGGTACTTCTTTATTTATCATTTTGCTTTGTTTCATTTCTTTGCCTATGAAATATGGAAAGCATCGAAGTTCAGAGTTACAATTCATCCAGTGTCAACAATCTAAAATCCTAGAGTACATTTAGTCATATATAATATTCATTGGCTGATATTCAGCCTAAATGTGATATTTACCTTTTAGTCCAAATAAATATGACAATTTAAGAATTACAGAATAACCAATAGTAGTTACTACAGTGTCAGTATGGTCAACAATTCTTATATCACTTTTTTCCATTATTGTCTCCTTTCTCCTTTTCTTCATATCAGTATATGATCACTGTAAATCTCAGTACAACCAGCATGCTCCTATCCAAAAAGAATAATAATCAACTGGCCATATTGGACTTTTTAAAGTCTAATCCTATTTTAATCCACCTAACTGCCCATCAGCTGTCCACCTTTCCTTCTTTCATAGACACATGTCAATATATATGTTTACTAGCATTACCCGCGACTTCGTCCGCGGCCCCCTCACTCTCTGCGCAACTCACCTCCTGCGCTGCCCCACCCTCCCCTGTGCACCTGCCCTCTTCCCCCCCACATGCACGGCAGCACCGAGGCCGTTCCTCCACCGTGGCACACCCGCGGCCGCCACTCCCGCCCACGCGCAGCAACTGCCCGCGCGCAGACCTACGCTTGAGCCCCCCCACGTCCCCTCACACTTCCCCTTTCTCCCCAAACCCTGCACCCTCCAAACCTTTCCTCCCTGCACCTGCTGCACTCACCATAAAGATGCTGGCGTATGTGTGGCGCGGCCGCAACATGAGCTGGCATGTGTGCTCCTGTCCCAGACGTCTGTTCTCCGGCCGCACAATACGCGGGGACGTGTGGTTCTCCGCCGCACGGCTGTTAGCACAGCTGCATAGTAAGCCGGCATCAGGCAGTATTCAGCCGGCCGGCCTGGCAGCAGCGCTCCGGAGATGCGGGCAGCTGCCATGTTCCTCAGCGTGCATTTGCTGACGCGGCGCGCCCACACATCATCGCCAACGTATGGGGCCGCTCTGCTGTCCATGCGGCCCGCCCAGACACCACCGCACACCAATAGGAGGCCCGTTGACAGACCTGCGCTGATGTCATGTCAGGTCCTGCAGCAGAGCCGGAGACAACTTTCACTGGTCGTGGTGGCGATTTTGGGTGAGTGAGCAACATCTGAAGTAGCCTATGTTTCCTTCCCCTTCAAAATGTAGGTATGTGTGAAATTTCGCCAAAATCCATTCAGCTGTTTGGCTGTGATTGAGGAACAAATATACAAACACACAAACTTTCACATTTATAATATTATTAGTAAGGATAAGGATATATATATATATATATATATATATATATATATATATATATATATATTAGAATAAATTGGATTGCGTTATTATTATTTATCATTATACCACTTAATTGTAACAAATGAGTACAAACATTGTACAAACATCCCTAAGAACAATACATCTATACTTACAAAATATAGTATTTGTGATTTACTTCCACATGTTCACCATATTCTTTCCTTTCACTAAAGTCATTGATGAGTTGAGCAGACAAAATTGTATTTTCTCATCCAGGAGATAGTAAAAAAAGATAAAAGCTCCATTGAGGATGTCAGGATACCGAATTCAGTTTAAATCACAGATAAGACTAGACAGACCGACAAGTAACAAGGTGAGAGAAAGACAAGTGAGGGGAGAAAAGCAACCAAAAAAATAGAATGAACGTAGAATGAAAGCACATAATATATGGACTTTGCAGCAAATCTGAATGGGTACAGCGATATACTGAACATTGGTTTGCCAAATAACGTTTAAATCACCCTAGGTTATGTGAGGAAATAATGGATCCTATCATTTACATGTGTACAGGCTGTATATTTCAGAACACATGGCACATGCAGTTATTTATAGTAGATTTTCCTGTATAGACTAGATACTAGCTTATATTTTTGTCTCTGGTGGCAAAAGAAAAGTTCTCATCCCATTTATATTTTTCCTGAGGTCCATTAAACTCAATGTGGCCATATCACATGTTTATGGATGCTCTTGTCGAAATTATATTTTTTTCATTAAAGTTGCTTAACTCCTTCTGACAACCCTTGTTATAAGTCTTATTAGAACATACAGTATGGCTGCCATAGTGGGCATCTTCTGCTCAGCTAACAAGAGCCAACGGCTTACGTGAACTTGGTGTTTCCATACGTTATATGTAATTGACACCTATAGTGTTACATTTTCCATAACAGGGGTCCTGAGTGTTGGACTATATTGATCTAATATTGATGACCTATCTTAGGGATGGGTTATGAATATAATAGTCTTGGACAACCTTATTACAGATGTTTTTTTTATTGCATACTATGGCTTAGGCTGGATTGACATGGCGTTGGAGATTCCACTATAGATTTCACTTAAAATTAGTGGAGAGAAAAATCCTACAAAGAGGATTGTAGTCTATGGAGTCCCTGTCTTTTGGGTCTCAATGCGGACCCAAACGATGGAGCCCTGAACACTAGTCTGAACCTTATTTTTTCTGCATCAATAGCTGTACCACTTACAGAAGATACTGTATTTATTTCAATCAACTAGATATTGTATAATCCGTACCAAATATTATAAAAAACAATAACGTAAGTGATATGTGATGTTAAACACAGCAAATATGGTTTTATTTGCCTTATAGTAGCTGATGGACAACGCATTTGTGCGGTAAAAGTATTACAGCATTGTAACAGACAGTTAATGAAATTTCCCAATCACTCAGTTATCATACTACAGTCACACATCTGCCAGTGTTTAATAAAGTACAGATTTATAATTACATTACATAATTCTGCATTATTTGATTTCTCATAAACATTATAAATAACACTTTCCTTTATTTAATTGACGCACACTGTTCATGGAGCATGCACTACCGACAAAATGGCTGCGTCCAGCAAAATTGAATAAAACCTCTATGATCAGTTATCTCACAGAAAATATTATTAAATAATACTAACAATTATCTACTGCAGCGCTGAGCTAAATCACAGCTGCAAAGATTTAGAGCTCAGATTTTGGGCCACATCCTGGAAACTGCATTAATGTAACACATCCTTGTTCATTCCTAATAATAAACATGATGTCAACTATTAAAACAACGTCACCCACTTTTTTCCTCAGACCCATATATTTCAAACATGCACCATTCCACTTTTACACAATGATAAATGATGAATTGATAGACTTTTCCAATATGACTATCAAAAGAGCAATGATGTCCTAAGACTGTAACTAGAGATGAGTGGATTTTTCAAATTTCGATTCGACTTTTGTGATAGGAGTCGATCTAATCCAAATTCAATTGCAGCAAACCTCATTAAAAACATCATTGAGTGATGTCACTTGTCCTATCACACTGGTCTGTGAGTATTGAAACGCTGTGTAAACAATGGGAGGAATAAGGTCACATAGCAGGCAAACAAACCAGCATTTCTAAAGCAATATATTTTGTATTTAGATAGGATCCTTGAGATGGCAATACCTCTTTAACTCTAGCTGTGATTAAGAGGTTTCTGCTTGGGAGATTTTCTCAGATTAAAGATCCTTGAGAGAACAGATGGAACACCCCAAAACACTAAGCAACTCATTTACCTACTTAAAAAAAGTTGAGTTTCTCAGTGTTGGAGCACTGGATCAATAAGCAGGTACTATTGGAAATTGTGTGAACTACCCTATTCATTTAGTTTTTGCTGACAATCATGCTGGCACGTTTTGTAGATAGTTGGATGAGTGAGTATCACTGGGAAAAAGATGGCACCAGGATGTACAATGGTAAGACGGCAACACAGCTGAGCCAGTGTGATGCCTTTGGCAATGTCTTCCTAGGAACTCTTTAGGCCCTGGCATTCATATGGATGATATTTATGGCAAACCAAGTATACCACTACAGATCTGCTGCTAAAATTTTGGTGCCAGATATCAAGAGGTCTTGCTTTGTTCAGTCTTTGTCAGGTTTTGGCGGGATAAAAGGTCCACAGTACATAATTTTAGGTTTCATTTTATGATTGATAGATGGATATTATAATAGTATATGTTTAATCAGTTGAATACATTTTTAAATATTTGAGGTCATGTTACTTTATGTACCATAGCCTTTATAGGATGAACACACCAATGGTCCTAACTAATAATAAATCCAATAATTATAAAATATAACTTTTATTATGACAATTAAAAACATCCCTATCCAATCCCCAAAAGATGTCCTAAAATTACCTCTGCACGATAACTCAGAGGAGTAGTGTAACAGGGTGGTTACTTGCTAGAGTCACCAGTCAATAGGACGTACATTTAGTTTGTATGTATCCTGCACGCTACCCAACCTCGGCTCACTGATAATTCGCCACTCTGTTAAATAAATTATTAGCTGGTATACTGCTCCCAATTGCTCACGTGTGGTAACTGAGTCTGCCAGTCTGTGCTGTGTTCCTTAAGTCAGCTCGTGGTTTGGCACCCTCCTGTCAATCCTAGTGCCCACTGGCTCAGAAGCATCAGGTATTGCCCCAGATCACCATATCATCACCCTACACTAACAGGGGGAAATGTTTCAGCAGGTCCTAACCTACAGATGCAATGCGGTGAAAACCGCAGTTCACAGTACCACAGTGGTTGGCACCGCTACTTAAGGACCCGCTACGTAAGTCAGTTCTTAAGTATCGGGGTCAACCACTGTGGTCCCGTGTACTGCCGACTGCGCATGTCTGTCGGCCATTTTCCTGTGGCCTCTCCCGTTCACCACAGGAAAGTGGCCAATGGACATGCGCAGTCAGTGCTTTATGAAAAAGAGAAGAGGATCGCAAGAGAAGAGGCGGTCTGGAGAAGACAGAGGCCGTCGCTGGAGAGTTTTCAAGCAGCACTGCAGACACCCACAGTGCTGTTTGAGTATTGGGGAACTCCCTCAGTGCTGCGAGGAAACTCATTTGCTTAAGGAAGAAAGAAGATATTTCTCAGGAATGGCGGTGTGGATCAGAATAATAAAGGTAAGAAAAGAATAGCCTTTCTTAAGGCTATTTCTACATGTATTTACCGGTAGTTTAAAAAGGGAATTCTAGTAATAGAATCTCTAAGCTTTTAGAAAGGTTTTGCTATATATCTATGGTGTTGTATTGAAGCTCCAAATAACTTACAGGGTGTGTAAAGCCTTATTATTAGTTATGTGTTAAACCACATTCGAGATTGTGATGTACAGTACTGTAGCTCTTTCATTTTTCTTTTAGCCAAAGCTAGGGATAAAAGGAGACATGCATATATTGTATTTATGATACTGATTTATTTAGGCCCTAGTTTACATTTAAGTTAGGAATAAAAAATTGCATGATAAAGTTGCACCAAAATTCAAAAGTGTCAATTGGTCCTGACCACCCCTTGCTCTAATGCCGATATAGCCATCCCCACTGGTGTTTAGCAAAGCAGACCAAACAGGTCAATCCAAAAAGCAACCTAATTTTAGTTGAAAAAGTGAAACTCTACATGTATTTTTTTATATACATGTTTCTTTATATTGCTGTCATTATTGTTATACGAATTATTTCATATTTTTGTTCTATTTTGTACTCTATGCACACAGTTTTTCAGTGTATTTTGCTATATCTAGTCAAATTGCATTTTATTTTCTTTGAAGCTAGACAAGATTCAATCAATGGATTATCTCACTTCTGCTTTGGCGTCCCATGCAGACACCATTCATTATGTATCACCACTGAATGACAGCTTGAATGGCAGTTCTTTCTACTTAAATAGATGATAAGGCCAAGGAAGTGCAAGAAGTTCCTGCTCCAGCTCTGTCTCTTTTGTTCTAATGATCATTTGTGTCAGGGAGTCTGATGCAAAGATAAGACGGTTATGTTGGGGTTTTACAGTCGTATCTCTCCATATAATAATCATTGTCTACAAAGATATCTATCGTTTTTGTTTCATCCAGCCCATTGAATATGAAACAGGAGAATGATTTCTCTGAAACCGTTTTTCTGCAAAATATAAAGTCTATTTCAGTATAATATGCATAAATGTAGTCTGCTGATCTAGATCTATCTATATATCATATATATATATATATATATATATATATATATATATATATATATATACACACAAAACAATCCGGTCTGTCAGCAACTTGTATGGATGGAAAATGTATTTTTATTGGAAAAAGCAGTGCACCACATATCGGTCCACACTGGGACCTTTCTCAAGTGCAAAGTGTAGAGTGTGGACCGAGACTGGTGTACTGGGGGCCGTACAAGGGCAACAACCCAGCAGCAGGACCACTACCTCTGCCTTTGTGCAAGGAGAAACAGGAGGAGCACTGCCAGAGCCCTGCAAAATTACCTCCAGCAAGCCACAAATGTGCATATGTCTGCACAAACGGTTAGAAACTGACTCCATGAGGATGGGGGTTGTGCTCCCAGCCCGCCACCATGCAGGACGCTTGGCATTTGCTACAGAACACCAGGATTGGCAACTTCACCACTGGTGCCCTGTGCTCTTCACAGATGAAAGCAGGTTCACACTGAGCACATGTGACAGATGTAACAGAGTCTAGAGACACCGTGGAGAGTGATCTGCTGCCTGCAACATCCTTCAGTATGACTAGTTTGGCAGTGGGTCAGTAATGATGTGGGCTGGCATTTCTTTGGAGGGCCGGACAGCCCTCCATGTGCTTTCCAGAGGTAGCCTGACTGCCATTAGGTACCGAGATGAGATCCTCAGATCCTTTGTGAGACCATAAGCTGGTGCGGTTGGCCCTGGGTTCCTCTTAATGCAGGACAATGCCAGACCTCATGTGGCTGGAGTGTGTCAGCAGTCCCTGCAAGATGAAGGCATTGAAGCTATGGACTGGCCCACCTGTTCCCCAGACCTGACTTCGATTGAGCACATCTGGGACATCATGTCTCACTCCCTCCACCAACATCACATTGCACCACAGACTGTCCAGGAGTTGGCAGATGCTTTAGTCCAGGTCTGGGAGGAGATCCCTCAGGACACTATCTGCAACCTCATCAGGAGCATGCCCAGGTGTTGTAGGGAGGTCATACAGGCACATGGAGGTCACACACACACACTACTGAGCCTCATTTTGACATGTTTTAAGGACATTACATCAAAGTTGGATCAGCCTGTAGTGTGTTTTTCCACTTTAATTTTGGGGGTGACTCCCAATCCAGGCCTCCACTGGTTAATAAATTTGATTTCCATTGATGATTTTTGTTTGATTTTGAGGTCATCACATTCAACTTTGTACAGAACAAAGTATTCAATGAGAATATTTCATTCATTCAGATCTAGGATGTGTTATTTGAGTGTCCCCTCTATTTTTTTTGAACAGTACAGTATATATTGTCAGGGTCTGGGGTTGCTAGGTGGGGTGGCATAGACACACAAGTCCAGTTTCTTTAGTCCAAACAAAGGTAGAGTTTATTTTCACTCAAAACAAAATGGTGCAGCAACAAAAGGAAACAATACAAAAATAAATACCTGCCCGGCTAGGCTCTAACTAAACATAGAATAGGTTACCTCACCTAGAATACCAGAAATAAAAGGCCAGTTGAATAATTCAGGACACAGTTCCAAAAATAGGACCTCTCTGTTTGGCACTCAAGTCAAGCTCTGCCAAAATCTGCTGCTGGAGCTGACTTCTTAAGCCTCCTTGACGAGGAGACTCTCTCTGTAGCTGAGTTGCTGAGTCGTCAAAGTGTGGACTGGAGAGGGGTGGAATGACAGGTCCCACTACCAACCTACCTGCCATTCCTAAAAATCCAGCCCAGTAACTGGAACTCTGAAAAAACCCTCAGCAGACAATAGTTATCTGCTGAGAAATGTTCTTTCTGGAGTTTTCTCATCTCACCCACCTTAGTAGTCTGGGTGAGATGTACACCCCCTCCATTACCTGACCATCCATTGGCTTACAATATATATTATAATCTACCATAAACTATAATCTTAGGATAATTGTTTAAGATGTTCCCTTCAACCATTCTTCCAACACCGCCTCCGTTTAACAACGCTTAGTGGGTCAATTCATTTCTATGTCCATTATTCGGTATGAATTGCTAGCAGATATGAGCTCTTCATGTTTCTACATCATACATTATTTATATATCCTTAATACTTTATGTACATGAGCATGACCATATGAATATTTTAGTTCTCACTGACCATCATAAACATCTAGCAATAACAGATTACAGGGAGTCTATAATTAGATATGTGCATGTTTAACTAAGCACATGTTGGAATAGCCTTTAGAAAGTATATTCCAGTCCTACCTTTTCTCTTCTGTTTCTGACAGCTGTTTTTGAATTAAATCCTCTTTTTACGGTCCATGGTCATGTGATGAGCACACAGGTGCCACTTGTTATAGTCACAGCACAGTAATCAGACATCTGCCTGGTAATCAGTTGTGCACCTGTGTGCTCATCACATGACCATGGACCGTAAATCACATGACCATGGTCAGAGTTTTATCCTCTAGAAGTAACAGAATGAATGACAGCAAGCCGAGATCTAGAAAACTGTGAGGAATTGATACAGAAAGTATATTGGAAAATAGTATATCTTTTTATTGTACATATGTTTGTCACTATTGGTATGAAAGTGGCCAACCCCTTTAAGGTTTGATATCCTGAGGTTCTGAGGCCCCAGTGTCTTTCAGCCTGCTCTGTTATGTCAGTGACCCTGGGTCACCACTGAGGCCTGTGATTGAACCTCAGTAATCATGTAGGGGGCATTAACTGCATGACACTTTCAACTTAATGATATAATAGTGATTTGTAGCTTGGGAACCCCAAAAACATTGGCTTTGGCCACACCTAAAATTGGCCACACGTCTAAAATTTTTGGAAAACTCATAGTGAACCCTATTCATTACAAACTAGTTCACTCATCTTTTCCTGAAAGATATAATAAAAAAAATTTAAAAATTAATGTTGTGTATTAAATTTATGTATAAAATGTCTTAAGGTTTCCTGTAACACTTGTATGCAGGCGAAACATTGAAGAAATGTGTATAGTGGCGTGTGTCCATATAAATGGAACTAGTGATTTTCGTCAGGTTTAGTACACAGCAATTAGGCCCCGTAAATAAATATTACAAGCACAATGCTAGGATGTAATTATCTGGATACAGTCTATCAGAAGGATTACAACAGATCTACTGTGCAGATTGCAAGGATTAATAGTTTTTCGTTTCTCCAGCATTCAGAAATATTAAAGCTTTGAAACTGTGGAGCCGTGTCAGATAATTTTGTACAAAAATGAACTGTAATTTTCCCACTGAGAATACTAATATTTTATAGTCATTTTCTTAGTGTTATGATAAAAGTGAAGTTACTGCAGAGACTTAAAAATGGAGATATTTTATAGATTTAAGCGTAAAATTGTAGAGGGAAGCAGTAGGAAATCGAAATAGTCTTGCAGTAGGGAACCAATTATAAATAGTGACAGTTCATGTCAAAGCAAACAAAAAAGGATGGAAACGGCGATATTAAGGAGGTATTTGTGGAAGAATGATTGTTATAGCAGAAAGGTATAGAGATCAGGATAAGTAAAGGTCAGAGAACAAAAATATGGCCCAAAGAACACTAGTGAAGAAGTCTATTTGTTTGACTTCTCCATTCACACTTAGTTTTTCTCTGATTTGACTTTATGCTTAGAGTTTGGAGTTTGTTCAAGCTTTCCTTTCCAAATTCATGAATATTTGTTTAGTCTTATAATTCAGTGCAATGCATCCAGTAAGTCTGTTACTTAGTAAAAGTGCAGTACTAATGTTGGCTTAATTGGCCCCAAAATACTTAGCTTTTACCATTTACTGTAGTATAGTTTATTGTTAACCCTGATTTATAACTAACAATAATGAGACATTTTATACAGTATATTCTGGCTGACAACCTGATGTATATGAGGACCTTCCAAGTGAAATGAGGAAGGCACATCTAGGATGTCATCATGTCTAAATATTGAAAAATGGTTCAGTGGCTCAAATTGCTTCAGTGGCTCAAATTGCTTCAGTTTCAGTGATTCCAAGACACTCATCTGACTCTGTACTTGCTGCTGGTACAATAATGTCATGAAACAGATATGTGACTGCTGCAGCCTGTTATGGGGTACAACCAAGTCAATTCTAAATGCTTTGGTACTAGACTTCCATTGTGTGCTAACCAAATGCAGCCAAAATCCTGCTCCCACCAGCAATGGCCAATGGCTACACAAATTATGGGTTTTCATTGAACACTGCTGGCATTATTTGCCATGTGCACATGCTGCTCCATGGAAAACCAACCATAGTGGTTGAATGAAAGAGCCAACACACAAGAGAAATAAGCATTTCTGCAGACATTTTTTAATCGTATGCTCAGTTTTAGATTAGGTTAAGTAATTTTTTAGACTCTCATTTCATTCTGGCCCTTATTGAAGTTGAATAGAAACTATTATCTCAACAAATTGATTCAGGCAGAAAGGGATAAATACTAGAAATATCATGAAATCACCAAATTATTAGCCCCTAAGCAAGATGCATCCATCTGTATTACAGACAAAGGGGCAGATTTCTGTACTAACATACGCTAGGTTCACACTAGCGTTCACCTGTCCGTTCTGAGCTTTCCGTCTTCTGCATGCCAGAAGTCAGAAAGCTCAGACCGGGTCCGGCCGTGAGCGGCGGTGAGCATTTTATGCTCTCCACCGCGAAACCGGATTTTTTTATCCAGACACAGAGTACTGCATGTCCGACTCTGTGTCCGGATTATAAAACCCGGTTTCGCGGCGGAGAGCATAAAACGCTCACCGCCGCTCACAGCTGGACATCTCTCTCACCCATTCAAATGAATGGGTGAGAGAGACTCCTGCAGGTTTCCGTCTCCTGCCTCTGTTTTAGGCAGGAAACGGAAACCTGCAGAACGGAGTTCACAACACTGATGTGAACGAGCCCATAGTTGCCAATTGTCATAAATTTTCCTGGACAGACCTAACTTTTCTGAAACAATTCCAGCAAGTTTGGGCATTTCCTGGCCCAAAAAGATTACAAATACTCTGCAAACGTGTGTGGCCCTGGGTAGTCTGGGGGTTGGACATAAAAATCTCTATTATACCAACATACATATTAGTAATTATGTACTAATACAGGTGCAGATTTAGACAATGCAAATAGACTAGACACTGTAAAAATGTGCCAGATATGCTGGATGATAAATTTGCATCTTTCGGCTGGCACGTGACACATGAGATGTTTGGCTTGTCTGATCTGACTCACGTATATGCACATGCACACTCAAGTGAGAAGTGCCTGTGTACTGAATAGAAGAGGAGATATAGCCATTGCCAGACATTTCTGGCCATGACAGCTCCTTGTTGATAAAACGATCTGGAAGTTGAAATGCAACTACCTGATCCTTATCTTCCCTGGCATCTCCCATCAGAGGAGAGTCAGAAAGATCCCATACAAGTTAGATTTTCAATCAGTAATTCAGCAGGCTCAGCCAACATTCATGGAAAGAGTATGGGCTGCTGTAGACTGTTTAGTTTTTGAATTAAATGTATTATGTTTTCACTGTCAGAAGGTGGCAAATATTGAAACTTTATGCTATTTTCCACCTTTTGTGCCACTTTTCAGAAAAGTGGCTGGAGCTTATAAAAAGGTTGCGGGTCCACTTGACAAATTTCCTTGAATATAGGGCTAGAAATTATTATAAAGAATAGCACTAATCTAAGTCAACCTATAGATGACATATGTTTCATTTTGGGGCACATGTACTGCCACTTAAATATTTGGCTCATCTCCTGATGTACATATACACCACCTACTAGTTTCTTTTGTCCTAGAATTTTGTGTCAAAAGTTTTGCTTCTTCTTCAACCATCCCCCTTTTAATAAGCCACACAGTTTACCTGCAAAGACATAGCCCCTTGTCAGACCAGGCATTTTCAAAATATCACATAACTATACTATGTATTGCAAGACACTGCACTGGGGATTTGAGATCCCAGCTTCAAGTCACCTTGTGGGACAGGAAAAAAGTATTAAAAAAAAATCACATAGTAAAAACTCACAAAAATAAACAATAAAGAGTGAAAAACAAACAAAAAAAACCCCATCTTAATATTAGATTGCTTACTTATACAACTCCATAATATTCCTTTACATTTTAAAAATTCATAATGTAAATAAAAATAAATAAACACGTTCCGTATCCCCCATGTGTGTATAATTCTCCACTATCCAAAAATAGTGCTATTCATCCTATATTTTGAACGCCATAAAAAAATGCATATATTGCAAAGCGCAAATTAACATATTTTGGTCACTTTCCCTTATCCAAAAACATAACAATAAAAATTGATCAAAAAGTCATACATTCGAAACATTGGTACCAATAGAAAGTACAACTTGTCCTGCAAATAAAGAGCCCTGACATATCTCCTTCAAGAATACAGTAAAAAGTTATAGGTGTCAGAATACAGTGATTCCAAGAAAATTGTTCATTTTCAAAAAGTGATGTTTTATTTATAAAAGCAGTAAAATGATTAAAAAAATTACATATAAATATATCGCTGTAATCGTAATGACCTGCCAGAGAAAGCTGCCATGTCATTTTTAACGCCGTAAAAACACAATACAAAAAAATTATGATAGAATTGTGTGTTATTTCACTTGGACCCCCCCCCCCCCCCCCCCCAAAAAAAAAAAAAAACTGAATAAAAAATCAATACAATATATGTTGCCCAAACTTTTGGCAAATGAAAGTACAATTTGTCACGCAAAGAATAAGCCGACGCATAACTATGTCAGCAGAAAAATAAAAAATGGCATGAATTTTGGAAAAATACAAAAGTCATAGAGCATTAATGTACAAACTGCCCTGCGTCATTAAGGAGTTAGTGTTTTCAAGAGTACATCATGTGCTGTGTCCATAATGGAACATCTAAAGAAAGAGAATGGAGTCTACGCCTCCGATGAGCAGACCTAGATTTGTGTTACAGTTTCAACCTTTTCTATTAATACATTTGTTGCCAACTGGTTGCCAACAGTCCCAGCCATTTGTGCACAGCTGTGAAAAAAATTACAGTTTCTAAGTTGTAAAAACACTACAGACTATATGCATAATGGAACAGTATTCTTTATTTATCCCCATCTACTATATATATATATATATATATATATATCAATAATACAACAGTGTGCATACTCTGTGTGTTTTTCTGCATTACATTTGCTTTCTGTATTTACAGACCACATCATCCGGTGTAACTCAATAATGCTCTTCTAATTAATAAAACACATCTAATCAATGTGAAAATTTAAAAAAATTGTCCGCTTTAGCTGGTGTTCATTTCATCTGTTTTCACTTTGATATTTTTAGTCTGAAGTGTGTATGACAGTGCTCAGAAACACCGAAAATACAGATTACCAAGCATGTTTAATCCAATAACAAGCTTAAAAAACTATGTACTATGGTATAAATGTTTGACAATGCTTTTCAATTCCCTGGGTTAAGTGGAAGGAGACAGATGCCAATGGCAAAACCTAGACATGTAAAATGCATTGACTGAAGTGGAAAATCTAAAATGTCAGTTTCCTTAATTCAGTTGCTGGATTATGACAGTGGAAAGATCAAACAAAAAGTTCTTGCATTTTATATATTTGTATGTGCTAAATAATGCCATTTGTACATCTGTTTAGAAGGATATCACTGAAAAAATAAACCCCCTTTGCTACATAGGCATAACTGTTCTAAACTTTACTATATTGAATATTGTGAGGAAGATAAAATATCAGGATACAATATATTTTTCTACATTTACTATGTAGAATACAATTGGAAGGTGAAGATATCACTTAGCATCATAAAGCCCTAATGTAAGCACTCTTTCATCTAGTGTATTAAAATTGGTCTAATTCTCACACAGTATATCTATTGGGAGAGTTGGTAACTGCACACATGGGTGGTAATAAACAATACAAAAATATATTTTTAAAAGTAAAATACTATGTCTAAAACCAAAGCAGATGCACTCATGTGATGTATATCTGTGAGGTCTCATTAGCGATGCATGATCTTCACACAACTTATCATGAGCTGCATAGATATTGTATAGATTTTCATTGAATCATCATTGAACTGTTCCTTCATTGTGGATGGAACCAAAATAAAAACCTTCAAAGACTATGCTAACAATAAAGAAATGTAAAGCTAATCTGCAAAGGAATTAAATATTGAGAAGAAAACCTTACTCGCTATTTAAAAACACTGCAGTCATGGCTCGAAGTGTTGGCACTCCTGACAGAGAAGGATGAGTGTATATATATATATATATATATATATATATATATATATATATATACATTTATATATACATTTTATATATACATATATATGTATTTCCTTTGTATATAACAAAACATAACAAAAATGGGAAAAAGGCAAATTGGACATAATTTCACACTAAAAATCAAAAAGTGGGCCAGACAAAATTGTTGATACCTTTTCACATTTGTAGGTAAATAACTTTGTTTCAGGTATGTGATGGCAAGTAACAGGTGTAGGCAATCCCAGCTGAAATCAGATAAAAAGGACAGAAGTTGACTCAGTCTTTGCATTGAGTGTCTGTATGTACCCCAATAATGGAGGGAGAGGAGAGGAGAGGGGAGAGGAGAGAGGAGAGCCAATATTGTGGAAAAATATCAACAATTTCAAGGTTACAAGTCCATCTCCAGAGATCCTGATGTTCCTTTGTCCACAGTATGCAACAAATGGCACTATAGCTAATCTCCCTGGAGGTGGATGGAAGAGGAAAATTGATGCGAGGTTGTAACGCAGGATAGTCCAGATGGTGGATAAGCAGCCCCAATCAAGTGCCAAAGAAATTTAAGCTGTCCTGCAGGCTCAGAGTGCATCAGTATCAGTGCAAACTATCTGTCGACATTTGAATGAAATTAACCACTATTGCAGGAGACCCAGGAGGACCTCACTACTTACACACCACTGAGACATAAAAGCTAGACTGCAGTTTGCCAAAATGTACGTGAGTAAGCTAAAATCCTTTGGAGAAAACATCTTGCAGACAGATGAAGATAAAGATAAAACTTTTTGGTAAAGCACATCATTCTACTGTTTACAAAAAATGGAATTAGATCTACAAAGAAAAGAACACAGTGCCAACAGTCAAATATGGTGGAAGTTCAAAGATGTATTGGGGTTGTTTTCCTGTATGCAAGGCATCATGAAATTTGAAGATTACTAGAGATGAGCGAACTCTAAAATGTTCGAGGTTCGAAATCCGATTCGAACAGCTGCACACTGTTCAACTGTTCGAACGGGTTTCGAACCCCATTATAGTCTATGGGGGGAAATGCTCATTTCAGGGGTACGCAACATTCGATCAAATTCTACTTACCAAGTCCATGAGAGAGGGTCAGGCTGGATTCTTCTCCCTGCGCAGTGTCCCCATGTCCTCTTCCGGCCTTGAATTCACTCTGCTTAGGCATCGGGCCTGGGCAGAGCCGACTGCGCATGTCCACGCTACAAGAAAATGGCCGCTTACACTGTAAGCTGCGCAGGGAGAAGACTTCTAAAGGTAAGAGAAGAACTAGTGCTGATTGGCAATGTATAGAATTCTGCCAATCAATGCTGGTTCTGCATCGAATCTTAACTTCGAACAGCTAGTAGTATTCTATCGAGTACGAGTATTTCGAATACCGTAGTATTCGATCGAATACCTACTCGATCGAATACTACTCGCTCATCTCTAAAGATTACTAAAGGATATGGGGTATTCATGTAGAGCCCTGGGTCAGAAAGCTGGGTTTGCGTCCTAGGTCATGGAACTTCCAACAGCATAGTGATCCCAAATATACTTCAAAAAGCACCCAGAAATGGATTGAAACAAAGGATTGGAGAGTTCTGAAGTGGTCCTCTTTGACCAATCTTTGACCAATCCAAGAAGATTTATAAGTCCTTCTGGGTCTGTGGATGAGGTCTTAAAGGGACCCGTGTCCCTTATGTTTTCCTAACTAAGCACAACATCAGGTAGTGACAGACACACTCGAAATGACAGATCTTCTTAAATTATTTACATTGGAGACCACCAGTTTATACAATCAGTTGGACCCTACCCACTGAGAAGCGGTAATTTTGCATACATATAGCTCTATCTTTTGGAGACTAATGGAGTCACTGACTCAGCTACTTTTATAACTCCTATAGTGTTTAGTATAGAGGGCTGTGTAAAGGCGCTGCCACCTCTCCTCTATGGTATGTGACAGGGGTAGGGAATCTAGTGAATCTAGTCTGAGTGTGTGTGATATATTGAATCTATTTGTAAAAATAGCATACAGGAATAAGGAATACATGTGAAGCCTGGTGCTATTATACCTTCACCATGTATAACTATTTTTAGCAATGGATTAAAGTTAATTGATAGAGATGAGCGAACAGTAAAATGTTCCAGGTTCGATAATCGTTTCGAGTAGCCCCTCAATATTTGACTACTTGAATCGAATATCGAACCCTATTATAGTCTATGGGGAGAAAATGCTCGTTTCAGGGGTAGGCAACGTTCGATCAAATTATACTTACCAAATCTACAAGTGAGGGTCAAGCTGGATCCTCCAAGCAGTCTTCTCCTTGCAGCGTCCCCGCGGCATCTTCCGGCTCTGAATTCACTCTGCCAGGCATCGGGCCTGGGCAGAGCCGACTGTGCATGTCCGCACTACAAGCGGGCATGCGCAGTCGGCTTTGCCCAGGCCCAATACCTGGCAGAGTGAATGAAGAGCCGGAAGACGCCACGGGGAAGCTGCACGGAGAAGACTTCTAAAGGTAGGACAAGAATCAGCGTTGATTGGCTGACTGTATAGCATTCGGCCAATCAATGCTGGTTCTGCATCAAACTTTTACATTCGAATAGCGAGTGGTAATCGATCAAGTACGAGTATTTCGAATACCGTAGTATTCGATCGAATACCTACTCGATCGAGTACTACTCGCTCATCTCTATTAATTGATATATTATGTGAGCAAAGTAACTCATTGCAATAAAGGTGAGGGTTTCCAACCAAGACATTTTGCAAGCTTGCCTTTAGTTAAAATTCTGGTAACAAATATTACATAGTATGTGACAATAAAAAAGGAACAACTTCTGCCTCCAATCTGCTACAATGTGCCCAGAGTGATTTTTCCATCTGAGATATGCCTGTTCTTCCTTATATTCTATACAGCTGAGGAGGTATTTATGTGCCTATAAATTTTATTACATGGTCACACTTTCGCTGCCATGATTCTTTTCATTACTCCATTTCTCCTCATATCACTAGGCTTCAAACTAAAGTGAACAGAAAGAAGGAAAATGTTTACTTGACCTGTAAAAAAAGCTCTAACACTTTGATAAAAGTTGCCATCATCAAAGCAGATTTCCACAGCTTTGATGTAGCAAACTGTCTCAGGTCAGGACAGTGTATTCTGTAGCTCTCAGTCTGAAAAGCGCCTTGTTCTTTCTGATCAGAGGGCAGCACAGGTTTTTTTTTTATTAAGGTCAGCATTTTAACTCTCCAAAATACAATGTTCAACTTGCTTCATAATTTAGCGAATATACTGCACTAGACATTTTGACTGTTAAATGATCCAGTACTCCAAGGAGTAAGATATATTTTGGTTCTATCTCTCTCTATTGATTCTAGGCTCTTCTTTTTATTGTATCTAAAGTTTATCTATTTTGCACTTTGACATTTATAATAATTTTTTCAACTTACATAAAAAAGTTTCTTTAGCAAGGGACCTAGTATTGTAGACTGCCCTATGTTACCACTAAACATTAGCCTATAGCCAGCCATGGGGGAATGTAAAGTTTGTATAGTTAAAACTAAACCTGCAGGTATTTTAGCAAAAATATTATATAAAATGAATGTAAGCTACATCCATAGATATACAGTCCTATGAAAAAGTTTGGGCACCCCTATTAATCTTAATCATTTTTAGTTCTAAATATTTTGGTATTTGCAACAGCCATTTCAGTTTGATATATCTAATAACTGATGGACACAGTAATATTTCAGGATTGAAATGAGGTTTATTGTACTAACAGAAAATGCGCAATATGCATTAAACCAAAATTTGACCGGTGCAAAAGTATGGGCACCTCAACAGAAAAGTGACATTAATATTTAGTAGATCCTCCTTTTGCAAAGATAACAGCCTCTAGTCGCTTCCTGCAGCTTTTAATCAGTTCCTGGATCCTGGATAAAGGTATTTTGGACAAACAATTCAAGTTCAGTTAAGTTAGATGGTCGCCGAGCATGGACAGCCCGCTTCAAATCATCCCACAGATGTTCAATGATATTCAGGTCTGGGGACTGGGATGGCCATTCCAGAACATTGTAATTGTTCCTCTGCATGAATGCCTGAGGATTTGGAGCGGTGTTTTGGATCATTGTCTTGCTGAAATATCCATCCCCGGCGTAACTTCAACTTCGTCACTGATTCTTGAACATTATTCTCAAGAATCTGCTGATACTGAGTGGAATCCATGCGACTCTCAACTTTAACAAGATTCCCGATGCCGGCATTGGCCACACAGCCCCAAAGCATGATGGAACCTCCACCAAATTTTACAGTGGGTAGCATGTGTTTTTCTTGGAATGCTGTTTCTTTTTGGACGCCATGCATAACGCCTTTTTTTTATAACCAAACAACTCAATTTTTGTTTCCAAAATGAAGCTGCCTTGTCCAAATGTGCTTTTTCATACCTCAGGCAACTCTATTTGTGGCGTACGTGCAGAAACGGCTTCTTTCTCATCACTCTCCCATACAGCTTCTATTTGTGCAAAGTGCGCTGTATAGTTGACCGATGCACAGTGACACCATCTGCAGCAAGATGATGCTGCAGCTCTTTGGAGGTGGTCTGTGGATTGTCCTTGACTGTTCTCACCATTCTTTTTCTCTGCCTTTCTGATATTTTTCTTGGCCTGCCACTTCTGGGCTTAACAAGAACTGTCCCTGTGGTCTTCCATTTCCTTACTATGTTCCTCACAGTGGAAACTGACAGGTTAAATCTCTGAGACAACGTTTTGTATCCTTCCCCTGAACAACTATGTTGAACAATCTTTGTTTTCAGATCATTTGAGAGCGGGCTGTCCATGTTCGGCGACCATCAAACTTAACTGAACTTGAATTGTTTTGTAGAAAGAAATGGTCCAAAATCCCTTCATCCAGGATCCAGGAACTGATTAAAAGCTACAGGAAGCAACTAGAGGCTGTTATCTTTGCAAAAGGAGGATGTACTAAATATTAATGTCACTTTTCTGTTGAGGTGCCCATATTTTTGCACCGGTCAAATTTTGGTTTAATGCATATTGCGCATTTTCTGTTAGTACAATAAACCTCATTTCAATCCTGAAATATTACTGTGTCCATCAGTTATTAGATATATCAAACTGAAATGGCTGTTGCAAACACCAAAATATTTAGAACTAAAAATGATTAAGATTAATAGGGGTGCCCAAACTTTTTCATAGGACTGTATTGTCCTCAGTGTCATCAACCACAACTTAAATAGATCTTGTCAGATAGACCTGGTAATATCTGTGTTCGGTATTATTGGGTGCAGAACATTTCCAGCCTTTGATCAGTACAAATTGCCCCAAGATGCCTACTTTTACCATTATTGCTCTCCCTTGAACCCCACAAAAAATAAATGTTATATATTTCAGAATATCTCTAACATCATCTTTTCCAATGCCTTTTGTAACAAGTATCAGGGGAAATCTTGTAAGGATATAGACCTAAAAACATTGAAACAAAAGAAACTACTAAGAGCCTTCCTAACGTCACAGAAAAGAAGGAGCAATAACCAAACTCAACATCACTTGTCCAGATTGTTAGCTCCTGTGCCAGGAATCAAGTCCTTCAACGAACATGTATGTAGACACTAGATCTAGATGCCCTTCAGCAAGTATCATAGGATGTGAGACGTAAACAACATCCCATGTCCATATTACTACATACTCCAGCCTACTGTGGGAGTATATAGCCCATTGCTATTAATACTAGGAGAAGGGAACCAATAAGCCGGGAGGCATTTATCTCTGCCTAGCTGTATCTTCCCTTCTGCAGAGGGAGACAAGATGGATATTTTGCCTAGACACAGTAACACCTAATGTGCTCAATAAGCAACTCAACTTTGTGTGCTTTATCTAATAGTATATATTTTGAGATCCCATTTGGGATCTCTTACTTATCTTTTATTAAGTTTTTTTTTTTGGCCAAGAGTTCATTTTTTTCATTAAATACATACAAACTGCCATGCTAACGGCAAATCACTGATTCTGCCTGTGCGGACCTGAAAAATCTTTTTCTTAAGGTTTTTTTTTAATCTAATAAACAGTGACACAGCATTCTCCATTTGTTAAGGGGGTTTCTTGGTTAACCAACATACATACAAACAATAAAACAATATTGTAATGGCACAGGGTGGACCGTCCCCGGGGGTATTTTATTTCTGGGAGGAAGGGGGGGTTAAGTTTTAATGCAGCAGAGCGGCCGCCATTATTCTTACAGATCCGGCATCCCGGCAATAGAATGGCAGATGCCGGGAAGGGGGTTTTAGATGCCGGAACAGGTGCATCTGTGCCGGCGTCTAAAACCCCCTTCTCGGCATCCGCCGTTCTTTATTGTCATCAATAAATACACATGACGCTGTCAAAGCATTTCAGGGTTTTACCCCTTTTTCAAGTGGGATAGAAACAGAGTTCCCTATGGTTTAAAAATAAAGTCAAACAAAAGAGGGGACATATTCAGAAGTCATGACATTACAGGGCAGACAAATAATAAACATAAACTGTATTAGATTAAGCTATATCAAAGCAAACATAATAAAGAATATAATATCAAAGTCAGCCTCTCTTGTGTATGTTAACAATTTATCAAGATCGCATGGCATTGTGCTGCATTCATTAATTTGGACTATGTTTGAGTATCACTATGTAGAGTGACCGGGCTTATTATGTCACCTGATATACAAAGATGCTTAAATGTGTTCTTTAGAGGGTGGTATGAGTTAAATTGTGGGGTACTCACTTTCCACATTGGCTTCTGGACCTCTGGAAGGTATTCCTCTGCTGCTTGTCTGGTAGGCAGACATGACACGTGCAGCCTCTCATTTAAAGCTTGAGCTGAAGTGCCACATCAGGTGCCATGGAATAATAACTGCTATCAGTTTTAAGCATCAGATTCAACAGAGGAAAAAATATGGTAAGGGTTAAAGGGAAGGGTCCCTGAATATGCATGAAAGTTGAAATATTTGCTGGGTCTTGCTGGGTAGTCTGTTCTATGTGTTGTATATCTTCATACCCGGCATCTTGTCACTCAGACTGTGGGCATTCACAATAAGGAGCAGTTTGCCGCTCCCCTATACATTGTAATAATGTTCTGCGATTCTGTCAAGAGGAACTATATAATTGCAAACAAATAGCTGAAAATAGCCCAAGTGACCATAATATAATCCAGGAACACTGGACTGTAAATACATGTCAAATACATATAGCCAAGCAGATAAAACAAAAGAAAGAAAAAAAAAAACAATTAGTACAATCAAGAAATCTGTGGTATCTGTGAATAATATCACATTTGTAACCACACAAGCAACCAGAAGTACATACAATTACATAGAAGACTTTTCTTACATTGTAAGGTGAGACATTTGCAGAATCCTTAGTCTTTTGCACACAGCAACAGTTTGCAGACATTTTTGTGAGAATAATGAACTTCTCCCCTCTCTATTCACTGGGTGAAGAAAGAAAGGGAAAGCCTCCAACACAAACCTTCTTTCTGTCTTGGCTTTATCTGACATCTATGGTTGGACTTCCTTAGTAATAAGAGACTGAACAGCAAATTAGCTAGAAGATAGTGCCAGGAACTAGTGGCAGGAACTTTAGATAGGGTTTTCAGACAGAAAGCAGCCATATTTTTAATTAAAGTGCATTACATTTCCAGAATCACATGCTCTATGAAATGAGACTGAGTTGTCTGAAAAGTTAGTGACCATTTAAGTGTGAGGAAGCAAGCGCACTGAGTTTAGGGATTTATAACTGAGTTTTCTTTTAACCATTTCATTGGCTTGTCTCAACATTTATGAAATTATTAAGAATATTTCACAAACACAGGGATGAATAGACATCATTCATTCTGGAAATTGTATTAAAGATCCTGTAGCTGCAGACCTTTCTCTTGGGTGTACTCTGCTAAAATAAATAAAGTGTCTGTGAAGATAAGAAATGCTTGCCCTTCTCTATATTACACCAATGACATTTAAACAAAGAAGATATTGTGGTTCGGAGGTACATGTTTTGGCCTGGGGAAAAAAATGAACAGAAGTGAACTGAAGCAGGTGGCTAGCAGAACTGGGATAGTTATGAGTATTGTGATCTATTTTTACTGTATATCTTGCCAAATGTAACCCTCTTTGTCCATAAGACAGATGACATCTTTAATAATTTTGCAATACTATAGTCAAATCTCCCATTATCTCAAATTTATACCCAAATTATCTGTAAAATTACATTAGCTTTTATCATTCTGTATTTTATTAGTGCTCTGAGTCAGACACAAACATTCTCTAACCCCTTAAATACTAAGAAACCCCTTAAAGATAAAGCCAATTTTAGTTTTTATATCCTCACCTTCTAAGAGCCATCAATATTTTTTTTTTTTTTGGTCCACAGAGTCACATGATGGCTTATTGTTTGTGGGATAAATTGTACTTTGTAATGGCACCATTCAATGTCCTGTACAATGTACTGAGAAGCTGAAAAAAAATTCAGAATGGAAAAAAAAAAACACATTTGCGCCAATTTCATATGACTTAAATTTTTATGGTGCCCACTGTGTGGTAAAAATGACATGTTATGTGTGGGTCAGTATGATCACAGCAATGCCAAATTTATATAGTATTTGTAATGGTTTGATACCATTTAAAAAATGAAAAACTTTGCAAAATAGAAAAAACAATTGTGTCATCATCTTCTGACACCTGTAACGCTTTCATATTTAAAAGTATGGAGCTGGGTATGACGTCTTTATATGCAGAACAAGATGATGTTGATGATGATCACTTTTTATTCCTTTTTTTTTTTTTTTACAAGGGAAAGTGTTGAAAAAAAAATTGCCATTTGGCTAATTTGATTTTTTTTTCCTGCTACGCCGTTCACTGTATGAGATAAATATTGTAATAATTAATAGTTTGGGCATTTTTGAGCATGGGAATACCTAAAACATTTATGTTTATTTTTATTTACTTTTATATGTGATCTATGGAAAGGGGGGTGATTTCAGCTTTTATGGGGGGTTTTATACTTCCCATTCAATGACACCATTTTCCATGTATAACAAAATTACTAGACTTAGATGACAAGGTCCCTAATCTCGTTGAAAGAGCCATCTAATAGTACATCACAACAGGCAACTTCAAAGTATCATGTCCAATGTATCTGTACAGTTTTCTACAACTCGAGGGTCATTTGTTTAACTTGGTCCCTTCACACGGAGTAAACACGTGTGTATTTTGGCAAAATACACATGTAAAAATACACGTGTAAAAATAAGACTCCCATTGACTTCAATTACATTTTACACATGTATTTTGACGTGTATTTTGATGTGCATTTTGACGTGTTTTTTTACACGTGTAAAAAAAAAATGTAATTGAAGTCAATGGGAGTCTTATTTTTACATGTGAAGAGCTCAACGGAAAAATGGCCTAAGTCAAAAAATCAATATTGTGAGAAAAACGAAATTTAAAGTTTTAGCCTAAAGCAAACGGGCATTATTGTGGAATATATCTATCCAATGTAATCAGCTAATGAACACCGTTAATCCTATTCATAAATTGTATTATTTATTTAAAAAATTGCAGCTTCATGTATAAATATTATTTATTTAATATTATTAATTAATTACTACTATTATTAAACAATGAAGAATAATAATTACCTGCCTCCCTTTTCGGCGCTAAATATGTGCAAAAGTCGATTTAGAGCCTTTTAACCCCTTCCCGCCGATGGCACTTTTTAACTTCCTGACCAAGCTCGATTTTTCAAAACTGCCATGTGTCACTTTATGTGGCAATAACTTTGGAACGCTTTAACTTACCAAAGTGATTTTAAGATTGTTTTTTCATAACACATTGTACTTCATGTTAGTGGTAAATTTTGGTTGATATGTTTTGTGTTTAATTATAAAAAAATTGGAAATTTGGTGGAAATTTTGAAAAATATGCATTTTATAAAGTTTGAAATGATGTGCATTGCATACAGATAGTCAGACCACCAAAATTATATCCTAAATCTCATGTCCCAGATCTCTGCTTTATGTCGGCATCAAACTTTAGTCACCCTTTTCATTTTTACGGACATTATAAGATTTACAAGTGAAACAACAATATTCAAAATTTTCAAGAAATTTCCAAAACCCATTTTTTAAAGGGCCTAATCCAGTTATGAAAGCGTTTTGAAAGACCCTTGTATTAAACCCCCCCATAAATCACCCCATTTTCAAAACTGCACCCCTTAAATAAGCCAAAACAACATATACCTAGTAATTTAACCCTATAAGTGCTTAACAGGAATTAATACAAAATGGAGGTGAAATTTTCAAATTTGAATTTATTTTACTAATATTTTCGTTTAGCCCTAGAATTTGCACATTCACAAGGGGTTAAAGGAGAAAACGCATCCCACAATTTGTTAGGCAAGTTCTCCCAACTACCATAGTACCCCACTTGTGGGTGTAAACTAATATATGGACGCACCGCGAGACGCAGAAGGGAAGGCACGCCAAAGAGCTTTTAGAGGACAGATCTGGCTGTGATCAGTTTCAGGAACCATGTCGCATTTACAAAGCCCTTGAGGAGTCAAAACAGTGGAAACCTCTAGAAAGTGACCCCATTTTGAAAACCGCACCCCTCAAAGAATTTATCAAGTGATATAGTGAGCATTAGTAACCCCGAAGTGAATATGTAAGCTGTGTGGAGTAAATTGGGCACACCAAATCCCATTCTATTTTCCCACTAGCTCCTATGACACGGACGGGGAAGAGGGGCATTCTGGGGGGTCAGCGCTGGTGTCTTCTCGCTCTAAATATGGGGTGTCCCCTGAAAACGCTCGCACCGCTTACACATTTCCTTCTAGTCGCAGCCACTTATGTCCTAATGATTTGGCGACTTTTGGGGTTTTTGTCTTCACATTGTACAAGGTAGATTTTTATTTTTATTTTCTGGCAATGTGGCCATATGAGGGCTTGGTGTTTGCGGTATTAGATGTACTTTTCAATGCCACCATTTTGGGGCCTGTAACTTATTGACTACATTTTATTAACTCTTTCTGGGTGGGATGTAAAAGGAAACATCAATTCTGGCATTGCTTTTTAGCATTTTTTTTTTTTCCCGTGCAGCGTACAGCATACGTAACATGTTACCTTTATTCTGCGGGTCGGTACGGTTACGGCGATACCTAATTTATATGATTTTTTAATGCGTTGCTATTTGTGCAGAATATTCAATTCAGGGAAAAAAATCTATTGTTTTTGCATCGCCATCTTCTGAAAGGCATAACGTTTTTATTTTTCGCTAGACAGAGCTGGTTGAGGGCTTATTTTTTGCGGGAAGACCTCTTCTTTTTATTGGTACCATTTTGGTTTTCATCTGACCATTTGATTACTTTTTATTGAACATTTTGTAAGGGAAAGGTGGTGAATAATCATTATTTTGTGCGGTTTTCTACGTTTTTTTTTTACGACATTCGCCGTTCGGGTTAAATAATGTTTTAATTTTATTGTTCAGGTTATTACGGACGCGGCGATACCAAATATGTAATGTTTTTTTCTATTTTTCTTTATTTTACATAAAACATTTTATATGGGGAAAAAGGGATTTTTGGGGCTTTATTTATTTATAATTTATTTTAAACTTATTTAAACTTTTTTATTTTGACTTTTTTTTCACTTTTTTTTTCTGTCCCCATGGGGGATTGAAGCAGTGATCGGCTGATCACCGCTTCAATAGAGATACGCTGCAATACACGTGTTACACGTGTATTGCAGTGTAGAGGAAGCTGTCAGCCTGTGTGGACGCACAGGCTGACAGCTTCATTTACGGCTGGATCGGCCAGGCGCGAGGACGGGGTAAGTGAAGAAGCAGACCCGGGGTCACTGATCAGACCCCGGGCTGCCCCCTACGAACACCGGCACCCCCCGAAACCGGCGCGGGGGGTGCCGATCGCCGCCATGCTACCCTGTAACCCCGGAGGTGCCGGTGGTCATGTTGATCACCGGCATCTCAGGGGTTAACACCCGCGATCGGACCCGGTTCCGACCGCGGGTGTTACGGGGCATTGTCAGCCGTGTATTATGGCTGACACCCGCTGTGCATGGTGCGCACACAGTTTCTGTGTGCGCACCATGCATCCGCAGTAATAGTACGGCGGTTTGCGGGAAGCCCTTCCCTGCAGCGCCGTACTATTACGGCGAATGTCGGGAAGGGGTTAAACAATAAGACAAAGTTTTTACACTAATATAAACAACAGACCGGAAGTCACGATTTCAATGAAAAAATGACCAACTCTGTGAAGTAAGTAAGTTTGTATTGGACTTAGGCCATTATTCCATTGAATGTAAATTCTTCTGCATTGAAATACAGTCCTATGAAAAAGTTTGGGCACCCCTATTAATTTTAATAATTTTTAGTTCTAAATATTTTGGTGTTTGCAGCAGCCATTTCAGTTTGATATATCTAATAACTGATGGACACAGTAATATTTCAGGATTGAAATGAGGTTTATTGTACTAACAGAAAATGTGCAATATGCATTAAACCAAAATTTGACCGGTGCAAAAGTATGGGCACCTCAACAGAAAAGTGACATTAATATTTAGTAGATCCTCCTTTTGCAGAGATAACAGCCTCTAGTCGCTTCCTGTAGCTTTTAATCAGTTCCTGGATCCTGGATGAAGGGATTTTGGACCATTCCTCTTTACAAAACAATTCAAGTTCAGTTAAGTTTGATGGTCACCGAGCATGGGCAGCCCGCTCTCAAATGATCTGAAAACAAAGATTGTTCAACATAGTTGTTCATGGGCAGAATACAAAAAGTTGTCTCAGAGATTTAACCTGTCAGTTTCCACTGTGAGGAACATAGTAAGGAAATGGAAGACCACAGGGACAGTTCTTGTTAAGCCCAGAAGTGGCAGGTGAAGAAAAATATCAGAAAGGCAGAGAAGAAGAATAGTGAGAACAGTCAAGGACAATCCACAGACCACCTCCAAAGAGCTGCAGCATCATCTTGCTGCAGATGGTGTCACTGTGCATCGGTCAACAATACAGCACACTTTGCACAAGGAGAAGCTGTATGGGAGATTGATGAGAAAGAAGCTGTTTCTGCAACCACGCCACAAACAGAGCCCCCTTAGGTATGTAAAAGCACATTTGGACAAGCCTGTGGACTGTTGAAACAAAGATTGAGTTGTTTGGTCATACAAAAAGGCGTTATGCATGGCGTCCAAAAAAAAACAGCATTCCAAGAAAAACACTTGCTACCCACTGTAAAATTTGGTGGAAGTTCCATCATGCTTTGGGGCTGTGTGGCCAATGCCGGCACCGGGAATCTTGTTAAAGTTGAGGGCTACATGGATTCCACTCAGTATCAGCAGATTCTTGAGAATAATGTTAAAGAATCAGTGACGAAGTTGAAGTTACGCCGGGGATAGATATTTCAGCAAGACAATGATCCAAAACACCGCTCCAAATCGACTCAGGCATTCATGCAGAGGAACAAGTACAATGTTCTGGAATGGCCATCCCAGTCCCCAGACCTGAATATCATTGAACATCTGTGGGATGATTTGAAGCGGGCTGTCCATGCTCGGCCACCATCAAACTTAACTGAACTTGAATTGTTTTGTAAAGAGGAATGGTCCAAAATCCCTTCATCCAGGATCCAGGAACTGATTAAAAGCTACAGGAAGCGACTAGAGGCTGTTATCTTTGCAAAAGGAGGATCTACTAAATATTAATGTCACTTTTCTGTTGAGGTGCCCATACTTTTGCACTGGTCAAATTTTGGTTTAATGCATATTGCGCATTTTCTGTTAGTACAATAAACCTCATTTCAATCCTGAAATATTACTGTGTCCATCAGTTATTAGATATATAAAACTGAAATGGCTGCTGCAAACACCAAAATATTTAGAACTAAAAATGATTAAGATTAATAGGGGTGCCCAAACTTTTTCATAGGACTGTATATGGACTTAGGTCATTAATAGAGATGAGCGAACAGTGTTCTATCGAACACATGTTCGATCGGATATCAGGGTGTTCGCCATGTTCGAATCGAATCGAACACCGCGTGGTAAAGTGCGCCAAAATTCGATTCCCCTCCCACCTTCCCTGGCGCCTTTTTTGCACCAATAACAGCGCAGGGGAGGTGGGACAGGAACTACGACACCAGGGGCATTGAAAAAAATTGGAAAAAGTCATTGGCTGCCGAAATCAGGTGACCTCCATTTTAGACGAATAGTGGATTTCAAATCCGGGTCATATGAGAATGTGAACTTTGTGACTATGAGACAGGGATAGCTGTACAGGCAGGGATAGCTAGGGATAACCTTTATTTAGGGGGGAATGTTATTAAAAATAACTTTTTGGGGCTCTATCGTGTGTGTAATTGTGATTTTTGTGAGATAAACTTTTTCCCATAGGGATGCATTGGCCAGCGCTGATTGGCCAGAGTACGGAACTCAACCAATCAGCGCTGGCTCTGCTGGAGGAGGCGGAGTCTAAGAGCGCTCCACACCAGTCTCCATTCAGGTCCGACCTTAGACTCCGCCTCCTCCATCAGAGCCAGCGCTGATTGGCCGAATTCCGTACTCTGGCCAATCAGCACTGGCTAATGCATTGTATTGGCGTGATGAAGCAGTGCTGAATGTGTGTGCTTAGCACACACATTCAGCTCTACTTCATCGGGCTAATAGAATGCATTGGCCAATCAGCGCTGGCCAATGCATTCTATTAGCTTGATGAAGCAGAGTGTGCACAAGGGTTCAAGCGCACCCTCGGCTCTGATGTAGCAGAGCCGAGGGTGCGCTTGAACCCTTGTGCAGCCTCGGCTCTGCTACATCAGAGCCGAGGGTGCGCTTGAACCCTTGTGCACACTCTGCTTCATCAAGCTAATAGAATGCATTGGCCAGCGCTGATTGGCCAATGCATTCTATTAGCCCGATGAAGTAGAGCTGAATGTGTGTGCTAAGCACACACATTCAGCTCTACTTCATCGGGCTAATAGAATGCATTGGCCAGCGCTGATTGGCCAGAGTACGGAACTCGACCAATCAGCGCTGGCTCTGCTGGAGGAGGCGGAGTCTAAGATCGCTCCACACCAGTCTCCATTCAGGTCCGACCTTAGACTCCGCCTCCTCCAGCAGAGCCAGCGCTGATTGGCCGAAGGCTGGCCAATGCATTCCTATACGAATGCAGAGACTTAGCAGTGCTGAGTCAGTTTTGCTCAACTACACATCTGATGCACACTCGGCACTGCTACATCAGATGTAGCAATCTGATGTAGCAGAGCCGAGGGTGCACTAGAACCCCTGTGCAAACTCAGTTCACGCTAATAGAATGCATTGGCCAGCGCTGATTGGCCAATGCATTCTATTAGCCCGATGAAGTAGAGCTGAATGTGTGTGCTAAGCACACACATTCAGCACTGCTTCATCACGACAATACAATGCATTAGCCAGTGCTGATTGGCCAGAGTACGGAATTCGGCCAATCAGCGCTGGCTCTGCTGGAGGAGGCGGAGTCTAAGGTCGGACCTGAATGGAGACTGGTGTGGAGCGATCTTAGACTCCGCCTCCTCCAGCAGAGCCAGCGCTGATTGGCCGAATTCCGTACTCTGGCCAATCAGCACTGGCTAATGCATTGTATTGGCGTGATGAAGCAGTGCTGAATGTGTGTGCTTAGCACACACATTCAGCTCTACTTCATCGGGCTAATAGAATGCATTGGCCAATCAGCGCTGGCCAATGCATTCTATTAGCTTGATGAAGCAGAGTGTGCACAAGGGTTCAAGCGCACCCTCGGCTCTGATGTAGCAGAGCCGAGGGTGCGCTTGAACCCTTGTGCAGCCTCGGCTCTGCTACATCAGAGCCGAGGGTGCGCTTGAACCCTTGTGCACACTCTGCTTCATCAAGCTAATAGAATGCATTGGCCAGCGCTGATTGGCCAATGCATTCTATTAGCCCAATGAAGTAGAGCTGAATGTGTGTGCTAAGCACACACATTCAGCTCTACTTCATCGGGCTAATAGAATGCATTAGCCAGCGCTGATTGGCCAGAGTATGGAACTCGACCAATCAGCGCTGGCTCTGCTGGAGGAGGCGGAGTCTAAGATCGCTCCACACCAGTCTCCATTCAGGTCCGACCTTAGACTCCGCCTCCTCCAGCAGAGCCAGCGCTGATTGGCCGAATTCCGTACTCTGGCCAATCAGCACTGGCTAATGCATTGTATTGTCGTGATGAAGCAGTGCTGAATGTGTGTGCTTAGCACACACATTCAGCTCTACTTCATCGGGCTAATAGAATGCATTGGCCAATCAGCGCTGGCCAATGCATTCTATTAGCGTGAACTGAGTTTGCACAGGGGTTCTAGTGCACCCTCGGCTCTGCTACATCAGATTGCTACATCTGATGTAGCAGTGCCGAGTGTGCATCAGATGTGTAGTTGAGCAAAACTGACTCAGCACTGCTAAGTCTCTGCATTCGTATAGGAATGCATTGGCCAGCCTTCGGCCAATCAGCGCTGGCTCTGCCGGAGGAGGCGGAGTCTAAGGTCGGACCTGAATGGAGACTGGTGTGGAGCGATCTTAGACTCCGCCTCCTCCAGCAGAGCCAGCGCTGATTGGTCGAGTTCCGTACTCTGGCCAATCAGCGCTGGCCAATGCATTCTATTAGCCCGATGAAGTAGAGCTGAATGTGTGTGCTTAGCACACACATTCAGCTCTACTTCATCGGGCTAATAGAATGCATTGGCCAATCAGCGCTGGCCAATGCATTCTATTAGCGTGAACTGAGTTTGCACAGGGGTTCTAGTGCACCCTCGGCTCTGCTACATCAGATTGCTACATCTGATGTAGCAGTGCCGAGTGTGCATCAGATGTGTAGTTGAGCAAAACTGACTCAGCACTGCTAAGTCTCTGCATTCGTATAGGAATGCATTGGCCAGCCTTCGGCCAATCAGCGCTGGCTCTGCCGGAGGAGGCGGAGTCTAAGGTCGGACCTGAATGGAGACTGGTGTGGAGCGATCTTAGACTCCGCCTCCTCCAGCAGAGCCAGCGCTGATTGGTCGAGTTCCGTACTCTGGCCAATCAGCGCTGGCCAATGCATTCTATTAGCCCGATGAAGTAGAGCTGAATGTGTGTGCTTAGCACACACATTCAGCTCTACTTCATCGGGCTAATAGAATGCATTGGCCAATCAGCGCTGGCCAATGCATTCTATTAGCGTGAACTGAGTTTGCACAGGGGTTCTAGTGCAACCCTCGGCTCTGCTACATCAGATTGCTACATCTGATGTAGCAGTGCCGAGTGTGCATCAGATGTGTAGTTGAGCAAAACTGACTCAGCACTGCTAAGTCTCTGCATTCGTATAGGAATGCATTGGCCAGCCTTCGGCCAATCAGCGCTGGCTCTGCCGGAGCAGACGGAGTCTAAGGTCGGACCTGAATGGAGACTGGTGTGGAGCGATCTTAGACTCCGCCTCCTCCAGCAGAGCCAGCGCTGATTGGTCGAGTTCCGTACTCTGGCCAATCAGCGCTGGCCAATGCATTCTATTAGCCCGATGAAGTAGAGCTGAATGTGTGTGCTTAGCACACACATTCAGCTCTACTTCATCGGGCTAATAGAATGCATTGGCCAATCAGCGCTGGCCAATGCATTCTATTAGCGTGAACTGAGTTTGCACAGGGGTTCTAGTGCACCCTCGGCTCTGCTACATCAGATTGCTACATCTGATGTAGCAGTGCCGAGTGTGCATCAGATGTGTAGTTGAGCAAAACTGACTCAGCACTGCTAAGTCTCTGCATTCGTATAGGAATGCATTGGCCAGCCTTCGGCCAATCAGCGCTGGCTCTGCCGGAGGAGGCGGAGTCTAAGGTCGGACCTGAATGGAGACTGGTGTGGAGCGATCTTAGACTCCGCCTCCTCCAGCAGAGCCAGCGCTGATTGGTCGAGTTCCGTACTCTGGCCAATCAGCGCTGGCCAATGCATTTCTATGGGGAAAAGTTAGCTTGCGAAAATCGCAAACTGACAGGGATTTCCATGAAATAAAGTGACTTTTATGCCCCCAGACATGCTTCCCCTGCTGTCCCAGTGTCATTCCAGGGTGTTGGTATCATTTCCTGGGGTGTCATAGTGGACTTGGTGACCCTCCAGACACGAATTTGGGTTTCCCCCTTAACGAGTTTATGTTCCCCATAGACTATAATGGGGTTCGAAACCCATTCGAACACTCGAACAGTGAGCGGCTGTTCGAATCGAATTTCGAACCTCGAACATTTTAGTGTTCGCTCATCTCTAGTCATTAATCCTAGGTACCTTGTAAACCCAATGCATAGAACGAGGTACAAAGAAGCTTTCTAGGTAATAATTTGAAATATGACAAAATGTGGACTTAGGCCATTTTTCCGTTGAGCTCTTCATGTGTATTTTTACACGTGTATTTTGCCAAAATACACGCGCATTTACTCCATGTGCCATTGATGAGGCCATGATAAAGCTGCATACTAACAATGGGATCGGAGCCTCTTACAAGGACACTTCAGTATATTGAGCAAAGCTTGGCATCAAGAGCAGATTGTATAAAGATATTCTAAGAGAAAATTTGGCTGAGAGAATTTGTAATCTTCTTAGCCCTATCAATTACTTTATATTTTATAGCCCAAGTGTCTTTCAGTGGCATTCATTCTCATTGTACCATGTCTAAAACCTGTGGGGAATCTTCAATGGCTAGAATTCCCTATTTCATAGTTTCCTCCACCAGCCATGAGCCATATTTGTATTTCTTTGAGAGCTAAAAGAGTTAAAACTTTTAGACTTGGGCCCCACTGTGACTCTAGATAAGCAGTGAAAAAAATGCTTTGTGGTGACACGGTTTACCTAATCCCTTTTATATCTTTACTTCAATCTACACACATAGCCAGATACTTCTAACCTCAGCAATCTTAGTTCATCTTGGAAGAAAAATATCATCAAATAGAATTCCAGGAAAAATATAACAGTATTTCCCCTGTATCAGTACTACTGAAACATAAATGCCCAGTACAAATAACTTAAAATCTTTACTAAAGGGGATATTCAGCATTTGAATGGGACTGAAATGCAGAATATCCATATGAGCAACAGACATGATGAGAAGAGAAAGTGGGGCTATTTCTGTAAGAAAGCAGACATGTTTTCTAACCCTTTCAATGTACGTTTTATTTATAGTGTTATAAAATATCCTTACAGACTGTGTTAATTGTTGCATGCAAATGTTCTGTAACCACCATTGTGAATTGAGGATAATCTCTAACATTATAATTAAAATTCACATGACATGCTATAAGTCATGCTAAATAATGTTACTCATCTTCATCTCATGTGAACTTTTTCCTTCTTAAGTTTTCATTGTCGGAATGAATTTGAAAAATATATACCAGCCTAACAAATTATATTTAATGTTTTACATTATAATATTTTATTATATAATGTAAAACAAACATTCACTATAACTTCATTAGGGAAATAAGGCAACAACAAAAAAGAAAGAGTGAGCAATTAAAGACCTCATGCACATGACCGGGTGTGCATTAGATGTGGGGCCGAGTTTGCAGTGGAATGCCCTCAAATGACATTCATAGTGACATCTGAGTGTATTCTGTTAAGTACTCACATGTATGTGGGCTTTTGATTCATTATATCAGTTTTTGTTTTTTTTTTATGTAGATTGTAAGCCCCACAATGTACAAATGAATGTTTGTGGCTGAACGTCGGACCCAAGCAAAGCTTTAGACCATAACAGAACCATTCTTAAAGTTCAACATCTGTAGAGTTCTTACATGGCATTTATGTCAACAAGCATATATCTTTATGAAATCCTGAAATTAAAGAGACTATCATCTTGGTTAGGGTGCTGCCACAGAGTGTTCCAAATGCAGTCATAGCCGCATTTAGTGCTCAGGCCTCAGGTAAGTAAAACACCAATTATAGGCTATTTCTCATTACGGGCCACTTGGTAATGGTGGGGCTACACAGGGTACAAGCCGCACTAAAAGCACTAACTGATTGAGGCTTTCCCTTATTAATAGCCACACAGCAAGGACGTGCATAGAAATCATGGCAAAAAGTCAGAATTGCTCCCCCTTTCCACAAAATTGAAAAGAAATAAAGAAGGTCAGTGGTTGTAGAGATAATTGCATTGTCTGTATTTTTAAGCAAATGTATTTGTAGAATAAAAAAATGAAAAAATGTAGCAACAATTGTAAAAATGATGCTCATGCCTGTGTCCACTTGTTAGTTCAGCTGACGGTGGAATACAGTAAACCTTTCAGCTATATTTTTCTCCACAGCCTTCCTTGTCTCATCTGACCACACCACCTTCTCCCAATCACTCTCAGAATCATCCAGATTGGTCAGATGAGACAAAAATGGAGCTTTATGGCATTAACTCAACTCGCTGTGTTTGGAGGAAGAGAAATGCTGCCTATGACCCAAAGAACACTGTCAATCGTGGAGGTGGAAACATTATGGTTTGGGGGTGTTTCTCTGCTAAGAGCACGAGACTACTTCACCACTTCAATGGAAGAATGGATGGAACCATGTACCGTAAAATCCTGAGTGAAAACCTCCTTCCCTTGGCCAGGACATTAAAAAATAGGTCATGGCTGAGACTTCCAGCAAGATAATGACCCAAAACATACATCCAAGGCAACAAAGGAGTGGCTCAAAAAGAAGCACATTAAGGTCATGGAGTGGCCTAGCTAGTCTCCAGACCTTAATCCCATAGAAAACTTATGGAAGGAGCTGAAGCTCTAAGTTGCCAAGTGACAGCCTCAAAATTTTAATGATTTAGAGATGATCTGCAAAGAGGAGTGGACCAAAATTCCTCCTGACGTGCACAAACCTCATCATCCACTACAAAGAACGTCTGACTGCTGTGCGTGCCAACAAGGGTTTTGCCACCAAGTATTAAGTCTTGTTTGCCAGAGGGATCAAATACTTATTTCTCTATGCAAAATGCAAATAAATTTATAAGATTTATACACTGTGATTTTCTGGATTTTATTTTTGATATTCTGTCTCTCACTGTTAAAATTAACCTTCCTTTAACATTATACACTGTTCATGTCTTTGTCAGTGGGCAAACTTAGCAAGGGATCAAATACTAATTTTCTTCACTGTATAGGCAGCACATGCAATTTTTTACATCTGGCTTTCTGTCCAACATTTACAGCATTCTTCCTACTGTGTAAATAGTGAGATAGCAGTCACATAGACTGGACTGGACGAATGGTTAGTAATTGGGTGTTAAAGTAATCACATATAAATAATGACACCCAATGAATAATGAGGCCACTTAAATGACCAATACACTAAGATGACTATTTGAAGTCGTTTAAAAGGAAAAGGATTTGCCTCTTTACCGTTGTCATTCTTTGTTCAATGTAACTCTCTGACAATTGTACTTAAAGCTTAGCCATAATTCATTGTCAATTTTCAATTTGGTCCATGAACAGACACCAATTTCCCACAATTGTACCAGTGTTGTAGTTAAGCCTTAAAATATTGGATTTTTAAAGGTACAAAGTGATAACTGATAACAACTCAGATTACATTATGTGAAGAACGTACAGCCTCCAAGCTTGAAATGAAGGTATTGTACATAGTATAGTAATCTGTTCAATTATATGTATAAAAAGAACAGGGTAAGTAAAGACAGAAATGTTAACACATACATCTTAAGCTGGCCTTACACATTAGATAAATGTTAGACAAACCTACCTACTTTAGGGGAGCCGCATGACCTTCTAATTTTTATGAAGGACTGTACTCCATTGCTAGATTTCTGTGAGAAAGAAGGATTAGGTAATATATTTTCAACATGTTTTTGTTCTGTATATGCCAGAGGTGTCTCACAGTAGATTAATCCCATGTCCTTATAGAAAACATTCACGCTAAGCCTATAATGCATGTGTATGACAATGTTGTAAGGAATAGCTGTCCAACAAACACTTAGCCAAAGCTCTCTCTATAATAATTATTACAGAAAGACCAAGACAAACTGGCAACATGAGCAAGATGAATGTTAATGTTGGGAAATTTAAAGCAGTGAGATGAGTGAAATTAAACTGGGAATAACCAAACCGTAGGAAGACTTGGGTATTTGGTTTACAAGTTAGCTCAATGTCAAGTAGAGGCTGCAAAAGCAAATACGATTTGGAGGTGTATAGAGAGAGAGGGGTCTTTGATTTAAACTCCATATTCTAAAAACCGTATAGGTCATCTGGAGTGGTATAAAAGTGGAATATTAAGTGGGATGAAAGGTTATTCTGTCTGTGTTTGAGTTATGCTTCTATTTGATACCAGAGACATGTCAGTAATTCTGTGTACTTTATTCTTTTGCCATGTATACCTGTCTTAGTGGACACATTTGTCCTTCCCTAATCTTTGAATCTCTACTGCTTAGTGAACATGAATGTCTTCCTATTTGACATGTTTGTACATATGTGCTTCCATCTGTCATGTTTGAGCAGTCCTTTCTGTATACATTTACAGTTTATCTTCGTTTTGTCACAAATGATGTTCTATAATTTACATTAGTTTTCTGCAGGCAAATTATTCAGAACGCATTTCATGTAATATTCTGGTATTAGTAAAAATAGAATAATCATCTTTACATATTGAAACAGTGTAATGTCATCTACAGAGAACAAGATATATATACTGTCAACCAATAAGTATTTGGACACCCATGCAAATGCAGATATCTGTGGTTGTCATGTACGTCACACCTTCCGCTATTAAATAGGAAACAGCATTGGCATTAGTCGCATGTAAGATGCCATGAAGTGCAGAGTTGTCCGATGGTCAATCCTTAAGGGACATAGCAAGTGAACTGAATTACCCAAAATCGACAGTGGCCTATGTAGTTACGAAGTAGAAGGTGAATGCTGATTATCAGAATGTACCCCGAGTCGGCAGACCCCCCAAACTGGGAGATAGAGACCGACGAGTTCTGGCCAGAGAAACCGCACCCAACCGATGGCTCACATACACCAGGAGTTTCAACAGGCATCCGGGAATATTGTGTCGATCAATACCATCCGTAAGGAAGCATCTGCTGGGTTCTACCAACTATTCAATATGAATAAATATTGTTTTTATAGATTAACAATGTGGTGCTGTTGTTCAGCATCAGATCAGGACACAAGTTTTAGATACATTAAATTCATGTTACAATTTTTAATGTATATTCCACCCAGCAATTATATGTTATTCCAACTACTTTATCTACATCTATTAATCTTGTACTGTTCTGTCATGTATCCGCACATGAGTGCTTTTAAGGGAAGTGGTTTGCTTTACGCTAGCTGCATGGGCTCTGGATTATACTTTTTATAGTGGATATAAACCTGGATTCTTGTTATTGAGAAGTTGGACTGCTGCTGGATTTGTTTCCTACTAAATGATTATAGATCTGCAAGGTAAGCACTGGAAGTTTGAAATCCATCCCAAACCCCTCTTTTGTTTTTAGTCTGCAGCCATCCAATGCACCTGACTGGGTTAGCACATCCTACCAGCTATTGTATTATGCTTATTTACTAGTCATCTACCCAAACTAGGGTGCAGACGTGCAATGCAGCACAATGCATGCCGGCCGGTAATAATCCATGTAATTGGAAAAAAATAGTGTAACAGCCATATGTGTCATGAGCAGTAAAAAAATAAAATAATTTAATATGGTAGACTTCCAATATCCCAATAATTTGTACGTTCTGTTTAGGAAGCTCAGCAGGGTGTTCTTCTGAACAGTAAAAACCAGCAGAACTCTCTCCTAGTCCCCTGTAGCTTCCAAGCTTTGCATTACAAAGGTTGCAAGTCTTGGATAAAGCATGCAGCAATGATTTACATGCAGGATTAAATCCAGCAGCACAGGTCACTTTGTATTGCAGGTTCTAGTTGCAGCATAGGGATGAAATGTGTTTTAATCTCTATTTTACTGCTACTATAGATGTTTGCGGGTTAGCCTACCCACTGTGATTTGTCCTGATGTTTCCCCATCCTCATAGATAGTTGCTTTTAAAGAGGACCTTTTATCAGATTGGGCACAGGCAGTTCTATATACTTCTGGAAAACTGACAGTGCGCTGAATTCAGCGCACTGTCGGCTTTCCCGATCTGTGCCCCGGGTAAAGCGATATCGGTCCCGTTACCGTAGCGCTTAACAGTCAGAAGGGCGTTTCTGACAGTTAGTCAGGGACGCCCTTCTGCCCAGCAGCGCCTATCGCGCTGTGCTGTGGAGCGGGGAGGAATGCCCCCTCCCTCTGCTTACAGTACTCATTTATAGACGATTAGTATCAGGAGGGGAGGGGGCGTTCCTCCCCACTCACACAGCACAGCACGATAGGCGCTGCTGGGCAGAAGGGCTGAATTCAGCGCATTGTCAGCTTTCCAGCAGTATATAGAACTGCCTGTGCCCCGGACCATGAAAGGTCCTCTTTAATCTATATTTCTAGTTACCCACATTTAGAATAACACAATACAAACATCTCATTCTGGAATAAATATTAGAATATGAATTAGTTTTCTGTATGTACAATATAATGTTTCAGTGTATATTTCTATGCTGGAAAGTTTACAGTCACTTTAATAGTCTTTCAAAGGCAGCTGTACATAAGGGCACTGATTCTCTTAGCAGGACATAAACAATACACTTAGGATTTGTCCACAGAACAAATATGGTATAAATCAAAGCAATTACTTTTTCAGATTGTATTATATTCCTAACTGATAAAATCGCCGTATATATCAAAGATATAGATTAGTTTATTCTAGATGATATCTCATTTATCAGAACAGCTTTGTGTGATCAGCCTTATACTCATTTTTGTAGCTGCTGAAATATGACAACAGAAAACTTTGTTGCCAATCCAGTGTTAGCCGGCTTCATATGGAACAATTTTATAAGGACATAAAAAGGATTTATCTATCTATGTCATGAGTGAGGAGAATCCACTAAGAACTTAATGTTGACTGAAGTGGCCTTTTGATTGCCACTTTTTTCCTACATTGGCCAATTTAAATAGCGTTTCCCCACTAACTATATTTGACCTGTTGTATACTCATTATACAAATGGTCCCAAACTAAAGAACAAGTTTCTAGGCAAACATTCTTTAAACATTTAACTTTTATTTTACTTTTTGCTCTGTTGCCAAATACAACCCATTAGGGTGCATTCACACAGAGGAAAATGGTGCTGAGTTTGGTGTGGAATCTGCATCAGATTCAGTGCTGAAGTCAATGGAAGGCTTTTTTTCAACGCTGAATCTGAAACAGATTCCACACCAAATTCAGCACCATTTTCCTCCATGTGAATGCACCCTAAGGGTCTATTAGCATAAAAAGGAACCCACTGAAGTCAATGGGAGGCTTTTTTTTTCAGCGCTGAAATTCCTCACCATTTTCTTCCGTGTAAATGGACCCTAAGGCAGATAGTTTTTAAATCCTGAGCAATCCCCTTCAGGGTTCCTTCTCGCAGACAATTTTTCTGCATTTTTAAAGACTTGTGAAGATTAGACATGAACAGATTAGGAAGGAATCAAATTTGTTGCAAATTTCAAAAAAAAAAAAATTCAGATTCTTGCAAATCCAAAACTTTTGGATTTGTTTCATACAGCTAAATAACTAGTAACTGTAAGTCACTGACCTACTTTCAGACACCTAACACTTTACAGCTGTCACTAGCTGGTTTAGATCAAGTGGTCTGGGTTAGTCTCTGAAAGAAGGTAATTGACCTACTTTCAATGTCCGAGGGTAGCCTAATGTAAGCCAGTCAGTGACAGCATAAATTAGCTTACAGCTGTTTATGATCACAGTCGTTTGTTTTTATGTTCCTGCATCTATAGCACTGCAGGATATTGAAGGGGACAGGGTCTAGTGTCGTTCTTGTTACCATAGCATCTGTCTGCATCTCTCCATGCCGGTGGCTCATAACTAAATACCACAAACCACCATCAAGTTCGCAGGAAATGAAGTTTTCACTGCAATTTTTTTGTTCATCTAAAATTACTGTCTCATTTACCTCCTGATGATCCCAGTGTATGTGTTGAGCTTGGAGAGACGCATAGAGGACAGAGATTGGTTTGCTCTTTTCCTCCTTTTTTTATCTACATACAGGGGATTGAAATAGGAGAAATGTTCAGCTCCATAACTATCTCAATTAAGAACCTTATTTAGTGGAGTTGGGTTTTATGACTTTTCTTTCCAGTCTCTACTTTATGCTTATCACCTAGATTTGTGGCTATTGTTGTCAATCGCAAATAATGCTATGGTGGATGATATGTATTTATTACAGCATCCAAGGCATCTCTGTGCATAGGGATCATCAGTCATAAAATCAGCCCCATGTCTTATAGTCCATGGGCATATTATTTATTAGAACAGACATTTAATACTGGGACACCGATAGTGATCACCAGGGTGGAAAATGTTCTCCACCCATTACTTGCACAAATTGTTACATAACTCCCCAGGGTTGATATCTTGCTTGTGATATATATCTTTCCCATATGGTCAGAACTTTTAGCCCATGTTTGTTTTGTTTTATCCAATAGTTTTCATTAAAACTTAATTTTTAGTTATATAATATTTTCACACAATTTCTCAAAGTAAATAAAGAGTTAGAGAACCAAATCAAATAAATGTGTCAAAAATATTAGACCTGGTCATTTATTTATAAAAGAAAAGATTCAGGATTACATATATGTGAGTGGCAAAAGTATGTAACCCATTCTTTGGCAGAATGACTTGCATGCCTAGGTTCATTATCTTGCTCCATGATTCACTTTCTCTTGAGATTCAGCTCATATACAGACGTCCAGACAGATTTGTTTAGAGTTTGCTGTTATAATGTAAATCCATTGTTCTATTACTGTGTCATAGATGGAATGAGGTTTTAATGGTGGAATACAGTGTATTCCAATCTCCAAATATAACACCTCATTTTTTGGTCTTATCCTTTAACAAAACATTATTCCAAAAGCTTTCTGGCAAATCCTGATGATCTTTAGGAAACTGCAGACAAGGAGCCATATTCTTTTTGGAGAGAAGTGGCTTTCTCCTAGCAATTCTGTCTTACAGACCATTATTGTTCAGTGCCCTTTTGATGGTTGACTAATAAACCTCAAGTTGCTCAGAGTTTACCCAGGGTGCTTTTGTGGCCTTGTGGCCTATTATAAAATACACCTTGCTCTTGGCATCATCTTTGTGTATCGACCATTCCAGGAGAGTGTAACAATGCTCATGAATTTCCTCTCTTTGTACACAATGGAGCAGATTTTTTAAGACTGGCATTTTTTACAGCAATCATAATAAAGGCCCCAACAGGTGCAAGGCAAGGCTCCGGCCTCTTCATCTTCATAAATGGGTGCACTCCCATGCGGCAGAATGGAGATCAACATCAGTTAACCTTTCATTATAATTCATTCCAGAAAACTGGCACAAGTTATACTGACTATGTTGCATAATGTAGCAGAATAGGAAAAGGGAAAGGGACCTTGCACAAAATATGTGCCACAACATCGACCTTCTACAACAGAAAACTGTGGATTGGAGTCCATGATACATGTCCACAAACATGTTATGAAGATCAGTCTTTGATAGATCCTTGTTCTTTACATAGAACAGGTCACCCACGTTCATTGACAACATCTGACTCTAATTTCACTTAACTAAAGAATCACATTTTTAATATTAATTTTCACAATGCTAAAGGTTCACATGATCTTTACAGTCAGTAGGTAAGGAATATTGGATCATTTCCTTCTACAAATAAATGACCAAATCTATAGTGTTCAATTTGTTTGATGTGGTGATAGATATATAACATTCTGAAGGGGCACAAACAAGGTCACGCCTCTGTATATCTGTGGGTATATATATATATATATATATATATATATATATATATATATATATATATATATATTTGTAGTCTGGGTAGAAGGAGACATGAGAGGTTCCAGATCTGAAATCCCTTTAATTATTGTACAATCCTCCTCACATTGTCCTTTCTTTTGTACTGTTTGGAGGAGTTTATTGGCAATTAGAGGAAAGCTGTAGGAATCACAAGCTGTAATTATTGTGGAAATCCAATAATGCTTTTGGGTCTCAATTCTCTAGGCACAATAATCTTAAAAAAAAAAAAAAAAATTGGAAATGCTGTGTATCCCAGCGTGGTCTTAAAACATGTATCGCAATATGTATTCCAATATCCCCGAATGACTTTACACAGTGTATTCCAATATAGATCTGCAGCAAGGTTTATGAGAAAACACAAAAACCAACATTGAACTCCAGCCTTAGTAGTGATGAAAAAATAAGGATTTGTGGCTCTGGCCTTATTCTTAATATACCAGGGAAAGAAAATACTACAGATGTTGTGACCGAATAATACAATGGAATGAATGTCTTAGCCATAGCTACAAGATAAAATGTGGCCTCTTTAAAGTGTTGTCTTATGAAGCCAGTGCACACTGGTTCACATCACATAAGCTAAAGGAATAAAAAGCCCAAAAATAAGTATAATGGGCACATTTCCAGTATATTGCAGTGTAGTCTATATTATATTTAGTAGATAATGTTTTATGCTGCATTTCTTTAGCTTGCATTTATGACCTCCTTAAACTCCCGTAGCCTCCAATATCTGTTTGTTTATTCTAATCAGTATATTACCTTACTTCATACATCAGAAGCTAGTAAATGTGAAATTCTTCTTTCAGCAATATTTCCTTTTCATGGTGCAAGCTATTGTTCAGACTTACTATTCATTTGACGCCAGATGCCCATTGATATTGCAGCTTTACAATGTGGCACAGAATACATGTACATTGTTCTCATGCTCACCCTTCAGGGGTTATCAATGGTCCTTTTGCTGGCAGTAGTTTATCTTTCATCCCAGCCAAAAACTCTATTCAATTGTAGTTTGTGTTTTTTTGGTGATTCTAAAGCGCACAGTTCACATCTGTACTGTGTTAATAGTTCATTCATCCTAAAATTGATTATCCATCAATGTGTCTTAGGACAATAATATACCCAGCAGAAATATTCCTAACAAGAAAAAACTACCATTTTAATAGTGTCATCAATCTCTCACATATTATTGTTCTCATAAAAAATGTTAATTTTAAATCACTCTGTTCATTATGTTTCCAATGAGTAATTAGGTGGTATGATGCAAAAACACAAATTGTTACAATCATTAGAGACAAAAAATAATCCCCATATCATAGTCATAAAATTTAATAGAAAAAAATCCAACACCCCTAAACCTGGTGAATTAATAATTTCCTCTCGAGACAACCTCCATACAAGTGCAGACAATGCATGTTTATGTGTCCCTCATGTCGAAAAAAGCAATTAAACCTATTTATAATTTATTGCTACCTTTAACAAAGTGGTAACTCATATATTGAACACTATTACACTTTGTCACCAATGACCACTAAAATGTATATTGTAGGAGTTGTTTCACAAATTCCATATTACAAATTTTATTAAACAAAGCAATAAATATAAAACTATTCACTGGGACTTCTTTTATATGGATGCTGACAAATTCTTTTGCTTTTGACGTTTCTGAGGTTTCAATTACAAGTCATTTATACATATACTCAGATTATGTCATTCACAGGTACTTTGTAATATAAATCTAGATTATATACAATTCCCTCTTTTCATATTAATGGGTGAAATATGCTTTGAAATTTGTGCATATTGGGCTAGATTTACTAATGTTGTCTCATTTGGGCATCAGAAGCTTAGACCTGGCAGTTGACACAGTGGTTTGCAATGTATGAATTAAACCCTTAACATATCTAGCAAGATGGGGTTAATTCATATATTGCAAGCCACTGTGTCAACTGAAAGGTCTAAGCTTATGGAAAACAGCTGCTTAAATGTAAAGAATTGCTAATGATATTGAGTATAAACATTGCAAATATGAATGGAGACGTCAAGTATCATCATAAAGGCAATTCTGTTGGAAGGTTCAATCCAAATATAACTTTTATATTCAGAAGTTCTATAGATAATCATTAATATAAAGATAAATTGGAGCCATAACAAAGTGATATGCATCTTGCACGCCTAATATTAAGTCTCTTGGCTACAGCTTGATATATAGAAACATGTAGAAGTATAAAGAGCATCTGGGAAACAATCAGCACCATTGTGTCACCCAACATGTTAGATATGCTTTTGCTGATGAAAACCTTGATGACTTGATACATTACAATGTTTGTTATTCAGTTCTTTTGGAATTGGTTGGTAACTTCTATATATAACAAAAACATGTTTCAATTGAAGCGACACAATCTATTATGTACTATTACGTTAGCACTAAGGAGACTATCTATTTCACAGCACAAATAATAAATACATGGATTTTCGGGTAGTATATTCACAGAGCTATTGTTGATCCTTCTCAACCCTGTTTCACAAGCAACAATGAAGCAGGTATATAGCTTAGGAGGTGGCTGCAGGCAAGGGGCACTACTCTCATTTATCATCACAAGACCCCCTTCTGTGAACTTGTATTACAAGATTAAAAGAACACAATTTACCTGCAACCTCTTTGTCACCATTAGGATATTTTAATCGCAGCGTGAAAATCTTAGTATCCTCCAAAAATGAATAACATATATGTTTCTCCTTGTATCACACTTATACAGTATCTAAGCACTGTGGATGTATTATTTATCATTCAGTATTTTTGACTCTATTTTGACTCTATAAATTTGCACTTTTTTATTAGTCATGACTTAAAAATCTATTCTTTTATGATTGTGCTAGTATTTATTTTTACATTGTTTGGACATACAATATATTAGGCAAGTAATGTAAAAAAAAAAATTGATGTTGTTGCGTTTTTGAGCTAAAGCCAAGAATGGCTACAAAAGGAATGGGATATATATAGGAGGCTCTTATATTTCTCCCTTCTGCTCAATCCACTCCTGGCTTTGGCTCAAAAAAACGCAACAAAATCTGCAACGAAAAAAGCTGCGCAACATGGGACCTCAGGCTTAAGGAATTTGAAAATACTCCTTGAAATGAATGGGTTTAAATTTGTGTACTCAAACAGCATGAAACAGCAGAAAGACATCTTTCCCTAGATCATCCTGCACCACTGACCAAAAAAATGCTACAAAACTGCAAAAAATAAAATACTACATATGTAGAAATTATTGTATGTCACAATTAGGGTTGAGCCGATCTTGAGATTTCAGGATCGATTTTAAAATCTGATTTCCAATCATTTTCCAGCCGATCGCGATCGTGAAATTTGCTCGATCGCTGATCAGAATCCAATCTTTTCTGATCCTAATCGCTCAACCCTAGTCAAAGTTTCTCTATGGAAAAAGTCACTTTTAGGGTTGAGCCGATCTTGAGAACCTCCGACCTCGATCCCACTGGAAAAGAATGGGATTGGAATTCCGATCGCGATCGTGAAATTTACTCGATCACCGATCGGAATCTGATCTTTTCCGATCCCAATCGCTCAACCCTAGTCACAATAAAATTAACATTTCAAATGCTTCTGAAACATTTGTCATTTTATGAAAAACGTTGAGGGAGGATTTTCATGCTGTCCTCTCTGCAGAGATGGTATTGGCTCTCTTGGCATATATGATTAGCTTTTTTTCCTAAATTAGAGGAACTTTGGTACTTCTGACTGACCATGACGCTCAGCCATTCATAAAGGAGTCCAAGCCTGTATTGGAGTCAGGCTGTGAAAAAAAAACATTAAGTCGCAAACTAAGTCAGAGTCAATGGTTTGGTCTATAAATCTGAGATTTGTGGACCTAGGTGTAACCACAAAGTCTGCACCTCTCATAGTTATAAGAGCACATGTACAGTGTCTTTCTGAGAATATAAATAAGCTTGCAATATGAGCACATATAAGAATTTGGAAGTCCCAGTGATACTTCTTCCCAATAGATCACAGAATTTTGCTGAGTGGCTTGAAGAGAACCTGCATAAATTCCATCCTGACAAGTGTTGTAGGAGATGAATATACAGTAGGTACCATCATTAATCAGAGGATAATTTGTACGATCTAAAGATCCTTCTTGGTACCCAAAAGTTTCATTAGATTTTGAGATCATGCTGAAAGAGAGCTAAGGGGGGGGGGGGGGTGTATTTAGACATGCAGTTTAAAAGGAAAAAATTGTAGAACTTATTTTATCCTTGGTTTTTGTTGGGTTTAGGAGACCAAAGGGCGGCGCTATACACTGAGATTCTTTCTTTTATGAATGTGTATGCAAGTATCTGCCAACAATTATGCAAGCCTACTCACTGGATTATCAACCCTAAAATTAACAGTAATTTTGAGCAATAAATTACAAGTTACCCTAAATTTACATTTTCCTAGAAACCTATACATAAGTCTTCTCAGCTCCTACTGTCCTTCTCCTGTGCCCCTTTAATGTATAATTCCTCCTGTGTGCCCCCTTAGATTAGTAAAATTGTAATATTGCCAATTCTCCAGTGGTTACTATCACCTAATGTCCCCTATATTATGTCCCTGAGGCCCCCTTGCATACATACTCCTCCCTCATGCCCAGTTATAATAAATGGTTTGTCTGGAATCGGGCTCACAGGATGATATATCTGCTCACTGTATACCAATTCTGTGGGGTATCCATACAACTTACTCATCACACACATGTGATCCTAGATTCAACCATAAAAGGGAAATTCACTTACACACTTCCTTTTGGCTCATCCTTTTACACTCACACATCCTCACATAGCTGCCACCACTTGCCACTTTGCAGTAGGTAAGATACCAGTATACCCACACCAGGCACAACTAGCATACAACAGGGTAAAGTGGCTAGCAAAATTTATTCTTTGGAATTGGGGGGAATGTTAGAGTCAATGGAAAAATCTTATTAAATATTAGATTTAATATACATGAAAACAACAGTGCATTAACAATAGAAAGATGGAATCAAAAATACAAATACCGTATTTTACGGACTATAAGGCGCACTGGACTATAAGCCGCATTGCCCATGAGCGCCTTATAGTCCGTCTCGGTTCATATATAAGGCGCACCGGACTATAAGCCGCAGTCCAGTGCGCATTATATCTTATTGAAAGCGGCGGCAGGCAGACTTTGCCAGCGGCCGCTTAACCCCCCGGGTGCCAGCCGCATCTATTGGAAGCGCTCGGCAGGCGAGGAGGGGCTCTATCAGCAAAATCATGCTGATAGAGCCCAACCGTAAACGTTAGGTTAAACTACCCCCCCCCCCCCCGTTTTAAAATAAAAGCCTGAAACAGAATGTGAAACTTACCGAGCGGTGTAGGGTGGGCGGGCATTCAGGCCTCCTCTTCCTCCGATGTTCCGTCCTCCTCCGGCGCTCGCAAGCTGATAATGGCCGGGGCACATGCGCAGTAGAAGCATTATGATATTGCGCATGCGCCCCGGCCATTATCAGCGAGCGCCGGAGGAGAAGGACGGAACATCGGAGGCAGAGGAGGCCTGAATGCCCGCCCGCCCGCCCGCCCTGCACCGCTGGGTAAGTTTCACGTTCTGTTTCAGGCCGGCGTGACAGCAGGGCTGCCGGACACTTCCTATTCATTTCTATGGGAGCCGACATGCGAGCGCTCCCCATAGAAATGAATGGACTGCTTTTTTCCATTCATTTCTATAGGGAGCGCTCGCATGCCGGCTCCCATAGAAATGAATGGGAAGTGTCTGTCCATTCATTTCTATGGGGAGCGCTCGTATGCCTGCTCCCATAGAAATGAATAGGAAGTGTCCGGCAGCCCTGCTGTAACGCCGGCGTGTACGGCTGTGATACACGCCGGCGTTCGGTAGTGTGAATGCACCCTTACGGTGCCTTTTATGTATGTATGGAAGCGGCACGCAGTCTTTGCCGCCGCTTCCATCCATATATAAGCCGCACCGGACTATAAGCCGCACTTACGATTTCTGAGGAAATCGTAGGTTTTTATGTGCGGCTTATAGTCCGGAAAATACGGTACATAAAAACAATGTGAAATGAAAGGGGAATAAAATTACAGTCTTGGTTTAAAGTCTGGGACAGAATTCACACTAAGTTCCAAAGAATCTGACAACAGGGTCCTGTGTTTTACCATTTTTTTATGGACCTTTAGCTCTCCTCATTTCTTGTAACCCCTTGTGATCTGTCATAATTTTTCCTTTTTTCAAAGTAAAGTCCTTTTGATCAGCAATTTCCCACATGGTCCGCTGCCACAGTGTCTGCAACGGTCAGTAACCCCGACTTGCTAATTAGTTCGACCGTAATTGAATTCTCACTAAGGATTGGTTCTATCTCGGAGCTTTCTAGATTGTGTATTGTGAGTCCTGCACAAATTACACTCAGCTTCCTGGATTATACACAAATTACACAAACTGTGTTGATACATTGAGGTAAACTCCTCTGCGACACGAAACACAATAGTTAAAACACATCATTTCTACAGTATTATGTATACATATTTCATCATATTTAGGATTTAAAAAGAATTCTAAGTCATGTTTGTAAATCAACACTCACTGACTTCACCATCCAGAGATTTGTGAGAATCAAACTCATACTAAGAAATTATAGTAATACATTTTACAACAATATTGTTCCCTGGACTTTAGAAAATATTCAGAAATACTATTCATAGAAATACTCTACATATAAACAACTATAAATATAGAGCAAACAAGCTGCTCATCCCAGACAATAAAATAAGAAAGATCAGAACATGCATTACTCATAAAAGGATGTGGCTTCTTATCAAATCCTATTTCTCATTCCATATATTACCCAGGAGAGCTCAAGTCCATGTAAACACTTCAGAAGCCATACACAGCCTTATGGCACTCAGTTTATGCAGACCTCATGAGTTAAAGTTTGCTGGATCCATCTGACAAAATAAAATGATTTATTATCAGGAAGGAAAACTAATGCATTCAGCTTTATAACTCTCCTGATAGTCAGAGGAGAAACTGCATTTATTACCTACATAATACCCATGTAGAACACTCTATTATTCATAAGAGTGGGCTTTTTTACCATAGTGATGGTGATAACCTATGAAAGAATGCATATTGTATATCAATTTATAACCTAGTTTTTATCCGTATCTATCTATCATGTCATAATATAAATACCAGGCGTTTACATATTCTCCCTAAAAAGAAAGACCAATAGAAAGAACCAAGATATTCAAATCAATTCTTGTATTTCAGATGGGAGATGAAGTTACCTCATTCAACATTTAGACAAGGATTTGCTGAAATGTCATATTCATAGAAAACTCTCTGTAATCATCATCATACATTCTAATGAAAAGCACTGACTTCACGGAGAGCAGTTTTCAGATATTTTAGTGGACAGAATTTCCTTCTTATTTCCATTTCAGATATTTTTACATTAAAGCAGGAACAGAGGGACTGTCAGTCACTAAACAGATTATATCCAAATGTGACACACGGCATAGGATGAAGGGAATACTATTGTTTGTACGGATTGGATATGGAGTACTTAACTATTGACATACTAAATATAACTCATTTGAAAATACTAATTAAACTAAAGTAACACTTTCTCTAATGCTTGCTATATATCTTAGATAAATCTACATTCTACTACTCTTCCCAATCTCCTAAGGGACAGGAGCGTAAGCATGTGTGAGATTCCTTTTGGAATCGAAATACTAGTTTGTCAATAATCCCCGCATGATGTTATTAGGCATATTGAAAAAAGTCATGCATGATGTTAAAGGGGCTGTCCTAAGAGGCAGCGTACAGAGGCACTGTTTTCCTAATTACATCCTGGAAAACAGATTTGCATATATGTCCCATAATCCCCCAGTGGAGCAAAAATGGCTTGTAAGTCTCCATATGCCTGCAAAGGTGCCCCCTTCCTAAGGAGTGCTATTATCCCCTGACCCTGATCTATAGTCTCTCACCTAGCCAAACTAGTATGTCTATGCTGTGCTGATGAGATCCAACAGATCGAAACAGCACTGTCCACAGCTTGGAATCTGTTCCTTTTGGAATAAAAATACTAGTTGGGCAATAATCCCTGCATCATGTTATTAGGCTTATTGAAAAAAGTTATGCATGATGTTAAAGGGGCTGTCCTAAGAGGCAGCGTACAGAGGCACTGTTTTCCTAATTACATCCTGGAAAACAGATTTGTATATATTTCCCATAATCCCCCAGTGGAGCGAAAATGGCTTGTAAGTCTCCATATGCCTGCAAAGGTGCCCACTCCCTAAGGAGCAGCATTATCCCCATATCTCTCATGGAGACTTATTTTCCCTTAGAACAAAGCAATGGGACAAAACATTTTAAAACATTAAAATACAAAACCTGACACATATTATATGGTCACCTGGTCCCAACTAATTGGGTTTAAATGACATTAATTTAATGTGTATGGTTACAGCCTATCAGATCCATAGTCACCCTTAGGGCCCCTTCACATGAAGTAAACGCGCGTGTATTTTGGCAAAATACACGTGTAAAAAATACACATGTAAAAAATGCACGTGTAAAAATCAGACTCCCATTGACTTCAATGTCATTTTTGTTTACATGTGTAAAAAAACACGTCAAAATACACGTGTAAAATGTCATTGAAGTCAATGGGAGTCTGATTTTTACACGTGTATTTTTGCACGTGTATTTTGCCAAAATACGCGCGCGATTACTCCGTGTGAAGGGGCCCTTAATGTCTTAGTGAAGATATTGTTGGCATATTGCTAGGCTATGCATTCAGTGTTAGAATTGTAGTGGACCAAATGCTGTAAACCCCTGATCTCTAGAACCAAGGGAGGCTAAGGCCCGACATGGCATCCCACAGAAAAAAAGTTCTGCGAGAAAAACCACAGTGGTAATGTATCGCAGTTCTTCACTGCACTGCACTTTAGACAGAAAGTTCACAAAGGTTTCTTCCACAAATTTTCTGTTTTAATTATATACATGGGGAAACCAGTGGCGTTTCTGTAGGTATAATTGGCATGCTGCGTGGTTTTGGAAATTGCCGTGTGTCTGCATTGCGGTCTTCACCAGAAAGTGAGCATGGGATTCGCTAGAATCCCATCCACTTTTCTCTGACTGTAAAACTCTGTGTTTGTTTCCACAGCGTTTCCGCTGCCAGCGAATCATGATGTTTATGCCACGTGGGCCTAAGAGTGGTTTTAGCAAATGCCAGAGCAGTCCTACTGCAAACAATTGGAAAACTAATAGCTTATCCTAGTACTATGCCATACAACAATTTTAGGGCTCGTTCACATCTGTGCCCGGCACTCCATTCTGCACGTTTCCGTTTCCTGCATAAAACAGTCGGACATGCAGTACTCTGTGTCCGTATTAAAAAAAACGGTTTCGCGTTGAGCGTTTTATGCTCTCCGCTGCTCACGGCCGGACCCGATCTGTGCTTTCCGTCTTCTTGCATGTAGAAGACGGAAAGCACAGAACGGAGTGATGAACGCAGGTGTGAACCTAGCGTAACTGAAACAAGCACTTCAACTACTAGGTCACAAGTAAACCAAACACCATGTAATAATTCTACAAATATAACAATAATTATTATTAGAATATGAAGACTCCAAAATGATGGAAAAAATTTTCTTAAAAGTGCAAAAAATGACATGACAGGCTACATTCACATCTCAGTGTCTGCCTGAAATTGGCAGATGAAAAACTCCTGCATACACGACTTGTTCATCCAGCACTTTGAGTTTAAAAAGAGCTCTCAACAGACCCTACTGTAGTCAATGTAGTTTGTCAGATTCTGGATGTGTCTGCTATTCTATTGTTCTGTCTGTCCGTTGTTCTGTTCTTCTGGTGGGCCAGAATTACGGACAGCCCAAAACTAGTGTTGATCTAACGTTAAAGAACTTCCCATTCAACTATGTTATTCTATCCGATCTATAGCCCAGCAAAGACAATTCAATTTGCTAATTCTGAAATTTTCCAACAATTACAGCAACAATGTATAAGCAGATCCATGCTGAGTGACACCAGCTGAGACATAAGTAACTGAAGTTAAAAAAGCTGTGCTATGTTGGGCCTTTCCCACATCCATAAATTGAAATCGGCTTTTATTCAGCAATGTTGTATTATTATTTGGGGCTGTTACATTAATACTGTGTACAAAACACCGACTACACATTGCCTTGTCAGCAAATACTTTACTGCTGCGAGAAAGTCTCCCAGCACGTCGACTGTCAGGCCCTTAAATCATCCGATCTCAGTTCGCCATGCATTAAAACATTTCCTAATATTTAATTCATAAAGTTAAACATATTTGTATGTCACTTTGGTATTTGCTGCAGTTAAATGACAAACTGTTGCATTAATCTTTGAAATACTGGATACTGCAGGCTTTGTGTGTGCATTTATATGTTCACAAATGGAACAACACAATATACTCTACAATGATCAGCCATAACATTAATACCGGGTGAAGTGAATAACATTGTTTCTTTTCTGACAATGGCACCTTCAGCGGTGGAATATATCAGCACCAAAATGAACAGTCAATTCTTGAAGTTGATCAGTGGAAAGAGGGGAAAATAAGAAAGCTCAAGGTTCTAAGTGACTTTAACAAGAACCATATTGTGATGACCGGGTGACTGGGTCAAAGCGTTTCTAAAGGGCAGGTCTTGGGGTTATGGAAAGAAGCGATGCATTCAATAGGTTTTCAATAATAGAAATAGGATATATCAACAGGGATCTGTATGAGGATGAGGATGTGTAGCAAACGTCTCCTGTCACTCACATCTATAGCTCAGCGCCCAGGGACCATATTACTGTATATCACATATTAGTTTGCTTGGCACATTTACACTAGTAGTTTACAATTCAGATTTCTGAAGTAGGCCATCAATGCTTCCATAGTGTCAGTAACAATAGTTGTGCATTTCAGCCATTATATACATTGCAAAGTTATCTTCCATTATTTTATCATAAAGTTGTTTTTTTTATGTAGATTGTGAGCCCCACATAGAGCTCACAATGTACATTTTTTTCCCCTATCAGTATATATTTTTTTGGGAATATGGGTTAGGAAATCCATGCAAACACAGGGAGAACATGCAAACTCCTTGCAGATGTTTTTTTGCCCTTGGTGGGATTTGAACACCAGGACCCCAGTGCTGCAAGGCTGCAGTGCTAACCACTGAGCCACCATGTGGCCTCTTATTTTATCATAAAGTTAAGCACTATAAGGATATTGTAGCAGGCAAATTTTCACCTTCATTCATAATTAACCATAATTATCCCATAATAATCATAAAGGTAATATGCTACTAAAACATACGTCATTGAAATAAGTAACATTGTCGCCCACTTAATAATAATAATAATAATAATAATAATAATAATAATAATAACAAAATAATAATAATAATAATAATAATAATAATATTTATAAACACCATTTTAATTACCCTTCCAAAGTGTGTATTTCATGTTCCTTCTTGAACCAATTTCCATGGTGTGATTACTAAATAAATCAAGCATGTTCTCTTGTGAAATGTGTAAACCTTTCCTTGACCCGCTCACACATTTCGGTTCTGCACTAATAAGTCTATTTCATAGACACACCATTTATGTATTTGTGAACCACAATAATACCAATGCTTCAATCGACCTTTACCTTATTAAGATCAATCCTGGACCCTTTTTATGAGTCCTCATAGGTCTTGTTTATGATTCCGTCAGTAAATCAAGATTCCCTCTCCATGCTATTTCTAGGTGTTTCCTAGATGTTTTATTTGATTACCTTATTTATTGGAATCTTTTCTGTAACTCCTAATGTACTTTTCTGAGTCTCTCTAAATATATATTATACTGTATTAGATAAAAAATATCCAGATATGTATATTTACAGATAACCTGTATAAAAAAGGAACTTGTGGTAAGAGTACTTGAAATCTTTCTTCTGTCGGAAGTATCTGTATTGGACTAAAGCCTTACTGCATATAGTGATCACTTCTGAGGGTCTACAAAGGACCAGATTTTCTTTACAGTTTACTATACAGTAGGCTAGGTTCACTGTGGCTTTGAGCAATTCGATTTGTCCGAACATTTGAAACGTTCCTCTGAAGATATCCCTTGAAAATCTTAGCTCTAGATATCTACAACTGTATGCTTTTACTGCTGCATAAACCTGAAAGAAGGTGTGTAATTGTTATAGCTCATCGTTGTGTTGATTAACAATTTTAATATGGGTGATACAAAAGCATATCCTCATATACCAGCTAAATATATTCTCTAGTATACTCTTTTGACACATATATGGGGCCAATAATAGCCATAGTAAAGCTCCTTTACACAATAAAATGTACACCGTTATTGGGCCAAATATTGGGAACTACTGTTCCTAGAAATGGCCGTGCCAAATAATTTTTCTCATGTAATCGTGCAAAGGATCAACCAATAAACAAGCAAACTTTTGTTCAAGTGTTTGCATCTTATATGTCATTTAAAACATGCCACTTTCATCTCCATGGAAGTTCTATGAGGGTGAATAATTTGCTCATCTCCATACAGTAGCGATGATCTGCTGTGGTTAAGTGAATTGGAAATTATCCAGAACTAACGCTCCTAGAAATGTCTATTCCTGATGAAAGCTTTCCAGGATGTCCTATGTCAAAGAAACTTTAGATCCTGTGTTTGCGTGGGTTTCCTCTGTGTATTTTGGTTTCCTCCCACACTAGGGGGAATTATATTGTGTGGGGGGAATAAGAGTGCATTATACTGTGTCACAAGCAGGAACTCTGTCACCCAAGGGCCCGTACAAACCTTAGGATGACCCTGGTAGCCAAGTTAACTTTTTGAGATTGAATGGTTCTTTATTAGAGATGAGCGAACACTAAAATGTTCGAGGTTCGAAATTCGATTCGAACAGCCGCTCAATGTTCGTGTGTTCGAACGGGTTTCGAACCCCATTATAGTCTATGGGGAACAGATACTCGTTAAGGGGGAAACCCAAATCCGTGTCTGGAGGGTCACCAAGTCCACTATGACACCCCAGGAAATGATGCCAACACCTCTGGAATGACACTGGGACAGCAGGGGAAGCATGTCTGGGGGCATCTAACACACCAAAGACCCTCTATTACCCCAACATCACAGCCTAACAACTACACACTTTACACACTCAATACCACCTCTCTGACAGTAGGAAAACACCTTGAAACATGTGTATTTGGCACTTGCAGTGAGGAGAGCTTGTCACCAGCAGTGAATTTGGCCCTTGTAGTAAGTTGAGGTTGGCACCAACATTTGTTTTGAAAATCAGGGTGGATTGAGCCTCTAACCAGCAGAGTTTGGGCAAATTCATGGTGGAGGGAGCCTCTAAACACCCCAGTTTGGGCAAATTCATGGTGGAGGGAGCCTCTAAAAACCCCAGTTTGGACCAATTCATGGTGGAGGGAGCCTCTAACCAGCCCAGTTTGGGCAAATTCATGGTGGAGGGAGCCTCTAAAAAACCCAGTTTGGACCAATTCATGGTGGAGGGAGCCTCTAACCAGCCCAGTTTGGGCAAATTCATGGTGGAGGGAGCCTCTAACCAGCCCAGTTTGGACCAATTAATGGTGGAGGGAGCCTCTAACCAGCCCAGTTTGGACCAATTAATGGTGGAGGGAGCCTCTAACCAGCCCAGTTTGAACCAATTCATGGTGGAGGGAGCCTCTAAACAGCCCAGTTTGGGCAAATTCATGGTGGAGGGAGCCTCTAAAAAACCCAGTTTGGACCAATTCATGGTGGAGGGAGCCTCTAACCAGCCCAGTTTGGACCAATTAATGGTGGAGGGAGCCTCTAACCAGCCCAGTTTGGACCAATTCATGGTGGAGGGAGCCTCTAAACAGCCAAGTTTTGGGAAATTCATGGTGGAGGGAGCCTCTAACCAGCCCAGTTTGGACCAATTCATGGTGGAGGGAGCCTCTAAACAGCCAAGTTTTGGGAAATTCATGGTGGAGGGAGCCTCTAACCAGCCTAGTTTGGACCAATTCATGGTGGAGGGAGCCTCTAAAAAACCCAGTTTGGACCAATTCATGGTGGAGGGAGCCTCTAAACAGCCCAGTTTGGGCAAATTCATGGTGGAGGGAGCCTCTAACCAGCCCAGTTTGGACCAATTAATGGTGGAGGGAGCCTCTAAACAGCCCAGTTTGGGCAAATTCATGGTGGAGGGAGCCTCTAACCAGCCCAGTTTGGACCAATTCATGGTGGAGGGAGCCTCTAACCAGCCCAGTTTGGGCAAATTCATGGTGGAGGGAGCCTCTAAAAAACCCAGTTTGGACCAATTCATGGTGGAGGGAGCCTCTAACCAGCCCAGTTTGGGCAAATTCATGGTGGAGGGAGCCTCTAACCAGCCCAGTTTGGACCAATTAATGGTGGAGGGAGCCTCTAACCAGCCCAGTTTGGACCAATTCATGGTGGAGGGAGCCTCTAACCAGCCCAGTTTGGACCAATTAATGGTGGAGGGAGCCTCTAAACAGCCAAGTTTTGGGAAATTCATGGTGGAGGGAGCCTCTAACCAGCCCAGTTTGGACCAATTCATGGTGGAGGGAGCCTCTAAACAGCCCAGTTTGGGCAAATTCATGGTGGAGGGAGCCTCTAAAAAACCCAGTTTGGACCAATTCATGGTGGAGGGAGCCTCTAATTAGCCCAGTTTGGACCAATTAATTGTGGAGGGAGCCTCTAACCAGCCCAGTTTGGACCAATTAATGGTGGAGGGAGCCTCTAAACAGCCCAGTTTGGGCAAATTCATGGTGGAGGGAGCCTCTAACCAGCCCAGTTTGGACCAATTAATGGTGGAGGGAGCCTCTAACCAGCCCAGTTTGGACCAATTAATGGTGGAGGGAGCCTCTAACCACCCCAGTTTGGACCAATTCATGGTGGAGGGAGCCTCTAACCAGCCCAGTTTGGACCAATTCATGGTGGAGGGAGCCTCTAAAAAACCCAGTTTGGACCAATTCATGGTGGAGGGAGCCTCTAAACAGCCCAGTTTGGGCAAATTCATGGTGGAGGGAGCCTCTAAAAAACCCAGTTTGGACCAATTCATGGTGGAGGGAGCCTCTAACCAGCCCAGTTTGGACCAATTAATGGTGGAGGGAGCCTCTAAACAGCCAAGTTTGGACCAATTCATGGTGGAGGGAGCCTCTAAAAACCCCAGTTTGGACCAATTCATGGTGGAGGGAGCCTCTAACCAGCCCAGTTTGGACCAATTAATGGTGGAGGGAGCCTCTAACCAGCCCAGTTTGGACCAATTAATGGTGGAGGGAGCCTCTAACCACCCCAGTTTGGACCAATTCATGGTGGAGGGAGCCTCTAAACAGCCAAGTTTGGACCAATTCATGGTGAAGGGAGCCTCTAAAAACCCGTTTGGACCAATTCATGGTGGAGGGAGCCTCTAACCAGCCCAGTTTGGGCAAATTCATGGTGGAGGGAGCCTCTAAACAGCCCAGTTTGGGCAAATTCATGGTGGAGGGAGCCTCTAACCAGCCCAGTTTGGACCAATTAATGGTGGAGGGAGCCTCTAACCAGCCCAGTTTGGACCAATTAATGGTGGAGGGAGCCTCTAACCACCCCAGTTTGGACCAATTCATGGTGGAGGGAGCCTCTAAACAGCCAAGTTTGGACCAATTCATGGTGGAGGGAGCCTCTAAAAACCCCAGTTTGGACCAATTCATGGTGGAGGGAGCCTCTAACCAGCCCAGTTTGGACCAATTAATGGTGGAGGGAGCCTCTAAACAGCCAAGTTTTGGGAAATTCATGGTGGAGGGAGCCTCTAACCAGCCCAGTTTGGACCAATTCATGGTGGAGGGAGCCTCTAAAAAACCCAGTTTGGACCAATTCATGGTGGAGGGAGCCTCTAACCAGCCCAGTTTGGACCAATTCATGGTGGAGGGAGCCTCTAAACAGCCCAGTTTGGGCAAATTCATGGTGGAGGGAGCCTCTAAAAAACCCAGTTTGGACCAATTCATGGTGGAGGGAGCCTCTAATTAGCCCAGTTTGGACCAATTAATTGTGGAGGGAGCCTCTAACCAGCCCAGTTTGGACCAATTAATGGTGGAGGGAGCCTCTAAACAGCCCAGTTTGGGCAAATTCATGGTGGAGGGAGCCTCTAACCAGCCCAGTTTGGACCAATTAATGGTGGAGGGAGCCTCTAACCAGCCCAGTTTGGACCAATTAATGGTGGAGGGAGCCTCTAACCACCCCAGTTTGGACCAATTCATGGTGGAGGGAGCCTCTAACCAGCCCAGTTTGGACCAATTCATGGTGGAGGGAGCCTCTAAAAAACCCAGTTTGGACCAATTCATGGTGGAGGGAGCCTCTAAACAGCCCAGTTTGGGCAAATTCATGGTGGAGGGAGCCTCTAAAAAACCCAGTTTGGACCAATTCATGGTGGAGGGAGCCTCTAACCAGCCCAGTTTGGACCAATTAATGGTGGAGGGAGCCTCTAAACAGCCAAGTTTGGACCAATTCATGGTGGAGGGAGCCTCTAAAAACCCCAGTTTGGACCAATTCATGGTGGAGGGAGCCTCTAACCAGCCCAGTTTGGACCAATTAATGGTGGAGGGAGCCTCTAACCAGCCCAGTTTGGACCAATTAATGGTGGAGGGAGCCTCTAACCACCCCAGTTTGGACCAATTCATGGTGGAGGGAGCCTCTAAACAGCCAAGTTTGGACCAATTCATGGTGAAGGGAGCCTCTAAAAACCCGTTTGGACCAATTAATGGTGGAGGGAGCCTCTAACCAGCCCAGTTTGGGCAAATTCATGGTGGAGGGAGCCTCTAAACAGCCCAGTTTGGGCAAATTCATGGTGGAGGGAGCCTCTAACCAGCCCAGTTTGGACCAATTAATGGTGGAGGGAGCCTCTAACCAGCCCAGTTTGGACCAATTAATGGTGGAGGGAGCCTCTAACCACCCCAGTTTGGACCAATTCATGGTGGAGGGAGCCTCTAAACAGCCAAGTTTGGACCAATTCATGGTGGAGGGAGCCTCTAAAAACCCCAGTTTGGACCAATTCATGGTGGAGGGAGCCTCTAACCAGCCCAGTTTGGACCAATTAATGGTGGAGGGAGCCTCTAAACAGCCAAGTTTTGGGAAATTCATGGTGGAGGGAGCCTCTAACCAGCCCAGTTTGGACCAATTCATGGTGGAGGGAGCCTCTAAAAAACCCAGTTTGGACCAATTCATGGTGGAGGGAGCCTCTAAACAGCCCAGTTTGGGCAAATTCATGGTGGAGGGAGCCTCTAACCAGCCCAGTTTGGACCAATTAATGGTGGAGGGAGCCTCTAAACAGCCCAGTTTGGGCAAATTCATGGTGGAGGGAGCCTCTAACCAGCCCAGTTTGGACCAATTCATGGTGGAGGGAGCCTCTAACCAGCCCAGTTTGGGCAAATTCATGGTGGAGGGAGCCTCTAAAAAACCCAGTTTGGACCAATTCATGGTGGAGGGAGCCTCTAACCAGCCCAGTTTGGGCAAATTCATGGTGGAGGGAGCCTCTAACCAGCCCAGTTTGGACCAATTAATGGTGGAGGGAGCCTCTAACCAGCCCAGTTTGGACCAATTCATGGTGGAGGGAGCCTCTAACCAGCCCAGTTTGGACCAATTAATGGTGGAGGGAGCCTCTAAACAGCCAAGTTTTGGGAAATTCATGGTGGAGGGAGCCTCTAACCAGCCCAGTTTGGACCAATTCATGGTGGAGGGAGCCTCTAAACAGCCCAGTTTGGGCAAATTCATGGTGGAGGGAGCCTCTAAAAAACCCAGTTTGGACCAATTCATGGTGGAGGGAGCCTCTAATTAGCCCAGTTTGGACCAATTAATTGTGGAGGGAGCCTCTAACCAGCCCAGTTTGGACCAATTAATGGTGGAGGGAGCCTCTAAACAGCCCAGTTTGGGCAAATTCATGGTGGAGGGAGCCTCTAACCAGCCCAGTTTGGACCAATTAATGGTGGAGGGAGCCTCTAACCAGCCCAGTTTGGACCAATTAATGGTGGAGGGAGCCTCTAACCACCCCAGTTTGGACCAATTCATGGTGGAGGGAGCCTCTAACCAGCCCAGTTTGGACCAATTCATGGTGGAGGGAGCCTCTAAAAAACCCAGTTTGGACCAATTCATGGTGGAGGGAGCCTCTAAACAGCCCAGTTTGGGCAAATTCATGGTGGAGGGAGCCTCTAAAAAACCCAGTTTGGACCAATTCATGGTGGAGGGAGCCTCTAACCAGCCCAGTTTGGACCAATTAATGGTGGAGGGAGCCTCTAAACAGCCAAGTTTGGACCAATTCATGGTGGAGGGAGCCTCTAAAAACCCCAGTTTGGACCAATTCATGGTGGAGGGAGCCTCTAACCAGCCCAGTTTGGACCAATTAATGGTGGAGGGAGCCTCTAACCAGCCCAGTTTGGACCAATTAATGGTGGAGGGAGCCTCTAACCACCCCAGTTTGGACCAATTCATGGTGGAGGGAGCCTCTAAACAGCCAAGTTTGGACCAATTCATGGTGAAGGGAGCCTCTAAAAACCCGTTTGGACCAATTCATGGTGGAGGGAGCCTCTAACCAGCCCAGTTTGGGCAAATTCATGGTGGAGGGAGCCTCTAAACAGCCCAGTTTGGGCAAATTCATGGTGGAGGGAGCCTCTAACCAGCCCAGTTTGGACCAATTAATGGTGGAGGGAGCCTCTAACCAGCCCAGTTTGGACCAATTAATGGTGGAGGGAGCCTCTAACCACCCCAGTTTGGACCAATTCATGGTGGAGGGAGCCTCTAAACAGCCAAGTTTGGACCAATTCATGGTGGAGGGAGCCTCTAAAAACCCCAGTTTGGACCAATTCATGGTGGAGGGAGCCTCTAACCAGCCCAGTTTGGACCAATTAATGGTGGAGGGAGCCTCTAAACAGCCAAGTTTTGGAAAATTCATGGTGGAGGGAGCCTCTAACCAGCCCAGTTTGGACCAATTCATGGTGGAGGGAGCCTCTAAACAGCCCAGTTTGGGCAAATTCATGGTGGAGGGAGCCTCTAAAAAACCCAGTTTGGACCAATTCATGGTGGAGGGAGCCTCTAATTAGCCCAGTTTGGACCAATTAATTGTGGAGGGAGCCTCTAACCAGCCCAGTTTGGACCAATTAATGGTGGAGGGAGCCTCTAAACAGCCCAGTTTGGGCAAATTCATGGTGGAGGGAGCCTCTAACCAGCCCAGTTTGGACCAATTAATGGTGGAGGGAGCCTCTAACCAGCCCAGTTTGGACCAATTAATGGTGGAGGGAGCCTCTAACCACCCCAGTTTGGACCAATTCATGGTGGAGGGAGCCTCTAACCAGCCCAGTTTGGACCAATTCATGGTGGAGGGAGCCTCTAACCAGCCCAGTTTGGACCAATTAATGGTGGAGGGAGCCTCTAACCACCCCAGTTTGGACCAATTCATGGTGGAGGGAGCCTCTAAAAAACCCAGTTTGGACCAATTCATGGTGGAGGGAGCCTCTAAACAGCCCAGTTTGGGCAAATTCATGGTGGAGGGAGCCTCTAAACAGCCCAGTTTGGGCAAATTCATGGTGGAGGGAGCCTCTAACCAGCCCAGTTTGGACCAATTAATGGTGGAGGGAGCCTCTAACCAGCCCAGTTTGGACCAATTCATGGTGGAGGGAGCCTCTAAACAGCCCAGTTTGGGCAAATTCATGGTGGAAGGAGCCTCTAACCAGCAGAGTTGTGGGAAAGCAGGGTGGAGGGAGCCTCTAACCAGCAGAGTTGGTGGAAATCAGGGTGGAGGGAGCCTCTAACCAGCAGAGTTGGGGGAAATCATGTTGGAGGGAGCCTAGTATTAGCAGAATTGTGCAACGCTTATGGTGGATGAGTATGAGGATGCGGAGGAATTGGAGAGGTTGAGTACAGACATGGAGTTTCATGTTGGGGTGCTTTACACAGGTGGGCACAAAAATGAAGGCTCTATCCAGTGGTGGTTCATTTTTATCAAAGTGAGCCGGTCGGCACTCTCAGCTGACAGACGGGTGCGCTTGTCAGTGATGATGCCACCGGCTGCACTGAACACCCTCTCAGATAGGACGCTGGCGGCAGGACAGGACAGCACCTCCAAGGCATATAGGGCAAGTTCAAGCCACAGGTCCAACTTCGACACCCAATACGTGTAGGGCGCAGAGGGGTCGGAGAGGACAGGGCTGTGGTCGGAAAGGTATTCCCGCAACATGCGCCTATACTTCTCACGCCTGGTGACACTAGGACCCTCCGTGGCGGCACTTTGGCGAGGGGGTGCCATCAAGGTGTCCCAGACCTTAGACAGTGTGCCCCTCGTTTGTGTGGACCGGTGAGAACTTGGTTGCCTACTGGAGGAACTGCCCTCCCTGCCGCCACTGTCACATGCTGGAAACATCTCCATCATATTCTGCACCAATTGCCTGTGGCAAGCATTGATGCGATTGGCCCTCCCCTCTACCGGAATAAAAGACGAGATGTTGTTTTTATACCGGGGGTCAAGGATAGCAAAGATCCAGTACTGGTTGTCCTCCATGATTTTGACAATACGCTTGTCGGTTGTAAAGCACCCCAACATGAACTCAGCCATGTCTGCCACAGTGTTAGTTGGCATGACTCCTCTGGCCCCACCGGAAAGTTCAATCTCCATTTCCTCCTCATCCTCCATGTCTACCCATCCGCGCTGCAACAATGGGACGATTCGAAGTTGCCCGGAAGCCTCCTGTATCACCATCACATCATCGGACAACTCTTCTTCCTCCTCCTCCTCCTCCTCCTCCTCCTCCATTAAACGCAGTGAAGCGGACAGATGTGTGGACCTACTCTCCAGCTGTGACGGATCGGATGCTATCCCTAACTCCTCTGTGTGATCTGAGTTATCCCTGATGTCAATCAGGGATTCTCTCAGAACACACAAGAGCGGGATTGTAAGGCTCACCATCGCATCCTCAGAGCTCACCCTCCTTGTGGACTCCTCAAAGACCCGTAGGATGTCACAAAGGTCTCTCATCCATGGCCACTCATGGATGTGAAACTGAGGCAGCTGACTTTGTGGCACCCTAGGGTTTTGTAGCTGGTATTCCATCAAAGGTCTCTGCTGCTCAACCACTCTATTCAACATCTGAAACGTTGAGTTCCAGCGTGTGGGGACGTCGCACAAAAGCCGGTGTTGTGGCACATGCAGGCGTTGCTGGAGAGATTTTAAGCTAGCAGCGGCTACTGTCGACTTGCGAAAGTGGGCGCACATGCGCCGCACTTTCACCAGTAGCTCTGGAACATTGGGGTAGCTCTTTAGGAAACGTTGCACCACTAGGTTGAAGACGTGGGCCAGGCATGGAACATGTTGGAGTCCGGCAAGCTCCAGAGCTGCTACCAGGTTCCGGCCGTTATCACAAACGACCATGCCTGGGCCCAGGTGCAGCGGCTCAAACCATATTGCCGTCTCATCGAGGAGGGCATCCCTCACCTCGGAGGCAGTGTGCTGTCTGTCCCCCAAGCTGATCAGCTTCAGCACAGCCTGCTGACGTCTACCAACGCCAGTGCTGCAACGTTTCCAACTCGTAGCTGGGGTCAATCTAACAGCGGAGGAGGAGGCGGTGGCGGAGGAGGAGGCGGAGGAGGAGGCGGTAGAGGAGGAGGAGGAGGGGGGTGTTCTTCTCGTGTCCCTGCCAGGAATGTTAGGCGGGGAGACGAGGTACACCGGGCCAGTTTGGGAAGCAGTCCCAGCCTCAACTACATTTACCCAGTGTGCCGTCAGTGAAATGTAGCGTCCCTGTCCGCATGCACTTGTCCACGCGTCGGTGGTCAAGTGGACCTTTGTGCAAAGCGCGGAACTAAGGGCCCGCCTGATGTTGAGTGACACGTGCTGGTGCAAGGCGGGGACGGCACACCGGGAGAAGTAGTGACGGCTAGGGACGGCATAGCGAGGTGCCGCAGTTGCCATCAGGTCCAGGAAGGCGGGAGTTTCAACAAGCCGGAACGCCAACATCTCCTGGGCCAGCAGTTTAGCGATGTTGGCGTTCAAGGCTTGCGCGTGTGGGTGGTTAGCAGTGTATTTCTGCCGCCGCTCCAATGTCTGAGAGATGGTGGGTTGTTGTAAAGAAACGCCTGATGGTGCCTTTGATGGTGCAGGAGAAGGAGATAAGACAGGACCAGGGGAGGATGAGGTAGAAGTCAACAAAGTGGCGGAGGCAGATGAAGTGGTGTCCTGGCTCGTCCTCTGGAGTGCATCGCCAGCACAGTCAGCAGTGGCAGTGGCAGAGGCAGAGGCAGAGGCAGTGGCAGTGGCGTGAACGGCAGGCGGCCTTTGTCCTGCCGTTGCTGCCTGCCACTGATTCCAGTGCTTGGATTCCAAATGACGGCGCATTGAAGTGGTGGACAGGTTGCTCTTCTCAGAGCCCCTAATCAATTTCGAGAGGCAAATTGTGCAGACAACACTATATCTGTCCTCGGCGCATTCCTTGAAAAAACTCCACACCTTCGAGAAACGTGCCCTCGAGGTGGGAGTTTTTCGGGGCTGGGTACGAACTGGAACATCTTGGGAGATTCCGGGTGTGGCCTGGCTTCGCCTAAGCTGCTGACCTCTGCCTCTGCCTCTAGCTACCCTTTTTGGTGCTGCACCTGCCTCAACATCCACACTACTTTCCCCGCTTGACATCCCCCCTGTCCAGGTCGGGTCAGTGTCCTCATCATCCACCACTTCCTCTTCCAACTCCTGTCTCATCTCCTCCTCCCGCACAATGCGCCAGTCAACTGGATGCCCTGACGGCAACTGCGTCACATCATCGTCGATGAGGGTGGGTTGCTGGTCATCCACCACCAAATCGAACGGAGATGGAGGAGACTCTAGTGTTTGAGCATCTGGACACAGATGCTCCTCTGTTAGGTTCGTGGAATCGTGACGTGGAGAGGCAGGTTGAGGGACAATGAAAGGAGCGGAGAACAGCTCTGGGGAGCAGGGACAGTTTGGGTTATTGTTCTGTAAAGCTTCGGAATTTTGGGAGGAAGGAAGACAAGACTGTTGGGTAATAGGAGGAGAGGAGGCAGAGTCTGACTGGCTGCTGGACAATGTGCTGTAAGCGTTCTCTGACAGCCATTGCAAGACCTGTTCCTGGTTCTCGGGCCTACTAAGGTTTGTACCCTGCAGTTTAGTTAATGTGGCAAGCAACCCTGGCACTGTGGAGTGGCGCAATGCTTGCTGCCCCACAGGAGTAGGCACGGGACGCCCTGTGGCTTCACTGCTACCTTGCTCCCCAGAACCATTCCCCCGACCTCGCCCACGGCCTCGTCCACGTCCCTTTCCGGGAGCCTTGCGCATTTTGAATTCCTAGTTAGAAATTGGCACTGTATACCAGTAGTAAAAATTGTGGGTGCACGTAACCCCAATATATTCTTTGAATTCCCAGTCAGACACTGGCACTATATGGCAGTAGCAAGAAATGAGGGTATTTGTATTCCCAATATACTCTTTGAATTCCCAGTCAGACAATGGCACTGTATACCAGTAGTAAAAATTGTGGGTGCACGTAACCCCAATATATTCTTTGAATTCCCAGTCAGACACTGGCACTATATGGCAGTAGCAAGAAATGAGGGTATTTGTATTCCCAATATACTCTTTGAATTCCCAGTCAGACAATGGCACTGTATACCAGTAGTAAAAATTGTGGGTGCACGTAACCCCAATATATTCTTTGAATTACCAGTCAGAAACTGGCACTATATGGCAGTAGCAAGAAATGAGGGTATTTATAACCCCAATATATTCTTTGAATTCCCAGTCAGACAATGGCACTGTATACCAGTAGTAAAAATTGTGGGTGCACGTAACCCCAATATATTCTTTGAATTACCAGTCAGAAACTGGCACTATATGGCAGTAGCAAGAAATGAGGGTATTTGTATTCCCAATATACTCTTTGAATTCCCAGTCAGACAATGGCACTGTATACCAGTAGTAAAAATTGTGGGTGCACGTAACCCCAATATATTCTTTGAATTACCAGTCAGAAACTGGCACTATATGGCAGTAGCAAGAAATGAGGGTATTTATAACCCCAATATATTCTTTGAATTCCCAGTCAGACAATGGCACTGTATACCAGTAGTAAAAATTGTGGGTGCACGTAACCCCAATATATTCTTTGAATTCCCAGTCAGAAACTGGCACTATATGGCAGTAGCAAGAAATGAGGGTATTTGTATTCCCAATATACTCTTTGAATTCCCAGTCAGACAATGGCACTGTATACCAGTAGTAAAAATTGTGGGTGCACGTAACCCCAATATATTCTTTGAATTACCAGTCAGAAACTGGCACTATATGGCAGTAGCAAGAAATGAGGGTATTTATAACCCCAATATATTCTTTGAATTCCCAGTCAGACAATGGCACTGTATACCAGTAGTAAAAATTGTGGGTGCACGTAACCCCAATATATTCTTTGAATTCCCAGTCAGAAACTGGCACTATATGGCAGTAGCAAGAAATGAGGGTATTTGTATTCCCAATATATTCTTTGAATTCCCAGTCAGACAATGGCACTGTATACCAGTAGTAAAAATTGTGGGTGCACGTAACCCCAATATATTCTTTGAATTACCAGTCAGAAACTGGCACTATATGGCAGTAGCAAGAAATGAGGGTATTTATAACCCCAATATATTCTTTGAATTCCCAGTCAGACAATGGCACTGTATACCAGTAGTAAAAATTGTGGGTGCACGTAACCCCAATATATTCTTTGAATTCCCAGTCAGACACTGGCACTATATGGCAGTAGCAAGAAATGAGGGTATTTGTATTCCCAATATACTCTTTGAATTCCCAGTCAGACAATGGCACTGTATACCAGTAGTAAAAATTGTGGGTGCACGTAACCCCAATATATTCTTTGAATTACCAGTCAGAAACTGGCACTATATGGCAGTAGCAAGAAATGAGGGTATTTATAACCCCAATATATTCTTTGAATTCCCAGTCAGACAATGGCACTGTATACCAGTAGTAAAAATTGTGGGTGCACGTAACCCCAATATATTCTTTGAATTCCCAGTCAGAAACTGGCACTATATGGCAGTAGCAAGAAATGAGGGTATTTGTATTCCCAATATACTCTTTGAATTCCCAGTCAGACAATGGCACTGTATACCAGTAGTAAAAATTGTGGGTGCACGTAACCCCAATATATTCTTTGAATTACCAGTCAGAAACTGGCACTATATGGCAGTAGCAAGAAATGAGGGTATTTATAACCCCAATATATTCTTTGAATTCCCAGTCAGACAATGGCACTGTATACCAGTAGTAAAAATTGTGGGTGCACGTAACCCCAATATATTCTTTGAATTCCCAGTCAGACACTGGCACTATATGGCAGTAGCAAGAAATGAGGGTATTTGTATTCCCAATATACTCTTTGAATTCCCAGTCAGACAATGGCACTGTATACCAGTAGTAAAAATTGTGGGTGCACGTAACCCCAATATATTCTTTGAATTACCAGTCAGAAACTGGCACTATATGGCAGTAGCAAGAAATGAGGGTATTTATAACCCCAATATATTCTTTGAATTCCCAGTCAGACAATGGCACTGTATACCAGTAGTAAAAATTGTGGGTGCACGTAACCCCAATATATTCTTTGAATTACCAGTCAGAAACTGGCACTATATGGCAGTAGCAAGAAATGAGGGTATTTGTATTCCCAATATACTCTTTGAATTCCCAGTCAGACAATGGCACTGTATACCAGTAGTAAAAATTGTGGGTGCACGTAACCCCAATATATTCTTTGAATTACCAGTCAGAAACTGGCACTATATGGCAGTAGCAAGAAATGAGGGTATTTATAACCCCAATATATTCTTTGAATTCCCAGTCAGACAATGGCACTGTATACCAGTAGTAAAAATTGTGGGTGCACGTAACCCCAATATATTCTTTGAATTCCCAGTCAGAAACTGGCACTATATGGCAGTAGCAAGAAATGAGGGTATTTGTATTCCCAATATACTCTTTGAATTCCCAGTCAGACAATGGCACTGTATACCAGTAGTAAAAATTGTGGGTGCACGTAACCCCAATATATTCTTTGAATTACCAGTCAGAAACTGGCACTATATGGCAGTAGCAAGAAATGAGGGTATTTATAACCCCAATATATTCTTTGAATTCCCAGTCAGACAATGGCACTGTATACCAGTAGTAAAAATTGTGGGTGCACGTAACCCCAATATATTCTTTGAATTCCCAGTCAGAAACTGGCACTATATGGCAGTAGCAAGAAATGAGGGTATTTGTATTCCCAATATATTCTTTGAATTCCCAGTCAGACAATGGCACTGTATACCAGTAGTAAAAATTGTGGGTGCACGTAACCCCAATATATTCTTTGAATTACCAGTCAGAAACTGGCACTATATGGCAGTAGCAAGAAATGAGGGTATTTATAACCCCAATATATTCTTTGAATTCCCAGTCAGACAATGGCACTGTATACCAGTAGTAAAAATTGTGGGTGCACGTAACCCCAATATATTCTTTGAATTCCCAGTCAGAAACTGGCACTATATGGCAGTAGCAAGAAATGAGGGTATTTGTATTCCCAATATACTCTTTGAATTCCCAGTCAGACAATGGCACTGTATACCAGTAGTAAAAATTGTGGGTGCACGTAACCCCAATATATTCTTTGAATTACCAGTCAGAAACTGGCACTATATGGCAGTAGCAAGAAATGAGGGTATTTGTATTCCCAATATATTCTTTGAATTCCCAGTCAGACAATGGCACTGTATACCAGTAGTAAAAATTGTGGGTGTATATAGCCCCAATTCTATTGCTAGGGGACTTGCAGGGTATTTCTGGGGTGAAGGTGGGGGGGCACACCGTTGGAACGGGTATCGGGGTATATATCGGGTATACGGGAATACACTGACAGTGTATTCCATTCAGGATCCTGGGAAAGCTGGGTTGCGGCGATTGAGCCCGTCAGTGCCACGTTACACTGACAAGCTTCTCCCTGGAATTTAGCTCTTACAAGAGCTGTTGGTTGTCTTCTCCTTCCTATCCTAGCCTGTCCCTGCCTACCCAGAATCTAAGCCCTAGCTAGCTGGACGGAAACCTCCGTCCTCGGTGAATTGCAAGCTCAGAATGACGCGAAGCTGGGCGGCGCTGTTCTTTTAAATTAGAGGTCACATGTTTTCGGCAGCCAATGGGTTTTGCCTACTTTTTTCAACGTCACCGGTGTCGTAGTTCCTGTCCCACCTACCCTGCGCTGTTATTGGAGCAAAAAAGGCGCCAGGGAAGGTGGGAGGGGAATCGAGTAATGGCGCACTTTACCACGCGGTGTTCGATTCGATTCGAACATGCCGAACAGCCTAATATCCGATCGAACATGAGTTCGATAGAACACTGTTCGCTCATCTCTATTCTTTATTAAAGATGAGCAAACAGTAAAATGTTTGAGGTTTGTTATTCGTTTCGAGTAGCCCCTCAATATTCGACTACTCGAATCGAATATCGAACCCTAAACCCTATTATAGTCTATGGGGGGAAAATGCTTGTTTCAGGGGTAGGCAACGTTCGATCAAATTATACTTACTAAGTCCATGAGTGAGGGTCGGGCTGGATCCTCCGAGAAGTCTTCTCCATGCAGCGTCCCCGCGGCATCTTCCGGCTCTGAATTCACTCTGCCAGGCATCGGGCCTGGGCAGAGCCGACTGAGCATGCCCGCACTACAAGCGGACATGCGCAGTCGGCTCTGCCCAGGCCCGATGTCTGGCAGAGTGAATTAAGAGCCGGAAGACGCCGCAGGGAAGCTGCACGGAGAAGACTTCTAAAGGTAGGAGAAGAACCAGCGTTGATTGGCGGACTGTATAGCATTCGGCCAATCAATGCTGGTTCTGCATCGAACTTTTACGTTTGAATATCGAGTGGTACTCAATCGAGTATGAGTATTTCGAATACCGTAGTATTTGATCGAACACCTACTCAATGGAGTACTACTCGCTCATCTCTATTCTTTATATATAAAGTTTGTATATATTTTCTGGCAGGAAAGTTAAAAAGTCAATGTACAGTACATTCAGAGAAATACAGAAGAGTAGACAAAGGGCATCTATTTGTCACTGTTACAGCTGCAGGACTTGAACTAATCATTCCTTGCTAAAGTAGTCAACAAGACACGAATTCTGTAATACACAGCAATACAGTTCAGGCGCCTCTGACCTTAATAATTATAAAAATAGAAATAGCTTGTGAAAAGGCCCACAACAAGGTTTGCTTCAACCTCAATCATTACTCAATATGACACGAAACTAATTATATCTGGCACATTGTCTCCCTAATTATATATGATCATTTATTCTCATTATAACAACCTGGATAAATCAGTATGCAGCAGAATGAATATATATTACTCTTTAAGGCACACATTCACAATGTTGTCCATATGCCTTTTAGTAATATGGTCTACTGTGACTACAGTTATGCTATATTATTATATATCTACAAGGATTTGGACAGACTTTTCACCGTCTCCAAAAGTACTAATTCTCCTTGAAGAGATCTCGCTAGTAGAGTATCAGTAAATTTATCGGCTGTTATGTGCAGCCATATCTGAGAACAGGTTATGACAGAGGGAGAAAAGCTGAGTTCTGTTATGTATAGAATTATATAGGAGTAAAAAGGACACTTAGGAGTGACAGTGAAAGTCCTGATGCAGCTACTTTTAGGCTGAGGCCCCACGTTGCGAAACACAGCTTTTTATGTGGCAGATTTTGCTGCAGTTTTTTGAGCCAAAGCTAAGAATGGCTGCAAGAGGAATGGGAAATATATAGGAATTTCTTATACTTTATACTGATACTTTCTCCCTTCTGCTCAATACACTTCTGGTTTTGGCTCAAAAAACCACAATAAAATCTGCAACAAAAAAAAAAGCTGCGTTTCCGCAATATGGGGCCTTAGCTTTAGCCTCTTCCTTCCTGGCGCCTTAGTGGCTGCCTCGATACAGGGATCCAAGCTGGGAGCGACCTTTATCTTGTCCTTTCTCACTCTTTTTCTCTGTATCTTCAAGAATCCTGTAACCAAGCAAACTAGCACTATGAATTAGCAACTATAAATTGAATGGAAGACCCTGTGGAGTATTTTGTTTCTATTGTAAAGCATGGACAATGACTCAAGACCTGGTTCAGCTGGTTTCCTGTGTGTACACATGTGCCTGTTTACCATCCCCCCAGGAGCTAAAGACAGCATGGACACCATGCGGCATGGAGGAGAAACCTACATGGAAACGCGGACTTCTTCTTTCAAGGAGATGATTTTTGGCGTCTATTGCTGATGTGTGAAGATACCTACAGCTGACTGGTATTTCTTTCTATTACTGTGGACACGTGGGACTCTGTTACAGTCTGGGAACCTACCATCACCCACCTACCTCCAGGAGTTGTGGAAGCTTGGCAAGAGAGCAGCACCCTGTCTACCTGGATGGCTTCAGACTTCTTTGGGGCAGTAGAACACAGTGGTAAGAAGAAAGGAGGAGGAGGGTTTATGATGAAGGACATTTGGGGCATTTTTTGTGGTTAAAGGACAATAGTGCTGATACAAGATACCAAACTATCAGCTGTGAGCAGGAGATCTCACTACGTACTAAAGAACTACCACATGTTATCATGATAGCTACATATGTCTCACACCTCTGCAAAAATGTTTTCTGCTTGTTATATCTACATGCTGTGACCCCCCCTCCTCGTGTCCTCCAACCACATTCGGCTGTATTATTAACATCAATCCACACAGAGAACTAAATGATCCTGCAGTGTGTCTGTGTTTCTTTCTTTTTAGTTGCTATGATTCCTAGGATTTCTCTATCTGCCATGAGCCTGTATGTGTTTTCTCTCTTGTTATATACTACTGTACCATCTATGAAACTGTATCACTGAAATTTCCCCATTGTGGGACTATTAAAGGAATATCTTATCTTATCTTATCTTAGACACATCTTGTGAGGCTTGAAGTAGTGAAATAAGTTCTCTATAATATGTATATTATATAGACCTCCTATTCTTAAAGAATAAATGTAACTTTCAGTGTAATGTAATGTTTGTAAAATCTCTTTCCTCATGGTGTCGACTGATCTGAGCACCCCAGCATGATGACATGTGACTGACACCCAAGTCTGCAGTACTTGATACAGTTTAATGGCTAACTGAAAAGATGATGACAAATGGCAAACAGGTCCCTTAATCAGGCCTAATATAACCCAATATCAAAGGACATATTCCTACACACAAAGACATAGGAATAGAGTGGTAAAAGAGACAAGTCTTGTAAAACAGAATTACCAATATAAGGCACAAACAGTCGGAGCAGTAAACATCGGAGCAGTTCTTAGATAAGGAGTGTTAATTTTTTTAAATCTTTTATATCTACATATAAACTATATCTATATAAAGCTTTTCTTAAAACTGAGTTTGTACAGATATTTAGTATATTGCACAGACTATGAGTGAGTTGGGCCACATATGGATCTGAGTGGTGTCTCTGGTATGGAGAATATTTCAAGACATGTTTTAAAAGCCTGGACCTTACACACAGTGTAGACAGATGCTCTGTTAGTTATTAACATTATACAGTACTCATATACTTACAATTGATATAGGTGAACATTGGACTGTCTGCTTCTTGATCTCCTAGTGTTTCTTATATAAAGTATTCCCGTATCTTTCCTAAAATAATTTGTAATTGTTCTCCTTGCAATGTTTCATTTCCTCCTCTGCTTGCTTCCACTAATTGTATTTCAGGATAGAGATTGCTGCAGTAACCTTTCTTTTGTCATTACTCACAGCAGGGGCTGCTTATTAGGATACAATATAGTTATTCTCTGCAAAGAATACATCGTGTGTGATACAGTCAGGTTTAACTATTGTAATAAAATATGTTACATTTGTCTGACCTAAGACTGCACTGTTTCAGAGATTCATAGTTACAGTAATTAAGAAACATACACAATTATGTATTCCGCACCCAGGGAAGGATACAGCAAGGGAAAGACTAAAGAAAAGGCCCCGTGATGGCCGCTGAAGGCCAGATATGTACAAACTAGTCTATTGTGCCACCTAGTGGATTAAACATACTTCTATCCTATGAGAGCTTTGTTCTGGGGATTAGACATTTATTCAGGCTTCCATTTTTATCATCCCCTATTTCTCCAAAATCTTATATTTTTCTTGAAAAGAATCGTCATACAACTATAATACAATATCATTTTCTAATTTTATAAAAAATCTCAATGAGTGTATTAGCCTAAACTATGTTTCCTCTATAACACTATGGGTTGTATGGCGCATTGTCTTCATGGACATTAGAGATGGTGTACATAAATGTTTTATTATGCATATGATGGCTGTGCTATATAAGGAAAATATACTATATGAACACAAGAAGGGATAAGTAGATGTTACACCTATAGGAGCTTTTATGACATCCCATTCCAAATCCATGAGTATTAATCTAGAAAATACAAAATATCTGAGCATTTCCCTTCACTGGAACTAGTAATGTTTTCCTTTTACTGGATAATGTGAAACTTCTCCATATTATTATCCCTCCTCCACCAAACTGTACAGTTGCCACAATGCAGTCAGGCTGAAGATGTTCTCCTGGAAATCGCCAAACCCAGACTCATCCAGTAGACTACCGTCCAGACCCATCACTCGACAGCACATGTATCCACTACTGCAGAGTTCAGTGGGGACACGATTTACTCAACTCTATCTGATTCTTGGCATTCTGGACGGTGATACAAGACCTCAGATCAGCCATGCCATGAAACGCCTGGTACACAGCTTTTGTGTATGGTAATGCCAGAGGACGTTTATACTCCTGGAGTTATGGAGTCTGCAGAACACTGGTGACTTTTATGTATTATACACCCAGCACATGACCACGCTCTGTAACTTTCTGTTGTCTGCCACTTTCTGTGTTCTGGTGCCTACATTCTTCTACTCTTTACTCACAGTTGATTGTGGAATATCTAGGAATGAATAAATTTTACAGACTAGTTGAAATGGAGGCATCCCATCACATCACCATGCTGGAATACAGTGACCCCCTCGTACACATCTGTGTTTGGTCATCCATTTGGGGGAGTCCACATAGAGATCCCCCCGAACGGTATACCAAATGCATTTGCAAGTGGTGTGCAATGAAAGCACACGGATCCCCATAGACTATAATGGGGTCCATGTGCTTGCCGCCAGATCTCTGCAGGGGAAAATGCAGACAGGATAGTAGTTCACAATCTACTTTTCTGCCCTCATGACTCATGCAGAGATCTAGCGGCAAGCACACGGACCCCATTATAGTCTATGAGGTCTGTGTGCTTTTACTGCACAGTGCTTGCAAATGCGTTCAGTAGTCAGTTCGAGGGTCTCCATGCGGACTCCCCAAATGGATTACCAAACACAGATGTGAACAAAGGGTGAGTGCTTTAGACAAGCCATTCTTTCACAAACGTTTGTAGAGATAAGCTGCACAATGAGGTGCTGAATTGTATTTATCTGTGTCAATGTGACTGAATGAAATGGTTAAAGGGGTTATACTACAAGACAAAAATGGAAGCCAGGCTGAATGTAGTGGTAGTAGAATGTACTGAATGTAGTACTGGTGGTGGACAGTACTCCCATTCACATTGTTGGGAGTAGATAGAAAATAAATACATTTTGCGCCCTTACCCTTTTAAGATGTGTATCGTAATACTTCTCTACATAGTACGTATATAATAATATAGACATTATGAGATCTCAAAATTGTTTTCCAGCAACCATTCAATTGAAATCAGTTAACTTTGTTTTTATGCAGATTTTCTGCTTCATACTGAGATGTTGGCAGTAGAAATTGTGAAAATAACATAATTATATAATTGCTATCCGGAAGGTACATATGGATCTTATTTTTCAAAGTTTTGTTTTTCTTTCAGCTTTTGCATGACTCTTACAGAAAATAAGTTTTTCCATGTGCCATAATACACATAAATTGGGTCACTGACTTCAACAGGTACTGAGCTACAGTAAAGGCATATGACCACTAAATAGCACATGGAACCATCTGCTTCTGGCTCCAAACACTGTATAGTAGAGAGACTGGACATCCGCTGCAACACGCAAAAACACAGAAAATGTGATAGACTTCAAGCACTTATTAGTCAAGAATGAGTTGTCATCAGTCAGGATCTAGCCCAGAAGCCGATATCCAGCATGCCCAGGATAACCATTGTAAATTTTGTGTCTTTATATAAACTTGATGTATTTGTCAATCAAAGCTTAAAAACTTATAGAATGCATAGAATTATACTTAAAGGGATTCTATCATTGGCTCTAGTGATTTTTTTTTTTACTAAGCATATATTTGCATAGCCATTAGAAAGGCTATTCCACACATACCTTTTATTTGTTAATCCTCCCAGCCATTTTGGAATTAGCCTGCTTTTATTGACATGCTAATTAACCAACTCGGAGCACTCAGGAAGTTCAGTGAGCACTGTGTGCTGTGTGTAAACAGGAGGAGGTGAGAGCAGGGAGGCTGCTGCTGCTGCTTCTGATGATGATGACTCAGACTGTGAGGATTAATGAACAAAAGGTATGTCTGGAATAGCAGGATGAAACATGGGTGTCTTTTAAGTTCTATGCAGGTGGTGCCCTACACGTGTAAATACCAGGCATTTCAAACTATTTTAGTGCCACTGTTTGCATGCAGTTTTAGTGGTGCTTTATTTAGTGTCATCTTGAATATACAATTTCCTTGCAGAAAAGTCCTATAAAAAAAGTTTTATAAAATCACCAAAGCTAAAATGGCAAGCAGTTGCTGAAAATTAATTGTCTCTTGAATGCATGCACCTCTGCTGCAATGTGTTAGTAAAGGTTTGTTCATGAGGCATATATAAGTCACAAATGACTTGACGTATTTAACGCTTACTTTTCAAATCCTTATTATTTATTTTGCTTACTTATATAGCGCCATCAGATTCTGCGGCACTTTACAGAGATATGGTAAACAATTCCTCAAGTAGGTCGTGGTCATAGGGGGCGCAACCGCAACAGGGCCCAGAAGGGTTTGATAGCAGTCGGTCAAAGGCTGGTGGTCAATACCCGCATAGTTTTGGTCTGAACGGAGACTGTGCCAGTGACCCCCTCCCCCTTGGTTGGCGTGGCATAAGCCCAGTAACCTCCAAGAGGTGGGGAATTGTACACTGAGCCTGCAGCAAATTGTTTCCTGTTCAAAGACTTCTATGGGGAGTTAAGACCGCAACTTGCTATTTAGGGAGGTAGCTACTATTAGGGAATACATAGTGATGGTAGCATGCTCCCAATACAAATAAGCAAAAGTTTTTCAATATTGGGTTTATGTTGTATTGTTATAAACCAGGATTTTAAAGGTTGTAATAAAAGTTAATTTTTAAATTCCTATGGGAGGTTTGATCAGCTTCTCTACTGTGAATTAATTGATGTAGAAAATTTGATACATTGTGCTATACACAGTGAGTCTGCTGGTGGTCAATGACTGCAGCTCAGACTGGTCCTCTGTTATAAATGGTGCACCCCAGAGTTCCCTGCTAGGTCCACTGTTATTTAACTTATTTATTAATAAAATAGAAGATGGGATTAATAGCACTGTCTCTATTTTGCAAATTACACCATGCTTTGTAGTATAGTACAGTCTATAGAGTTTGTACATAGGTTACAAGCAGACTTGGACAGCTGTTTGAGCATCCACATGGTAAATGAGGATCAATGTGGATAAATGTAAAGTTATGCATCTGGGCAAAAATAATCCACATGCAATGTATGTCCTAGGCGGAGTAAAGCTGGGACAGTCACTGGTGGAGAAGGACCTGACTGCACTTTTAGATCATAGACTAAATAATAACAGCAATGTCAATCAGCTGCTTCTAACACCAGCAGGATATTGTCATGTATTTAAAGGGCTGTCGACTAATGGCACTGGGATGTAATATTAAAACTTTGTAAATCATTGGTGTGGTCAAATCTGGATTATGCAGTTCAGTTCTGGGCACCAGTTTATAGAAAGGATTTCCTACAGTTAGAAAATGTTCAATGGTAGGGAACAAAGCTTATGGGTGCATGGAGGACCTCTGTTTGAGGCGTTAAATCTGTTTAGTCTTAAGAAGAGGCATTTAAAGACAACCTTTTATGTCCTCAAGAATATGCGGTTTTATATACCACAGTATCATGTGCATCATGTGTCCATATTGACAGCGGAACACGTTCCATCAGGGATGATGCGATTAAATAAGAGAGCTCTCGCCTCTCACAAGACTGGGTAAGAAACTTCAATTACCTGCCATCTCATTGCTGATGCATGTTAATCAGTATGTGTCCTCCAATGGATGCAGCATGCACACCCCCTGAGGCCCAGCCAATCCAGTTCGCCTGGGGATTTTCACAATACATCTGATCAGCTGTCCAGACATGCCACCATCCTATTGTGTAACTGCAAGTGTTTTATAGAGCGGTGGTGTGGTACTACACATGACAATCACAACAACAATAGTTACCACGAAACAAACTTGTTATAGAGTATGAGTTATAAAGTCATAAATTATTATTCATTATTTAAACATAAATGAATACATGAATAAAGTAGATGAGTGAATAATGTATATTTCTAGATAACTGCCAGAGTAAAGCAATAATAAATTGATGGGTTGTAGTCGCCAAGCCATTCTGCAGGGTCTGTGTCCAGATGGTTGTGAATCCCTTTGTTCATACACCAATACAAGCATGACATTCAGAGCTGCAATATTAACTCACCTAATGTGAACAAGGACCATTAGGACACATCTAATTGCATAGAAGCCACATATACCCAGAGCAGCACACCAAAAAGTGCTTCAGATATACGAGTATACTGAAATGGGATAAGAGGGGATAAAGGACCAATATGAGGTCAGGGCCCCATAACAATAACGCTGCAATTTTGCCGTGTCAGAAACGCCAAGGGAAAAAAACAGTATTTCATTGTACCTGTAGACATGCTGCATTTTCAAAAATTATTGTGTTTATGTAAATTGCAGCATGTCAATCATACCTATGGAAATGCTGGAGTTTCCAAATAGGTATAATTGAAGCAAAAAGTACATAGACGAAAACTCACCAGACTTTTTTGTGAAAAACCACGATGCTCCAGCCATGATTGGGCAGCGCACAAATATAGTTCTATCAATAAATCGAACCGGACAGGAATAGGACCTGTTCTGAGTTTTGTGTCCCGAACACGGGACCATGTAATTCACAGTTTTGTGTGTTAGCCTACAGAAATAAATGGGTTAGTGTGCTATTTGGGAAAAACCCAGATAGCACAATGACACACACCACAGTCATCTGTAAGGGGTCTTGGGCAGATGGTTATAATGTCATGGCTGGTGTATAGAAACCATATGCTCCATATTCCAATAGCTGTTACATACTGGACACATTTGCTGTTTCTTATACATTATATTGTAGCACATACATAGACACAGAGAGGCTGTCTACAACTCTTCTTCATATTTTGTAAACTTAATGACGATTCTACTTTGATTACTTGTGTATATCCCACTGCCTATCATACTATTCTACACTGATAAAAGCAATGATAAATGTATATCATTATAAGTTTACTTGGTTTGTTAAATAGATGTACTACCACATTACAAATAAATCTTTCTGCCCTATAGGATTTGTTCTAATGCCCATTTATATGATAAAGTTTTAAATTTCAATAAAATATGATGGCGCTCGAGGCACGCTGTGAGCCAAGAAGAAATAAGGGAGCATTTTTCATATTTAACTCCAGCATATTCTAGACTGCCCCTCTGAGGGAAATGAACATTTGTTTTCATGTAAAAACTGTAAAGAAAGCTGAAGATTACCTATGTGTACAATTTCCGACAATGCTATGCCTTCCAGCTGCAGGCTTGGATTGTCAGCCTTGATTTGTGTTCATTAATCACAACAGCAACTACAAGTGAGTACAGTTATGTCTTCCAAGAGGTAGTCTACAATTGCGATTAATCACCACTGATTGGCGTTTTAACTCCTTCCTGCTTGTCCGTATCAAGCCTAGTATTTGCAGAATTTATGCTATATAGGCATAAAAAGGTTAATCTCATTTTGACTATGAACACAGATGCCTGCTAAGAGCACATGGAAACCAGAAGTGCTTTGATAATTGGCAGAAGTACATACACAAAAACAGGTCAAAAATTATAACAGTTTTGGGAGATGGAAAACCAATTATGCAAATGCAGACATTTCCAATGTCAAGCACTTTCCGCCAGTGCTGCACCCATGAGCCAATTTGTTGAATATTGTTAAAGAATCACCACGGATATTTAACTTGTTCTTGTTACCTTAAAGAAAAGCTTAAGCTGTTCAGTTTCACATCTTACACTGTAAGTTATGGGGATGCTAATCTTATTTAATGCACCCTTCTAAGAGGCTTTGTACACTAATTATCGCTCCCTTGTTTACATCATTAAAAATACATATCAAACGTGACAAATTATTTTTATAATGCGCTTAAAATCCACATTGTACTAGTGAGTGGACATGACATTTTTTTTACAGCAGATCAATTTTACCCAAGACATGGTGCAATGCTTTTTATTAATTTTTTTATTTTATTTTTTTAAAAACCCTTAACGACCAGCCCATAGTAAAATTACATCGGCACTGACAGGTCCTTCCTGACTGCCCTATAGTAAAATGACGTCGGGCAGTTAGGATAGCTTTTAACCCCATCAGTGCCGAAATTCACCGGGTTTTCAGCTAACTATGTTAGCCGCCATCTTGAAAGGCCTTGCGGCCTAAATCTGTGGTTTTTAGGCCACATCTCCCATCAATGTCGGAAATGTGGCCTAAAAACTATAAATTAGGCCTATACTTACCTTCCGCTGCGCTGATCTCTGTGTTTAAACCCCCCCCACCACCACCACCGGCTGCCGCATCCAAAATGGCGCCACCGGTGCCATAGCATGAAGATGAGTGGCCGGGGAGGGGGGGGGGGGGAAGGTTAAGGGTCCCTGCTGTCTACTATCGGAGGCAGCAGATATCAGGGACTTGTGACCAAATTTTTTGTCCTTTGTCACGCGATCGTCACTATTCAATGAATAGTGATGGCCACCATCTTGAAAGGCCTTGTTGCCTACATCTGTGGTTTTTAGGCCACATCTCCGATCAATGTCGGAGATGTGGCCTAAAAACTAGAGATTAGGCCTATAGTTACCTTCCGCTGCGCTGATCTCTGTGTTTAACCAACTGTGTTTAACCCTGCTGGCCGGAAGATCCAAGAACATAAAGATCAGCGGCCGGGGAGGGGGGGAGAGGTGAAGAGTTCCTGCTGTCTGCTACCTTGGTCACACGATCGCAATTTTTTTTTAAGTCGTCTCCTAAGTTTAGAGTTTTTAGGCCACATCTCCGATCAAATGTCAGAGATGTGGCCTAAGAACTCTAAACTTAGGGTCCACTTACGCTCCTGCTGGACCCCTCCTGCTCCACGTCTTCTCTCTCCGGCAGCCGGTTCCAAAATGGGGGCTGGCACCGTCAGCAAACATGTGCTGCTGGGCCAGAGGAGAGGCAGCTGACAGCAAGGAGAGGTGATCAGAGACCCCGTAGAAGGTCTCCTATATTCTGATCACTGGTATACACTGTATATCGGTGATCAGCAATGTGTAAAAAAAAAAAGTGAAAGTGAAAAAAAGTTAAAGTAAAGCTTATTATTTCCTCCCTCCCCAATCAGTCAGGGAGGGGGGGACAATAATAAACATTACACAGGGCTCCTCACACAAAACACACATAATAAAGTTTGATTTACATATTGATAATAACCCCCCCCTCCAAAAAAAAAAAAAAAAAATCTCCAGCGCTGCCTCCATCTTCTTCAGAAACAGCCTCTCTGCACTTCTTCTTCTGGAGCTGGCTTCAAATTTATACGCATGCACAGTCGGGTACGCTGGGGTAAGCTGGCTGCTTACACCAGGCTGGCATGTGCAGTCAACTCTGCCTCAGGCGCAACGGCAAAGCCAGCTGCCCATGCATAGAAATTTGAAGCAAGCTCCTCAAGAAGTCACGCAGAGAAGGCCGTTCCTGAAGAAGATGGAGGCGGTGCTGGAGATTTCTCTCACAGCATTGGGGATGCCCCCAGTGCTGCGAGAGAACTAATTTGCATACAGACGAAAACCAGGATTTCTACCAAATGGTGGCGAGGAGAAGACATCTAATGGTAGAAGAAGAGCCTTTCTTAAAGGGGACCTTTCATCAGTTGGGCACATGCGGTTTTATATACCGCTGGAAAGCCGACAGTGCGCTGAATTCAGCGCACTATCGGCTTTCACCATCTGTGCCCCTGGTGACGATACCATAGCTCTTCACTGTTAGAAGGGCGTTCCTGACAGTCAGTCAGAAATGCCCTTATTCACAGCAGCGCCTATAGCACTGTACTGTGAGAGCGGGGAGGAACGCCCTCTCCACTCCTGATAGAGCTCCATTGTGAATTCACCACAATGGAGGCTGCTTTGGTCTGATCTTAGACTCCGTCTCCTCACAGATGAGCCTCTGGCAGAACCAGCATTGATTGGCCAAATCAACGCTGGTCAATTCATTCCTATGAGAAAGAGAGTCAGCTCCCTCATAACAGCAAGCTGCCAGCTCTCCCGGCTAGCAAAGACACGCCTGCGGCAAATCAACGCTGGTTCTGCAGCAGGCTCGTCCTTGCTAGTCAGGAGAGCTGCCAGATTGCTGTTACGAGGGAGCTTACTTTTTCTCATAGGAATGAATTGACCAGCGTTGATTGGCCAGTGTACAGCATTCGGCCAATCAATGCTGGCTCTGAATCGAATATTTACTGCGAATAGCTAGTAGTATTCAATCGAGTACGAATATTTCGAATACCGTAGTATTCGATTGAATACCTACTCGATCGAATACTACTCGCTCATCTCTAATTATGTTACTTTAGTACTTAAAATGATTCAGAAATCTGTCTTTCTATGTTTAGTCGATGATACTCCACATTCAGCGGATCCCTCCTTTCCTTCATCTCTTATAACTTCAGCATTCATTTACCTTTTATTGAACTGAAAAGTTGAATCTGTAGACAGTATACTAAACTATACAAAATCTTATATTTCTAAATGGGTGTATTATTGTGATGTGAATCCATAGTCTGCATTTTTATGTTGAAACGTTTTGCTAAGAAGGGTATTAAAATAAACATAAAGCAGAGAGAAGATGCAATTCAGCCCAGTTCCCTCTATTCTTGAAGTATATAACAACCAATGGATCTCAAGAGAAGCTGAAAATAACATCTTGAACCTACCACACGCCTTGTTTCAAGATTTTTTTTTACACTTAGAAAAGGGCTGAAGGTCTACAATATTACTGTTTGCTATTTCTCTTGAGAACCCTTGCAGTATGCTTGAAGAGTAAAGACTCATAATTGCATTGCATTTTCTTGAAGTGCTGTCTTTTTTTGGTTACTTAGTGTATTGAGTCTTGTGACTGTGGACTTTACAGCACCTTGTAATTCCAGACTTATTAGTGCTGAGTGCTTCTTGCATATTGATTTTGCTAAGATGGAGATAAGAAAAGCTATGTAATTCCTATCAGCGGTATATTAATGATATTCACTAGTTTTTGTAAGATTTGCTGCTTGTAGGACTATTTTATTGGTCTATCACCTCTAATTTTCTCTACAAATTGTTTAGTATCTACAATTTAATAGAAGCATTGGTTTATTATTTTTTTAATCAGTGTGGTACAGGGAGGGAGTGGAGTTGTGCAGCCAAACAGTTTTCTTATACATATATTTCACATACACATTGACAAAAAATTACACAGCAAAATAGAGTTTTTGAAATCAAATAAAATTTTAGATGTGTGAATGTAATGATATATCTACAATATCTATTACTACAATATTAGATCAAAAGGACAAGCTTATTGGAGAACCCTGTACAATTAAAAGGAGGCTCATGTACTCTACTGGGCCACCTGTACCTGAGATACAGTTTCGAACAGACAGGCTTGCACATTCCAGTGAGCGCCCTCTATTGGTTTGCAACACCGAGGCACCTGACTTCCTAATTACATCATGGAAGACAGATTTGCATATTCTTCCCTTGGGAACAGAGGCATACAGGATCCGTCTGCAGCACATTTGCCCACAGATGTTGCATTTCAGCCTGCAGACTAGTAGTTTGCCAAAGCTGGCTTCCCAACTGGTCCCATAAAAAACATACCTGTCCAACGTTCTCCAGTGTCCATTCCCATTGGCTTTTTCCAGTGGAAGTCCCCACTGCATATGACTGCTGAGGTCAATCAGCAGTCTCAGTGGCCTAAGGAAAGGAATCTGTGACTTTTTGTTTTTTTAATATTTTTACTTATTATAATCAGGTATGTAATGATGATTAGATGACAGCTGAAAAGTAATATATATATATATATATATATATATATATATATATATATATATATATATTTATTTATTTAACAATTCTGAACACTGAATACACAAACCAACACCAGGCCTTTTCCCATTTCTGAGGATAATATTTTGCCATCTATGAGTGATAAACTTCTGCTTAAGGCTATTTTGGAACTTAATTGAATCAACTTGGATTCTCAATATGTCTGCTGGCCTCCAGCAAGCAGTATCCTGGTAATAAATGCTCTGAGTTACAAAAAAATGTCACCATTAGCTAGGAAAATGAAAATGTGCCATAAAAATGATTGACAACATAAATACACTTTATTGGGCATGTCAATCAGCTAAATCTAATCCATAAATCTTATCTGCGCACCTGACAACTGAGTGACAACAACACTGTAAAGAATGCCGCACAATATAGCATACCGTATAACACACTGGATTATTACCGTATATACTCGAGTATAAGCCGACCCGAAGCCGAGGCCCCTAATTTTACCACAAAAAACTGGGAAAACTTATTGACTCGAGTATAAGCCGAGGGGGGAAATGCAGCAGCTACTGGAAAATTTCCAAAATTAAAATGGTCGGAGTTTTTGGGTGCAGTAGTTGCTGGGTGCTGGGAAAGGGGAGGGGGTGTTTTGGTTGTCTGTCTGCCCCTTCCCTGAGCTTGAGGACTGGGGTTTTTTCCCCCATTTGGAATTCAGCCTGACTGAATATAGGGTATCTGCAGTGCTCCTATTAACCCCTTCCCGATGGAATAGGAGCACTGCAGATACCCTATATTTAGCCTGGCTATAGTCAAACTGAAATCCAAGTGGGGGGGGAAGGAAACCCAGTCTCAGGGAAGGGGCAGTTAGACAACTTTTTTTTCCAGCTAGGGCTTTTACCGTACAGGAAAAATATTTTTATAGTTTTGTAGAGCGGGCGTTTTCGGACACAGGGATACCTAACATGTATGTTTTTCACAGTATTAGTTTTATATGTGTTCTAGGGAAAGGGGGGGTAATTTGAATTTTTTAGACTTTATTTATTTATTTATTTATTTATTTGCATTGGTGACTCATTGTGAGTTTCATGAGATAATATGTATGATTACTTCATGCCCATTTGACTATGATGTGGGGTATCCTTTCAAGAGAACATATTTAGAGATGAGCGAACACTAAAATGTTCGAGGTTCGAAATTCGATTCGAACAGCCGCTCACTGTTCGAGTGTTCGAATGGGTTTCGAACCCCATTATAGTCTATGGGGAACATAAACTCGTTAAGGGGGAAACCCAAATTCGTGTCTGGAGGGTCACCAAGTCCACTATGACACCCCAGGAAATGATACCAACACCCTGGAATGACACTGGGACAGCAGGGGAAGCATGTCTGGGGGCATAAAAGTCACTTTATTTCATGGAAATCCCTGTCAGTTTGCGATTTTCGCAAGCTAACTTTTCCCCATAGAAATGCATTGGCCAGTGCTGATTGGCCAGAGTACGGAACTCGACCAATCAGCGCTGGCTCTGCTGGAGGAGGCGGAGTCTAAGATAGCTCCACACCAGTCTCCATTCAGGTCCGACCTTAGACTCCGCCTCCTCCGGCAGAGCCAGCGCTGATTGGCCGAAGGCTGGCCAATGCATTCCTATGCGAATGCAGACTTAGCAGTGCTGAGTCAGTTTTGCTCAACTACACATCTGATGCACACTCGGCACTGCTACATCAGATGTAGCAATCTGATGTAGCAGAGCCGAGGGTGCACTAGAACCCCTGTGCAAACTCAGTTCACGCTAATAGAATGCATTGGCCAGCGCTGATTGGCCAATGCATTCTATTAGCCCGATGAAGTAGAGCTGAATGTGTGTGCTAAGCACACACATTCAGCACTGCTTCATCAAGCCAATACAATGCATTAGCCAGTGCTGATTGGCCAGAGTACGGAATTCGGCCAATCAGCGCTGGCTCTGCTGGAGGAGGCGGAGTCTAAGATCGCTCCACACCAGTCTCCATTCAGGTCCGACCTTAGACTCCGCCTCCTCCGGCAGAGCCAGCGCTGATTGGCCGAAGGCTGGCCAATGCATTCCTATGCGAATGCAGACTTAGCAGTGCTGAGTCAGTTTTGCTCAACTACACATCTGATGCACACTCGGCACTGCTACATCAGATGTAGCAATCTGATGTAGCAGAGCCGAGGGTGCACTAGAACCCCTGTGCAAACTCAGTTCACGCTAATAGAATGCATTGGCCAGCGCTGATTGGCCAATGCATTCTATTAGCCCGATGAAGTAGAGCTGAATGTGTGTGCTAAGCACACACATTCAGCACTGCTTCATCAAGCCAATACAATGCATTAGCCAGTGCTGATTGGCCAGAGTACGGAACTCGACCAATCAGCGCTGGCTCTGCTGGAGGAGGCGGAGTCTAAGATAGCTCCACACCAGTCTCCATTCAGGTCCGACCTTAGACTCCGCCTCCTCCGGCAGAGCCAGCGCTGATTGGCCGAAGGCTGGCCAATGCATTCCTATGCGAATGCAGACTTAGCAGTGCTGAGTCAGTTTTGCTCAACTACACATCTGATGCACACTCGGCACTGCTACATCAGATGTAGCAATCTGATGTAGCAGAGCCGAGGGTGCACTAGAACCCCTGTGCAAACTCAGTTCACGCTAATAGAATGCATTGGCCAGCGCTGATTGGCCAATGCATTCTATTAGCCCGATGAAGTAGAGCTGAATGTGTGTGCTAAGCACACACATTCAGCACTGCTTCATCAAGCCAATACAATGCATTAGCCAGTGCTGATTGGCCAGAGTACGGAATTCGGCCAATCAGCGCTGGCCAATGCATTCTATTAGCCCGATGAAGTAGAGCTGAATGTGTGTGCTAAGCACACACATTCAGCACTGCTTCATCAAGCCAATACAATGCATTAGCCAGTGCTGATTGGCCAGAGTACGGAATTCGGCCAATCAGCGCTGGCTCTGCCGGAGGAGGCGGAGTCTAAGGTCGGACCTGAATGGAGACTGGTGTGGAGCGATCTTAGACTCCGCCTCCTCCAGCAGAGCCAGCGCTGATTGGTCGAGTTCCGTACTCTGGCCAATCAGCGCTGGCCAATGCATTCTATTAGCCCGATGAAGTAGAGCTGAATGTGTGTGCTTAGCACACACATTCAGCTCTACTTCATCAGGCTAATAGAATACATTGGCCAATCAGCGCTGGCCAATGCATTCTATTAGCTTGATGAAGCAGAGTGTGCACAAGGGTTCAAGCGCACCCTCGGCTCTGATGTAGCAGAGCTGAGGGTGCACAAGGGTTCAAGTGCACCCTCGGCTCTCCTACATCAGAGCCGAGGGTGCGCTTGAACCCTTGTGCAGCCTCGGCTCTGCTACATCAGAGCCGAGGGTGCGCTTGAACCCTTGTGCACACTCTGCTTCATCAAGCTAATAGAATGCATTGGCCAGCACTGATTGGCCAGAGTACGGAATTCGGCCAATCAGCGCTGGCCAATGCATCCCTATGGGAAAAAGTTTATCTCACAAAAATCACAATTACACACCCGATAGAGCCCCAAAAAGTTATTTTTAATAACATTCCCCCCTAAATAAAGGTTATCCCTAGCTATCCCTGCCTGTACAGCTATCCCTGTCTCATAGTCACAAAGTTCACATTCTCATATGACCCGGATTTGAAATCCACTATTCGTCTAAAATGGAGGTCACCTGATTTCGGCAGCCAATGACTTTTTCCAATTTTTTTCAATGCCCCCAGTGTCGTAGTTCCTGTCCCACCTCCCCTGCGCTGTTATTGGTGCAAAAAAGGCGCCAGGGAAGGTGGGAGGGGAATCGAATTTTGGCGCACTTTACCACGTGGTGTTCGATTCGATTCGAACATGGCGAACACCCTGATATCCGATCGAACATGTGTTCGATAGAACACTGTTCGCTCATCTCTAAACATATTGTGTTCATTAATTATATTGGAATTTATTATCCACTGTAGCACTGACCCTTTGGGAAATTTCCTGTATTTATGTGTGTCTATCCTTTTAATGTATTTCAATAAAAACTTTTTTATTTTTTCATATATGTTGAGTGTAGTGTTTACCTCATTTTTGTCCTGGTCCATGTGTATGATGTAAGCATATCTACAAATATCATCCAGTATCTACGAATATCATCGCACATGCCATAGTACAATATAAGAAGTTTAAAGACCTTCAGAAGAATTTACTGTAATAAGTATCCCCAACCAAATCTTCCTGGTTAACTATAATATATAAGGACTTTATGATCATATTTAAGCCTTGTGCTCTTGGATATCTCAGTAGTCTGAAAGTCTACCTGCCACAGGCAACTAACAGTGGGCACATAGAATGACTTCCAAACATATGGAAATGAAGTATGCCAATGCCATCTTGGGTCTTTGGCAATGACACATTTGCTGATGCCAACTTCTATACACAATGTTTTGCTAGTCAATCGTTTTGTTCTTTTCTGATGATAGCTGAGTGTAGGGATAGGAATAGGAAAGGAATAATGTGTTTTTCTTATAACTTATTAAGCCGTGTGCAAACCTACAAAATGAGCTTGTTAGAAGCTCCTCTTGTTGTGAACAGTCCTAAAGTTACCGCAAGAACTCAAGACAAACAGGATTGAAAGGGGTTGACTCTCAGAGTCGGCTCTGCTCAGGCGTCGGGCCGGGCAGAGCCGACCTTGCATGCACAGTCGGCTCTGCCTAGGCCCCGATGCCTAGACAGAGTGAATTCCAGCCGGAAGACGCCACGGGGACGCTGCGCCGGGAGAAGACTTCAAGGGGAATCCAGCCCGACCGTCACTCGTGGATTTGGTAAGTATAATTTTATCGAATTTTGCATACCCCTAAAACGAGCATTTCCCCCCATAGACTATAATGGTGTTCGAAATCCGTTCAAACAGCCGAACAGTGTGCGGCTGTTCGAATCGGATTTCGAACCTCGGACATTTTAGTGTTCGCTCATCTCTAGTAGTGTCCAATACAGTGGATGGCTAGTAGTTAGAGATGAGCGAACAGTGTTCTATCGAACTCATGTTCGATCGGATATTAGGCTGTTCGGCATGTTCGAATCGAATCGAACACCGCGTGGTAAAGTGCGCCATTACTCGATTCCCCTCCCACCTTCCCTGGCGCCTTTTTTGCTCCAATAACAGCGCAGGGTAGGTGGGACAGGAACTACGACACCGGTGACGTTGAGAAAAGTAGGCAAAACCCATTGGCTGCCGAAAACATGTGACCTCTAATTTAAAAGAACAGCGCCGCCCAGGTTCGCGTCATTCTGAGCTTGCAATTCACCGAGGACGGAGGTTTCCGTCCAGCTAGCTAGGGCTTAGATTCTGGGTAGGCAGGGACAGGCTAGGATAGGAAGGAGAAGACAACCAACAGCTCTTATAAGAGCTAAATTCCAGGGAGAAGCTTGTCAGTGTAAAGTGGCACTGACGGGCTCAATCGCCGCAACCCAGCTTTCCCAGGATCCTGAATGGAATACACTGTCAGTGTATTCCCGTATACCCGATATATACCCCGATACCCGTTCCAACGGTGTGCCCCCCCACCTTCACCCCAGAAATACCCTGCAAGTCCCCTAGCAATAGAATTGGGGCTATATACACCCACAATTTTTACTACTGGTATACAGTGCCATTGTCTGACTGGGAATTCAAAGAATATATTGGGAATACAAATACCCTCATTTCTTGCTACTGCCATATAGTGCCAGTGTCTGACTGGTAATTCAAAGAATATATTGGGGTTACGTGCACCCACAATTTTTACTACTGGTATACAGTGCCATTGTCTGACTGGGAATTCAAAGAGTATATTGGGAATACAAATACCCTCATTTCTTGCTACTGCCATATAGTGCCAGTGTCTGACTGGGAATTCAAAGAATATATTGGGGTTACGTGCACCCACAATTTTTACTACTGGTATACAGTGCCATTGTCTGACTGGGAATTCAAAGAATATATTGGGAATACAAATACCCTCATTTCTTGCTACTGCCATATAGTGCCAGTGTCTGACTGGGAATTCAAAGAATATATTGGGGTTACGTGCACCCACAATTTTTACTACTGGTATACAGTGCCATTGTCTGACTGGGAATTCAAAGAATATATTGGGAATACAAATACCCTCATTTCTTGCTACTGCCATATAGCGCCAGTGTCTGACTGGGAATTCAAAGAATATATTGGGGTTACGTGCACCCACAATTTTTACTACTGGTATACAGTGCCATTGTCTGACTGGGAATTCAAAGAATATATTGGGAATACAAATACCCTCATTTCTTGCTACTGCCATATAGTGCCAGTGTCTGACTGGGAATTCAAAGAATATATTGGGGTTACGTGCACCCACAATTTTTACTACTGGTATACAGTGCCATTGTCTGACTGGGAATTCAAAGAATATATTGGGAATACAAATACCCTCATTTCTTGCTACTGCCATATAGTGCCAGTGTCTGACTGGGAATTCAAAGAATATATTGGGGTTACGTGCACCCACAATTTTTACTACTGGTATACAGTGCCATTGTCTGACTGGGAATTCAAAGAATATATTGGGAATACAAATACCCTCATTTCTTGCTACTGCCATATAGTGCCAGTGTCTGACTGGGAATTCAAAGAATATATTGGGGTTACGTGCACCCACAATTTTTACTACTGGTATACAGTGCCATTGTCTGACTGGGAATTCAAAGAATATATTGGGAATACAAATACCCTCATTTCTTGCTACTGCCATATAGCGCCAGTGTCTGACTGGGAATTCAAAGAATATATTGGGGTTACGTGCACCCACAATTTTTACTACTGGTATACAGTGCCATTGTCTGACTGGGAATTCAAAGAATATATTGGGAATACAAATACCCTCATTTCTTGCTACTGCCATATAGTGCCAGTGTCTGACTGGGAATTCAAAGAATATATTGGGGTTACGTGCACCCACAATTTTTACTACTGGTATACAGTGCCATTGTCTGACTGGGAATTCAAAGAATATATTGGGAATACAAATACCCTCATTTCTTGCTACTGCCATATAGTGCCAGTGTCTGACTGGGAATTCAAAGAATATATTGGGGTTACGTGCACCCACAATTTTTACTACTGGTATACAGTGCCATTGTCTGACTGGGAATTCAAAGAATATATTGGGAATACAAATACCCTCATTTCTTGCTACTGCCATATAGTGCCAGTTTCTGACTGGTAATTCAAAGAATATATTGGGGTTACGTGCACCCACAATTTTTACTACTGGTATACAGTGCCATTGTCTGACTGGGAATTCAAAGAATATATTGGGGTTATAAATACCCTTATTTCTTGCTACTGCCATATAGTGCCAGTGTCTGACTGGGAATTCAAAGAATATATTGGGGTTACGTGCACCCACAATTTTTACTACTGGTATACAGTGCCATTGTCTGACTGGGAATTCAAAGAATATATTGGGGTTATAAATACCCTCATTTCTTGCTACTGCCATATAGTGCCAGTGTCTGACTGGTAATTCAAAGAATATATTGGGGTTACGTGCACCCACAATTTTTACTACTGGTATACAGTGCCATTGTCTGACTGGGAATTCAAAGAATATATTGGGAATACAAATACCCTCATTTCTTGCTACTGCCATATAGTGCCAGTGTCTGACTGGGAATTCAAAGAATATATTGGGGTTACGTGCACCCACAATTTTTACTACTGGTATACAGTGCCATTGTCTGACTGGGAATTCAAAGAATATATTGGGAATACAAATACCCTCATTTCTTGCTACTGCCATATAGTGCCAGTGTCTGACTGGGAATTCAAAGAATATATTGGGGTTACGTGCACCCACAATTTTTACTACTGGTATACAGTGCCATTGTCTGACTGGGAATTCAAAGAATATATTGGGAATACAAATACCCTCATTTCTTGCTACTGCCATATAGTGCCAGTGTCTGACTGGGAATTCAAAGAATATATTGGGGTTACGTGCACCCACAATTTTTACTACTGGTATACAGTGCCATTGTCTGACTGGGAATTCAAAGAATATATTGGGAATACAAATACCCTCATTTCTTGCTACTGCCATATAGTGCCAGTGTCTGACTGGGAATTCAAAGAATATATTGGGGTTACGTGCACCCACAATTTTTACTACTGGTATACAGTGCCATTGTCTGACTGGGAATTCAAAGAATATATTGGGAATACAAATACCCTCATTTCTTGCTACTGCCATATAGTGCCAGTGTCTGACTGGGAATTCAAAGAATATATTGGGGTTACGTGCACCCACAATTTTTACTACTGGTATACAGTGCCATTGTCTGACTGGGAATTCAAAGAATATATTGGGAATACAAATACCCTCATTTCTTGCTACTGCCATATAGTGCCAGTGTCTGACTGGGAATTCAAAGAATATATTGGGGTTACGTGCACCCACAATTTTTACTACTGGTATACAGTGCCATTGTCTGACTGGGAATTCAAAGAATATATTGGGGTTATAAATACCCTCATTTCTTGCTACTGCCATATAGTGCCAGTGTCTGACTGGGAATTCAAAGAATATATTGGGGTTACGTGCACCCACAATTTTTACTACTGGTATACAGTGCCATTGTCTGACTGGGAATTCAAAGAATATATTGGGAATACAAATACCCTCATTTCTTGCTACTGCCATATAGTGCCAGTGTCTGACTGGGAATTCAAAGAATATATTGGGGTTACGTGCACCCACAATTTTTACTACTGGTATACAGTGCCATTGTCTGACTGGGAATTCAAAGAATATATTGGGGTTATAAATACCCTCATTTCTTGCTACTGCCATATAGTGCCAGTTTCTGACTGGTAATTCAAAGAATATATTGTGGTTACGTGCACCCACAATTTTTACTACTGGTATACAGTGCCATTGTCTGACTGGGAATTCAAAGAATATATTGGGAATACAAATACCCTCATTTCTTGCTACTGCCATATAGTGCCAGTGTCTGACTGGGAATTCAAAGAATATATTGGGGTTACGTGCACCCACAATTTTTACTACTGGTATACAGTGCCAATTTCTAACTAGGAATTCAAAATGCGCAAGGCTCCCGGAAAGGGACGTGGACGAGGCCGTGGGCGAGGTCGGGGGAATGGTTCTGGGGAGCAAGGTAGCAGTGAAGCCACAGGGCGTCCCGTGCCTACTCCTGTGGGGCAGCAAGCATTGCGCCACTCCACAGTGCCAGGGTTGCTTGCCACATTAACTAAACTGCAGGGTACAAACCTTAGTAGGCCCGAGAACCAGGAACAGGTCTTGCAATGGCTGTCAGAGAACGCTTACAGCACATTGTCCAGCAGCCAGTCAGACTCTGCCTCCTCTCCTCCTATTACCCAACAGTCTTGTCTTCCTTCCTCCCAAAATTCCGAAGCTTTACAGAACAATAACCCAAACTGTCCCTGCTCCCCAGAGCTGTTCTCCGCTCCTTTCATTGTCCCTCAACCTGCCTCTCCACGTCACGATTCCACGAACCTAACAGAGGAGCATCTGTGTCCAGATGCTCAAACACTAGAGTCTCCTCCATCTCCGTTCGATTTGGTGGTGGATGACCAGCAACCCACCCTCATCGACGATGATGTGACGCAGTTGCCGTCAGGGCATCCAGTTGACCGGTGCATTGTGCGGGAGGAGGAGATGAGACAGGAGTTGGAAGAGGAAGTGGTGGATGATGAGGACACTGACCCGACCTGGACAGGGGGGATGTCAAGCGGGGAAAGTAGTGTGGATGTTGAGGCAGGTGCAGCACCAAAAAGGGTAGCTAGAGGCAGAGGCAGAGGTCAGCAGCTTAGGCGAAGCCAGGCCACACCCGGAATCTCCCAAGATGTTCCAGTTCATACCCAGCCCCGAAAAACTCCCACCTCGAGGGCACGTTTCTCGAAGGTGTGGAGTTTTTCAAGGAATGCGCCGAGGACAGATATAGTGTTGTCTGCACAATTTGCCTCTCGAAATTGATTAGGGGCTCTGAGAAGAGCAACCTGTCCACCACTTCAATGCGCCGTCATTTGGAATCCAAGCACTGGAATCAGTGGCAGGCAGCAACGGCAGGACAAAGGCCGCCTGCCGTTCACGCCACTGCCACTGCCTCTGCCACTGCCTCTGCCTCTGCCACTGCCACTGCTGACTGTGCTGGCGATGCACTCCAGAGGACGAGCCAGGACACCACTTCATCTGCCTCCGCCACTTTGTTGACTTCTACCTCATCCTCCCCTGGTCCTGTCTTATCTCCTTCTCCTGCACCATCAAAGGCACCATCAGGCGTTTCTTTACAACAACCCACCATCTCTCAGACATTGGAGCGGCGGCAGAAATACACTGCTAACCACCCACATGCGCAAGCCTTGAACGCCAACATCGCTAAACTGCTGGCCCAGGAGATGTTGGCGTTCCGGTTTGTTGAAACTCCCGCCTTCCTGGACCTGATGGCAACTGCGGCACCTCGCTATGCCGTCCCTAGCCGTCACTACTTCTCCCGGTGTGCCGTCCCCGCCTTGCACCAGCACGTGTCACTCAACATCAGGCGGGCCCTTAGTTCCGCGCTTTGCACAAAGGTCCACTTGACCACCGACGCGTGGACAAGTGCATGCGGACAGGGACGCTACATTTCACTGACGGCACACTGGGTGAATGTAGTTGAGGCTGGGACTGCTTCCCAAACTGGCCCGGTGTACCTCGTCTCCCCGCCTAACATTCCTGGCAGGGACACGAGAAGAACACCCCCCTCCTCCTCCTCCTCTACCGCCTCCTCCTCCGCCACCGCCTCCTCCTCCGCTGTTAGATTGACCCCAGCTACGAGTTGGAAACGTTGCAGCACTGGCGTTGGTAGACGTCAGCAGGCTGTGCTGAAGCTGATCAGCTTGGGGGACAGACAGCACACTGCCTCCGAGGTGAGGGATGCCCTCCTCGATGAGACGGCAATATGGTTTGAGCCGCTGCACCTGGGCCCAGGCATGGTCGTTTGTGATAACGGCCGGAACCTGGTAGCAGCTCTGGAGCTTGCCGGACTCCAACATGTTCCATGCCTGGCCCACGTCTTCAACCTAGTGGTGCAACGTTTCCTAAAGAGCTACCCCAATGTTCCAGAGCTACTGGTGAAAGTGCGGCGCATGTGCGCCCACTTTCGCAAGTCGACAGTAGCCGCTGCTAGCTTAAAATCTCTCCAGCAACGCCTGCATGTGCCACAACACCGGCTTTTGTGCGACGTCCCCACACGCTGGAACTCAACGTTTCAGATGTTGAATAGAGTGGTTGAGCAGCAGAGACCTTTGATGGAATACCAGCTACAAAACCCTAGGGTGCCACAAAGTCAGCTGCCTCAGTTTCACATCCATGAGTGGCCATGGATGAGAGACCTTTGTGACATCCTACGGGTCTTTGAGGAGTCCACAAGGAGGGTGAGCTCTGAGGATGCGATGGTGAGCCTTACAATCCCGCTCTTGTGTGTTCTGAGAGAATCCCTGATTGACATCAGGGATAACTCAGATCACACAGAGGAGTTAGGGATAGCATCCGATCCGTCACAGCTGGAGAGTAGGTCCACACATCTGTCCGCTTCACTGCGTTTAATGGAGGAGGAGGAGGAGGAGGAAGAAGAGTTGTCCGATGATGTGATGGTGATACAGGAGGCTTCCGGGCAACTTCGAATCGTCCCATTGTTGCAGCGCGGATGGGTAGACATGGAGGATGAGGAGGAAATGGAGATTGAACTTTCCGGTGGGGCCAGAGGAGTCATGCCAACTAACACTGTGGCAGACATGGCTGAGTTCATGTTGGGGTGCTTTACAACCGACAAGCGTATTGTCAAAATCATGGAGGACAACCAGTACTGGATCTTTGCTATCCTTGACCCCCGGTATAAAAACAACATCTCGTCTTTTATTCCGGTAGAGGGGAGGGCCAATCGCATCAATGCTTGCCACAGGCAATTGGTGCAGAATATGATGGAGATGTTTCCAGCATGTGACGTTGGCGGCAGGGAGGGCAGTTCCTCCAGTAGGCAACCAAGTTCTCACCGGTCCACACAAACGAGGGGCACACTGTCTAAGGTCTGGGACACCTTGATGGCACCCCCTCGCCAAAGTGCCGCCACGGAGGGTCCTAGTGTCACCAGGCGTGAGAAGTATAGGCGCATGTTGCGGGAATACCTTTCCGACCACAGCCCTGTCCTCTCCGACCCCTCTGCGCCCTACACGTATTGGGTGTCGAAGTTGGACCTGTGGCTTGAACTTGCCCTATATGCCTTGGAGGTGCTGTCCTGTCCTGCCGCCAGCGTCCTATCTGAGAGGGTGTTCAGTGCAGCCGGTGGCATCATCACTGACAAGCGCACCCGTCTGTCAGCTGAGAGTGCCGACCGGCTCACTTTGATAAAAATGAACCACCACTGGGTAGAGCCGTCATTTTTGTGCCCACCTGTGTAAAGCACCCCAACATGAAACTCCATGTCTGTACTCAACCTCTCCAATTCCTCCGCATCCTCATACTCATCCACCATAAGCGTTGCACAATTCTGCTAATACTAGGCTCCCTCCAACATGATTTCCCCCAACTCTGCTGGTTAGAGGCTCCCTCCACCCTGATTTCCACCAACTCTGCTGGTTAGAGGCTCCCTCCACCCTGCTTTCCCACAACTCTGCTGGTTAGAGGCTCCCTCCACCATGAATTTGCCCAAACTGGGCTGTTTAGAGGCTCCCTCCACCATGAATTGGTCCAAACTGGGCTGGTTAGAGGCTCCCTCCACCATGAATTTCCCAAAACTTGGCTGTTTAGAGGCTCCCTCCACCATTAATTGGTCCAAACTGGGCTGGTTAGAGGCTCCCTCCACCATGAATTTGCCCAAACTGGGCTGTTTAGAGGCTCCCTCCACCATGAATTTGCCCAAACTGGGCTGTTTAGAGGCTCCCTCCACCATGAATTGGTCCAAACTGGGTTTTTTAGAGGCTCCCTCCACCATGAATTGGTCCAAACTGGGCTGTTTAGAGGCTCCCTCCACCATGAATTTGCCCAAACTGGGCTGTTTAGCGGCTCCCTCCACCATTAATTGGTCCAAACTGGGCTGGTTAGAGGCTCCCTCCACCATGAATTTGCCCAAACTGGGCTGGTTAGAGGCTCCCTCCACCATGAATTGGTCCAAACTGGGGTTTTTAGAGGCTCCCTCCACCATGAATTGGTCCAAACTTGGCTGTTTAGAGGCTCCCTCCACCATGAATTGGTCCAAACTTGGCTGTTTAGAGGCTCCCTCCACCATGAATTGGTCCAAACTGGGGTGGTTAGAGGCTCCCTCCACCATTAATTGGTCCAAACTGGGCTGGTTAGAGGCTCCCTCCACCATTAATTGGTCCAAACTGGGCTGGTTAGAGGCTCCCTCCACCATGAATTTGCCCAAACTGGGCTGTTTAGAGGCTCCCTCCACCATGAATTTGCCCAAACTGGGCTGTTTAGAGGCTCCCTCCACCATGAATTGGTCCAAACTGGGTTTTTTAGAGGCTCCCTCCACCATGAATTGGTCCAAACTGGGCTGTTTAGAGGCTCCCTCCACCATGAATTTGCCCAAACTGGGCTGTTTAGCGGCTCCCTCCACCATTAATTGGTCCAAACTGGGCTGGTTAGAGGCTCCCTCCACCATGAATTTGCCCAAACTGGGCTGGTTAGAGGCTCCCTCCACCATGAATTGGTCCAAACTGGGGTTTTTAGAGGCTCCCTCCACCATGAATTGGTCCAAACTTGGCTGTTTAGAGGCTCCCTCCACCATGAATTGGTCCAAACTGGGGTGGTTAGAGGCTCCCTCCACCATTAATTGGTCCAAACTGGGCTGGTTAGAGGCTCCCTCCACCATTAATTGGTCCAAACTGGGCTGGTTAGAGGCTCCCTCCACCATTAATTGGTCCAAACTGGGCTGGTTAGAGGCTCCCTCCACCATGAATTTGCCCAAACTGGGCTGTTTAGAGGCTCCCTCCACCATGAATTTGCCCAAACTGGGCTGGTTAGAGGCTCCCTCCACCATGAATTGGTCCAAACTGGGGTTTTTAGAGGCTCCCTCCACCATGAATTGGTCCAAACTTGGCTGTTTAGAGGCTCCCTCCACCATTAATTGGTCCAAACTGGGCTGGTTAGAGGCTCCCTCCACCATTAATTGGTCCAAACTGGGCTGGTTAGAGGCTCCCTCCACCATGAATTTGCCCAAACTGGGCTGTTTAGAGGCTCCCTCCACCATGAATTTGCCCAAACTGGGCTGGTTAGAGGCTCCCTCCACCATGAATTGGTCCAAACTGGGGTTTTTAGAGGCTCCCTCCACCATGAATTGGTCCAAACTTGGCTGTTTAGAGGCTCCCTCCACCATTAATTGGTCCAAACTGGGCTGGTTAGAGGCTCCCTCCACCATGAATTGGTCCAAACTGGGTTTTTTAGAGGCTCCCTCCACCATGAATTTGCCCAAACTGGGCTGTTTAGAGGCTCCCTCCACCATGAATTGGTCCAAACTGGGCTGGTTAGAGGCTCCCTCCACCATGAATTTGCCCAAACTGGGCTGGTTAGAGGCTCCCTCCATCATGAATTTGCCCAAACTGGGCTGGTTAGAGGCTCCCTCCACCATGAATTGGTCCAAACTGGGGTTTTTAGAGGCTCCCTCCACCATGAATTTGCCCAAACTGGGGTGTTTAGAGGCTCCCTCCACCATGAATTTGCCCAAACTCTGCTGGTTAGAGGCTCAATCCACCCTGATTTTCAAAACAAATGTTGGTGCCAACCTCAACTTACTACAAGGGCCAAATTCACTGCTGGTGACAAGCTCTCCTCACTGCAAGTGCCAAATACACATGTTTCAAGGTGTTTTCCTACTGTCAGAGAGGTGGTATTGAGTGTGTAAAGTGTGTAGTTGTTAGGCTGTGATGTTGGGGTAATAGAGGGTCTTTGGTGTGTTAGATGCCCCCAGACATGCTTCCCCTGCTGTCCCAGTGTCATTCCAGAGGTGTTGGCATCATTTCCTGGGGTGTCATAGTGGACTTGGTGACCCTCCAGACACGGATTTGGGTTTCCCCCTTAACGAGTATCTGTTCCCCATAGACTATAATGGGGTTCGAAACCCGTTCGAACACACGAACATTGAGCGGCTGTTCGAATCGAATTTCGAACCTCGAACATTTTAGTGTTCGCTCATCTCTACTAGTAGTCATTTAGAGTAGAGCTTCCTCCATTATTAAGCCAATGTGACATATCTTTGGTGCAATGTGGCGCATCTAGATTTTGCTAAAATGTATTGACTTGCTAGACATGTCGGTGTGGGTTGTCAGAAAAAGGGGAGATGTTAAAGAATCTAAGCAAACTTTAATTAGTCCCTCTACCCCTATTTCCCATTTATTATATTTTCTCTTGATATGTTAGTCAATCCTAGTTGATGCATATTACAATCTCTATTAATATTTTCTGTTATTTCAGATTTGCTAGCATACTATTTTTTCTTATACCCAGTTGAGTTTGTGCCCTTACTTATGATAAAAATGTATGGCTTGTCAATTATTAGTAAAAATGCAATAATAACATATAAAGAATAAAAAGTGGGCATGACAGTACACCACAATACGCCAAAAATGCCACAAAATTGTGTCACAAAAATCTGGCTCAAAGTAAGCCAACTAACAGGCAGTATAAACAGACTAGACTATCTATCTATCTATCTATCTATCTATCTATCTATCTATCTATCTATCTATCTATCTAAGATATGCTAAATTTCATCCAGCATTTTGATAAATCTGGTGTATTTTCAGACTGCATATCTAGAGTTACCCTGTTTTACCACTGATAAATCTGGGCCTGTAATTTAGGAATAGGGAATTAAAAACTAAATGCTGAGTCATTCATCCTTTTAGTAAAATCTTCTATATAGCCTAATCCTTAAATGAGTGAACCAGTGCAGTATGTATCTAAGCAGGCTGTTCAGTACCCCGAGCTATCATGCATTCAGATATATATATATATATATATATATATATATATATATATATATATATATATATATATATATACACTCACCGGCCACTTTATTAGATACACCATGCTAGTAACGGGTTGGACCCCCTTTTGCCTTCAGAACTGCCTCAATTCTTCGTGGCATAGATACAACAAGGTGCTGGAAGCATTCCTCAGAGATTTTGGTCCATATTGACATGATGGCATCACACAGTTGCCGCAGATTTGTCGGCTGCACATCCATGATGCGAATCTCCCGTTCCACCACATCCCAAAGATGTTCTATTGGATTGAGATCTGGTGACTGTGGAGGCCATTGGAGTACAGTGAACTCATTGTCATGTTCAAGAAACCAGTCTGAGATGATTCCAGCTTTATGACATGGCGCATTATCCTGCTGAAAGTAGCCATCAGATGTTGGGTACATTGTGGTCATAAAGGGATGGACATGGTCAGCAACAATACTCAGGTAGGCTTTGGCGTTGCAACGATGCTCAATTGGTACCAAGGGGCCCAAAGAGTGCCAAGAAAATATTCCCCACACCATGACACCACCACCACCAGCCTGAACCGTTGATACAAGGCAGGATGGATCCATGCTTTCATGTTGTTGACGCCAAATTCTGACCCTACCATCCGAATGTCGCAGCAGAAATCGAGACTCATCAGACCAGGCAATGTTTTTCCAATCTTCAATTGTCCAATTTCGATGAGCTTGTGCAAATTGTAGCCTCAGTTTCCTGTTCTTAGCTGAAAGGAGTGGCACCCGGTGTGGTCTTCTGCTGCTGTAGCCCATCTGCCTCAAAGTTCGACGTACTGTGCGTTCAGAGATGCTCTTCTGGCTACCTTGGTTGTAACGGGTGGCTATTTGAGTCACTGTTGCCTTTCTATCAGCTCGAACCAGTCTGGCCATTCTCCTCTGACCTCTGGTATCAACAACGCATTTCCGCCCCCCACAGAACTGCCGCTCACTGGATGTTTTTTCTTTTTCGGACCATTCTCTGTAAACCCTAGAGATGGTTGTGCGTGAAAATCCCAGTAGATCAGCAGTTTCTGAAATACTCAGACCAGCCCTTCTGGCACCAACAACCATGCCACGTTCAAAGGCACTCAAATCACCTTTCTTCCCCATACTGATGCTCGGTTTGAACTGCAGGAGATTGTCTTGACCATGTCTACATGCCTAAATGCACTGAGTTGCCGCCATGTGATTGGCTGATTAGAAATTAAGTGTTAATGAGCAGTTGGACAGGTGTACCTAATAAAGTGGCCGGTGAGTGTATATATATATATATATATATTTTACCGAGCCCCTGCCTGCGACTTCATCTGCGTGTTGTTGGCATCGATGATCTGCCTTTATTCAGCAAATTGCTGTCTTCAATGGTTCGCCTACTGTGGCGATTCGGCAGCTCTCAAGCTATCCTGCTGCTGAACTCGTTCCTCGCGCCATGCCTGTGATTGTTCTGGCATCTCTGAAGCTCGCTGGGATGCCATATAATGAGCGTGTTGTTGGTGTCGATGATCCGCCTGCTTCTGCGTTTCGGCAGCTCTCAAGCTGGCCTGCCGCTGAACTTGTTCCTTGCAGTCTGCCTGTGATCGTTTCGGCATCTCAGCAGTTCGCTGGGACGCTATATAATGGGTGTGTTGTTGGCATCGATGATCCCCCTGAGCTCCGTTTGAGGAGAATTATGTTGACTTTTGGCTACCTTCATAGCTCTCATTGTTTTAGAATTTTTGGACAAATTAGATTTTCTTTTTCCAGACATGTTAAAATTGTCAAACTGCCAATTTGGATTAAAGGGGTTTTCACATCCAGTGTGTCAGCACTGCTTGAAGAAGATCAGATAATATGCAAATGCATGCACACAATGGACCATAGGGTTAGCTGTGTGTTTACATAGAGAGATAACAGCCCTGGCTTTATCAGAACCTGAGAAGTTTAATTTGTGAACAAAATTTCATAACAGTCGTGAAGCCTTGTCATTTACTTGGATAAAAAGTAGTATATGTGTTAATGGAGGTTACAAACTATCTATGTGCCAAATTTCATCTAAATCTGTTCAGCCGTTTTGTGTGATCAAGGAACAAACATCCAAACACACAAACATCCAACCCGCACATTTTGTCCTTCTTTCGGTTCTTCAAAAGTTGGGAGGTATGCATTAAATTCACAGAATAAGATGTATAATCTAGCTTTGGTTTGGTTTCAGACTCTTAGAGCGACATGTGATGTACAGTTTACGTTTTACCAGTAGATGGCTAAGTAACACTTTCATGGAACGTTACTAGTCCGGTGGTATTATGTTGCCATCTGCTGGTAAATTGTATGATATACATAGAGATTTTTCTTATAGTTCAAAATTTGAAGTTGAATATTTGCAATAAATACAGTAAGTAAAAATGATGTAAGTGATAACTAAGTAAGAGCAGCTAAAAATTGCTACAGATCTAAAATCCTTGAAGCCAAACAATTGTGCCAGTTTTTTGGTCAGGATTTTGAGGTCAAATTCGCCTCAAAACCCTGACCAAAAAGACGGCTCCCATTGAAATCAATGGGAGCGTTCAGTTCTTTTTTCCAGGAGCCGTTTGTTCTGGCTCCTGGAAGAAGCGACAGGTGGAATTGCCTCACGATTCGGCCTGAAGACACTCCCTCCTCCGACTAGGCCCATTTATTGGGCCTTATCCAGAGCAGAGTGCATGCCTGGATGCCGATGCACCCTGTGTGAACCCAGCCTAAGAGAACACAGCACACTCATAGTTATATATCCAGGAATGGATTGATCCCTCTGTTTTTCTCTACAGTGACTGAGAGGCTCCTGTGTATGCACATATTTACAGAAGCCTATAACACAAAGGCTTATAGCAGTACTATGGAGCCATTACATAGGGCAGATAACAGATCTGATAAACATATTATGACAACTTTTTTTGTTGAATAGTTTGCTATGGCATTTTATAAATGACATTTTAGCAAAAACAATTGTCATGAATTTTGTATTGTATGTTATAATATTTTATAGGTATGTCAACAATCATAATAAGGGGCGTACACAAGGGGGCAGTTTCATAGTTAAAGCTGTCCTCTTGCTGATCCTGACCAGCCACTGCTGTGCTGAATGATGATTCACAACAGTGGGCCTGGTACTCCAACAAGCACTTCCATGAGTAGTGGTGGAAAAACACACTCGCTGCCAGCAGAGTTGGGAGTGAGCACCAAGTACAGTTCTCCATCCTTACCTTTCCTAGGACTAAGGCTTAGTTCACACGTAAATAATTTGTGGCTTATTTTTGCACCGGAAAAAAATACTTCCTAATTAGGAAGTGGTTTTTTTTACCTTGGCACGAAATTTTGTGGAGTGTTTATTTTTTCTAAAAACCTTTTCCAGGCGGTTTTCCCATCCTTTAAGAGAACGGGCCGCAAAAAACGTGTCACGTTTTTTACTGTGCGTTTTTTTTTTTCTGCTAGCAGGAAAAAAAAAAGCTAGCAGTCTACATAGACTAACATTGTATGGAGGAGGATTGTGACGTGGATTCTGCTTTCAAAATCCTCCTCCATGTCCCCGTATGAACTAGCCCTTATTGTCCCTTTTGTGCACCTTAAATACTTACTGCCTCACCTGTCATTCCCTAGGCTCTGCATTGTATGAGCCTCGGGCATTATACTGTGTGGCACCTGAGGGCACTATAGTGTGTAGGACTTGCTACTATGGTTCGTTACATTTGAAGATGTTTTACATACAAAGCAAAGATACACAAAATCAAGTGCAATAGACTAACATAGTGAACAGCCAGAACAGTGGGTCACTTTGAGAAATAAGGGATTATGAAGTGTGACCTGGGTGAGTGCTGCTCCATTATCTTTACTTATTGAATTGCTTGTGAACTGCACCATATTGGTGAGCATTATTGCTGTGGTCTCTGAAAGAGTTCTAGTTGCGGAGTCATATGATACCTGCAGAGTTGTGCCCACTTGTTTCTCTATGCTGTGGACATTTATGACCATCATTTCAGAAAATTTTCCAGGCTCAGCTTACACGTGTGTACATGATGAGTAACAATATTTTGGTCCTTGTATCATTGTATTCTGTATTTTTACAGAATATTTTTTTTTGCAGTCTTCACCTCTGCGGGCGTTACTTGTATAATGTTCTCTCTCTGTTCTGCCTTCCTAGCAGACATAGCTGTCTGGCTATTTTGCGTGTTCTCCTGTCACTTTAAGAATTAGTGTTCACATGCTTTACTTCCTTCTTCCAATCCTGGTCTGAGTGTGATATTTAAGTCTACTCCCTTGGTATCTGTTTTTTTGAGCAATGTGCGTGTTTGGTTCAGCTCCTGGTCTTGTTCTGTATGCATGCTTCTGTTTTGTCTGTTATGCCGGTGTCTGTGTGCCTTGTCTATTTTTAGTCCCAGTCTACTTCTGTTCCTGATACCTGCAGCCTCATGAGTTTCTACAGTATTTCTGCTACCTGTGGCCTTGTGCCTTCTCCAACATGTGTATGTGCTGACATTTGTTAGACTTGGCTTCTGTTTATTCTGTTCCATTCCTGTATCCCTATCTGGTTTTATCCCGTACACCTGTATATCCTGGTATTAGTCTGTGCTCATGCTCTTCTGTTTCTGTGATGCGCTGCACCACAGTACTGAATTGTCTGGTCAGCTGCTATAAAACCAGGACCACTACAAGAGGTAGTATCCTGGTGGACCCCCCTGCAGTGATGAGCAGATGCCCGTATAGGGGTTAAAGTGTGAAGACCAGGAAATCTCCTAGGACTTCCCCTGTTGCTGTCCAAAGACCCACCCCAGCGACGTCTCCATCTTCTTTTCCTGACAGCCTCTTCGCCGCGTCATCGGCTGTATTTTTAGCCGAAAGTGCCGACTGTGCATGTCCATCGGCCATTTTCCTGTGGCCTCGTTCATGGGCACCCATTCGGCCACAGGAAAATGGCCGACAGACATGCACAGTTGGTGCTTTCGGCTGAAAACGTGGCCGATGATGTAGCGAAGAGGTTGTCTGGAGAAGAAGATGGAGGCATCACTGGAGAGTCTTCAGACAACACAGAGGACGCCGATTTACATATGGAAGAAATAGGAAATTTCTCAGGAACGGCAGCGCAGATCATAAAAAGTAAGGTAAGAGAAGAATTGACTTTCTTAAGGCTATTCTGAAGTGTTCTTAGTTCAAAAAGGGATTCTAATGATAGAATCCCTTTAAACACTACTATTCTGGAGACAGTCTTCAGTTCTATAGGCTCCCTAAGGTGCACAGTGCAACAGGAAGAGACATGTCATATTGTGACCCTGTACATCCTATTCAGACTGATCTATTCCTGCTCAGAATAGTTCTTATGAAATGATCTTAGAATAATATCAGTGTAGCAGTCAGAACTTGAACATAAATGTAAGACAAATGAATTATATAGGAAACAACCAGTAGCGTAACTAGGAATGGCGGGGCCCCGTGGCGGACTTTTGACATGGGGCACCCCCCCCAACTGACACCGACGCCGAAGACCTCGTCCGACCCCCTCCTCTGCACTCTATTATGTCCCTTAGTAAGCCCTGCACACAGTATTATGTCCATTAGTGGCCCCTGCACACAGTATTAAGCCCCATAGTGGCCTCTGCACACAGTATTATGCCCCATAGTGGCCCCTGCACACAGTATTATGTCCAGGATCGGCAAGTAAATGGGGCCCGTAATGGCCAATTTAAAAAAAAAACAAAAACGCAGCGGTAGCGGCTGTCACCGAGCCCCCTAATGTCCCGAGCCCTGTGGCAGCCGCCTCCGCTGCCTCTATGGTAGTTACGCCCCTGGAAACAACATTAAACATAAAAATCAAAGAAAGATGGCAATGTCACTCCTATGATATAAGGGTAAAAATGTATTTAATATCAGTGGATGCCTCAGAGGAACACATCAATCATGATGTCACTACTTTTTGTATCACATGGTCCGTAGGTATAATTGTTAAGCACTGACTTACCTAAGTAATGCAGATTATTAATAACTTTTATAATAATCTACAATAGAACCTACACTTTACAATTGTAAACATTGCCCAGAAAATAGATATCAGAAAATTCTAAGGATGGCTTTCCTTACCATTGTAGTGGCAGGTGTTGTGTTACGGATGCTTTCTTGATATCCCATATAGACATTAAACCTCTTCTGGTGAAATAATTCATTCTCTGCCATAAGAGAGCTTTGAAGTTTCCGCAACTTGTTAGATAAATAGTTTACTTCCCGTTCGGTCATTTGACTTTTTTCCAGCAGTAATGCATTTTGAGCCTTCAGGGACTTCAGGCAGCAGTGTGTTCCTTGTGTGAGTTCTTGGTGTGACAGTTCCAGTGCGCAGCCTTTCTGGCATATACATTCAGTAGAGGTAGAGCTTTCTGTAAGGATAGAATCCATATCGTTCATGCTGAGAGCTTCATTACAGCATTTGTTGTAACATATGTCCTGATGTGCAGCCAGACCCAGAAATGTATTAGTCATGGAACAACTTGTCTCGTAACTGCATTTGATCTCCAACTTGCGTATGCAGTTATGGTACGGGCTCTGAGCTATATGAGGCTGCCACAATACAGGGCAGTGTCTCTGCTTCATCTCCCTGGCTCAGATCTTTCATTTGTTATATGCAGTATATTTCTGCCACAAAGTGCCCCTTCCAAATCAGGATCCAGAGTCTGTGAAAACTGGTTCAGATCCATAACATGTACTGGAAACAAGAATTCAGTAGGCGAGAACAGGAGATGAGGATTGGTTTGTGTCTGGCTCATGTTCAATAGATTTTCGCTGTAACTTTTCCAAGTACCACAGAACATCAGACAGCCACACTTTCAGCAAGAGTTTTCTAAAGATGATTTCTCATATTTACTAGAAGAACTTATTTCTTTCATATAGACCTAAGAAAGATTAAACGTTCAGGATCTATATAGTATAATAATGTGGAGATTTAGCATGATGGGATATATTTAAGTTTGGTTTTGCAGGAGCCTACATTGTTGTAATGTACAGCAAGTTTATAATATGTCCCACTTTGTGTGAACATTTTGGCGAATTCTAAAATCAAATAATTTTGTTACTTCTTTTTCTATGTCCCACTACATGTGTTCAAAAAAACAAATCACTGACTGGTAAATTTACTTGATTTACATATGTATCACCGAAAGAGTAAATATATTAAAACATAACTTTTAATGTTGTCTTGATAAGAATAAAAATGAAACCCAGTGCTCTATTAAAAATGAGAGGACATCACAATATAGTGCTCCTGTGATTGATTTTGAGCTCTGATGATAGTGGTCTGCCATACAAATGTTTTCCTTTTTATATGATGGCAGATATTGAATATCGAGAGAGAGGAGAGAGGAGAGAGACAGAGAGAGATATCACCTAGATATTTGGTGATATAGTCATGTGTGGTAGTGGATAGGTACTATTCAAATAGCTATGAGTGCACAATATACAGTCCTATGAAAAAGTTTGGGCACCCCTATTAATCTTAATCATTTTTAGTTCTAAATATTTTGGTGTTTGCAACAGCCATTTCAGTTTGATATATCTAATAACTGATGGACACAGTAATATTTCAGGATTGAAATGAGGTTTATTGTACTAACAGAAAATGTGCAATGTGCATTAAACCAAAATTTGACTGGTGCAAAAGTATGGGCACCTCAACAGAAAAGAGACATTAATATTTAGTAGATCCTCCTTTTGCAAAGATATCAGCCTCTAGTCGCTTCCTGTAGCTTTTCATCAGTTCCTGGATCCTGGATGAAGGTATTTTGGACCATTCCTTTTTACAAAACAATTCAAGTTCAGTTAAGTTTGATGGTCACCGAGCATGGACAGCCCGCTCTCAAATGATCTGAAAACAAAGATTGTTCAACATAGTTGTTCAGAGGAAGGATACAAAAAGTTGTCTCAGAGATTTAACCTGTCAGTTTCCACTGTGAAGAACATAGTAAGGAAATGGAAGACCCCAGGGACAGTTCTTGTTAAGCCCAGAAGTGGCAGGCCAAGAAAAATATCACAAAGACAGAGAAGAAGACTGGTGAGAAGAGTCAAGGACAATCCACAGACCACCTCCAAAGAGCTGCAGCATCATCTTGCTGCAGATGGTGTCACTGTACATCGGTCAACAATACAGCACACTTTGCACAAGGAGAAGCTGTATGAGAGAGTGATGAGAAAGAAGCAGTTTCTGCAAGCACACCACAAACAGAGTCGCCTAAGGTATGCAAAAGCACATTTGGACAAGCCAGCTTCATTTTGGAAGAAGGTCCTGTGGACTGATGAAACAAAGATTGAGTTGTTTGGTCATACAAAAAGGCGTTATGCATGGCATCCAAAAAAAACAGCATTCCAAGAAAAACACTTGCTACCCACTGTAAGATTTGGTGGAGGTTCCATCATGCTTTGGGGCTGTGTGGCTAATGCTGGCACCGGGAATCTTGTTAAAGTTGAGAGTCGCATGGATTCCACTCAGTATCAGCAGATTATTGAGAATAATGTTCAAGAATCAGTGATGAAGTTGAAGTTATGCTGGGGATGGATATTTCAGCAAGACAATGATCCAAAACACCGCTCCAAATCGACTCAGGCATTCATGCAGAGGAACAATTACAATGTTCTGGAATGGCCATCTCAGTCCCCAGACCTGAATATCATTGAACATCTGTAGGATGATTTGAAGCGGGCTGTCCATGCTCGGCGACCATCAAACTTAACTGAACTTGAATTGTTTTGTAATGAGGAATGGTCCAAAATACCTTCATCCAGGATCCAGGAACTGATTAAAAGCTGCAGGAAACAACTAGAGGCTGTTATCTTTGCAAAAGGAGGATCTACTAAATATTAATGTCACTTTTCTGTTGAGGTGCCCATACTTTTGCACCGGTCAAATTTTGGTTTAATGCATATTGCACATTTTCTGTTAGTACAATAAACCTCATTTCAATCCTGAAATATTACTGTGTCCATCAGTTATTAGATATATCAAACTGAAATGGCTATTGCCAACACCAAAATATTTAGAACTAAAAATGATTACGATTAATAGGGGTGCCCAAACTTTTTCATAGGACTGTATATAGGAGTGCTAGGAGTCTGCCTATCTGTGCCGATACATTTCATAGCATTAATACTCAGTTTGACGTCAATATATTTATATATTTATAAACCGAGTCGGCACCCATATGACAAATGACTCCGGCATACATAGACACAATAATGTGTATATAGAGAGTTGTGAAAGCTCCCTAGCAGTACAAGCTCATGTTTGGTCGGGTTTGAGAATTATGTTTGAGAGCAAAGTCCAAAAGATCCATAACAAATTGATTAGGGGATGCAAATATATTACTTCTGGTATTAAGGAAGCGTCCATTTAAGAACACTAAGATCTGTGGTTGTTTTTGCAGCCAACATAAGTATGTTAAATGGCTTAGTTATTCATAGCCATTTAAAACATATATTATCTAACTTGCTGTCAGTGAACACCACATCTGTACTCATTCCATTTAGACTGCTGTGACCATTCAATATGAAACCCTCAATTATAGTTGGGTTGCAAAGACAATGATACATTGCATGTCTACACTTATGATTGCAAAACTGCTGACAGGGCTAGACAGATAAAATGGAAAGCTGTTTAAGGCCAGGGCCCCCTGTGGCAAAACTCTGCAGTTTGGTCACGGAAAAAACAAAGCTTTTTACAGCCACTGCAAGGTAGATGAGATTCTAGTGAATTGCAGAAAAATATGTACAGTAGACAATGTTGTGGTTTTGGAAATTGCAGCATGTCAATTTTGCCTACGGAAATGCTGGCGGTTTCTGTATAGGTATAATGGAAGCAGAAAGTCTGCTTGTTTGCTATATTTGTTTTTTGAAAACCTTAATAAAAATCCTTTGAATAAAAAAAAAAAAAAAGAGGAAACCTCTGCAGACTTTTTGTAAAAATCGCTGCGAGAAAAATCGCAATGCATTGCCGCTGCGTTTTTTTTCCTGCAGAGCCTTTTTGTTATGGCCCACTATGTGGGGCTGTAGCCTCAGAATACCTTTGTGTATGGTTTTATTATTAGAGATGAGCGAACACTAAAATGTTCGAGGTTCGAAATTCGATTCGAACAGCCGCTCACTGTTCGAGTGTTCGAATGGGTTTCGAACCCCATTATAGTCTATGGGGAACATAAACTCGTTAAGGGGGAAACCCAAATTCGTGTCTGGAGGGTCACCAAGTCCACTATGACACCCCAGGAAATGATACCAACACCCTGGAATGACACTGGGACAGCAGGGGAAGCATGTCTGGGGGCATAAAAGTCACTTTATTTCATGGAAATCCCTGTCAGTTTGCGATTTTCGCAAGCTAACTTTTCCCCATAGAAATGCATTGGCCAGTGCTGATTGGCCAGAGTACGGAACTCGACCAATCAGCGCTGGCTCTGCTGGAGGAGGCGGAGTCTAAGATAGCTCCACACCAGTCTCCATTCAGGTCCGACCTTAGACTCCGCCTCCTCCGGCAGAGCCAGCGCTGATTGGCCGAAGGCTGGCCAATGCATTCCTATGCGAATGCAGACTTAGCAGTGCTGAGTCAGTTTTGCTCAACTACACATCTGATGCACACTCGGCACTGCTACATCAGATGTAGCAATCTGATGTAGCAGAGCCGAGGGTGCACTAGAACCCCTGTGCAAACTCAGTTCACGCTAATAGAATGCATTGGCCAGCGCTGATTGGCCAATGCATTCTATTAGCCCGATGAAGTAGAGCTGAATGTGTGTGCTAAGCACACACATTCAGCACTGCTTCATCAAGCCAATACAATGCATTAGCCAGTGCTGATTGGCCAGAGTACGGAATTCGGCCAATCAGCGCTGGCCAATGCATTCTATTAGCCCGATGAAGTAGAGCTGAATGTGTGTGCTAAGCACACACATTCAGCACTGCTTCATCAAGCCAATACAATGCATTAGCCAGTGCTGATTGGCCAGAGTACGGAATTCGGCCAATCAGCGCTGGCTCTGCTGGAGGAGGCGGAGTCTAAGATCGCTCCACACCAGTCTCCATTCAGGTCCGACCTTAGACTCCGCCTCCTCCGGCAGAGCCAGCGCTGATTGGCCGAAGGCTGGCCAATGCATTCCTATGCGAATGCAGACTTAGCAGTGCTGAGTCAGTTTTGCTCAACTACACATCTGATGCACACTCGGCACTGCTACATCAGATGTAGCAATCTGATGTAGCAGAGCCGAGGGTGCACTAGAACCCCTGTGCAAACTCAGTTCACGCTAATAGAATGCATTGGCCAGCGCTGATTGGCCAATGCATTCTATTAGCCCGATGAAGTAGAGCTGAATGTGTGTGCTAAGCACACACATTCAGCACTGCTTCATCAAGCCAATACAATGCATTAGCCAGTGCTGATTGGCCAGAGTACGGAATTCGGCCAATCAGCGCTGGCCAATGCATTCTATTAGCCCGATGAAGTAGAGCTGAATGTGTGTGCTAAGCACACACATTCAGCACTGCTTCATCAAGCCAATACAATGCATTAGCCAGTGCTGATTGGCCAGAGTACGGAATTCGGCCAATCAGCGCTGGCTCTGCCGGAGGAGGCGGAGTCTAAGGTCGGACCTGAATGGAGACTGGTGTGGAGCGATCTTAGACTCCGCCTCCTCCAGCAGAGCCAGCGCTGATTGGTCGAGTTCCGTACTCTGGCCAATCAGCGCTGGCCAATGCATTCTATTAGCCCGATGAAGTAGAGCTGAATGTGTGTGCTTAGCACACACATTCAGCTCTACTTCATCAGGCTAATAGAATACATTGGCCAATCAGCGCTGGCCAATGCATTCTATTAGCTTGATGAAGCAGAGTGTGCACAAGGGTTCAAGCGCACCCTCGGCTCTGATGTAGCAGAGCTGAGGGTGCACAAGGGTTCAAGTGCACCCTCGGCTCTCCTACATCAGAGCCGAGGGTGCGCTTGAACCCTTGTGCAGCCTCGGCTCTGCTACATCAGAGCCGAGGGTGCGCTTGAACCCTTGTGCACACTCTGCTTCATCAAGCTAATAGAATGCATTGGCCAGCACTGATTGGCCAGAGTACGGAATTCGGCCAATCAGCGCTGGCCAATGCATCCCTATGGGAAAAAGTTTATCTCACAAAAATCACAATTACACACCCGATAGAGCCCCAAAAAGTTATTTTTAATAACATTCCCCCCTAAATAAAGGTTATCCCTAGCTATCCCTGCCTGTACAGCTATCCCTGTCTCATAGTCACAAAGTTCACATTCTCATATGACCCGGATTTGAAATCCACTATTCGTCTAAAATGGAGGTCACCTGATTTCGGCAGCCAATGACTTTTTCCAATTTTTTTCAATGCCCCCAGTGTCGTAGTTCCTGTCCCACCTCCCCTGCGCTGTTATTGGTGCAAAAAAGGCGCCAGGGAAGGTGGGAGGGGAATCGAATTTTGGCGCACTTTACCACGTGGTGTTCGATTCGATTCGAACATGGCGAACACCCTGATATCCGATCGAACATGTGTTCGATAGAACACTGTTCGCTCATCTCTATTTATTATAAGTATCACTGTGAAATATAAGGTGTAATCTGGAATGCATCACTCCAGCAAATGCCCTGAAAGGGGCCATAAAAGGGTGTTCACATGGAGTTTTTGCAGGCTGTTTTTTTGAGGCATAACGTGCACTTTCCCACTCTCCCATTTAACTTCAATGAGCGTCATGCATTTTACTTCTTCTAGTTGATTATATATATATAATTTTTTTTATTTTTTTTTAAAGCATCATGAGCTATGTACATACCGATTCTGCCTTGAAAAGCCTATTGAATTGAATGGGAGCCGAAAAAAGCTCTAGCACTGTGTTGCAGTGGTTTTTGAAGATTTTGATTCAAAATCCGCCTGCAAACAAAGGTACAGACAAAAGTAAAGACATAACAAATCTGAAATTGACAAACTGTGGTGAGGAGCTTTAACTTTACTTTTTTTGATGGATTTTGTTACAGTGACTTTTGTTAGATTTCACAGTGCAGTCAGCATCAAATTAAATAGTGCTACATTTGCTCTATATGGTTAGGCCCTTTTTGTCCTGTTTGGTTATAGTTTGTTGGTCTGTGGTTATAGCAACACTGTGTAAACAATGGGAGGAATAAGTTCACATAGCAGGAGAACAAAGCAGAATTTCTAAAGCAATATATTTAGAAATTTTACATAACCTACCAGTATAGATAGGATCCTTGAGATGGGACAACCCCTTTAAGGATTTGTTATCCCATTGCTCCTAAAATGGTGGCATTAAAACATACAATTAGTCTTGTTACAAACCCTCTTATGTCTTCCATGTTAATTATTAAATATTTGTGGATATGATAGAAACACTTCTTAGCAGCATTTGGAAACAATGTCACCTTTAAGCCCGTGTAACCGTCTGTGTTTTTTAGTTATGTGAAGGGATGGCTGCTTGTGTATCTGTAAGTGCATAGCTGATGGGTGTCCTCTGTGAAGCATTTGGTCTCTCTGAAGTTTCCAAATAATCAAATCTGTCTCATTAACCCCTTCCTCTCTCACAATGACATGTTTGTAAAGGTTACTATTTCTCAGAGAAAATACTGTTCTATTATTATTATTATCTGTAGGATAATAGTTTTTCATCATTATTTCGCAAATTGCATTTGTTTAGATTTTATTTAGATGAACTGAATAAATAAAATATGTAGCAAAAATGCATATAACTTTTACAACAGAATATAGAAAAGTGTATGGAAAATTGTGTGGAAATATAGTATAACAATAAGCTCACACTATAAACATATTGTGATACTATGCGAAGGCCTAATTTTAAATAAACTATATACATAAAAGCTGATCAACTCCTATTAATGTCTATTGGACTTGGAAGAGACCATTCATATCAATGTTGGCCATTGGTCTAGTTCAGCGGTTCTCAACCTGTGGGTCGCGACCCCGGCGGGGGTCGAACAACCAAAACACAGGGGTCGCCTAAAGCCATCGGAAAATACATATTTCCAATGGCTTTAGCCTCTGAGAAACCGCGTTACCTTTTGCTGCAGGGAAGATCCTAGTGGGCTGAAGGACCTGTTATGATGTCATGACCATGTGATTGGACTCTGGTGTGGGCGGAGCTATTCAGTACAGTGCCGAGTTACACAGGAAGAGAAGGCTGCAGTGAATGGAGACTGGAAGGTAAGATGGAGAGAAGAGACAGCAAGTGTAAGCAAGGGGGGAAGGGGAGTTCAGGCTGTGTGTGAGTATGATAGAGGGGTACAGGCTGTGTGTGAGCATGATAGTGGGGTGTTTCAGGCTGTGTGTGAGCATGATAGTGGGGTGTTTCAGGCTGTGTATGAGCATGATAGTGGGGTGTTTCAGGCTGTGTGTGAGCATGATAGTGGGGTGTTTCAGGCTGTGTGTGAGCATGATAGTGGGGTGTTTCAGGCTGTGTGTGAGCATGATAGTGGGGGTTCAGGCTTTGTGTGAGCATGATAGTGGGGTGTTTAAGGCTGTGTGTGAGCATGATAGTGGGGGTTCAGGCTTTGTGTGAGCATGATAGTGGGGTTCAGGCTGTGTGTGAGCATGATAGGGGGGTTCAGGCTGTGTGTGAGTATGATAGAGGGGTTCAGGCTGTGTGTGAGCAAGATGGGGGGGTGTTTCAGGCTGTGTGTGAGCATAATAGTGGGGTTCAGGCTGTGTGTGAGCAAGATGGGGGAAAGGGGGTTCAGCATATCTTTCAACCATCCCGATTTCCGTGGGAAATTCACGATTTCGGTGACGTGTCCCGCGGTCCCGGTTGGAGGGAGGTATGTCCCGATTTCAACTCGGATCTGCGTCCAGAGGACGCAGATCTGAGTTGAATACAGACGCGGCTAAAGCAAGGAGCTGTCACAGTTCAGCTCCTTGCTTTGCCACTGCTAGTCGCTGTGTAGATGCGATGTGATGACGTCACATCGCGCCTACAACTGTTAGAGAGAGAGAGAGCGGCGGGGGAGCGAGGAGAAGGTAAGTTTAATGTGTACACTGAGGTGGAACGTGAAACTGGGGGCAGAGATGGAGGAGACATGAATCTGGGGGCAGAGATGAGGGGACATGTATCTGGGGACAGAGATGGAGGGGACATGAATCTGGGGGCAGAGATGGAGGGGACATGAATCTGGGGGCAGAGATGAGGGGACATGTATCTGGGGACAGAGATGGAGGGGACATGAATCTGGGGGCAGAGATGGAGGGGACATGAATCTGGGGGCAGAGAAGGAGGGGACATGAATCTGGGGGCAGAGATGGAGGGGACATGAATCTGGGGCAGAGATGAGGGGACATGTATCTGGGGACAGAGATGGAGGGGACATGAATCTGGGGGCAGAGATGGAGGGGACATGAATCTGGGGGCAGAGATGGAGGGGACATGAATCTGGGGGCAGAGATGAGGGGACATGAATCTGGGGCAGAGATGGAGGGGACATGAATCTGGGGGCAGAGATGAGAGGACATGTATCTGGGGACAGAGATGGAGGGGACATGAATCTGGGGGCAGAGATGGAGGGGACATGAATCTGGGGGCAGAGATGAGGGGACATGAATCTGGGGGCAGAGATGGAGGGGACATGAATCTGGGGGCAGAGATGAGGGGACATGAATCTGGGGGCAGAGATGGAGGGGACATGAAACTGGAGGCAGAGCTTTTGTGATTAATCACTATGTTTAAATTATGTTTGATTTGTAGCAATGAGAATACATAATGCATATCAGGTATTTACATTCTGAATCATAATTGTAGCAAAATTAAGTCCTGTTCACACAGGCAGAGAGGGGGCAGATTATGGCGCGAAATCCACATCATAATCCGCCCCCTCACAATGGAGGTCTATTTAGGCCGCCAGGCTTGTTTTTTGCGTGAGCGGCATGCTGCCGCTCACGGGAAAAAAAAGCGAGCTGCCCTTTCTCCGACAGCAACCTCCGGAGTCGGCCCATTAATTTGAGCCAACTCCGGGGGGGGAAGTCGCGACAGTCGTGGCAAGCGTGTTTTGACCCGAGAGTGACACGGCTCCCCGCGTCACTCTCAGTGCCTAAATCCGCTATACATCCGCTATACCGCCCCCTGTGTGAACTAGCCCTTACAGTTATGAAGTAGCCACCAAAATTATTTTTTGGTTTGGGGTCACCGCAACATGAGGAATGGTATTGCGGGGTCACGGCATTAGAAAGGTTGAGAACCACTGGTCTAGTTAGAAATAAAGGCATGCGAGGATGAGATTCTGGATAACAGAATTGAAGTACTGACCCTTTCTCTAGGTTCACACTGGTGCTCTGGTTTCCATTCTTCAGGTCAGCTTGCGGACTCACAAAATGGAAACCCAATATGCTTACAAAGCAGTTACCAGCGGAAACCCATGGACCCCATTATTTGACTACAATGGGGTCTGCCGGGTTTCTACTTGAAAAATGCAGAGAGTAAAGTCCTGCTTGCAGTGCAGATGTGAACCCAGTCTTAGGCCCCTTGCAGACGACCGTGGCTATGAAATCCATGGATAGCACACTGTGTAATTCATGGTCATGTATACAGCACCATAAAAATGAATGAGTCAATCACGTGTGTGGCCCAACAGTCTGGGCCGCAAAATATAGAACAGGTCCTATTACTGTCCTATTTTGTGGGCCTTGCTTCTGTGGCTCCTATTCATTTAATGAAAGGGACCACTGTAGCATGTCTAGTGCATGGGTTGCATACGGGAGACATCTGCGTGTCCCCCTGTGTGCCCCCCATTCCTTTAACTCACGGCTGGCCGGAAGCACATGGTCGTGTGCATCCTGCCTTATTGATAAATATTTGTAAATTATTAGAGATGAGCGAACACTATTCAAAACAGCCGTTTCGAATAGCACGCTCCCATAGAAATGAATGGACGTAGCCGGCACGCGGGGGGTTAAGCGGCTGGCTGCCGGCAAAGTTTGCATGCTGGCCGCTTCCATTCATTTCCATGGGAGCGTGCTATTCGAAACGGCTGTTTCGAATAGTTTTCGCTCATCTTTATAAATTATGAATTCCACCTTAAAATTTTTCTAATGTTGCTTAAACACTGTCTTAGATTCACAACCTCATAACTGATAGATTATATCCAGTAAGAAAGAACATACACTTTACCAAAACATAGTTTGTCAAACGCCTTTATTTTGGAGATTTTTTTTTAAACAAAACATAATGTTTTGGCAAATTTAAAAGCCAGCAGTTACATGGTGAGTAATACTGATATTTAATTTTGACAAAAGCCAAAAAATGATAACATAAGATCCCTGCCTATTCCACTTTAAAAAACAAAACAAAAACATATGAACATACAGCCAAGGTAAAAAAAAAATGCATCTATAACAAAACAATGTTTTTTCATATTTCAAATTAGCATTCTAACATAATAAAACTAGCATTTATGTTGTTATAATAAGGAGATTGAGCTTTAAGAAGCTGATATATTTAGTTATATTCGCTAATAAAAATTGGTAATAAGTTTGCAGTATTGGTCGTAAAGCTGAACAGCACAATTATGTTGCATTCCCAGGTCTTACTTTTAATCTTAAATGCCTATTTTAGACATAAAGGGACACCTTCTTTCCTTTACATGGCATATGAACTAAAAATAATAAATAGATAACATAAAAATACAAATTTTGTTCACTTATTAGAAAAATTAAAAGGCCATCATGCATTTGGCAAAACATTAGCTGAATTGAAGAGTACATAGAAAAATGAGAATGGATACTACACAAATGAAAAGGTAAGCCTGTGCTTTAGCATATTACCAAAGTGGGATGCATCACCTTCCTATGAGATTAGAATTTTACCCTCATTTAGGTATGGTATGAGAACAGTGCAAAATGGATCATGAAAGGCACTGCACCCCAAAAACATCATCTTATTTCATACTTACATTTGAGGCTTCACCCATGATCCATGCACGTGCACTCATACACATTGCCAAAAAATGTTTTTGTTTTTAGAACTAGTGATACTTCCCATTTATATTTTTTATATTACTTGGTAATTTCATTAAATGTAAATAGTAAAAATTTCTATTGACGAAATAACCATTTAATAAACCGACAAAGAATGTGAATTTAACAACACTGAGATATTATCACATATGTAAACAATACAAAAAAATATAAAATTAAAGACAGGGGTACACAGTAAAAATTTTTTCAGAATATATTATTAAAGACTTCTATGGTATTGAATCTATAAAGGTAAAGCAACTGTACCCGATCAGCTAACAAGTTTGTGCTAAGAATAAAAAAAAGAGAGAATACAATTTTGAATTTCTTGGAAATAAATTGAAACATTTCACTATTACTAGACCCGGTTTCATAATACTGTGTTGTACCATTCACACGTGAACTGAAATACTGAAGCACAACTCTGAAATAATAATGACCGAACAATACAAAAAGGAAAAATCAAATAGACAAAGTCAGAACAAACACATTCATTAAAGTTCAGAAGTGTCAGTAACACAACATGGCAGAACACTGCTGCTTGTGTTCATCATCATTCACTTATTTCTTCTAATATATTTCTGAAACTTATATAACTATACCACAAGCTGTACCACTTTCCACATCATCACCTGTTACACAACTATTCCCAAATATGGCCACATATACATTTACCATATCACATGAACAACTTCTGTTTGCGATGTCCTAATCTCTTTCATATCTATGTGGCTAATGACAATTCTCTAGGATGATACAAAAAGCCAATCAAATGTCTTTTGCTTCCTCTCAATCCATGGTGGGCAGGATTCACTAGAAATATACAGTAATACACATGATACTATGCAGGTGACTCTTTACAATTAAATTAGAATTTACAATAGATTATGTACAGATGTAGTTTTGTTTTATTGCTACATCTGAAACAGTATTTCAACTTTCGCATCTGGGAAATCCCATTGCCAGCAATGGGTTTTGTAACTGTATAGCTACCATATTAAGATCAAATTGTAGAAAATGTTCTTAGTTATTTAAAGACTATGGACAACTTTCAGATGAGAAAATTATTTTGACATATGTTAGTAGTTTGTGTTAAAGTGGCACTAAATTTTAGGCTGCATGTTCACTACCCTGTTCATTTCAGACCTCCTGATTTGCAGTTCACAGCCTGTTCCTTGTTTCACACTTGGATTCTTTAGGCATGTCGCTATCTGTAATAAATGCTGGATGCGTGTTTTGTTCGTTCAGGATGTTGTTGCATTTACTACAGTAGTTCTCATGTACGAGCTCAGCTTAATTTCGATACTCTTTAATTTCTATATCCCTTTTACAGCCCTTGAAGATTCTCATTGACATTGTTTGAGATAAGTTTGCTATTCTGCCCTACTCCCCTACAGAGTCTGTGATAAGTAATCTCCTCTTTCTTTTCACAAAATTACAACCTACTGTATGTGGTTCACCTCCTCCTTCCTGCAGACATCCATGTGTGCTCTTCACTCTACCTATGCCAATACAGTATAGCTTATGTATTCTTCTCTCCCTAATGTCTTATTTTTTTTCCACCTTTATTCCGATTCTACCATGTACAACCCCCACCCTCCCCCCATTGATATATCTAACTCTAGAAGTGAGGGAAAGATCCAAGAGAAATGAAACAGCCATGGGACGCATCCTGGCAGTTTTATGTCAGAAGCACCAGGATAGCAAGCTATAAGGAGGAATTACACAGACTCTACAGCATAAAACCTTTATGCAGACTGTTTAGAGAGATGCCTACAATTTCATTTAGAAAGCTCAAGAACAATAAAAATAAGTGCAAAGGTGTCCATAGGCTTTAATTTATTTTAAGAGCAGACAACTACAATGTTACAACAAACCTGATAGGCCTTTTAATAGGTACAGCGGACATAGATGGTCACAGTCGTAAAACTAAATTTGTGCATATTGAAATGGTGTATTAAAAAAAAAACATTATTGTGTCTCCATTGATGTACTGTATACTAAGCAGCCAAAGTGAAGTTATGTGGTCTTCTATATCACCTAATACTTGATGCTGGAGCTCTTGCTTCTTTAGACTGACAATGCTCCACTGGTACAAAGATATTGTGTCAGAAAGAGTGGTTCTAAAATTAGACAATTTTATTTGGAACACAAGATTTTCTTTACCTTTTTCAATAATGTTTAACGTGCAAACACATAGTGCACATGCATTTTTGTAAAAAAAAAAAATCCTGGGGTTAAGGTATTCCATGTACATTACAGAAAAAATTATGGGCCTTTAGTGTACCCTCATGTACATGGTTTTCACAATTTCATTATCAATCATAGATGTCTGCTCATTTATTGATTTTTTAAAAAATATTTTAATTTTGCTGATATCATGGCTTTGCATCATGTGGAACTTTACATACTAATGCTTTGAAATATTTATGTCGTTTATAAAGTATGCTTTATATGCTATTTATACCTTACATTCATAAGTGGGCCATCTATTGCACTATTTACAGTGTGACATATCTATTGCAAGTGCAAACTCTGTAGTACCGAAAATAGGTCACTCTGCCAGTAGGAACGTTTCATCTCAGGTTTGCACCTCTAAGGAATCAGTGATATGTGTACAATACAGAGTTCTAATATTCAATTGTCATTTTCAGCATATTGACTCTACATTCATTTGTTGTAGAAATTATATTCTGTCTAATACAATGACTGTTTTTGATCTGACTGTATGTCTAGAGGCCTTGACAGGGCTCATTGAAAAATATGCAGCACACAAAACAGATAGTACAGACAGATGTAGTTACTCTACACATACCATATACAACATTTGAATCTCTAATATATTTCATAATTTGTTACTGTTAAGTTTTGTCACCTATGGAAGTGACTTTACTTTCACTGTACAGTCTAAGTTTTTGTAATTTAACACTGTAACTTGCCCCTTTTGATCATGCAACGGTCAGAGACTGGCATAAGTGTTTCATAAGGCGTATTGGAACAAATTAAAAATGATCTATTATCCTTCAAAGTGATTTCCTCAGAGGAGTTCCTGAATGCCTTAATCCTATTTAAAGTTCATATTAAATCTGCTGGGTAATATATATGTTTCATTTTCTCATTTTTGGCTTAAGTTGGTTCCGCGGTAGTCATAAAACAATGGTTTCCTCCAGAGTTGTGAAAGGAGTACACTGCACTCAGGATGTTCTAAAGAGACCTACATTCAGAATTCCAAGTAAATCAGGAGGCCAAACGTTGGTAGCAATATTCCAATAATACTGGGGAATATCCCTGACGTGTCACCTGTAATACACAAACAATATTAATAAGAGATAATCATTTAATCCATAACAATAACTGATCATCTATGACACAATACATGATTATACGCAGTTACAACCAGTATTAAGCCCATAGTACAAAGAACACTGGTCTGAACACAGGCTTAGATGCTACTACATAGCAGATGACAAGCCCTAGATATAATTGACTATGGACTTATTCACTTCTAGATTCCACTGAAGTCACAACATTATAGACAGTTGCTGTTCTGTGATCGCCTGTGGGCAACAAAGACAATTTTTAACACTTTCATAAATCTTACTGTAACATCTCTGCCTGTTCGGGTCTCTGCGCCACCCTCTGCTCGCATGCTGTGGCGCAGTAGGCGTGTGCAGTTTGATAACAAGCTTAGAGTTTTTGCTTGCTTTGTCTGAAGACTGTCCTATTCCTTCACCTTGTTAATTGATTTTCCACCACACCCGTCGCCTTCACCTTCATTTCCCTCTGCTCCTCTAAGAGTTAAGTTTTGTTTTGTCCTGTGATTGACAGGCTGCCTTCCTATCAGGTTCAGGGCGGGTTCTTCCTCCCTATTTATTCTTGGCTCACATTCACATTGATGCTTGCTATTGCTCTGTGCGTGCTGGCTTTTTCTCTTGCTGTTTATTCATGTATTCTGATTCTTGACCTCTGGCTTTCCCTATTGACTACTCTTTTGGATATTGATTTTGACACTGCATTGCTCGACTGTTACCGAACTCTGGCTAGCTGACCTTCCTTTGTTTTTGTTGTCTTGTCTGCGTTTTTTGTGTCACGTATATAGGAAGGGATCATCTCCAAGTTGTTGCCTATCACTTAGGCTAGGATCGGCAAGCAGGAAGAGACAGTGGGGGTTTCAGACCAGGGCTCACCGTCTCTTGTGCACCTTCCTCCAGGGTTCAGCAGCTACTGGAGAATTGTTGTCCTGGTAATTCCCTAACACTTACCAAATCTGTTCTGTTGTAGAATGTTAAAATCTTGTGTAGATGAAGTGTGGACATGTAGTACCATTTCCTCTGGTGGGCTTGAGGAGCCCCAAACCAAAGGTCCCTTTACAGCACCCAATGGAGGGACTGACAGCAATATAATGCTCATCTCGTATATCAGCTTTTTACACAGAAAAATGCATAAAACATGGGGGAGCAATGCTTGTTACTAAGGTAGTTCCATCTCTTTTAGATGAATTGATTCTCAGGACATATCAATGTTTATTGAATGAACAGTAGAAAGACACAAATCTTTCATGACCCCAAGACAATATACATAAATAATGGGGAAATTATTTGCTCTGCTTATTCAACAGAAATAGAGCAAAGATACTTACTAGAAAGTTTGATAAAAGCAACTGCTCCATCTCCTCCTTCACTGTGGGCTCGAACCTCAACAATACATTCACCCTCCCTGGGTACTGGCACCTCTAATGAATGTTCTCCAGTAGAATACAAAGTGCCTGCATGTTGTCCAGCCGGCTTGTAAAGAATCTGGATGAAAACAAAGCATATTGTGTGATTTTATATATATATAGATACAAAATGGGCAGCACTCCAGTATAATGAGAAAAGTAATGGACACTTTATTACACGTGCAGCGATCGATTCATATGAAATAGACAAATGGACAGGAAGACAGCCTGCTATCTAAATGGATAGCTTGGTATGAGCTAGCTTAATAGATCACAGATAGATAGATAGATAGATAGATAGATAGATAGATAGATAGATAGATAGATTCCAACATGCCATCTTGGGCTAATAAAGTCCTTTATTTATTTATTTTTCTGGAGTTCTGACCTGTTCATTCATCATAGATTGATAGCTTTCTCTGCTATCAGGATAATAAGAAATATGTAATAAAAATGGACAACACTTACTTTATATCCACTCACTGCTGATTCATTGGACAATGGCTTTACATGTTCCCAAGTGATGATATACTGGGAACCAGACTTCACAGCACTAATAATTCTAGGTTTCTGACTGGGAGCTGAAATAAAAAAGTAACACCGTACATCAGAGGTCACATAATAAAACCATGATTATATTATTATACACTGGAATAATTGTGGAGTACATGACTAATTCAGTAACCTTTGACAATAACAATGTCACTACCTACATTATAATAATTAAATAACTAAATAAACAAGTATTTATTTATAGGAAATGCATATAAGGCCAAATTTAATCCTCTAGCACAGGACGTCCAAATAGGACCTGTTTAATATGCATACATATGGACATCTAGGAGACACAAATCTAAAATCTACAGTTATTTTAAAAAGTTTTAGGTGTAATATTGATGGCCTATCTTAAAGATAGGCCATCAGTTAAAAAAAAGAGTGGATAAGCGAACAGTAAAATATTCGATATTCACTTCGAATAGCCGCTCAATATTCAACTATTCAAACGAATACCGAACTCCTATTATATATATATATATATATCAAAAAACACTGATATAATGACATGCATAAATTGATATATATTCATGTCAATATTAATGCAATAATAATAGTGAAAAATACTGGACTTACGTGCTTTTCTAGTGTGAAAATGAATACGTTTACTTCTCGGTCCATCACCGGCACTGTTAAATGCAAACACATCCAAGTAATATTGGGTATTAGGCAGCAATCCTTCAAGTCTGACTGGTTCGTCGGATTGCTCTACTTGTACTCTGTGTGCTGCTGCTTCCTTGTCTTGACTGCGCCAGTAACGAATCTGACAAAAATAATGTTGAAAAATAAATTCATATACTTATTAAAATAATAATTTACTTTTCTTTTTATTCCTGGTGTGTAAAAATAGATACTTGAAAAATAGATCCCTATTTTTTGAATACTAAAGGTGGACCTGATGAATTTCTGGAGGGAAAAAAAATGGGACATAGCTTAAATGCACTTCAACTTTTACAAAATGTGTAGGGGCCACAACGGACCATTTAACATCTGTGAGGGCCACTGGGGACCATAATGAATTTACTGCTGGTGAAAAGATGAATTATGATATGAGCTAGGTGAAGGTGGTTGGATGAGATAGATAGGATGGTGTAGCTTTGAGGGTACATTGACATGGCGGATTTGTGGTGAAGATAAAACAACATTGTAAAAAATGCAGTTAAGATACTGTTTTTAGTGAAGTTTTCTAATTTTACAAGTAAAAAAAATGTATATATCAGGTTTCAGCTGTAAAATAAAAGACTGCTCTAAGGCTAAGACCCCACGTTGTGGAAATACAGCATTTCTTGCTTTACATTTTGTTGTGATTTTTTTGGAGACAAAGCCAGGAGTGGTTTTAACAGAAAGGAAGCGTCTAAGAGCTTCCTTTATAATTTCCATTCCTTTTGAAGCCACTCCTGACTTTGGTTGGAAAAAGGCAGCAAGATCACCAACAAAAAATGTTGCGTCTCTGCAAATGTAAAGCACCATGGAATTAATGGTGCTATATAAATAAATAAATAATAATAATAAATAATAATAACGTGGTGCTTTAGCCTAAAGGCCACATCAAAACTGCCATTCCTTGTCTTTTTGTTAGATTTATTTAGTGTGCGTATTTTACCGCAAATTGGGGATGGGATTCACTAGAAAAAACTGCAGTGTCTTTGCTGCAGGCAAACCGAGGCATTTACGCCATGTGGGATCCTGGCCTAAAGAGGAACTTTCACCATCTCTGCCTAGTTCAGCTCTTTGTATCTTTCTAATGAACTATTCCACTGATTTCAGGACAGCTTTTTTCTCATAATTTTTTCTCTAGCTCTCAGCATTAGCAAGCAATCGATGCTTTTATCTTTGGTGCCTGATATGCTATTTAGGCTCTGTACTGTCAGGTGGGCAGTGTCAGGCAGGAGCAGGAAAGGAGTGAGCGCTAATCAGAGATGGACAGTGTCAGAGCTCAGAATCACACACCTTGCCTATCCCTGCCTGACAACCACCTGACAGTACATAGTCTAAATATCATATCAGACACCAAAAGTAAGTAAGCAAGTTATTGCTCTGGAACAGTGGGGGCTAGAGAAAAAATTCCAATTGTTCCAGAAGATTCTGGAGCAGAAGATTAAAAGATGAAGGTGAAAGGTCCTCCTTAATTTGCACCATAAACTGGCTAGCATGCTGAGCATCACAAATTTTAGACACTTTTTTCACTTTGGTGACAAGAAGGGAGTCTGTAAAAAATGATGTACAACAGAAAATTGTAGAAATGGCCCATTTTTGTGCACATTGCCTATTTGCTCTAAAGAAGAAGTAAATAATTCCTTTTCCATCTGCTCATCACTTTTTAGGACACTATGTTGAGCAGGGGGGGGGAATGAAGGCAGACCTGAGTGAGGCCTATCAGAATTACGCCAAATTTACGAAAAATTCTGGCCTTTGAGCTATATCACAGCAGTTACCTATCCCCCCTTAGAATAGACAGTGTAAAGCATCATCATCATCCAACATTAGCCAATGTGCCAAATCTAACGCACTTTAACATTGTCAGTCTTGCACTGTCTAAAAAGTAGACATATTCTAAACTATATTTAGACATAGGCTCAATCTGCATACTTAGAATCCTGATGCTTGTTTAGCTTTGATAATTATACATCTTCACACAGAAACCATTGCATTTAGCATCCTTTCAAAAAAAGTCTAAATTAGAATACAGTACTAATGTCTATAAGAGAGCCAAAATTATTCTACAAAGAAAGAAATGTCTTCTGGATGAGAGAAAGAAATGTGATGAAAAAAGATACTAAAATAACAATCCTGGAAAAACAATTTTGGGCACTGCCTGCCTCAAGACCTCAAGGTTAAGCTGCACATACTAAGTCTCGGGATGTGAAAAATCACTGGACAGAGATCCAAATGTTAGAATCTAAGCACATCTGTATTAATCCACAAAATTCCATTTTCTGCTTCTTGTTGGTATATATAACGTGAAGCTCGACTTTTAGGTTAGGTCACATGTAGGGGAAATGCAGCATTTTTTTGTTGCAGATTTTGCTCTGTTCTTTTAAACCAAAGGCAAGAATGGCTACAAAAGGAAGGGAAAATATATAGGAAGCACTTATACTTCTATGTTCTGCTCAATCTACTCCTGACTTTGGCTCAAAAAATACAGCAATACAGTCCTATGAAAAAGTTTGGGCACCCCTATCTTAATCATTTTTAGTTCTAAATATTTTGGTGTTTGCAGCAGCCATTTCAGTTTGATATATCTAATAACTGATGGATACAGTAATATTTCAGGATTGAAATGAGGTTTATTGTACTAACAGAAAATGTGCAATATGCATTAAACCAAAATTTGACCGGTGCAAAAGTATGGGCACCTCAACAGAAAAGTGACATTAATATTTAGTAGATCCTCCTTTTGCAAAGATAACAGCCTTTAGTCGCTTCATGTAGCTTGTAATCAGTTCCTGGATCCTGAATGAAGGTATTTTGGACCATTCCTCATTACAAAACAATTCAAGTTCAGTTCAGTTTGATGGTCGCCGAGCATGGACAGCCCGCTTCAAATCATCCCACAGATGTCCAATGATATTCAAGTCTGGGGACTGGGATGGCCATTCCAGAACATTGTAATTGTTCCTCTGCATGAATGCCTGAGTCGATTTGGAGCGGTGTTTTGGATCATTGTATTGCTGAAATATCCATCCCCGGCGTAACTTCAACTTCATCACTGATTCTTGAACATTATTCTCAAGAATCTGCTGATACTGAGTGGAATCCATGCGACCCTCAACTTTAACAAGATTCCCGGTGCCGGCATTGGCCACACAGCCCCAAAGCATGATGGAACCTCCACCAAATGTTACAGTGGGTAGCAAGTGTTTTTCTTGGAATGCTGTTTTTTTGAACATCATACATAACGCCTTTTTGTATGACCAAACAACTCAATCTTTGTTTCATCAGTCCACAGGACCTTCTTCCAAAATGAAGCTGGCTTGTCCAAATGTGCTTTTACATACCTCAGGCGACTCTGTTTGTGGCGTGCTTGCAGAAACGGCTTCTTTCTCATCATTCTCCCATACAGCTTCTCCTTGTGCAAAGTGCGCTGTATTGCTGACTGATGCACAGTGACACCATCTGCAGCAAGATGATGCTGCTGCTCTTTGGAGGTGGTCTGTGGATTGTCCTTGACTGTTCTCACCATTCTTCTTCTCTGCCTTTCTGATATTTTTCTTGGCCTGCCACTTCTGGGCTTAACAAGAACTGTCCCTGTGGTCTTCCATTTCCTTACTATGTTCCTCACAGTGGAAACTGACAGGTTAAATCTCAGAGACAACTTTTTGTATCCTTCCCCTGAACAACTATATTGAACAATCTTTGTTTTCAGATCATTTGAGAGCAGGCTGTCCATGCTCGGCCACCATCAAACTTAACTGAACTTGAATTGTTTTGTAAAGAGGAATGGTCAAAAATTCCTTCATCCAGGATCCAGGAACTGATTAAAAGCTACAGGAAGCGACTAGAGGCTGTTATCTTTGTAAAAGGAGGATCTACTAAATATCAATGTCTCTTTTCTGTTGAGGTGCCCATACTTTTGCAGCGGTCAAATTTTGGTTTAATGCATATTGCACATTTTCTGTTAGTACAATAAACCTCATTTCAATCTTGAAATATTACTGTGTCCATCAGTTATTAGATATATCAAACTGAAATGGCTGTTGCAAACACCAAAATATTTAGAACTAAAAATGATTAAGATTAATAGGGGTGCCCAAACTTTTTCATAGGACTGTATCTGCAACAAAAAAAATCTGTGGGGCCTAAGCCTTAAATGGTACAGTAAAGCTACACTGTGAGAAATTTCACTATCATCTGTCAGTAGTTAAAGAAGACCTTTCATGGATATGGGCACATGCGGTGTTATATACTGCTGGAATGCCGACAGTGTGTTGAATTCAGCGCACTATCCGCTTTACCGATCTGTGCCCCGGGTGAAGAGCTATCGGTACCGGTACCGTAGCTCTTCACAGTCAGAAGGGTGTTTCTGACAGTCTGTCAGGAATGTCCTTCTGCACAGCAGCACCTATAGCTCACTGTCGGCTTTCCAGCGGTATATAACACCGCATGTGCCCAAATCCATGAAAGGTCCTCTTTAAATATTTTCCTCTTTTTGTTTTAAACTTGTATGTATTGGAAAGTTTCAATTTTACCATAACAGTACATAAACAAACAAGTGTTGTATAACACACATTACATATCTAAAAAATTCTGGGAACAGAATCTGAAAGTAAGGCCAAGAAGGGTATTAGTTATATAATCTTATTTGCACTGTTAGGCTGAAGACTAATATTATGAAAACAGCGTTTTACGGTACCTGCAAAGTGAATGGGATTCTGGCAAATCCTATACACACATTGCAGAATAAAATCCGCTGCGTTAGTGCTGCATTGGCATAATAAGGATGATTCTGCCATGTCTTTTTTCTGCATCGTTTATTTCATGCATTTTACCATGTGCAGCCTTAGCCTTAAGTGGGATTTTTATCAGCGAGGTCTCTGTGGGTAGTTCTGTAGGTTAATGTGCCATCAATAGAGCCAGGGTGTTAATCTGAGGTATGTTTAGGAGATGCAAACCATTCATCAGGATAAAGAGTTTTCTCGACCTTCACAGTTTCCCTTCTTGAAAGGAATTAAAATCAGTACAAACACAAACCATTTTTAAAGTCTAACAGAAATCAAGGTAGTTACACAAGACAGATGGAGGGAGAAAGTCGAGGAAGGTGAAGGGTGGGGAGGAAGGGTTAGAATGATTCAGCGATTCCCAGGGGCTCCATAACGACGATTCTAAATTTCTGGGTCCCCTATCAGAATTCTATTTGTGGCACCTTTAGTACACTATCATAGTAAGTTGTTTCAAGGGGTAAAGTATATGAAACTGTCAAACTCACCTGGTAACCTGCTACCGTCTGCCCAATAACTGGCTGCCAATTTATACGTGCTTCAGAGGATGACAGCACTAAGGCTGTGACTTCAGTAGGTGGTTCAGTTGGTGCTGCACAGAAAACAGGAAAATGCAGATCAAAATCAGACGTAATTGTATATCTAGACAGACTATATTTTCCTTTATATCATCCAAAATGTGATAGGACCTTAAACAACAGCTTTGTATTCTGCCCCTAAACCAAAATATTTTACATTACACAAAAGGAAATAATGACGATATTCATCAAATACTGTACATTGTCTCAAATATAATGCTTGTGACAATGCTTCTTATGTTTGTTACTAACATTTAGACAAAGGTCAGGTACGTGGGCTGTGTTTACACCTGGTTTGTAACAACAATCCTAAGGCCGGGGTTTCACGGGCTGGAAATGCCGCGGGAAAAATCACGTTTTATAGTATCTGCAAAGTGGATGGGATTCATGCGAATCCCATGCCCACTTTGTGTTTAAAACCACAGCACGGACACGCTGCGATTTCCAAAACCGGCACGGTTTTGGTAATCGTAGCATGTCAATTATATCTACAAAAACGCTGGCGGCTTTCCTGTAGATATAATTGATGTGTTTTCCCGCAGCGCTTTAGCACTGCGTATCGTCCCATGGGGCCTTAGCCTAAGACAGTCGCAGATCAGTCATGCACCTAATACCAGTGACAAAACTCATTACACTGTTGTTATCTGTTATAATGTGGTTCTGCTGCATGCATCACTAGTTTTTTGCCATATCGACAGTTTGTGAGTGAGGCAATGCAAAAGTGTACATAATCTTGCTAAATCTCAGTAAGTAAACATATTCACTTAGTTTCTGCTTTGTTGAAATAAAGTCTCCTTAGGTCTCCAATAATAAATCTGCATTAGAAATAGTGTTCCTGGCATCTCACCTTCATCTGCTGAATAGATAACAGCGGTGCTGCTGAACGGGCCATCTCCCATCTTATTGAAGGCTTTAACTTTTACTTGAAATTGCGTGGCAGGTGTGATGCTATCATCTTTATGTATATAGCGTCCACTTTCTGGATTGGTTACTGTTACTTTCCTCCATTCTCTTTCATTGAAAGGCTTAAAGGCAATGATGTAGCCAAAGTCATCACCATAATGGTATTCACGGGCTAAAGGCTGTTAAGATAAAGATGCTGTTAATAAGATGATATACAGTTAAGTTTTAATACTACGGTATACACTAAATTGATAATAGGCCACTTTATGGTTATATACTAGGTTACTTTCTATACCACAGTGACTGACATGAATGTCTGTAGTACAGTAGAATTCTGCTTTCACTCACACTATTGTTTGATGATGCTACCAATAATATGCCCATACCCCACTTGCTAAACCAGATTATGGCAGGTTCACACAAACATTGGCCTATTGTCCACTGGAGAACCAGAACAAAGTATACACAACCACTATAATACTGGTTACACACAGAGCCCGGCAGATCCCATTGACTGTAATGTGTTCTGAAGGGTGTCCATTGTTTTAAATCTGAACTTTTATTATTTTATCGGAAGAAAAAGTCGATGTCCAATGGAGACTCTGGCACACCACAGAGGTGCACTCAGGTCTCCTACATTTGCCCACTGACTTTACCCTGCTCCCTATTCCCACTCCTTGCCATTTCCAGCCTAATCTTACCTATGAGGAATTTATTAGTACTAAAACATCTCCCGCCATGCATACAAATAATCATCTTTACTCACCACCCAGGTTACTGTTAACTCTTTATTAGTTCCTCCGCCACCACCAACATCAGAAGGTGCAACAATGGGTGCTATAAAACAAAAAGATTACGCAAAATATTATTAGCTGCTTAACTTATTGTAATACATTAAAAGCAAATCTACATCTGCCATAGGGTTATATCTAATAACATGCATATATAATACTTCACCACTTACCAGCTCCTTCTGTTCTAATTTTTGGTGATGGCACACTTGGTTCACCGGTCCCCAATGTATTAGTTGCTATAACTCGAAATTCATACTCCATCCATGGAATCAAGTCTATCAACCTTGCTGACTCCATATTTCCTTCAATGTTGGGGATTTCTATACCCAGGGATAAAAAAAAAAATGACAGGTATAAACATTTTTCACGTAAAAGTGAAACCAACCAATATTTTTATTTTAGCAGCTTTCAAATGTGTCTTTCCAAAGACTGGCAAGTATTTTCGATGAAATGTGAAATAATCATTAAAAGTGATCTGCCCTAAATATGACGTTGGTCACCACCCCTAGCAGTGATACAAAAGACATCAACAGCTCAGTGATATATGCAGGACATCTGGTGGCCACATATGTTGTCTCTCATGGCAGTGCTTTCAGCTGGAATTTTCAGCAGGATAATGCTCACTCACACAGCAAAGGTTTCCTAGGGTTATCTCCACCAGATTGCAGCACTTCCTTGGCCTTTCTAGATGCCAGATTTATCACCAATTTAGCATTTATGGGACCAGCAGGGAAAGCCTCAATCTAAGAGAGTTACAGATGTAACATTTGTCTACCAATATTCATCTGAAACTGGACAACTCCTTTAACTTTTAATTGTTTACAATTTTATATATGGTTATGTTCATAGGAAGCGTCTGTCAGATTTACAGTGATAGACAGGCTATTATACCCTAAAAGGCTGACACAATTTGTAGACCTGGGGACCTTCCTTAAAGGAGTTATACAAGCAAAAATGGACAACCCCTTTAACTTTTAAATCAGTCGGGGCAGTGAAAAAAAAAAATCATACTTAACCTGTCAATGTCAATTACCCAATGCTCCGGTGTCCTCCCCACCCATTATGGTCCTTCTGCTCAACAGTCTCTTCCGAAGTTCTGCTGAAGACGTGACCGCTAATTTACCAATCAGTAAAGGGCATGCAATGTAACTACTTGTGACATCACAGGTCTCTTTCTGAGGCCTGCTGCGGCCACTGATTGCCTCAGTGGTCATGTGACCACTGAGGCCAATCAGCGGCTTCAGCAGAACCCAGAAAGAGACTCAGGAGAAGCTGCCAGTGCACAAGAATAGGGTCGCAATGGGAGGACACCAGAGCATCAGGGACTGGTAAGTATGCATTTTTTTATTTTTTTTTCACTGCCCCCGGCTGATTTAAAAGTTAAAGGGGATGTCAGGTATTGACCCTCCTGCCATGGCAACAGATTAGTACCCCAAGATCACATGGGGTGACAAAGCCCACTCCCTATGTCTAGGCATTTAGATTTTACGTGCCATCAAGGGGGTTGAAATGCTAGTATCACAGCACTGTGCATCCACCAAGATAGTATTATAGGTTGGATTTGATAGGCCAGTGTTTTTTCATCCTTATGAACTATGTTACCGCTTTGGGAAACAGTTTTAGCAGTGGATGCCAAGTGTTAGAAGAAGTATATTTGGACCTCTGGTCTCTAAGGGCAGGAAATACATTATTAGGATGGTGCCCCATGTTCCGGAAACACAGCTTTTTTGTTACAATTTTTTTTTTTTTTTTTTGAGCCAAAGCCAAGAATGGCGGCTACAAAAGGAGATATATTGTAAGTTATTAAACATCTGCCCTCTGTTCAAACCACTCCTCGCTTTGGCTCAAAAAACACAGTAAATTCTGCAACAACAAAAAAAAAAAATTGTTTCTACAATGTGGGGACGCAGCCTTGCCTTATACAGTAAATAATATGACTACCGTTTGCTTTTTTAGCAGCCATTTTACAAACAGCACAATAGTTTTACATCATTTGGAATAACAGCTCAGAGCGCACATCATTATACATTACAACACAGTATTAAACTCCATTATTCTCATGACAGATCCACTTTAAGGATACAATTGCAAGTAGATCACAACATACCTGTCTTGACATCTTTCCACTCCTCTGACAGTGACGTTTTAGCCTGAATAGTATACTTGGAAATTGGCTGGTGATTGTCTGAGCCACTACTCCATGTCAGCCTTACTGATGTATCTCTTATTTCTTCTGCTCTGACACCTCCTGGTGGACCAGGTGGACCTAAAACAAATACATATATATATTTGTAAAAACTTAATTTTTTATTGTTTACAAACATAAAAATAGCTATGTTCATGGGAAATAAAACCAGTGAAATAAGAAAGTTGGGACATGGAACAAGTGTGAAAAGATGCAACAAAGGACAAATAAAGAAAGTATATCTAACTGCTGAACTACACATAGTACTTGGGCCCATTCTGAAGCCACTGCCTAGGACACCATGACGGCTTGTGCGCTGGCATTTCATATTTTATAGTACGTCATCCTGATGGTCTACCTTTAAAGAGATACTCTGATAACAATATACAGCAAAGAAAACAAACATGTATATTGGAAATCATCATCATGCTCAATTTACCTAAATTTGTGGTTTCCCTAAAGAAAGAAGACTGTCTACATAACAGAGTTAGAAAACGTCTAAAAAGAAACAGCATAGTGTACGTCTTAATCCCTTAATCCAGTTAATAAATAATGGATGATCATGTCACAGCCCATCTGTGGTTTTCTAATGAGTACAAGGACCACTGCGGATGCTATCACACATGAGTAATGCTTTGCTCTGTATGATAAACTGGAAAATGCCTCAGGGTGAGTATTTTTTTTTTACTGCTTACTCATGTGTGATAATTAGTTTCAAGAAATAGACATGAGGTTATAGTCAAAGACAAATAACATAAAAAGCAAACTGGGCTTTCTTACTATACACTAATATTTTCCTCCTTCCATACACCAGAATCCTTATTGTGTCAATAATATTATCCAGATACTTTCTGGTAGATTTTCTTGTGCAAACTAGACTAAGTTTATAATGGTGTAAACGTATTAATTTATGACAATTTACTTTGTGCACCATAAACTCCTGTTGTGCCTCACATATTTGTTTCCTCAGTAAGCAAGATTTGTGATGCTTATTTTGTGCCACAAATTGTATGGTTTTTGCTGTATTTGCCAAATATTAGTTCCTTATAGCCTATAGATTTTGTCTACATGTTTTGTGCCAAATATTTATGTCATGGTGAAGCTGGATACTTTAACTCTAGGGTCATACCAGCGTTTAGTTCACAGAGTTTTGTGGATCGGAACCTGAGGCAGAGGGCTCCTCAGGTTCCAATCCAAAAACTGGCTAGCCGTGACTGAAAGCCGGTGCACTGCACCAGCATCCAGCCGCGCACTCTGCTCCAGATTAGGCCTAATGAATGGGCTTAGTCCAGAGGAGGGAGTGTCTTCAGGCAGAATCGCGAGGCGACTTGGCTTGAAGAATGAACATCTCGCTTCTTTTTGCCGGGAGCTGGAAGAAACGGCTCTCGAAAAAAAAGACCTGAGCGGCTCCCATTGAATTTGATGGGAGCCATCTTTTTGGTCAGGGTTTTGAGGTGGATACGGCCTCAAAACCTTGCCCAAAAAACTCTGTGTGAACTTACCCTTAAAGCCTAAAAAGAGTTTTCATGTGGAAACTATAGACTATAATGGTGTCCGCTCAGTTTCTGCCCAAGTTATAAAGAAACTGGTAGAGAGAAAAGTCCTGTAAGGAGGATAAAATCCACAATTCTTAGGAGGTATACAGAAGAACCACACCTCAGGTGGTCCTAAAGGTTCTTACCTCTGACAACCAGATCAGCTGAGGCTGTGGAGTTGTCCACAATGCTTTGTGCAGTACATGTATATCTCCCAGCATGTTTGAGTTGAACGTTTTTGATAATAAGTTCACATTTATCATTATCAGGACTCTATTAGAAAAAGGAAATAAGGAACATACAATTTATAAGTATAATAATTGAATAAGCATTTCAGTCATGTATCTAAATTGAATATATTTTATTTTTCATCATTTAGGCTGAGGTTGCAGAATAGCAGCTTTTTTTGTTACAGCATGTCAATTAGGCTGCGTTCACACAGAGTTTTTGGTCAGGAATTTGGTCAGGAAACAGACTCAAATTCCTCCTCCTAAAAATGCCTCCCCATAGGACAGCTTCCTGACCAAATAGCTCCATGTGAACGCAGCCTTATACCTCTGGAAATGCTGGCATTTTCCCTATAGGTATAGCTGAAGCAGAAAGTCTGAAGAGAAAAACTCTGTGGACTTTATGTGAAAAGCGCTGCGGGAAAAAACATGATGCGTTTCCACCATGGTTTTTCCTGCAATGCTTTTTGGCTTCAGCCCGTTACATGGGGCCTTCCAGGAGAACATTTTGAAGGCTAGTCCTAAGGTCATACTTATCAGTGGGGGTAAAATGTCTGAAGCCCCACCTACAGCTAATGAACGCTTCATGGGCTTAAGCACCATTGACACATTTCTGCTGATTAGAGATGAGCGAGTAGTGTTCAATCGAATACCTCTCAGCCATAGGTATTCGTGTCAGCAGCCGAACAGTAAGAGGTTAAGCGCATCGAATATTCGATGCGCTTAACTCCTTGTTGTTCGGCCGCTTACCCAGATACCTATGGCGGGGGGGGGGTATTCAATTGAATACTACTCGCTCATCTCTACTGCTGATCAGTATGGATCTTGGAGGATAGAGTCATACTCTTATAGAGCACATAAAGTATTACAACATACCCTAGGGTAATGCATTTTTTTTGGATCCTGGAAACCAAGAAACTTTTGAACAGAGCAATTCCTTATTACTATTACAAATAGAGTTGTTAAAGAAAAAAAATACATTTATTAACGGGTTTTTCAGCCATGAAAAATACTATATATTGTTTTCAAATTGCTAAAAATTAACTTATATGTTCATTAAATATGTCACAATGATGCTGTCTCTGACCCGCTCTCCCACTCCAGACTGCTCCACTTACAAGTTGGTTCCAATACATACTATGTGGGTCACATGCTTAAAGGGAGTCTGTCATCACAAAATTGAGATATAAACTAAGCATAGTATTTTGTAGGGTTCTCAGGACAGTTGACAATAATTTATTTATTATTCAGGACTGCTGCACCATTCTTGTAAAATAGTCCTTTTATCCCTATGCAAAAAGCTTTAGGGGGTGGCTTTTCATAAATGGGCTTCACTATATGCTGCTGTTAACTGCTACTCTGCTCTACCCACTAACTGTACTGTGCATGTCTGATGATGACTAAGTGCACCCAGAAGTGAAGGAAGCTCACTGAATCTACCCCATTTGATGCCAGCTTCCTTCACTTACATGTGTGCTGAGGCCGAGGAAATATCAGTTAGTTGGGGATGGAGCTGAACAGCAGTTAGTAGCAGCAGATGGTGAAGCCCAATTATGGAAAGCAAAGCACTTTTCTGTTCATTTGCATAGGGATAAAAGGATGACTTTTACAATAATGGAGCAACTGTATGTTAGGATCGGGTCTCGCAGGGTTCCATCATGGCGCACAGCGCCACCTGCGGGCCAATCCGAACCTCGCCCTCGGCGTTGTGCAATAGGATGTCTGGAGTCTAAGTCCAGTTTTCGGCCCACTGAGCATGCTCAGGCATTTTGGAGCCACTCAGAGGCTAAGTGCCATTCTCTCCCTACTGAGCATGCTCAGGCATTTTTGAGCCGCTCAGAGGCTAAGTGCCATTCTCTCCCTACTGAGCATGCTCAGGCATTTTGGCTCCACTCTGAGGCTAAGTCCCAGTTTGGCCTTACTGAGCATGATCGGTGATGTTATGCCACCGCCCCTGTTGGGCGGGGATTAGCCTTTAAAAAGTGTGAGCCGACGCCTGCCTGGTGCTCACACTTTGTTTAACATATGTTGAGATAGGAGGTTAGGGCCAGGTTCCTGTCAATTCTAGGAGCTGAGTAGGGATCCAGCTAGAAGTCCTTGGAGCTGCCCTTTGAAACCAGTTTACCCATTCCTAGCTCAATTGCTTGTATCTCCTTTAAGGTTAGGAGTTTGTTTTGTTAATTAAGACTAACGGCTGCCCATCTGGGCCTGTGGACCTCGCCGCAGTGCTCTGCGGCTTAGCGGTTCTGGTTGTGTTTATTATTATTTTATATATACACAGAGAACCGTAACACTGTACTAAATAAGAAATACATCATTGTAAACTGATAACCCTACAAAGTATTGTGATTAGTTTATATCTCAATCTTGTGCTGACAGACTCCCTTTAAAGGAAGTAGCTGATTGGCTCAGATCAAAATGTATGTTAGTGTTCTTCTCTATCTTTGTACCAATCATGGACCAAATTATTGAGTTATTGAACCAAGTGGAGGTGCCAGGTCCAGGAGATGAGGTCTGAATAGGATTCTTGCGAATCCCATGCCCACTTTGCAGTAAAAACTGCAGCATGGACACACTGCGATTTTCAAAACCGCACTGGTCAAGTCAATTATATCTACGGAAACGTCAGCAGCTTCCTCGTAGATATAATTGCAACAGAAAGTCCATGGAGGAAAACTCCACGAATTTTCTGTTTAAAGCGAAGCGATGCATTCCTGTCACGGTTTTTCCCACAGTGCTTTATAGCTGTGGGTCATCCTGTGAGTTTTAGGACGGACCCATGTCCAGCGCCGGAGTCACTGCTGGTTCCGGAACTGGGGTAGGCCGGAGGACTCCGCTTGAGTGTGCAGAGGTTCTGGTTTCTCCCTAATGCTGAGACCAGCATTTCCGCAGTCAGGGGGGTCAGCGGCAGGCCTGAGGCTGTTAAGGCCTCAATCTGGTATTGGCTAGTTATTAGTTTACCAACGGCATCAGCTCCCCTAGCGACAGGTCCTCCTGTTTTCCTTCCTTGCTCCCTGTCTCCTGTCCATTAAACTTGGATTCCCTGGATGTGTCGACCTGGCTTGCTTTTCAGACCTCTCCGCCATGATCTTGATTTGGTACCTTCCTGACCTTCTGTATATGACCTTTGACTTCCACCTGACCTCCCTTCTGGATCCTGTTTTTGGCTACTCTGTTTACCTCCAATGTATGACCTGGTTTCCCTGACTACACTTCGGCCTCTGCCTTCTGCTACCACATGACCTCCAGTTATCAACTCGGCTTGTTTGATCACGTATTTGCTTCTTGGGTATCTGTGTGACTCCCCTGGATTACCCTCCTGCTCATCTGCACTCCAGTCCATCCTTCTCTCTTGGATGTCACTCTCAGGTTAGTGTCTGGTTTCCTCTGGGTCCTCTTACTTGAGGTTCGATGGGTGTGCGTCTCTAGGCAGTTGCAGATCTGGGCCTTGGACTTTTACCAAGTCCAACTCCACCATCAGGAGCTCTGGTGAAGAACTCCGGGGCCTGTTTCCGCTCCAGTTGGGAGAGTGTAGCACACCCAGGACTGTTTTTGCCTCAGCACCTGGGGATCCTGGTTGCCTGGAACTTACAGAGTTCTTTTTTGTGCATCAGGTTTCCTAACAGTGGGGCCTTAACTTCACTTCAAAAATAAACAGTATTTTTGGTACTCTGAAAGCCCCTCTATTTTTCTAAGAATATGAAGTATGGTAATTTTATTACAGGGGCCTTTTCTCAAACTTAGTTTCTCTGGGGTTCTATTTTGACAGAACTTTGTTTTTTTTAGGCTGGTTTTGCCTCTGGGTCACATGATGGAAGCAGCTCCCAGCACCTAAGTCAACCTGCCTCCTCCATCATCTCTTGTGTTCACCTGTACTAAAGGAGTTGGATTCACAATTACAAAGATCTAGTCTGCCAGCAGCTATAGTACAGGTAACAACTGTGAAAGAGTTGGAACAAGTCTGGAAACCCAAGGTTTAGCAGAACCATAAACCCTGTAAGGAGAAACTGGATGACCTTTTTAAAATATTCATATCTATTGCTGTTGATGAACAAAAAAAAGTAAGGCATCTCTCATCACTGGAGACACAGGTGTACAAAGGATTTTTCAGAGGGGAAATTCACCAGGAAGGGGTATTATCCCCCACACACTATAATGTCCTCTTAGTGCCCCTACACTGTATAATGTCCTCTTTAGGCTCACAAAATATAATGACCTCTTATGCCCAAAGCACAATCTAATGCCCCCAGCTCAGACCCTACACAGTATAATGGTCTAGTTCAGCACCTACACAGTATAACGCTCCCCAAGCAGAGTCCCCGAACGGAATACCGAATGCAGATGTGAACCAGGCCTCAATTGGCAATTTCAGAAGCAACTTACATTGACTTTCCTTCAAATAATTAGGTAATATTATAATTAATATAAAATATTCATTAAAAGCAGCAATGGAAACGAAACCTTAATGGAGCACATTAATAGCATTATAAGCCTTTGGCTTTCTGATGATGAGATGGCTACGATCTGGGTAATGTGTCAAGTCATTAGAGATGATTTTGGCTTCTAGCGCACAAACAACAAATTAAAATTGTAGTGAAAGTGCCCTCTGATCTTTTACTGCAGGAAACTGTATCACATTGTAATTTTCTGCCAGCACTTATGACACATAGTGCTAAATAAATGAATCAGATCTTATGCAACTAATCTGATATGTTAAAGACAAGGGCTCCATGTACAAAGCCAGGGAACATTTTGTAACTCAAATTTCTCCAAATAATGGTTCTTAATGTATCACCAATATTTAGATTTATTAAAATCAGATATTGCAGTACATCACTTTTTTCTACTGTGTTTATGTTCTGATTTTAGATTTTTTATTCTAGTTTCAGCACGATTATGGAGGCCGAGCTCTTGCCTGTGTCTTCCCTACTGTGTTAACACCATTTAGTAATATGTTTTACAGAAGTCTTGTGAACATAGGCAGCAATTGTAAAATGCAGTGGTTTTTTTTGCGTTTTCGCATTCTTATAGGCTCCATTTTATGAAGATCCCTGGAGTGCTGGATTTTTGCTCATTTCCATGTCTGAAGGGTTCACAAAATATCTATGCATCAGTCCAAACCAGGTCTTTTAAGTTACTGCCTGTGGTGGGCTGGATGTGGGTGGGACCACCCAAGATTGTGACATGAAGAGAATGCAGAGTTACAGGACTTTATTAGAGATGAGCGAACAGTGTTCTATCGAACACATGTTCGATCGGATATCAGGGTGTTCGCCATGTTCGAATCGAATCGAACACCACGTGGTAAAGTGCGCCAAAATTCGATTCCCCTCCCACCTTCCCTGGCGCCTTTTTTGCACCAATAACAGCGCAGGGGAGGTGGGACAGGAACTACGACACCGGGGGCATTGAAAAAAATTGGAAAAAGTCATTGGCTGCCGAAATCAGGTGACCTCCATTTTAGACGAATAGTGGATTTCAAATCCGGGTCATATGAGAATGTGAACTTTGTGACTATGAGACAGGGATAGCTGTACAGGCAGGGATAGCTAGGGATAACCTTTATTTAGGGGGGAATGTTATTAAAAATAACTTTTTGGGGCTCTATCGGGTGTGTAATTGTGATTTTTGTGAGATAAACTTTTTCCCATAGGGATGCATTGGCCAGCGCTGATTGGCCGAATTCCGTACTCTGGCCAATCAGTGCTGGCCAATGCATTCTATTAGCTTGATGAAGCAGAGTGTGCACAAGGGTTCAAGCGCACCCTCGGCTCTGATGTAGCAGAGCTGAGGCTGCACAAGGGTTCAAGCGCACCCTCGGCTCTGATGTAGGAGAGCCGAGGGTGCACTTGAACCCTTGTGCACCCTCAGCTCTGCTACATCAGAGCCGAGGGTGCGCTTGAACCCTTGTGCACACTCTGCTTCATCAAGCTAATAGAATGCATTGGCCAGCGCTGATTGGCCAATGTATTCTATTAGCCTGATGAAGTAGAGCTGAATGTGTGTGCTAAGCACACACATTCAGCTCTACTTCATCGGGCTAATAGAATGCATTGGCCAGCGCTGATTGGCCAGAGTACGGAACTCGACCAATCAGCGCTGGCTCTGCTGGAGGAGGCGGAGTCTAAGATCGCTCCACACCAGTCTCCATTCAGGTCCGACCTTAGACTCCGCCTCCTCCGGCAGAGCCAGCGCTGATTGGCCGAAGGCTGGCCAATGCATTCCTATGCGAATGCAGACTTAGCAGTGCTGAGTCAGTTTTGCTCAACTACACATCTGATGCACACTCGGCACTGCTACATCAGATGTAGCAATCTGATGTAGCAGAGCCGAGGGTGCACTAGAACCCCTGTGCAAACTCAGTTCACGCTAATAGAATGCATTGGCCAGCGCTGATTGGCCAATGCATTCTATTAGCCCGATGAAGTAGAGCTGAATGTGTGTGCTAAGCACACACATTCAGCACTGCTTCATCACGCCAATACAATGCATTAGCCAGTGCTGATTGGCCAGAGTACGGAATTCGGCCAATCAGCGCTGGCTCTGCTGGAGGAGGCGGAGTCTAAGGTCGGACCTGAATGGAGACTGGTGTGGAGCGATCTTAGACTCCGCCTCCTCCAGCAGAGCCAGCGCTGATTGGTCGAGTTCCGTACTCTGGCCAATCAGCGCTGGCCAATGCATTCTATTAGCCCGATGAAGTAGAGCTGAATGTGTGTGCTTAGCACACACATTCAGCTCTACTTCATCAGGCTAATAGAATACATTGGCCAATCAGCGCTGGCCAATGCATTCTATTAGCTTGATGAAGCAGAGTGTGCACAAGGGTTCAAGCGCACCCTCGGCTCTGATGTAGCAGAGCTGAGGGTGCACAAGGGTTCAAGTGCACCCTCGGCTCTCCTACATCAGAGCCGAGGGTGCGCTTGAACCCTTGTGCAGCCTCAGCTCTGCTACATCAGAGCCGAGGGTGCGCTTGAACCCTTGTGCACACTCTGCTTCATCAAGCTAATAGAATGCATTGGCCAGCGCTGATTGGCCAGAGTACAGAATTCGGCCAATCAGCGCTGGCTCTGCTGGAGGAGGCGGAGTCTAAGATCGCTCCACACCAGTCTCCATTCAGGTCCGACCTTAGACTCCGCCTCCTCCAGCAGAGCCAGCGCTGATTGGCCGAATTCCGTACTCTGGCCAATCAGCACTGGCTAATGCATTGTATTGGCGTGATGAAGCAGTGCTGAATGTGTGTGCTTAGCACACACATTCAGCTCTACTTCATCGGGCTAATAGAATGCATTGGCCAATCAGCGCTGGCCAATGCATTCTATTAGCGTGAACTGAGTTTGCACAGGGGTTCTAGTGCACCCTCGGCTCTGCTACATCAGATTGCTACATCTGATGTAGCAGTGCCGAGTGTGCATCAGATGTGTAGTTGAGCAAAACTGACTCAGCACTGCTAAGTCTGCATTCGCATAGGAATGCATTGGCCAGCCTTCGGCCAATCAGCGCTGGCTCTGCCGGAGGAGGCGGAGTCTAAGGTCGGACCTGAATGGAGACTGGTGTGGAGCAATCTTAGACTCCGCCTCCTCCAGCAGAGCCAGCGCTGATTGGCCGAATTCCGTACTCTGGCCAATCAGCACTGGCTAATGCATTGTATTGGCGTGATGAAGCAGTGCTGAATGTGTGTGCTTAGCACACACATTCAGCTCTACTTCATCGGGCTAATAGAATGCATTGGCCAGCGCTGATTGGCCAGAGTACGGAATTCGGCCAATCAGCGCTGGCTCTGCTGGAGGAGGCGGAGTCTAAGATCGCTCCACACCAGTCTCCATTCAGGTCCGACCTTAGACTCCGCCTCCTCCAGCAGAGCCAGCGCTGATTGGCCGAATTCCGTACTCTGGCCAATCAGCACTGGCTAATGCATTGTATTGGCGTGATGAAGCAGTGCTGAATGTGTGTGCTTAGCACACACATTCAGCTCTACTTCATCGGGCTAATAGAATGCATTGGCCAGCGCTGATTGGCCGAATTCCGTACTCTGGCCAATCAGCACTGGCTAATGCATTGTATTGGCGTGATGAAGCAGTGCTGAATGAGTGTGCTTAGCACACACATTCAGCTCTACTTCATCGGGCTAATAGAATGCATTGGCCAATCAGCGCTGGCCAATGCATTCTATTAGCGTGAACTGAGTTTGCACAGGGGTTCTAGTGCACCCTCGGCTCTGCTACATCAGATTGCTACATCTGATGTAGCAGTGCCGAGTGTGCATCAGATGTGTAGTTGAGCAAAACTGACTCAGCACTGCTAAGTCTGCATTCGCATAGGAATGCATTGGCCAGCCTTCGGCCAATCAGCGCTGGCTCTGCTGGAGGAGGCGGAGTCTAAGGTCGGACCTGAATGGAGACTGGTGTGGAGCTATCTTAGACTCCGCCTCCTCCAGCAGAGCCAGCGCTGATTGGTCGAGTTCCATACTCTGGCCAATCAGCACTGGCCAATGCATTTCTATGGGGAAAAGTTAGCTTGCGAAAATCGCAAACTGACAGGGATTTCCATGAAATAAAGTGACTTTTATGCCCCCAGACATGCTTCCCCTGCTGTCCCAGTGTCATTCCAGGGTGTTGGTATCATTTCCTGGGGTGTCATAGTGGACTTGGTGACCCTCCAGACACGAATTTGGGTTTCCCCCTTAACGAGTTTATGTTCCCCATAGACTATAATGGGGTTCGAAACCCATTCGAACACTCGAACAGTGAGCGGCTGTTCGAATCGAATTTCGAACCTCGAACATTTTAGTGTTCGCTCATCTCTAGACTTTATCAATAACAGTGCTCTCTTATCCTTTCAAACAATAACAGATAAGCACTACATGGGAGCAAGTTAATGGCAATTTATTGGACGCATATCTAACGGTTTGGAAATAGTAAGAGGAGAAAGAAGTCTGTAATAATCTATTGTGAAATGTAGCTTATATATTCAAGATACTATAGTTTTTTTCTTTGATTCTTTATATTGAGTTTCTCTAGGATAACAAACAAGATGCATAACTAGTATATGTGTCTATGATTTTCAATAAGTAGGTGGGCTATCTCAATAATGTAGGGGGAATCCTTCCTCATCTATGAGCAAGCTACCCTATGTCTGCAAATGGAAGCAGGGCACTAGTCACACCATGGAGGTGAAAAACTATGTAGTTATGGCACTTACCACAGTTATAAAAATGGACCTGGTCGAAGAAGGTTGAACAGTCATGCCATACCATTTGCTCTTTGTTTTTACCAAAATGAAAAATTATTTTAAAATTAAAAATAAATTCTAAAATAAACAGAGAAGGCATTAACACCATTCAGCTAGACCAGGGTTAGGGAACCTTGGCTCTCCAGCCGTTACAAAACTACAACTCCCAGCATACATACTTGCTCTGCTCTTCTTGAAACTCCCATGGAAGTGAATGGAGCATGTTGGGAGTTGTAGTTTCACAGCAGCTGGAGAGCCAAGGTTCTCTACTCCTGAGCTAGACCCTGGCCTCCATGTAAGATGAGGAGACTGTAAATCAGTGGTTCTCAATGTCATAAAGAAGTGAGGGTACTACTTAACATACACAGGTAAAACACAAACTGATGCTTTCATAGGCCCATATAGAGTGTGAATAATCTCAATATCCATGCAAATAGCAAATACTATGTATGAACCTAACATGAAAAAAAATCAAGCAAATTGTTGGTCAAGTTGTTGTAAATGGGCCAATTGGTTGTCACGCAAAGTCTGTTTTATGTAATCCCTAATGAAATTCTGGTGCAATTCTATATTATTCCTCTTATTCATAGAGTGAGCCATTACACATTTACTGCCCATGCCTGACTATGATAGGCTGTGTAGTAGCACACCCCAATGACATGGGAAAATGGGAGCCATAACAAAGAATTGATACAATAAAAATGTTAAAGTGATGGAATAAGTCAATGGAACTGTCAGGATCTATTGTCAAACTTACAGGTCATATAAATCATGGATGTCACAAAAGCAAAATCCATGATGTAAGCGTGAAGATATATTTTGTGCTGTTACATTTACGTATTTCTTTTACCACATTATAGTTCCACCCTATAAATGTCTCCTGTGGTTAACCAGTATTTAACTGTATTACACACTAGGTAATATATTTTTGGTGTGAATAAATTCAAGATTATTATTTTGTGGTATGACCTAAATGTTCTTTCCTTGAGACAGAAAGAATTTAGCAGTAATAAGAGGGCTTACAAAGCATACATGTACAGAGGAGATCAGCCTTTTCTGGCCACAAAGTACATGTACGAGACAACTACAAATTTCCTAAATTCTCTAACCAGGTTAAGTTATAAAAGCACACTGGGTAAGTAACCGGGAATTGTATGTAACACAAAGGATATATAGGATGTACGTGTAATGTGATGGACATGTGACACTTGCTCTCAACAGTATTGTATTTAACGTTGTAATGGGTGATTGTTATCCCAGATTCTATAACTATACATCTATATAAAATATGACCCTACATTGGTTTGTCATGCTGGTGGACTACAAGTTCTATTTACATTTGCTTCATCTGACCAGCATGTCTCAATACAATTAAAAACACACTGACAACACACTTGTTTTGGAACATCCTGACATTTTTAAAGAGGACCTTTCATGTCCTCGGGCACATGCGGTGTAATATACCGCTAGAAAGCCTACAGAATTCAGAGCACTATTGGCTTTCACGTACTGTACCCTCGCTGAAGAGCTATTGGTGCCGGTACCATAGCTCTTCACTGTCAGCAGGGCGTTTCTGACAGTCAGTCAGGAACACCCCTCCTCACAGTAGCGTCTTTTGTGCTGTACTGTGTGAGGGGGCACTCCTTACCGCCCAGCCATGACGCTGAACGGTGAGGAACGCCCCCTCCCCCTTAGTCCGCGTCTATGGACAAGTACTATCAGGAGTAGGGGAGGAATTCCTCACCGCTCAGCATCATGGCTGGGCGGTAAGGAATGGCACACAGGCTGCGCTTGTAAATAAGAGGATGGGGGTAAGACCCTATCCAGCGCTATGGAACATAATATGATAATAATGGGACAGCTGGCCCAGAAGTACGGGACCAACAGAAAAAAAAAAAATCAGTAAGGGAGTAGGGGGCGAACCAACAGACAAGGTAAACACACAGCAGAAAATACAGTCAGGGAAACACATACGGGAAAGGAAAAAGGGGTGGGGGGCAACAGAGGTTCCTTATAGATTTAAGGGAAGAAAAACAGCAGAGAGAAATGGTGCAAAAACACAATGATAAAGGCTGCAGAAAAAGGCGTTATACATTTCCACTGAATTTTTTAGCTATATTCTGCAACATGGGACCTTAGCCTAAAAGCATTTTATGTGAAAAAAAAAAAAAAAGTGCCCATGCTATCCAATACACGTACCTTTATTACGGTACCTAATGCAGCAATTAGGTTATAATGGTACATCTACTAACAGAAAGGAGTGCCTTTTTACAGGCTATAGCAGGTAGAACAATTTTATCATTATATGATTATTATCATTATCCCATGTGGTGTTGTTCTAATATAAGTTACCATCATCATGCTAAAAATTTTCATGTGGTATTTGAACTTTTTGCAAAATAATTTTTAGAATTTAAATAACACAATTTCAAGATTTTTTTTCAAACTTTTTATTTAGCTTACCCTTATATGTTCTTCATAATAGCTGGTGCCATCAGTCTCTATTATGAATCCATTTAAAGACCAGATAAACTCAATTTCCAGACCAGGATCATGAGAGGCATGGCATTGTATGGTTGCATTTTCACCTACTGATACATCAGCATTGGATGGTGCAAGAGTAATTTTTGTGGCAGCTGTAAATAGAAAAATTAAAAATCATTAAACTGCATTAATACACACATATATAATAAATGCAGTTTTACATAGATAACCAGAAGGTAACACCTCTGGCAATGACTTTTTTCCAAGAAACGCAATGTGCCGTGTGTACGTGAAGTTTGCACCGCGATTTTGACGGTGCATGTTTGCGGTCGCATTAGCGTCGCGTTAACGCGGCATTAACGCAACTGCAAACATACATCATCAAAATCATGGCGCAAACGTCCCGTACACGCGTGCCGCGTTTACTCCGTGTGAACAAGCCCTAATACTACAGATTCTGGCCACCCTCAAAGTCACTTCCCACCGTTAAACATCATAAAAGTTCCAAATTATAGATTTGTCCAGAAACACATGTATAAATGTTGTGCATTCTGTCTTTGCCTGTGCAGTGCAACTACCTTTTAAAAGACTCAGCAGATTACAATTTATATGGACAATTTCACACCATCTCCATGAACTTCTGAACAGCTGAAATTGTTATATCCAATATTCCTAAAAACAGTCAGTTCAGTAGACATATGCGAAAGGTTCTTTTTCACAGCTTTTTACAGCTTTGCAATATTAAATAGAAAATGAAAATTCCAAAAAAGAAAATACATTTTGAAAGAAGAAATAGGTATATATTGAGCCTGAGGCCCGTAGTCATGATAGGCTTTGTTTCTAAGCATTACCTTTAACAGAGAGAGTTGTTGTACTATTTGCTTTTCCTCTGTTATTCTCAGCAAAGCATGTGTAGCTGCCTTCATCAAGCATAGTTATATTAATGATTTCCAGGCTACCATCATCCCAGATAAACACCCTGCTGTGAGATGCAGAAATACATCATGTAAGTGAAAGTGGAGAGTCCAGTATTCATATAGCTTTACAAAGTGTGAGAAATATCAGTTTGCATAAAGTACATTTTTACTTGTAATTATTTTTTAGGTATTTATTTTAAGTTTTTAAGTATTCATCATTGCCTTCATATTGTTGGTTTAGATGAAACATATATTATTTTTATTATGATCCTGTGATATAGATTTGGTTGTCTTAAAGACTGGTGGTCATGCTCATATACAACACTCATGAAGCAATGGCTTGGTCAGTGTTTGTTTACATAGAGTCTGTATCTGTATCCAGCTCTCAAGTCTATGGAATCTATTATACTTAAGATATATTGCAAAGTTTTTAATATTCACAAATGCTAGTCATTTACGTAAAGTTATTTTTTGATGTACAAAGCATAAAAATTTGCAATTTTTTCAGCGTTTTACACAAAATAAATTGCAACTTTTTTCTTTTATGTTGCCTTTCTCATTTCTTCAAAAAGAGGCGGACAGGAAAGTGCGAGCGGCGGGCGGCAAGCACACGGGACCCCATTATAGTCTATGGGGTCCATGTGCTTTTACTGCACTGTGCTTTCAATTGCGTTTGGCACTCCGTTCAGGGGGGATCCTCATGCGGACTCAATACCAACGCAGATGTGAACAGGGCATTACAGATATAATTACTGGACAGTCCTGGAGCCTCTTAAGCAGGCAGGGATTGCAGTGGGTTAGGTGACTCAAATTCACAGGCAGCTTAGGGTTGGTTCACACCTGCGTATGTATTCCATCTGTTAGAGTCTGCATGGAGACCCCCCTGAACGGAATACAAACGCAATTGCAACCCCATTATAGTCTATGGGGTCCGTGTGCAGCACAGCGCTTGCAATTGTGTTTGTATTCCGTTTGGGGGGTCTCCATGCGGACTCTAACTGGACGAAATACATACGCAGATGTGAACCAACCCTTACCCACTTCAGTCTATAGTAGCAGCATTGTTACACAAATCTCATCGAAATGCTGAAAGCAAAACCCTCAGCAAAGGCTTTAAACCTGCGGCATGCACTTTACTGGTTTCACCCACGGATTTTAACCTTGGTTAGGTAAAAGTAAAAAGCTAAAGAGAGCCCAAGGAGAAACTAGCAGGTGAGCCGTATCAAGGGCCATTCAATTTCAACTGTATTTTTGTGTAGTGGTTTCCTGTGGAAGTTCTGCAGTTTGTTCACAATGCATGGCCTTATTCACACATCTGCATTTTTTATATGCATGGGATTCATGAACTGCATGCAGACCCTTTTATTTTAATGAGCACATGAAAATGCCCATCCTTTTTCCACAGACAATGCTCCATAAAAAAGAATGGAGACATGATCCATCTTGGTCCATTTTGCAGACCATGGAACTGCATTACAGTCTGAAAATCAAAGACCAACAGCCAATAGAAAAGTAATGGGAATCTAAAAAAAAAAAAGTTGTTCCATTTGCAAAAACAAAAACACAGACCAAGTACAAATAGCATACGACCCATAAATAAGCAGGGTGGAATTCTGTCTGTGATTAACATAGACATCACATGTCACAGACGGGTGAAAAACATAAACCGAACAGAATTACCTTTCCCTTTTTTCCTATTATTCAGCCAAATGTTTTATTATTTACAATTTATACAATTTTATTGTAAGAAAATTAATTGAAAAGCATGTTTAATTCCCATTTAGAGTTTAATCTTAGTATAATGGTTGTTTATCTTTTACATATACTAGATGGCAGAACAGTCAGATAATGAATATTTAAGCAAATAAAAACCCGCAGATTTTCAAGCACACATATATATAATATATATATTCAGACAGTTATAAAGGGATACAGAGGTAGCAATCACTACTGGGCTCTGGGGCTTCAGGGGGGCCCAAAGGCTTCTCTACAGCATTAAAAGCATATATTTTTATGATAGAAGCACATGGTAAGTAAAGGCCTGATTACATACTTTTGCATTGGGGGCCAGGAGCTTCATGTGACAAGTGCATACATCATATATGGTTAAAAGTATCATATTGAATAATTATTATCAGTGTGAAATATTTCAATAAAATCAAACTTTTCTATATACAAACCGGGTATCATTTGTAAGCAGTTCTGTTCCTTTACTCCATGAGAACTTGGGTTTTGGTGCCGCCTTTGGTTTACATTCTATGATAACTCGACCTCCTTTTGCAGCCAACACCTGTTTCCTCATAGGATTTAGCTCAAAAGTTGGTGCCAGAGCTAGAAAGGAAATACAATGTATAACAATCAACCAGAATTATTGCAATCTTGTCCACCCCCTCCCCATATACATGTTGGTTCCCCTTTCTACCTACAGCATCCCTGCCGTTTTGCATAAAAAGAACAATGAAAATTAGTTCTCAGAGGAAACCATACGGCATCACTAACCCAGGATCTTCAATTCAGCGTTTGCTTGAATAACTCCATACTGGTTGTATGCTATACATTGATACATCCCAGCATGCTGTATAGTTAATCTTTGGATCCTCAGTTCTCCTGTTGTATGCTAAAATAAAGAACACCATATGTTAGCAATCTGCAAATGCATGTAAACATCATTGTATGAATTTATATTAGAACCATATAGAACTTGCCTGGGTTCCGTTTTTTAACCATGAAATTTTAGGAATTGGTTTTCCCTTTGCAATACAAGGCCAAATCAATTCGCTGCCTATATCCCTCTCTGTATCATTTATGTGTTCTACCCATTCAGGAGGAGCTACAAAGCAAAACAAGAGTAATTTAATATAATAATAATCTTTACCAACAATTTTAAGTGCTGTCAATTGCTTACAATATCATACTGACATGACTGAATTAAATGAAGTTCTAGAGCTAAGAACATGTATTGACCTCAGTTGTGGAGTCAGAAACAGTTTTGGGTGGTGTTGGAGTTGGAAAAATGACAAAATTTACATTTAGCTTCAAAATAAAATGATTAATTTTAAATTATATGATACAATTATTGATATTGTACAATTAAGACCAAGGCACCACACAGTGAAAATGCAAAATTTTTAGCTGCCGCGGAAACAAAGCATGACATAAATACTGAGGCATCACAAACGTTTTCCGTATAATTTATTATGAGGTGGGGAAAAAAAAAACCCTCAAAAATGCTGCAAAGAAAACATAATGCATTTTGCTGCATACCCCCCCCCCCCAGCTTTTCTTGACTGTGTTTTGCTACATGAGGTCTCAGTCTAAGGCCGGGGCCACATGTAGCTTATATGTTGTGGCGTTTTACAGTACCTGCAAAGTAGATGGGATTCTGGCTAATCCCATCCACATATTTCAGAAAAATATCTGCTGTGGACATGCTGCAATTTCAAAAAAAAAGTTGAGTTTTTGTAAATTGCAGCAAGTCAATTATACCTACTGAAACACTGGAGTATTCCGTAAAGGGATAATTGAAGCAGAAAGTCTGCAGAGAAACCTGTGTGGATTTTCTGTACAAAAATGATGCAGGAAAAACCGCAATGCGTTTTTGTGTTTGTTCTCGCAGCTTTTTTTGGCTGCAGCTTGCTATGTGGGGCCTTAACCTAAAGGAAATTTTCTAAGGTCAGAATATCAGCCATAATTTCTTTATTGTGGCCAGGATATCTCCTCATACATGTAGTGCCCCTGCCTGATAACCCAGCTACAATAAGAAAATCATAGCTGGGTTCCTGACAAGTCCCAGACCATAGAAAGTTTCTGCATTAGTGGTCGTATCCATGGCAACCGATCAAGATAAAAGACTGTCACCACTAAGAAAGTTAGAGAAAATCTTTAAAACTTTGCAGAATTTTTAATTACTTATATTTGCAAAAATGTTTAACTTTTAATTATCTACAAATATAGATATGATCATGTACATGCGAATACCCCTTTAAGAGGTATTCTAATTTTTGTGACCTATGGCATATTCAGAGGATATAGATGTCTGATAAATGAGAGTCCCATTACTGGTACCTGCACTCACCTACAGAATGGGGTTCTCCAACCCCTCATCCTGTCAACTATTTTTCAGAACTGCCATAGATGTGAATAGAGAAAGGGCTCGTTCACATCTGCGGCCCGGTCTCCGTACTTAGGTTTCCGTTTCCTGCCTAAAACAGAGGCAGGAGACGGAAACCTGCAGGAGACTTTCTCACCCATTCATTTGAATGGGTGAGAAAGCTGTCCGGCCGTGCGCGGCAGTGAGCGTTTTGCGCTCTCCGCCGCGAAACCGGGTTTTATAATCCGGACACAGAGTCAGACATGCAGTACTCTGTGTCCGGATAAAAAAATCCGGCTTCGCGGCGGAGAGCGCAAAACGCTCACCGCCGCGCACGGCCGGACCCGGTCTATGGTTTCCGTCTTCTGCCATGCAGAAGACGGAAACCATAGAACGGAGACCCCAGACGCAGGTGTGAACCCAGCGAAAGTCAGATATTTAAAAATAGCACTGGATGTTGTGGACAGTGATATATGTAATGGACCCTATGTGGAGATATTATTGGTGCACTCTATGGCATGTTTATGTGGACACTGTATAAATCTGTATACACCTCAAGCACATAGCCTTAATATGGCTCCATATTGTACAGGGCCATAACAGAAGTGTACGCAGAAGTTTCTTGAATGTATCAAACACAAAAAGTCCCTATCACACCATGACTTATTATGCAGGCATTTCCAAGTGGAGTGTCAGAGCTGATAAATTACCAATAATCCAAATAATCCAAGGTAAGAAGAGATGATCACAACACCATACGGACTATTCAAGCAGCATTTTATTCATGTTTCCATTGAGGGCTAAGTTCTGACAGGAAATACTTGATGAATGTATGGTTTCTTTCCAGTGTTTCACACCTCACAGTACTGCACCTGTCTGAATAAGCTACAGCAGGATTTATTACCGAGCTCCTGTGGTGGAGTGATCTTCTCTTCTTCTCTTCCTTCTAGAATAGATTAGTTGTGTAGATACAAATCCCTTGGGAGCATTGTATGATAATATAGAGTCCCTATGGCTCTATATTATAAATGCATATAGATGCTTTATATGCCATCATACACCCAACTTCTAACAACTCTACCATGTGCAAGAGGCCTAGGTCTGTAGGTCACAATTCTGCAAACACATCAACTAATGAAAATTCTTGTTGTGTAGTACAAAGCTTAAAGGGGTTGTCCTGTTACGGTCACTTATCCCCTATGCACAGGACAGAGGATAAGTGTCGGATCACTGGACGCCTAATTGCCAGGTTCCCCAGTAATCAAGAGGATGGGGAAATGAAAGTCCCCTAAGGCATGACCGCTGCTCTATTCACATCTATGGGGCAGCGGGCACATTACAGTCCTGGCAACCCCATAGAAATGAATGAAGCACCGGTCACACAAGCACATTGGGGCTCCATTCACAAGCTGGCTTTAGGAGAACTATAAGTCCCCCATCCTCCTGATCACTGGGTGACCAGGGGCCCTCAAGCAATCGGATACTTATTCCATGTCATGTGGATAAGTGTCCATAATGAGAGAACCCCTTTAATAAATATTTCTGAAAAGTACATAACCATTGTTACTTCAGAAAAATATAGGTTCTCTTACCCTGTACATATACATTTGCTTTGTGCGTATCTCTTCCTTTAATATTTTCTGCTTCGCACTCATAAGTTCCTTCATCTTCAGGTTGAATATTGAATATTTTAAGGACTGCACCTGAGGCACTTACTTCAGCTGAAGCAGGCATTGGTTCATTTACTTTCCGCCATCGTATTACTGGCACGGGGCTATAATTATACAATGAAAATATAAATAATTTACTTAGTAAAACACTCCGCAACGCTGTACACAGAATTTTCCTACTAAATCAGTTCTTTTCTCCATCCCAGTGCATTTTCCTGTAATATAATGTGGACTGAAAAGTATAACTGCACTTTAAAAGACTTTTCGACATGCCATAGAGCCATACACGTCAAACATTTTGATCAATAGGATCAAATTGCTGAGACCTCATAATAGATAAAATGTAGAGGCAAAAGATTATAGTTGAGTTGAGTCTTCCTCCTTTAGTTTTAGAAGTTTGATGGGGTTTCAGCACCAGGTTGCCCATCGATCAAAATTTCTGACATGTTTCTATGGAATTTTAACCCCAAATCACATTATCAAGATTGATGTTTTTGTTTAAAAAAAAAAAAGTGCCCAACAGGCATGGTACATCAAGACACTCCAACCTCTTAATAAATCAGGCCCTTGTTCATGTACCAGAATGCAGATTAATTCCAGTTAGGAACTGGCATAGATTTTCTGTATAATTTAAGCCGGAAAACTGCAGTGAGTTGTAATATATATGTTGGGTCCAGCAGTCCCTGGTGAAAGGGCTTTGCGTAAATTGTGTGCCGCAATATCGATCACCTACACCAGAAAATTGGCATAGAAGGGATATTAAATTCTCCAACTGTGTTTTGAAGTACTAGAAAAAAAAATACTAAAAATTTAAACTAGTTTTCGAGCAAATGAAAGTCACATAATTTAATGCCAACCATTTTGCATGTAAGATTACTACTTTTTGTGCTTTTTTTTAAAAAAAGGCAACTCATAAAGGAATGGTTGGGCAGAAGGAAATTTGCTATAATTATAACCCCAATGTATGCCCATAGCTTGCTCAGGCAAAAATGTCTGATTTTTTTTTTAAAGGTATACTGCATTCATAGAAAGTTACCTCCCACTGTTCATGAAATCAGAATGCTTTTCACTGGAGATAGCTAAAACACCAAACCTAGATATCTAAAACAGTCCTGTTTGGCCGCCACCAATCTACAAATTATTCTCTATCCTTTGGATAGAGGGGTAACCCAAAGTTAGTGGAATATCCTTGAAGATATCTTTTAAAACTGTAGAATAAAGCATCACACAAGTAATCTTCTCCACTGTCCCCTAAAATATCCTAGTTAAATGGTAGGCCAGTAATTAATGTTTTTCACAGTATGTTTTCATTCTAAATAACTTAACGGTTAAAAAAACCGAAATAAAAATTAACAATATATAATGGAACATATTATAAAGAAAATGTAAAAATATCCCACCATTTTGTGTATCAAAATCTTGCTTTTTGCTAACCTACAGACAGTAGGATGGGGTAGACTCTTCAAGGAGCAGTATGAACAAAATGGAAGGATATTTTTCATCAAAAATTTTGTCTAAGATGCATTGGAGCAATAAAAATGAGTTGAGGAAGTGTACATAGCTTTTAAGATTTTTTTTAGTTAGCTTATCATAAATCATTTGTTTTATTAATAATATAGTAGACATCATTTTCCCCTTAAAGTAAATGATTTATTCAATACAATCTCATAAAATATAAGTGCCTGTATTAACCCATCAGGAGCAAAGTAAGTGATATATTAATGGCATGGTGAACAATTCCAGTGTTTCCCTTTCTACCTCAAATTTCCTGCTGCACCATTAGGCCGGGGCCCCACGGACCAGAAACACCGTGATTTGCCCGCAGCGGAGACGCTGCAGGAAAAAAATCGCAGCGTTCTACAGTGCAGGCAAAGTGGATGGGATTCATGTGAATCTCATCCCCACTTTGCGGAAAAGATTGCAGCGTGGACACGCTGTGATTTGCAAAGCCGTTGCAGCTTTGCAAATCGCAGCATGTCAATTATATCTACAGAAACGCCGGCGGCTTTCCCGTAGATATAATGTTAAGAGAAAGTCAGCAGAGGAAAACTCTGAACTTTCTCTTAAAAGTGCTGCGGAAAGAACCGCAATGCATTCACAGTCAGTCTTTATGCTGCCTAATATATCTGGAACCTTGTGGGACTTTCCTGTATTTTATTACAATTTCCAAATATAGCATTTGAGAATGGCATTGAGAAAAACTGTTTTTATCAATGACTTGATCGATGATGATGATGATGTCTGGCTGCTGCTCGAAATGTATTGGGGTACTTACTTTCCCAATGCGAAACACTCCAATGTCACATTCTGGTCTTTCAAAGCATAAGTATTTGAAAATTTAACTTGAAGGTACGCTGCATACCGCTTTGAAACTGAAAAATAATTACAGTAAAATGTGATTAACATAAATTATAAATACTGTTTATCATTAATGAGGCATGAAGTGATATGGACAGATATATAGATATAGGAAGTAGCAACACAAAGAAATTTTGGTACTATCAGCTTGACCCTCAAACAGGTCTGAGTACGTAAAGTATAATTATGAGGTCAAAAAGTTCAAGAAGGCTCCAATCAAAAAAGTGGTTTCTTCATTCATGTTACAGTTCTTGAACTGGAATTCTCTGGAGTGTTGCAACCTCTTGATTTGTAGACAGAAAGACTAGATTGATAGACTAGTCTGATATACTAGATAGATAGATAGATAGATAGATAGATAGATAGATAGATAGAAAAAATGATAATAGATACCTTCTGGCTGTGGCAAAAGAGATGTATATTTGCTAAACACACTTTTTGTAATTGAAGGACTGGATACAAAACAGGAGTAGTTGCCCCTGTCAGATTGTTCCACTTTTGCAATATACAGATTTCCATTCCTCTGTGTAATAAACCTCCGTGTATCCATAGAAATAAAATTTGGAAATTCATTTATAATCCATCTATAATTAAGGTCATCTGTAAATGGAAAAAAAAAGAATTGAATTTGAAAAAAACCCAAAACACCTCTTACTGCAATACATTCCTACGCTAGAGGGCCATTGAAATAGTACAAAAGTAGTGAAAATAATCTGTGAAAGAAAAATGAAGACCCCAACAAAAGACACAATACGAGGATTTTTTTTTATCCCATCTATGCCAGTAATCTTTGTTTCAAGACCCCTTCATCAGAAAAAACATAAACTATTTCTTGCTTCCTGGCATTCCCTAAAAGTGACTAAATCTATTCTGATCATGTACAAGCTGTCCACGGATTTAGGCCAAAATCCATACATTTTGTACATAGATATATACTGTTATTTAATCTTGAACATTGAAATTCCAGCACCAAGTCTTGAAACAATGGAAATCGCAGGCTCAATAGAAATATTAATGATATGTAAATCATAAAAAAAGGAAACAAAAGAATCAGAACATCTTGAGTTATTCATTACAGAGTATGAGCACCACATGTAGAAATACACGCACGTACATGCCTTGGTTATTAATTGTGCTCTGAGAAATGTTATTCCATGCTCAACACACTTGGACACCCAATCATCACGACTGGCTGCTGGCAGCTCCTTTGCAATTGCCAACCAATGATGTCCCAGATGTTCACAGGAGCTCAGAACAGAACTAGGACACTTTAGAGAAATTGCTGTACCACTGACACTGTAACTAGATCAAAGTAATGGCAAGTTACCATAATCATGGGCACCATAATCCAGCAAGTAGAAACTGGTGTGACATAACCTTATGACGCCCTCTTCATGGTGTTGTCCATGAAGTCTCCAGACCAATCTACGGATATCATTGCATCCAAGACAAAATCAGCACTCAATGATGAAGTGGACAGACCTCTACCTTTCCTTGTAGTCTTGCAGTGCACTATGATAGCTATTCAGAACTGTGGAGTGAGGTTATGGAAACATAAGTAGCCGCACTTCTGGTTTGTAGCCCAATGTTGGCAAATGCCTTCTGGCGGTTTGTGTCGACATTGTTTGCCACCACTAGGCTCCAAATGTGCCACCCAATTTCACTTGTGGTACAGAATGGATCACTATGCACCATTCCTCCAACCAGACAGTCCGTCTGAGCAGAGGTTCACCCCATGCATCTTTGGTTGTCATTTCACTTTTTCATTGTTCCCCAACCAGCAGGACACCAGTGTTGAATAGTACTGACATCTATACCAGGGTTATAAACCAAAATCTCACAGGTCAAGGATTCTGTCTCTCAGTTTGTGACAAGTGGCAATAACTGGCACATTGATGAACAATGTACAATCCTCCCACACCACTTGATCTGATTTTTGAGTTCTCAAGTGGCTAGAAACTGGCTTTTACTTGCTTTCAATCTGGCTTTATACCCCTCCCACATGCCATAGATTGGCACTAGGTGCTTTGAAAAATTGCAGAGACGCCTGCTACCGCCTCACTTTGCAAAATGTTATGGCTTGTCCTTGGAGTTACAATATCAATTTTGAGAATTGTGTAATATGGCCACAAGCAATACAACATGTCTATTTTAACAGAGTGCAATCATATCAAATACAGATATTGTGCATAAATACAAGATGACTATGGGATTCAGACCCCAACTGGATAATTTATGCATAAGCCTTACTAGGAATACTTGCAATCAGTGTTACAATTATGGAGGGTATTTAGCATTTTATGTTCAAAGTCCTCTGTTGCATACATTTATGTGGTGTGCGACAGCAGAAACCTATTTTAGTTCTTCTGAAATCAGAACTGCCTAGAACTCCACATAACCTTTATGGTTCCCAACCCCTTAGAAGAGTGTGGAGGTTTCATCTTCAAAGACTGGCATACTGCTAGAAGTGAGCAGTTAATCTTCTTCCAACAGATATACGTTATCTACAGTAAAGGCAGTGCAACGACAAGAAATACTTCAAGACAAATCCACCTACGCTATCATTCAGAATTATCTGGCATTGCATTGGTGCACTATAAAGGCATTGACAGAATATAAATTGAGATTTATAGCAAATAAGAATATTCACAGACAGTGATGAAATATAAGAAACAATCTGCTTTTTTTAATTTTACACAAGCTAGACTGAAAGGGGGAAAATGTATTACATTGATTTATTACATACTGTAAAATCATCATAGTTTTGAGAAAGGCAAAGGCAATAGGCTACACCTAATGTCTATAACTGTTCTGATCATCACCTGGGTAGTGTGGTGGTGGATCACAGATGAGTGTTATTCCAGTTCCTTCCTTGACTTTCACTGCTGGACGTTCTTCTACAGGAAATGGATCTAGATCTGTATGCAAAATAAATAGTAACTGCATATTAGCCATACAGAAAACAGAATACATTTAAATATTATCATTTATTTTTGCACTAAATATGACATGAGTGCGGAATCTCTGCACAGCTTGAATGACAAAAATAATATAAAACTATAGCAAACTACCATGTTAATACTAGTGAGGCCTGTGCACTCTGGTGGGGATCTGGAGCTATAGTGGATACCTGAATTTGTCAATCCACTGTGAAAGACTATACATATTATTCCCATAAGTTAGCTGATGTTGCTAAGCTTCTAGGATAGACAGATGTCACTAGCTTCAGTCCATGGCATTCTTTGCCCATGCAAGAATTCAATATCAGAAATAAAGTTCCCTTTGGATAACAAACAATGAAACTATTTTTATCACGTGTTTGTGTCAATTGTTGCACCTGAATAACAAGTGACTTGCTGATCATGGTGGTATGACCAATCTATCACAAGAACAGAGAGACGCCAATTCACTGGGATTGGGATTGCAGTACTCTGCATAGTAACTGGTCAGAGTGGTGCTGTCTACAGAAAATGCTATAGGTCCGTTGTTCTCATAACTGTTGGCTGTCACAGGGATTGCTTATTTTAGCAAAGAGCAATTCCTTGACAGGTAGGAAAATTCAATATAATTAAGTGCCCTGTATAAGTAAAATGAAAGGGCTCTACTTCTAGAAAAGATTAACTATTAGGGCACATTTACTATTTGGCTGTGGCTGAATTCTGGCTTATTTGCACTAAACCTGGGTGTATTTTTGGCACAGAATGTCTCTTCTAGTTTTAGATATGTTAATTAAATGAAAAAGCAGATGTTTCCAACCTAAATAGCAAGCTGTTAATACCGGCATGAAATTTCATCAACAGAATGCTGAATCGGCACACTAATGGCTTCTCCAAAGTTGTTACTGTGCAGTATCCTACCTGAAATATAATAGTGGGGAGATTATAGGCATAAATGTCTAAATGTCTGTACCTTGTCCTGATAGATTAATTATAACTTACGCCAGTTTTCTGGTGTGAGTTACAATGGAAATCTATGCCAGCCTCTTCATGAGTCTCCTGTTCCTTGTGACAATCTGGATATTTATTAAGATTGGGGTACGATATATCATTCTTAAATTTGCCACATTTGAGTTGTTTTTTTTTTTAAAGATAAGGTAGTGGGTGAATTATTACCTAAATATCCCATTTTTGCATCTACAAAGGCCAGAAATGTTAGAAACTTTATAGTACCAACAGGCTCGGACTGGCCCGCCAAGATATTAGTGAATCCACCAGTGGACCTCGAGCCTTTTGTGGGCCCTACCGGACCCATACTGCTTTTTTAATAGTCGGTAGAGGTCTGGTAAAAGGTGCTGGAGGTGGTATGGGGCCTGCTAGAGGTGACTGGGGCCCCGCAGTACCATGACAGTGATCGGGGAAAGTTTTGTCCCCAGACTGCTATACATATTGTTAATGGAAAGGGGCCCGGCATTATGTGATGTCTGTACATGCTGGGCCCCTTTCCAATAGTACCCTGCACAGTGGAGGTGATTAAATAAAACAAATACTTATACCTCTCCTGGGAATCCAGCTCAGATGAAGGAAGAGATGAAAATCCCCCCAAAAAGTAGAAGGATATCTGTGCTTGCCAGTTCAAGTTTTTTTTTTACTGGTGCACAAATACACTCAAGTGTATATATATATATATATATATATATATATATATATATATATGGAATAAGAATGCACTCTTCCTCTGTGTCTGTATGATCTTACCGTTTCACCTACATACCTTTATTGCATCACCTATAATGTTTTGCACTATGTGCCGCTTGGAGTTTTGTTTTTCTTGAATGTAGAGTCTCCTGGGAATCCCACAAACTCTAGCATCTCCTTCGATGCTTTTCCAGCATGTGACTGAGGTCAAGTGCCCCAGATATCACTGCTGGTGCCTGTGGTTGGGCCCCAGCAGTCACGTGGGGCGTGCAGGTGTAAAGACATCATCACACCCCACGTGACCGCTGAGGCCTAACAATAGGCCGCAGCAGGAAGAGGACAGAATATGATGATAAAGAGAGCCAGACAGAACGAGGAATGCCCAGGAGGCAAGGGGAGTATGTTTGTTATTTTCTATCAACCCTCTGGGCCTCCGATTATTATATTCTGGGGTCTGAGGCTACCCCAGTGTATAATAGCACAAAAACTAATTGGAGTGCCAAACCTCACAACTATTCGTCAAATTAGTTTATTATTCAAATTCATATATAAATAATATTAGTGGAATTTCATATGAATTACTATTTAAGGAAGGAAATGGACAAAGAACTCAATCCCCAATGAAGGAGACCAGAGTGAGGATGTTGGACTTCAATTTTATTTTAGCAAAAGCAAACTGCTGGCAGAGGATGCGACTTGTAAAAGCTTGGGACTACGTACAGTTTTTGTTCCAGCCTATAATATCTCCACGACCAGATTTCAGTAGGTTATTGCACACTAGTGAATTGGCAGCAGCGATTAACGTGCTGATTTCGCATCTACTGATGACGTTCTGTGCTGGTATTATTAGGCCATCTTGCTATCAAGGTAGTAGGTTGAGTGTAAGAGAATGTGCATATATATTTACTGAGTGTGTACAAATTGAGAAAATGTCTGCTTCAGGCCAATGACTCTTTCTGAATAGATTTGGACTTCATGGTTCATTCCTGTTCTATGACTTACAGTGTGTGCAACACAATACATCCAAAGCAAAGTGCCATTTCCATGGAAACAAACTTCCGGGAGCATTGCCAATGATTTCATACTGCAATGTATTTGACATATTCCTTAAACACTGCAAGGAATAACAGCACAAGGACTCAATCATTTTCTAGCCCAGGGAAGTCCAACCTGTTCCTTCATTCTGCCCAAGTATTTTGTCTTTGCTACACACAAAAATCACTGCATTACACGTCATGTTATGACTATATGGAAACATGGTGACTCAAAACTCCAAAATCTGAAAAATAAGCAAAAACGCTAGAAAAAGCAACACACTATTTTAATAGGAATACACTTTCAGGTTTTGTTGATGCAGGTTTTGAAATAAAAAAAAAAAGTAGTGGATTGAAAAAGAGGATGGGTATTGTAGATTGTTTCTGCTGCATTTTTCATCACATTTTTGCTGTGTTTTTCGCTGCAGTTTTTATTTTATTAATAAGGCCTGGGCGCCACGTTTACGAAAACAGCAGTTTTACAGAACCTGCAAAGTGGAATTCTGGCTAATCCCATCCCTACGTTGCAGAAAAATATCCGCAGTGGAAATACTGCAATTTCAAAAGACTTGTTTTTGTAAATCGCAGCATGTCAATTATACCCATGGGAATGCTGGTGTATTCCATATAGGTATAATAGGGACAGAAAGTCCAACATGCAATGCCTTTCCTCCAGTCTGTCCACAGCGGTTTTTCACTGTGGCTTGCTATGTTGGGCCTTAGCCAGTGTCGTAACTAGGAATGGCGGGGCCCCGTGGCAAACTTTTGACATGCCCCCCCCACCCACCCACACCGACGAAGACCTCGACCGACCCCCTCTTCCGCACTCTATTATGTCCCTTATTAAGCCCTGCACACAGTATTATGTCTCATAGTGGCCCCTGCACACAGTATTATCCCCCATAGTGTCCCCTGCACAAAGTATTATCCCCCATAGTGGCCCCTGCACACCGTATTATCCCCAATAGTGGCCCCTGCACACAGTATCATGTCTCTCAGTGGCCCCTACACACAGTATTATGTCCCTTACTGGCCCCTGCACACAGTATTAACCCCATATAGTGACCCCTGCACACAGTATTATACCCCATAGTGGAGACCCAAAAATAATTATTATACTCTGGGGTCTTTTCAGACCCCAGAGTATAATAATTGGAGACCCAGGGGGAGAAAAACATAAAAAAAATACTGTTTCTTACCTATCCCCGGCTCCTACGCTGTCTTCTCCACTGGCGTCCTTATGAAATGAAGTTAGACGTCACATGACCTGGGACGCAGGCCGGGTTCATGTGACGTCAGAGACGTCAGGAAGGAGGCCTGGCAGGATCGTGGAGAGGCAGGTAACACTGTTTGTTATGTTCCCTTACCTATCCCGATCTGCCGATCATTATACATTATACATCATTATCATTATCTTTGCAGACCCCCCCCCCCCCCCCCCCCCCGAGTATAATGATAGTATTTGTGGGGCCCGTGGTGTCACTTACCGATCCCAGCCCAGCCAGGATCGGCAAGTGAATAGGGGCCCTAACGGCCTATTTAAAAAAAAACAGAAAAACGCAGCAGTAGTGGCTGTCGCCGGGCCCACTAATGGCCCGGGCCCTGTGGCAGCCGCCTCCGCTGCCTCTATGGTAGTTACACCCCTGGCCTTAGCCTAAATCTATATGGAAAACTCTAGTATTTCTACAGGTATAATTGACATGCCATGGGAAAAATCGCAGCGTTTTACAGCAACCACAAAGTGAGTGGGATTCTTGCGAATCCCATGCCCACTTTGAGGTAAAAACCACAGTGTGGACACGTTGTGATTTCCAAAACCAGCGCGAATTTGGAAATCGCAGCCTTACAATTGTATCTACAGAAATGCCGGCAGCTTTCTCATAGATATAACTATAATAGAAAGTCTGCAGAGGAAAACGCCGCAATCTTTGTTTTCATCCTTTATGATCCACACCTGATATTGGCTTCAAAACCTGCATCAAAAAAAACCTTAATATGTGTCCCTACCCTAAGGCTGGGTTTACACTGTGCTCTTTAAATGAAAGATTGCATACACTTTTTACGTGCAGTAATAAGTAGCACAAGCTACTCTGCATTTCACCTGCATGGTAAGGACTAGAGATGAGCGAACAGTGTTCTATCGAACACATGTTCGATCGGATATCAGGGTGTTCGCCATGTTCGAATCGAATCGAACACCACGTGGTAAAGTGCGCCAAAATTCGATTCCCCTCCCACCTTCCCTGGCGCCTTTTTTGCACCAATAACAGCGCAGGGGAGGTGGGACAGGAACTACGACACTGGGGGCATTGAAAAAAATTGGAAAAAGTCATTGGCTGCCGAAATCAGGTGACCTCCATTTTAGACGAATAGTGGATTTCAAATCCGGGTCATATGAGAATGTGAACTTTGTGACTATGAGACAGGGATAGCTGTACAGGCAGGGATAGCTAGGGATAACCTTTATTTAGGGGGGAATGTTATTAAAAATAACTTTTTGGGGCTCTATCGGGTGTGTAATTGTGATTTTTGTGAGATAAACTTTTTCCCATAGGGATGCATTGGCCAGCGCTGATTGGCCGAATTCCGTACTCTGGCCAATCAGTGCTGGCCAATGCATTCTATTAGCTTGATGAAGCAGAGTGTGCACAAGGGTTCAAGCGCACCCTCGGCTCTGATGTAGCAGAGCCGAGGCTGCACAAGGGTTCAAGCGCACCCTCGGCTCTGATGTAGGAGAGCCGAGGGTGCACTTGAACCCTTGTGCACCCTCAGCTCTGCTACATCAGAGCCGAGGGTGCGCTTGAACCCTTGTGCACACTCTGCTTCATCAAGCTAATAGAATGCATTGGCCAGCGCTGATTGGCCAATGTATTCTATTAGCCTGATGAAGTAGAGCTGAATGTGTGTGCTAAGCACACACATTCAGCTCTACTTCATCGGGCTAATAGAATGCATTGGCCAGCGCTGATTGGCCAGAGTACGGAACTCGACCAATCAGCGCTGGCTCTGCTGGAGGAGGCGGAGTCTAAGATCGCTCCACACCAGTCTCCATTCAGGTCCGACCTTAGACTCCGCCTCCTCCGGCAGAGCCAGCGCTGATTGGCCGAAGGCTGGCCAATGCATTCCTATGCGAATGCAGAGACTTAGCAGTGCTGAGTCAGTTTTGCTCAACTACACATCTGATGCACACTCGGCACTGCTACATCAGATGTAGCAATCTGATGTAGCAGAGCCGAGGGTGCACTAGAACCCCTGTGCAAACTCAGTTCACGCTAATAGAATGCATTGGCCAGCGCTGATTGGCCAATGCATTCTATTAGCCCGATGAAGTAGAGCTGAATGTGTGTGCTAAGCACACACATTCAGCACTGCTTCATCACGCCAATACAATGCATTAGCCAGTGCTGATTGGCCAGAGTACGGAATTCGGCCAATCAGCGCTGGCTCTGCTGGAGGAGGCGGAGTCTAAGGTCGGACCTGAATGGAGACTGGTGTGGAGCGATCTTAGACTCCGCCTCCTCCAGCAGAGCCAGCGCTGATTGGTCGATTTCCGTACTCTGGGCAATCAGCGCTGGCCAATGCATTCTATTAGCCCGATGAAGTAGAGCTGAATGTGTGTGCTTAGCACACACATTCAGCTCTACTTCATCAGGCTAATAGAATACATTGGCCAATCAGCGCTGGCCAATGCATTCTATTAGCTTGATGAAGCAGAGTGTGCACAAGGGTTCAAGCGCACCCTCGGCTCTGATGTAGCAGAGCTGAGGGTGCACAAGGGTTCAAGTGCACCCTCGGCTCTCCTACATCAGAGCCGAGGGTGCGCTTGAACCCTTGTGCAGCCTCGGCTCTGCTACATCAGAGCCGAGGGTGCGCTTGAACCCTTGTGCACACTCTGCTTCATCAAGCTAATAGAATGCATTGGCCAGCACTGATTGGCCAGAGTACGGAATTCGGCCAATCAGCGCTGGCCAATGCATTCTATTAGCCCGATGAAGTAGAGCTGAATGTGTGTGCTAAGCACACACATTCAGCACTGCTTCATCACGCCAATACAATGCATTAGCCAGTGCTGATTGGCCAGAGTACGGAATTCGGCCAATCAGCGCTGGCTCTGCTGGAGGAGGCGGAGTCTAAGATCGCTCCACACCAGTCTCCATTCAGGTCCGACCTTAGACTCCGCCTCCTCCAGCAGAGCCAGCGCTGATTGGCCGAATTCCGTACTCTGGCCAATCAGCACTGGCTAATGCATTGTATTGGCTTGATGAAGCAGTGCTGAATGTGTGTGCTTAGCACACACATTCAGCTCTACTTCATCGGGCTAATAGAATGCATTGGCCAGCGCTGATTGGCCAAATTCCGTACTCTGGCCAATCAGCACTGGCTAATGCATTGTATTGGCTTGATGAAGCAGTGCTGAATGTGTGTGCTTAGCACACACATTCAGCTCTACTTCATCGGGCTAATAGAATGCATTGGCCAATCAGCGCTGGCCAATGCATTCTATTAGCGTGAACTGAGTTTGCACAGGGGTTCTAGTGCACCCTCGGCTCTGCTACATCAGATTGCTACATCTGATGTAGCAGTGCCGAGTGTGCATCAGATGTGTAGTTGAGCAAAACTGACTCAGCACTGCTAAGTCTGCATTCGCATAGGAATGCATTGGCCAGCCTTCGGCCAATCAGCGCTGGCTCTGCCGGAGGAGGCGGAGTCTAAGGTCGGACCTGAATGGAGACTGGTGTGGAGCGATCTTAGACTCCGCCTCCTCCAGCAGAGCCAGCGCTGATTGGTCGAGTTCCGTACTCTGGCCAATCAGCACTGGCCAATGCATTTCTATGGGGAAAAGTTAGCTTGCGAAAATCGCAAACTGACAGGGATTTCCATGAAATAAAGTGACTTTTATGCCCCCAGACATGCTTCCCCTGCTGTCCCAGTGTCATTCCAGGGTGTTGGTATCATTTCCTGGGGTGTCATAGTGGACTTGGTGACCCTCCAGACACGAATTTGGGTTTCCCCCTTAACGAGTTTATGTTCCCCATAGACTATAATGGGGTTCGAAACCCATTCGAACACTCGAACAGTGAGCGGCTGTTCGAATCGAATTTCGAACCTCGAACATTTTAGTGTTCGCTCATCTCTAGTAAGGACCATTAGGCTTGGGCCCCACATAGCGTAAAGCAGGGGTGCTCACACTTTTTCAGCATGTGAGCTACTTTATAAACTGACCAAGGCAAAAGATCTACTACCCACTTCTTGTGGGCGGGGTTGGGGTGGGCCTGTGGGCGGGGAGTGTCTGTGGGCGGGTCCGTGCATGTGGGCGGGGTCGGGCGGAGCGTGAGAGCAGGAAACAGCGGCGTTCTGTGGCCGCCCAGGGATCCCCGGTGTCTGCTTGTTCACAGCGCAAGCTGAGAGTTATCTCTGGACACTGGCAGGCTGGGGCTGCGGGAGCCCCGCCTGCCAGTGTCCGGAGATGACTCTCAGTCTGCGCTGTGAACAAGCAGCACCCCGATTCCCTCCATCCCTAAGAGCGGGGAGCGCGTCATCCCCCGGAGCTGCTGCTGCCCGGCCTGCAAGTGTCCGGAGTGCTTGTTCACACCGCAGGCTGAGTCGACTCTCAGCCTGCACTGTGAACAAGCAGACACCAGGGATTCCTGGCTGCATCCCGCGATCGACCCATACGTCCTTTGCGATCGACCGGTAGATCACGATCGACGTATTGGGCACCCCTGGCGTAAAGGCTGCAACTTTACCACAAGGTAAACACTGTGGCAAAAACCACTGCGTTTTACAGTACCTGCAAAGTAGATGGGATTCTGATTAATCCCATCCACACATTACAGAAAATGATCCGCAAAGGATGTACTGTGAAAAAAGCACTGCATTTGTGCAAATTGCAGCAAGTCAATTATACCTACAGAAATGCTGGCATTTTCCATATACCGCTAGGTATAATTGAAGCAGAAAGTTTGCATATGAAAGCTTTGCAGACTTTCTGCAAAAAGCTCTGCAGGAAAAACTGCAATTGTGTTTCTGATTTACTGTCATAGGAACGTGCTACTGATATCACTGAAAGGACCAGAATTATAATGACATATGTCAGCTGTTCACTTAGCTGTTTGTAATTGATCACTTTGGACATACAGTCGCAAGCACCAGCTGCATGTGTAACCTTACTTGTATGATCTGATTTTTATGGATTCAAGACAATGACATCTTCTAGAAGTAAATGGGACCAATATTCCCAAACGTCTCACAATGAAAATTCAATACATTATACATTACATTATAAGATGGTAGCAAAACCCTTGACAATCTGCAAATCACATCACAACCACTAGGTGGCCACATAGAGACACATATAGCATAAACAACTCCTGACAGTATTGTAGAAAAAAAATTATTATTATTATTATTATTTTTATTTATTTATTTTTATTTTTTTTAATGCAGGTCACCTTGCACCACACAATTCAGGAGATGTTGTGCCAAGAAAAAAGTAAGGAAGGTAAAATCTCTAAGTGGCTACTAAAAATATCCAACTTCAGGAATATTGACGCACAAGTATAAAAAAACTAACATGTATTAGATAATGTCTATATTTAAAATAGCACTGAACTAGACAAAATAAAAAGAGGTAGCTTGCTATTGTATGCCTCATTGTATATGGCTGCCTAACACTGCATGCAGTTGTTTACTTACATCCAAAATTTAGGGTGGCTTCAGTACTTCTGATTGTTCCATATTCATTTGTAACTATACAAACATATTTCCCAGTATCTCTAGATTTCTGTGGATTGTTGATAACCAGGTTTCCTCCTATCATGCTGTAGTGTGGATTTAAAAGATCAATTTCCCATTCGTTGAATCTCCACCTGATATAGAAATGCAAATCAAAAATATAATGCACATATCTGCATGGAACAGAAAACTGAAATGATACATATACTGTATCACTAATACATATTTTATATTCACAATATCTCATCTATCTTCATTTACCTGTATACAGGAGTTGGATTTGCTCTGGCTCTACAATTCATTGTTATCTTCCCATCTGAGGATTCTTCTGGGTGTATAGTGTCAATAGGCTGCTCCTCAAACACTGGTCCATATCGCTTTCCTTCTTCTAAAATACAGAGCATTTTAACATGTTTTATAGAAGAATTAATAGTAGAGATGAGCGAACAGTGTTCTATCGAACACATGTTCGATCGGATATCAGGGTGTTCGCCATGTTCGAATCGAATCGAACACCACGTGGTAAAGTGCGCCAAAATTCGATTCCCCTCCCACCTTCCCTGGCGCCTTTTTTGCACCAATAACAGCGCAGGGGAGGTGGGACAGGAACTACGACACTGGGGGCATTGAAAAAAATTGGAAAAAGTCATTGGCTGCCGAAATCAGGTGACCTCCATTTTAGACGAATAGTGGATTTCAAATCCGGGTCATATGAGAATGTGAACTTTGTGACTATGAGACAGGGATAGCTGTACAGGCAGGGATAGCTAGGGATAACCTTTATTTAGGGGGGAATGTTATTAAAAATAACTTTTTGGGGCTCTATCGGGTGTGTAATTGTGATTTTTGTGAGATAAACTTTTTCCCATAGGGATGCATTGGCCAGCGCTGATTGGCCGAATTCCGTACTCTGGCCAATCAGTGCTGGCCAATGCATTCTATTAGCTTGATGAAGCAGAGTGTGCACAAGGGTTCAAGCGCACCCTCGGCTCTGATGTAGCAGAGCCGAGGCTGCACAAGGGTTCAAGCGCACCCTCGGCTCTGATGTAGGAGAGCCGAGGGTGCACTTGAACCCTTGTGCACCCTCAGCTCTGCTACATCAGAGCCGAGGGTGCGCTTGAACCCTTGTGCACACTCTGCTTCATCAAGCTAATAGAATGCATTGGCCAGCGCTGATTGGCCAATGTATTCTATTAGCCTGATGAAGTAGAGCTGAATGTGTGTGCTAAGCACACACATTCAGCTCTACTTCATCGGGCTAATAGAATGCATTGGCCAGCGCTGATTGGCCAGAGTACGGAACTCGACCAATCAGCGCTGGCTCTGCTGGAGGAGGCGGAGTCTAAGATCGCTCCACACCAGTCTCCATTCAGGTCCGACCTTAGACTCCGCCTCCTCCGGCAGAGCCAGCGCTGATTGGCCGAATTCCGTACTCTGGCCAATCAGCACTGGCTAATGCATTGTATTGGCTTGATGAAGCAGTGCTGAATGTGTGTGCTTAGCACACACATTCAGCTCTACTTCATCGGGCTAATAGAATGCATTGGCCAGCGCTGATTGGCCGAATTCCGTACTCTAGCCAATCAGCACTGGCTAATGCATTGTATTGGCTTGATGAAGCAGTGCTGAATGTGTGTGCTTAGCACACACATTCAGCTCTACTTCATCGGGCTAATAGAATGCATTGGCCAGCGCTGATTGGCCGAATTCCGTACTCTGGCCAATCAGCACTGGCTAATGCATTGTATTGGCTTGATGAAGCAGTGCTGAATGTGTGTGCTTAGCACACACATTCAGCTCTACTTCATCGGGCTAATAGAATGCATTGGCCAATCAGCGCTGGCCAATGCATTCTATTAGCGTGAACTGAGTTTGCACAGGGGTTCTAGTGCACCCTCGGCTCTGCTACATCAGATTGCTACATCTGATGTAGCAGTGCCGAGTGTGCATCAGATGTGTAGTTGAGCAAAACTGACTCAGCACTGCTAAGTCTGCATTCGCATAGGAATGCATTGGCCAGCCTTCGGCCAATCAGCGCTGGCTCTGCCGGAGGAGGCGGAGTCTAAGGTCGGACCTGAATGGAGACTGGTGTGGAGCGATCTTAGACTCCGCCTCCTCCAGCAGAGCCAGCGCTGATTGGCCGAATTCCGTACTCTGGCCAATCAGCACTGGCTAATGCATTGTATTGGCTTGATGAAGCAGTGCTGAATGTGTGTGCTTAGCACACACATTCAGCTCTACTTCATCGGGCTAATAGAATGCATTGGCCAATCAGCGCTGGCCAATGCATTCTATTAGCGTGAACTGAGTTTGCACAGGGGTTCTAGTGCACCCTCGGCTCTGCTACATCAGATTGCTACATCTGATGTAGCAGTGCCGAGTGTGCATCAGATGTGTAGTTGAGCAAAACTGACTCAGCACTGCTAAGTCTGCATTCGCATAGGAATGCATTGGCCAGCCTTCGGCCAATCAGCGCTGGCTCTGCCGGAGGAGGCGGAGTCTAAGGTCGGACCTGAATGGAGACTGGTGTGGAGCTATCTTAGACTCCGCCTCCTCCAGCAGAGCCAGCGCTGATTGGTCGAGTTCCGTACTCTGGCCAATCAGCACTGGCCAATGCATTTCTATGGGGAAAAGTTAGCTTGCGAAAATCGCAAACTGACAGGGATTTCCATGAAATAAAGTGACTTTTATGCCCCCAGACATGCTTCCGCTGCTGTCCCAGTGTCATTCCAGGGTGTTGGTATCATTTCCTGGGGTGTCATAGTGGACTTGGTGACCCTCCAGACACGAATTTGGGTTTCCCCCTTAACGAGTTTATGTTCCCCATAGACTATAATGGGGTTCGAAACCCATTCGAACACTCGAACAGTGAGCGGCTGTTCGAATCGAATTTCGAACCTCGAACATTTTAGTGTTCGCTCATCTCTAATTAATAGGACTGAAGTCATAGCCAAAGAGACGGGTAAAATCATCATCTCATATAAGTCAGTAAAGTCAGCATACAGAATATAAAGAGGTTGTCCAGGTATTTGAATTATTTTTAAGAAAGTTTTAAAACATACTGTAGAAGCAGTATAACCTCCTAAATCCACCACCGCTCCCGTTCCAGTACTTGCCTGATCCGCAGTAAGCGGCTGCCGTGTCACACGTCTGAATCAAGAGGGAACAAGAAGCACAGAGACCAGTGGGGGCCCAAAAGCATTAAAATGGTAGTTGTGGGGTATCGATGAAAAAATACTTTTATTTATTTTTTTAAGTATTCTGAGAGTTTTTAAATAAACTGTGAATGTTTGAATATCCCATTCAATAACAATAACGTAACCCCCACAGTTCTGAACTAACCCAGCTCGGGGATTTGAGAAAAGTGCATGACAGTTTGCCCCCTCTGCAGTCTCCATGAACGTATCCTGCTTGGGGTAGTCACCTTGGCTCTATCTCCGGACCTGTAGGGCTAGAGCTACAATGAGTCTTGTTTTAAAAACCAGAAGATCATGTCTGGATCTTGAGATATACTCGCATATACTCACAGATTCACTTTAACCAGTGTGCAGGATAATACATGCAGGGAGAAGAGAAGTGTGTTTTCATTTTCCTGTCTTTGAGACTTCTGATAACACCAGGGTACAATGAACACTTTTCAACTTAATTTTCAGCAGTCTCATTTCTCATTATCATCACAGGCAGATGCCACTTTTATTACCACCAATCACAATAGATAATGATCACAGTGTATGTCCCCTCTCCCTGCACAAAGACATATGCACACAAGTCACAGGGCATGTTAATCTCTTGTATAAAATTAATGAGTGAGTTGTCTCCAGACTATTGCTGCCTATAGTTCATGTGGCTGCAGAAAAGCATCTCTCTACATAATTTAAAGGGTAGCTCAGTCAATATGGTTGCCCCATAACATACAGAAAATATAAATCTACAAGTAATAAATGAAAAATGAATTAAAAAGAAAAGAATGTTACACTGTCTCATTTCATTTAGTAAAACCATAGCTGATACATTACTGTAGAGGCCCTAGCAATGGCCTTTATAATGGACACGGTTCTATCACACCTTTGTACTAAGTAAAGATCCTGCCAAATGACTTATAACTTCATTTTGTTCCAACAGGAATATATGGATATATATATGGAATATATCTGCACATAATAGGGCTAGTTTATGGTGGAAAAATCCCCTGAAAAGTTCCCACCAACAAGTTTATATGTTCAGTTACTCTCAGTCTATCCTGTAATCAATCATAAATAAACAAATGAGAAAAACTTTATCATCCAAATAGAACATATATCTTGTTAATAGACCTGTGACCGCAAATAAACATACTGAGAATATTTCAGTATAATTTTAGTAAGTGAATTTAGTGGCGTCTACTGACAAACTGAATGATACCACGCGGAAGGGTATTGCTGTTTGAAATGAAACATCTGTCACAGCTCACTATGTCCTGAACAGACTTCAATTGCCTTCAACTGTAAGTGACCTTTATATTCACTGCTTCTTTTTTACTGCAGGCAACGATACAAATTCACGCTGTGTTATATTAAAAGCATGGATAAGATGTGCGTGTATAAACTGTACTAAAGGTTTATGTGGGCACATTTGCTTGGATGTGGCAGATCTCTGTGATTGGCAAGCCAAAGAATTACTGAAAACAAGATTGGTGCCTTTTTTTTATAGTACTTAAAGGGGTTATCCAGAATAAAAAAAAAAAATTTTTGATATGGGGTCAGGGAAGGTATAAATAAATTAAATAAATAAAGTAAGTAAGTAAGTAATGCCCATACTCACCTGTCCCTGGTGCTCCAGTGTTTCTCCTTGTGGTCCAGTCCTGCTACTCCGGGGTCTTGTTCTGGGATAAGTCCCTACCCCACACGACTACTGAGGCCAGTCAGCGGCCTCAGCAGCCTAAGGAAAGGGCACAATATGTAACTCACAAACGTTCCCTGTGATATCCTTGTTCCATTCCTTGGAGACTTATCCTGAACAACCCCTTTAATCTGTTTGGGGTTAGATATAAATTCCCTAATAAAGGTCATATAAATAAAGTAATAAGACAAAATAAGATACAGTTAGGGCCAGAAATATTTGGACAGTGACACAAGTTTTGTTATTTTAGCTGTTTACTAAAACATGTTCAGAAATACAATTATATATATAATATGGGCTGAAAGTGCACACTCCCAGCTGCAATATGAGAGTTTCCACATCCAAATCGGAGAAAGGGTTTAGGAATCATAGCTCTGTAATGCATAGCCTCCTCTTTTTCAAGGGACCAAAAGTAATTGGACAATGGACTCTAAGGGCTGCAATTAACTCTGAAGGCGTCTCCCTCATAAACCTGTAATCAATGAAGTAGTTAAAAGGTCTGGGGTTGATTCCAGGTGTGTGGTTTTGCATTTGGAAGCTGTTGCTTTGACCAGACAACATGCGGTCAAAGGAACTCTCAATTGAGGTGAAGCAGAACATCCTGAGGCTGAAAAAAAGAAAAAATCCATCAGAGAGATAGCAGACATGCTTGGAGTAGCAAAATCAACAGTCGGGTACATTCTAAGAAAAAAGGAATTGACTGGTGAGCTTGGGAACTCAAAAAGGCCTGGGCGTCCACGGATGACAACAGTGGTGGATGATCGCCACATACTTTCTTTGGTCAAGAAGAACCCGTTCACAACATCAACTGAAGTCCAGAACACTCTCAGTGAAGTAGGTGTATCTGTCTCTAAGTCAACAGTGAAGAGAAGACTCCATGGAAGTAAATACAAAGGGTTCACATCTAGATGCAAACCATTCATCAATTCCAAAAATAGACAGGCCAGAGTTACATTTGCTGAAAAACACCTCAAGAAGCCAGCTCAGTTCTGGAAAAGTATTCTATGGACAGATGAGACAAAGATCAACCTGTACCAGAATGATGGGAAGAAAAAAGTTTGGAGAAGAAAGGGAACGGCACATGATCCAAGGCACACCACATCCTCTGTAAAACATGGTGGAGGCAACGTGATGGCATGGGCATGCATGGCTTTCAATGGCACTGGGTCACTTGTGTTTATTGATGACATAACAGCAGACAAGAGTAGCCAGATGAATTCTGAAGTGTACCGGGATATACTTTCAGCCCAGATTCAGCCAAATGCTGCCAAGTTGATCGGACGGCGCTTCATAGTGCAGATGGACAATGACCCCAAGCATACAGCCAAAGCTACCCAGGAGTTCATGAGTGCAAAAAAGTGGAACATTCTGCAATGGCCAAGTCAATCACCAGATCTTAACCCAATTGAGCATGCATTTCACGTGCTCAAATCCAGACTTAAGGCGGAAAGACCCACAAACAAGCAAGACCTGAAGGCTGCGGCTGTAAAGGCCTGGCAAAGCATTAAGAAGGAGGAAACCCAGCGTTTGGTGATGTCCATGGGTTCCAGACTTAAGGCAGTGATTGCCTCCAAAGGATTCGCAACAAAATATTGAAAATAAAAATATTTTGTTTGGGTTATGTTTATTTGTCCAATTACTTTTGAGCTCCTAAAATGTGGAGTGTTTGTAAAGAAATGTGTACAATTGCTATATTTTATATCAGATATTTTTGTTCAACCCTTCAAATTAAACGTTACAATCTGCACTTGAATTCTGTTGTAGAGGTTTCATTTCAAAACCAATGTGGTGGCATGCAGAGCCCAACTCGCGAAAATTGTGTCACTGTCCAAATATTTCTGACCCTAACTGTATTTGCTTGAAAATGACCAAGTACAAAATGCTGAATGACATACCTCATTTCATTGGTGCTGTGCCCCTGATCAGTTTAGCACCCACCTATTGTACATATTTGGTATCTAGTAGGTTATACAGATATTAGCTTCAAGTGTTATCTTTCCATTTTACAATCGTAGTCTGGATTAATCCTCTCCACTGGTGCTGCTGTTGCCGAAATCCTAAGGTTGGTCATCAATATCAAGATATAGGAAAACCATTTAACACCCCACATTGCAAAAACACAGCGTTTTGGCCACATAGCCATGACCAACATGCTGCATTTAGCATTACCTCCAAAGTGGATGGGATTTTTGCTAATTCCATCCACACATCACAGAAAAAAAACAGCAGCAGAAATACTGCAATTTCAAAAATTTTAGCATTTTTGTAAATCGCAGCATGTCCATTATACCTCTTTTCTGTATAGGTATAATAGAAGCAGACAGTTAATAGGGGAAAACTTTGCAGACTTTCTATGAAAAATGCTGCAGAAAAAAACTGCAATACGTTTCCACTGCAGTCTTTTCCACAGTGCTTTTTGGCTATAGCTGACTACGTGGGGCCTTTACTAAGACGGAGGCCCCACCTTGCGGAAACACTACTATTTTGTTGCATATTTTGCTGCGTTTTTTTAAAGCCAAATCCAAGAGTGTAGTGGGAAATATATAGGAAGTTCTTATACTTCTGCCCTCTACTTAACCCACTCCTGGCTTTGACTCAAAAAAACCACTGCAAAATCTGCAACAAAAAAGCTGCATTTCCGCAGTGTGGGGCTTCAGCCTATTTTCTTTTATTTTACTGCTTACATGACACAGTCATTGAGACTCTACCATGCACCACTGCTGTGATCCTTAGGGCTAGTTCACACGTGAACTGCCCGCGCGGGTTTTGACACAGAGAGAGACGCGGCGAGCCGCGTCTCTCTCTTGTCAAAACCCGCCCGCCGCGACCATCGCTGTCGCGGCTTAACCCTCTGCTGTCGGCTCAAATGAATGAGCCGACATAGGAGGGAGCTGCGGGAGGCGGAAGCCGCGCGACTGAGACAGCGCGGCTTCCGCCTGAAGAAAGGACATGTCCTTTCTTTTCTCCGCTAGCAGCAGCTCGCCGCTAGTGGAGAACAGAAGCCCGGCGGTCTCCATAGACCACCATTATAAGGGGAGGTTTTGGACGTGAAATCCGCTGTCAAAAACCTCCCCTTATACTCACGTGTGAACTAGCCCTTAGAGAGAGACCCTGCATAAAAGATCAAAAAAATAAGTGACAATAACTCTTACCTGCCCAGCAGAAGAATATGTACAATACAACTTGTGCTACAACAGGCCACATTTTGGATGAAGTTGAGTATGGAGAAATTCACCAAATCCGTCTGTTGACCTCCTTTAATTTATTCTCTTTTCAACTGTATAAAAAAAAATAAAATCATCTATTAAGTGATGTTAGTCATCATGAGTCACACAAGTCACATGTAAGAACCATAGTGTAGGTTGCAATTACAACGGACAGAGATGTCCCGATTGCCTGGCTGGACAACAAACACTCCTCAGTGTGTTCTTGTCAGATAAATTATAATTTCACAATATTACCGTAATCCCTGCCAATGTGGTAAGTATGTAGCCAAATTTCTGTTGCAGTTTTGGAAATCACAACATGTCAATTATACCTGTAGAAATGCTGGCGGTTTCCCTATAGGTATAATGGAAGAGTAAAAAGAACTGTGGGAAAAACTGTGATGCATTGCCGCAATGGTTTTTCCCACAACGCTTTTTTGTTGCGGCCCAGTAGGTGGGGCCTTGGTCTACACTATTCTATGCACAGCAACACACTGACCTGCCACTGTGCAGAGAATTACAGAAAATCCCCAGTCACCTGAAGCTTCACTTCTATACACACTGTGGCTCAGATTTGCTATTCTGGTTACATCTAGACACTGGTGTAAATATGGTTCACAGAAATTACCAGTTAAACCAGTATTGTTATATTATAAAGAGAAAATGAGCACGCAATCGAAAGGCTGCACGGAATGATCCTCCGGACTATCAAGGGAGCTCAAATAGACAGCAAAATTATAAAAAATTCCAGCATGCCAAATAAAATATAACTTTTACATCATATCAAATGGATGAAAAATACAAGTAACAGGGATCCATGATACAAAATTAAAAATTAAAAAAAAACAGTTAGCTTACGCGTTTTGGGGAGGACATAATTGGCCCCTTACTCATAGCTTGACTCGTTTGGAGTAGATTATGAGTAGATTGTGAACTACTTTCCTGTCCTCATGTTCCCTGCGGAGATCTCGCAGCAAGTACATGTACCCCATTATACTTTCACTGCACACCGCTTGCAAATGCGTTCGGTAGTCCATTCAGGAGGGGGATCCACATGGGGACTCTCCCTAAACGGATTACCGACGCAGATGTGATCCAAGCCTTACTGTCTCTCGTAGGAGTCCTTATCACACGGAGGAAAATGGTGCTGAATTTGGTGTGGAATTCGCCTAAGATGCAGCGCTGAAAAAACCTCCCATTGATTTCAATGGAAGGCTTATTTTTTAGCGCTGAATCTGACGCGGATTCCACACCAAATTCAGCACCATTTTCCTCCGTGTGAATGAACTCTTTCAGTGCTTTATACTCATAATCCTGCTCTGAACTGTATAAACCTTTATATCACAAAATTCAGCTTCTCTCCATCATTTCTACTCTCAAATTTTTTTTTTATAATTTCAGTTTTTACCTGTTTGTGCTTTGCCCCTATGTCAAATTCACCTGTAGCAGATTATAATCTACATTTTTGCTCCTCTGAGTAGTAAAGATCACAACCTTACTCCATTCAGATTTACTCATGGGATTTTGACTATTGCATTAAAGAAAATGACCTGTTAGTGAGGGGAATATTTTAATGAAGCTGAAACCTTTTTGCATTTACTACAGGAGTTTCTAAGATTGACTGTATATCTTTAGCCACTGCCTGTCTCACATTTCCAGGTTCTTCTGTTATATTTGAAACAGTTTGCTTCAATATTACTGCAATTTGTACAATGTAGAAAAGTTTAATTGACATAGAATTGGTTATTCCCATCTCAGAAGAGAGTTTATTAGAGATAAGCGAACAGTAAAATGTTCGAGGTTCGATATTCGATTCGAGTAGCCCCTCAATATTCAACTACTCGAATCGAATATCGAACCCTATTATAATCTATGGGGGGAAAATGCTCGTTTCAGGGGTAGGCAACGTTCGATCAAATTATACTTACCAATTCCACGAGTGAGGGTCGGGCTGGATCCTCCGAGCAGTCTTCTCCTTGCAGCATCCCCGCGGCATCTTCCGGCTCTTCATTCACTCTGCCAGGCATCGGGCCTGGGCAGAGCCGACTGCGCATGCCCGCACTACAAGTGGACATGTGCAGTCGGCTCTGCCCAGGCCCGATGCCTGGCAGAGTGAATGAAGAGCCAGAAGACGCCGCGGGGAAGCTGCACGGAGAAGACTTCTAAAGGTAGGAGAAGAACCAGTGTTGATTGGCCGACTGTATAGCATTCGGCCAACCAATGCTGGTTCTGCATCGAACTTTTACATTCGAACAGCGAGTGGTATTCGATCGAGTACGAGTATTTCAAATTTTCCATATTTTCAAATACCTACTCGATCGAATACTACTCGCTCATCTCTAGAGTTTATGAGATAGGAATACCCGCTTGCATGTCCTGACCTCAGTGTAGGATTTACAGAGACAGGCGAGCAGGGCTGCTCTATACTGTTTGGCTAAGGCCCCACAGAACGTCCCACAGCTCTAAAGTGCTGCGGGAAAATCCGCAGTGGGAAGGCATCATGGTTCTTCCCAAAGCACTTTGAACAGAAAGTTCACAGAGTTTTACTCCGCTGACTCTGTTACCATTATATCTACGGAAAAGCCGCTGGCGTTTCCGTTGATATAATTGACATGCTGTGATTTCCAAAACTACACCAGTTGTGGAAATCGCAGCATATCCGCACTGAATCCCATCCACTTTGCAAGTACTGTAAAATGCCGCGATTTTTCCCGCAGCGTTTCCGGCCCGTGGGGCTCCGGCCTTTCTGTAACTTCCACATAAATAAATGGGTGCTTCGGAAACAGCATAACACAATTAACTACACTGTTTCTGTAAGTGTGACACTATGGAAACAATATAACTCAACTGTGTTATGCTGTTTCCATAGCTTCCATCCACCTTTAAGGCTAACACCCCACAGCGCTAAAGTGCTGCACAAAAAACCGCGGCGGGAACGCATCACGATTCTTCCCGCAGTGCTTTGAACAGAAAGTATGCAGAGTTTTCCTCCATGGACTTTCTGCTACCATTATATCTACGGGAAAGCCGCCGGCGTTTCTGTAGATATAATTGACATGCTGTGCTTTGGAAAACGTAGCATGTCCGCTCTGCGGTTTGAAATGTAAAGTGGGCATGGGATTCACATGAATCCCATCCACTTTGCAGATACTGTAAAACACAGTTTCCAGCCTAAGAGAGTTATAGTATCAGCATAGAGAAGCGCCGTTTGCCTGTTTCTATTGGCCAGTACTTGTAAGTAGTTATTCCCACAGTAATTTGCCAAGGGGGTGTTCACACTACCGTTACTAAAGTCTGTTGCTGTCTTCCATCACAGGATAACAGAAATGGACTTTAGCTGTCATAGAGAACTGACATGTTAGTAGATTGTTGTCTTCTGTGATATGATATCATGCTGCAGCGTCATCATTGGTAATCAGTGTTCGATTAAATCTTGCTACATCTGTGTGTTTATGTTATCATTCAAGTAACAGACAAGATGGTGAGGATGTGATATAACTGATAATGCTATCTGTATGGGACCATTGTTCTTTCACATCTTCCTCCAAGACTGTACCCTGTGCTTTGTAAGAAAACAGCTGCTGAAAATCCTTAACTTTACACAAAAAGCTTTACACCATGGATTAAAAGCAGTCTCTAGATTTCAGAGGCGTTGGGTTTAAATGAATCAGTCAGATGGAAGGGTCTAATTTGATTGGATTCATGGATTGGCTGTCAGGAGCTGCCAAGTCTTTTCAGAGCATTTCTTTCATTCTCATCCTGGTGTCAATTTAGTAATTAATTTTACATTGGCATTAATTACTGTGTGACCTACTCTATGGGTAATCTTTTCACATCACACAATCAGTAAGCCCTTGCTAACATGTGATACCTCACATTAACAGTGCTCTGTACATGATGCATCTGATCATATTCGCGCTCACTCTGTGTGCGCATTGGCTATTAAACCCCTGGCAGGCCAAATATTTGGGTTGCCATTTTAGTGGAACTTGTGATCATGATCTAAAACAGAAACATATACAATAAGAGTAATTACGCCCAGATAGCAGCCAGTGAATATTTATGTTATGCAGAATAAACACCAGGAGGCCATTGTTACCCATTCATTTTACATTACAGCAGTTTTGCGCAATGGAGAATGAATATATATATATATATATATATATATATATATATATATATATATATATATACTCACCGGCCACTTTATTAGGTACACCATGCTAGTAACAGGTTGGACCCCCTTTTGCCTTCAGAACTGCCTCAATTCTTCGTGACATAGATTCAACAAGGTGCTGGAAGCATTCCTCAGAGATTTTGGTCCATATTGACATGATGGCATCACACAGTTGCCGCAGATTTGTCGGCTGCACATCCATGATGCGAATCTCCCGTTCCACCACATCCCAAAGATGCGCTATTGGATTGAGATCTGGTGACTGTGGAGGCCATTGGAGTACAGTGAACTCATTGTCATGTTCAAGAAACCAGTCTGAGATGATTCCAGCTTTATGACATGGCGCATTATCCTGCTGAAAGTAGCCATCAGATGTTGGGTACATTGTGGTCATAAAGGGATGGACATGGTCAGCAACAATACTCAGGTAGGCTTTGGCGTTGCAACGATGCTCAATTGGTACCAAGGGGCCCAAAGAGTGCCAAGAAAATATTCCCCACACCATGACACCACCACCACCAGCCTGAACCGTTGATACAAGGCAGGATGGATCCATGCTTTCATGTTGTTGACGCCAAATTCTGACCCTACCATCCGAATGTCGCAGCAGAAATCGAGACTCATCAGACCAGGCAACGTTTTTCCAATCTTCAATTGTCCAATTTCGATGAGCTTGTGCAAATTGTAGCCTCAGTTTCCTGTTCTTAGCTGAAAGGAGTGGCACCCGGTGTGGTCTTCTGCTGCTGTAGCCCATCTGCCTCAAAGTTCGACGTACTGTGCGTTCAGAGATGCTCTTCTGGCTACCTTGGTTGTAACGGGTGGCTATTTGAGTCACTGTTGCCTTTCTATCAGCTCGAACCAGTCTGGCCATTCTCCTCTGACCTCTGGCATCAACAACGCATTTCCGCCCACAGAACTGCCGCTCACTGGATGTTTTTTCTTTTTCGGACCATTCTCTGTAAACCCTAGAGATGGTTGTGCGTGAAAATCCCAGTAGATCAGCAGTTTCTGAAATACTCAGACCAGCCCTTCTGGCACCAACAACCATGCCACGTTCAAAGGCACTCAAATCACCTTTCTTCCCCATACTGATGCTCGGTTTGAACTGCAGGAGATTGTCTTGACCATGTCTACATGCCTAAATGCACTGAGTTGCCGCCATGTGATTGGCTGATTAGAAATTAAGTGTTAACGAGCAGTTGGACAGGTGTACCTAATAAAGTGGCCGGTGAGTGTATATATATATATATATATATATATATATATATATATATATATATATATATATACACATATATATAGGTACCGTCCCATAAATTGCACATCAGAAACCCCTTTTCAGCCAAAAGGGGTTCCTAACAGAAAAAACAATCCTGTCTGCCAGCAACTTGTATAGATGGAAAATGTCCTTTTATTGGAAAAGCCGCACACCACGTATCGGCACACCATGTGAGAGATGTTCCCGTGAGAACTGATATATGGTGCGCTGCTTTTCCAATAAAAAGACATCTACACAAGTTGCTGGCAGACCAGATTGTTTTTTATATGTATATAAATAGATGGGTGGATAGACATATAAAAAGAGAGAGAGAGAGAGAGAGAGAGAGATGACTGAATCAAAGCTGGCAAAGTGGAATTTGATGTGAATTTCAGGAAATATTCGATCTGGATTTCCTCACTCTTCACAGTAACGAACTGCATTTTTATCTAAAATGGCTGCTGCAAATGTTAGGACAGGGGGGCAAGGAACTCTGAGAACGCGCAATAACCCACAATGCCAAGCGTTCAGGCAGTGGCGGATCCAGGGTTTGCGGGGCCCTGGGCAATTGACTTTGTCGGGGCCCTACTTACTGGGGGGTCTCGCACTTCTAACCTGTACTTCCCAACTGTTGAAGACTAGAAAGAGGGAACAAAACGTGCGGCGCGCGCAGTGCGCCGCAGTAAATTAGGCCCCGCCCACTTTTATGTTGACTCCACCCATTCTCATTCAATTTTCATGTGATTCCACACAGTATAATCCTCCTACAGTCACCCGTAAATTATATGTCCCCCCCATTTTCATATACACCCTTCATCTACCCCTAGTTTCATGTCCCCCCCCTCTATCTCTGTCCCCAGTTTCATGCCATTCTCCCCCTTTATCTGCCCACAGTTTCATTTCCCCCTTCTCTGCCCCAGTGTCATGCCGTTCTCCCCCCTTCATCTGCCCCAGTGTCATGCCGTTCTCCCCCTTCATCTGCCCCAATGTCATGCCATTCTCCCCCCCTTCATCTGCCCCAGTGTCATGCCATTCTCCCCCCCTTCATCTGCCCCAATGTCATGCCATTCTCCCCCCCTTCATCTGCCCCAGTGTCATGCCATCCCCCCTTCATCTGCTTCAGTGTCATGCCGTTTCCCCCCCCCTTCATTTGCCCCAATGTCATGCCATTCTCCCCCCTTCATCTGCCCCAGTGTCATGCCATTCTCCCCCCTTCATCTGCCCCAGTGTCATTCCATTCTCCCCCCTTCATCTGCCCCAGTGTCATGCCATTCTCCCCCCTTCATCTGCCCCAGTGTCATGCTGTTCTCTCCCCCTTCATTTGCCCCAGTGTCATGCTGTTCTCCCCCCTTCATCTGCCCCAGTGTCATGCCGTTCTCCCCCCTCCATCTGCCCCAGTGTCATGCTGTTCTCTCCCCCTCTATCTGTCCCAGTATCATGCCATTCTCCCCCTCCATCTGCCCCAGTGTCATGCTGTTCTCCCCCCTTCATCTGCCCCAGTGTCATGCCATTCTCCCCCCTTCATCTGCCCCAGTGTCATGCTGTTCTCTCCCCTTCATCTGCCCCAGTGTCATTCCATTCTCCCCCCTTCATCTGCCCCAGTGTCATGCTGTTCTCTCCCCCTTCATCTGCCCCAGTGTCATGCTGTTCTCTCCCCCTTCATTTGCCCCAGTGTCATGCTGTTCTCCCCCCTTCATCTGCCCCAGTGTCATGCCGTTCTCCCCCCTCCATCTGCCCCAGTGTCATGCTGTTCTCTCCCCCTCTATCTGTCCCAGTATCATGCCATTCTCCCCCTCCATCTGCCCCAGTGTCATGCTGTTCTCCCCCCTTCATCTGCCCCAGTGTCATGCCATTCTCCCCCCTTCATCTGCCCCAGTGTCATGCTGTTCTCTCCCCCCTTCATCTGCCCCAGTGTCATGCCGTTCTCCCCCCCTCCATCTGCCCCAGTGTCATGCTGTTCTCTCCCCCTCCATCTGCCCCAGTGTCATGCCGTTCTCCCCCCTCCATCTGCCCCAGTGTCATGCTGTTCTCTCCCCCCCTATCTGTCCCAGTGCCATGCCGTTCTCCCCCTCCATCTGCCCCAGTGTCATGTTGTTCTCCCCCCTTCATCTGCCCCAGTGTCATGCTGTTCTCCCCCTCCATCTGCCCCAGTGTCATGCTGTTCTCTCCCCCTCTATCTGCCCCAGTGTCATGCCGTTCTCCCCCCTCCATCTGCCCCAGTGTCATGCTGTTCTCTCCCCCTCTATCTGCCCCAGTGTCATGCCGTTCTCCCCCCTCCATCTGCCCCAGTGTCATGCCGTTCTCACGTTCTCACACACACACTCACCATTCCTCGTTCCCCCGCAGCTCTCTCCCTCATACACATATTGTAGGCGCGATGTGACGTCATCACATCGCGGCTACAAATGCCGGAGCACAGCGTTAAAGCAGGAGCTGAGCTGTGACAGCTCCTGCTTTAAACGCCTATGTATTCAGCTCATTGGCGTCCTACCGCCGATGAGCTGAGTACATAGGCATTTAAAGCAGGAGCTGTCAGCTTTAATGCTGAGCTCAGTTGGAATCGGGACATGCCGACCGGGACCATTTTGTTAGGTCCCGGGCGGTTGCCCGCCTCGCCCAGCCCTGGATCTGCCCCTGCGCTCAGGCAATCAGCAGCCAGCCCTGTGATGTCTCAGCCCTATAAATAATCTCCACTATCTTGGATTCAAACAATTTCCAATGTACTTAGTGCAGTGAAAGACGTTAGCAGGAACTAGGGAAAGTGGTAGAAAAGACTTGAGAACTTATATTTTGCGCAATCAAAGTTCAGGGTAAAAGCATTAGTAAGGAAAGGATAGGGAAGAATTTATACAGAGTATTTATGCAGAACAGGGTTCATTTGGGGTGTTTGCAGCCCCATAACTTGCCAAATAAGTGAAGTGTGCAGTGGTTCTAAGAGTGACACCTGTCATGTGCGTGCCATACAGACTCACAGTATTGTTTCACTACCACAGCAGATTCCCTATGCATGTTACTACAAGGTAAAATGTTGTACAACACTATACAGGCTCTCTGCAGCCAGGAAAGCTGTTTTTTAACACAATTAGCCACAAATTAATTTGGATGAAATGAAATTGTTTCGGGAAAATTCAGCAAACAGGCTGAATTGAATTTTTAAAAAATTTGCTCATCTCTAGATACATACTACATACATTTTAAAGTTAACTACTGTATTTTCAGCACATGCACTGTCGGAAATGTTCTATTCATATTCTATCAGTTCAGTTCTATGGTAAAGTACAGACAACATAAGATACAATATATATATATATATATATATATATATATATATATATATATATATATATATTGTAATTTGTAACTTTCTGTATCCATACAACGTTGGTGAAGTAGACAATTTATGGTAATCTTAGGGCCAAAAACATAGATCTTCTATATGTTTAAGTGCTTCTTTATATATTCTTTTATGTAGTAAGCATGAACTATGTTACAAATATAAGTAAACACAGTACTGCAAGACACATACAAATGCTTCTGGGTGTACAGTGAGAGACTGGCATCAATCATGTGTAACACGATTTATCATGCTGTGTGGTTGTGTATCTACATAGGTGTTATAGTGGATGCAGACTGCGGATACTCCAGTTTACTATGAGTGGTCTGGTGTGAATCATGCATTATTCATACACATGTTGCTATATTGAAGTTTCATGGTAACCTTGAAGCTGCATTTATTAACATCTTCTAGACATACAGTGATGCCATATTACTGCTGATTTTATCTTATTCAAGGGAGCAAAATGTGAATGCCTTGTAAATGTTGCTCTAGACAGATAAATAGATGTTTCTTCTTTGTATGTTTTATATATTGCTAATTTTATAAGAAGACTGCACTGCGTATAACCTGCAGAAGTTGATCCTGAGATAAGCGCTGTTCCATAAATAGAGTAAGGGTCTAATTTTATCAATCAGCTTCCATTGTAATCAGGGCTCGCTGATTCTGTATTACAATTATCTGTCTATAATCATTCTATCTGCATCTCATAAATTGTCCTATTTCATTTCCTGTTGTATTGGGGATGGTGCCTGGCTTGTACATGGATTGCTTATTGGTGTAGCCACATAACAGAATATGGAATGACAACTGTTTTTCTGCATATCTAAAGGCTATCTCAGCAGGGAATTGCATCTACCAGCTCCATGTTACCTAGCAACTCTCCCTGAACTGGAGCTTTTTTACATCACCCTTTACATCTGTCAAGGGTTCTTAAAAACAACTATTCTTTTCTGTGAATGAACGGGAGAAATTAGTCATTTGCAGATCCCATATAAAACAAGCTGCAAGTGGATACAGACGATGAGTAAATCCAGTATATTAATATAATTTGTGAGGCAGAATATGGGCATACAGATGACTTGCATAAAAATTAAATATATCACAAAAAGATTCAAAATTTATCATTAAAATACCTAAATAATACCATAATAACATCACAGTATTATATTAAATATATTTCAGTAAATAAGAGGCGGCTTTGTAAAAATGACCAGTAAATGACTTGAGATAAGTGTATATTTGTGTTGTTGTAGAGGATACTGTTATAACCTCATGGTCTTGTTGTAAGGGAGCCAACGTGGCTGATATCTGAGTGGTGTGGGGACACTGCAGCTGCCACCAATATGGGACATTAAGATTGTCTCTTGCTGCGGCTGGGTGCACCTGTTATTGGGGTATTGTCTTCCACCATGGAAGAACCTATGGCTCTTACTGTTATGGAGCCACTGTGGTTGGTCGTTTTCCACTTTTATTGGCATCAATAAAGGTAAGTGGCTTCTGAACATAAAAGAAAGGATAAGCAAAATTAAACCATAAAACATGACGTATGAGGACACCAGGTGACATTTCATTTACATCAGCAATGATACAGTAACTACAGATCAGGTGTAGACAGATATTGCCATAGGGGATGCAATGTAATCCCTGTGGAGTAGACAGAGTCAATGAACGTGACAGCAGGTGTTGGGGAATACACTAAATTGGCAGTACAATTGGGAAATACAATAAATTAGCAGGTAAACTGTAACACGTGAGACATCATAGTAAACAAACAACCACTATACTACTATATATGCAGGTCTATACAGAAATGAGTCAAGTCATTATAATATACAATGGGGATTTTTAGATTTACATTTTTAGTTTTCAAAGACTCTGTACATCCATAGAAATCAACAGTCCAAAACCGACAGATATAAAGGTTTATGTAAAACACCACCATTGCTTTTTGGGACTTAATATAGTATTTTTAGTAGCCATTGGGGGATGTCTAAAGATTGCCATTTTGTACACCAGTCTTGGAGGAGTCACCTGATTTCTGATGAGGATCAGTGCCATTCCCTACAGAACCATAAATTCACACTAAAATTTATGTTTGTTTGTAGCTACCATAAGGAATCGCTTAAAATTACGGTATGTTAAATTTAATGGAGTTAAAATTATGTTAAATTTTGGGTAACCAATGGATTCTCCCACAGCACTCTCTTAACATACCCCCATCCTTGCAGAAAGTGATGAGTGTAGAATACAATCACAACTTGCCAGAACTTTGTGATGTATTGGCTTCATAAATGTGCCCCGCTATCTTGGCAAGTTTCAGAATGATGCCAGACTTCATCACTCAGTAAAGTAGTCATTACCCTGATAACAGAGACATCTATATCAGTATGAATTTGACTGCTGCTCATATTTGTGTCTCATACAACGGGATAGCGTACCATATCTATTCTGAAACACATGGATTTCTTTTGAGACTGATAAACACATCAAAATTATGTGTGTGGAATGAGTCCTACCATGTATAATAGGCTTCTGCTATCCATACTGGAGTGGGCAGGTACATGGTACATGATTCCCACATCCGCCATTCAAAAATCACTAATAAAAGCGGAACTGGCCCCTACATGCTGCCCGCCACTGTGGTGGGTATTGAAAGTGGGAGAGAGGAAAAGCCTCCCGCACTGTAATTGAAGGGATATTTACAAGGCCTTTTCACATCCTATTGCCGAAATCACTCAGCAATTACCATGTGAATAGGCAGCATGGTGGGGGAGAACCAGTTGACTTGTGAGTTTAATGAGTCCTTAGCCTCCTTGATGCTTTACCAGTATCTACAAATCACATTCATCTAAGAGTCAATATTCAGTTATGACTCTCATTTACAGGCTCCTTGGTTCTGGATAAGATTAGATCATTCACTGTGTTATTGATAAGGAACCATGTCTTATCGTGGCCAAACAAGATGACTACACGCTGTAATCTTATTACATAGGTTCTTACATACATATTAGGCAACCGCAATTAAATGCCTAAGGAAGGAAATAGGTGAAGATGAAGTCAATTATCTCTGTCTGAGGACATGCAGAATATCTTCTAAAAAGACAATAAATAGGTCTGCACAACATCACAACATGTTTCTTATGCTTTTCCTAGCTCACAATTGCATTGTTCTCCAGGGAAGGGTTTATACTGTATATTTGCAGGCAGCAGTAATAAGACTAAACTCAAACCATGCACGTGTTTTTTCTAGAAAATGGTGTTGGACTATCTAAAAGTATAGTGGTGTTCAACATAATGTCCTCTACAAGGCACTGCAGCTGGTTTAATATCAAGTTTCCTGGTTACAAACGAATATATTACGAACAAATGAATATATTACCATATTACCATATGTTACAATAATACATGTGTATTTTATTTGCTGAAGTGTGAAATCTATCTAATAAACTTTATTTTATTACAGAATTCCACTGTACACAAGTTTTCAGGATCAGTATAGGTTTGAATCATAAATGAGTAAAGCACTATGGATATACTGGACCACCAAAATATCTGATCAATAATTATTATGATATACCACCTGCCATGATCTATTAATGGGTCCTATAGCAATTATGTCATATATAGAAACATCATGAAAGTGAACTGCAGCAAATTTAGGGGAAAAAAATGCAAGTGCCAATGTATGTATAGTTTACTTTCAGGATACACAATACACTATATTGTATATACGGTATTGCAGCTGTTATCTGATATATGTTCTGATACATCTGAAAATATCTTCAAAAATTAACTCAGTTCATTATTGAAATGAATCAACCCACTGAGAATAAGCCTCAATGTAGTATAGTGGTTTTACCATATACACAGGTGGAAGTAAAGAAATACATAGCAAGGATAGGGATAAAGAAAGAATATTCTGACACTGACACCAAAATTGCTCCATCATTTTATCAAGTGGATCTACAATCCTAAGGATAAAGACTTTCTGCCACTAGTCATTTTCTGTTTGATTATTATATTTATACCTCTTCTCAAGCAGTGACACCAAAGATATAACTATTACGTCTCTTGTATATGGCGACCACACAATGCACCCCAAACTGCTACACCACATAATGGACGCTGAAATATAGCAATGATTTCATTCAGAAGTAATGGTGTATAAACAAGTTGTTACATAAAAATATAAAACATCCATAAAACAGCATTTGGGAGCGTTCCAATATTGGGGGGCTTAACCGGAGAGTATATATTTTATGCATGTTGTCCACTAGGAAGGAGCAAGTAAATTACAACTATAGCAGATTATGAAACCTCCATCTTCCCACCTACCCAGTGATGTCACTATAGTATCAGCATCACAATATGATCAATAAGCCATATTCCCTGCAGGCTCCAGCAGCAGAATACAGGTATGGTTTATATGTCATGCTTGCAAGCTTCTCATACACAGTACCTCTATTTCACTAACCGCATCTGTCTAAATAGTTTTCCTTTCCTTCCACAACCATACAAATAATTCCTTCCAACTGATTTTGTTGCGGTTTTTTTTTTAGCCAAATCTAGTAGGGGCTACAAAGGGAATGGGACATATATAGGAAACTCTTATACTTATCCCTTCTACTCAACCAACTCCTGGCTTTGGCGCAAAAAAAAAAAATGCAGCAAAATCTGAAAGAAAAAAAAGCAGCTTTACTGCAACATGGGGCCTTAGGCTGAAGAAGTACATTGCTCTATGTTGTTACCTTGCATACCAGAGTTAATGGGTGCAAAATTTAGGAGAGACCTATTACAAAAATGCCTAAAATATTAAGATGCAGCTCAGGAGCAGTGTGAGAATATCAGAATGTGATGGTTTTCGTGACACAGAAAGTAGTGGAAGAATTTACTCTTCTGCAATGATTTAGAAAGAAATAGTTTTCATCTAAAATCCCATTCTACTGAATTACATAATTGTATGTAACACCCGTCATTCCCATAAATGACTGACAACTGCTAATGATAAATCTACAGAGCATTATGTAACCAGGAAAACCAGCTGGGTAACATTTTGCTATAGCCTTCTATTGACCAAACTATTATCTATTCAATGGTGCCTGTTATTATTAGTTTGCACTGCTGCGCAACCATTAACCTGAATCCATTTTTTTCCCATTTTCATGTCTTACACAGCACAAATATATTACTTTAATGTAAATGTATATTGTGTACTTGGGTTTACTGGATTATAAGGTCATTAATGGCTATAAAGAATTAAGCATGTGCACATAATAAAATCACACTTCTCACCACTACTGTACTAGACAAGAATTAAATGTAGTGGGTTAGTTTAATGGTTGTATACACAGGTTCAATTTGTTTTTAATGACTTAATGTCATAAAGAAATAATACAAGGTATGGTAACATGCAGAATTATACTCAGTGACAACAAAATAATGCACCAAAAAGGAGTTGTTGGTAAGACTGAAACTTTATATGTAGTTATTTTAAGATAATATATGTAATTACAATACTATAGAAAAAGGATAAGTTTATAGGGCAAAATTGAACAACTGAAAAGAGACTCTAGTGCCCTTTTGGGCCTAGATACAAAATGAAATATGTTTAGTGGTTCCTTATGGTATGCTGTGCCTGTAGATCTTGCACAATCATAGGCTGCCAAAGCTGGCGCCCCAGTAGGTCCCATAAATGCTGGATTGGCAATAAATCTGGCATCTAGGCAGGTCAAGAAAGTGTTGCTCTCTTGTGGAAACATTCTCAAATAATCACACCAGCAGTTGCTCCACAGTAAAGGCAAGATTGACAAGGACTTCATACCGAAACCCAAATATAGTCAATGCCAAACAGAACTGGATTTGTTGTTAAAGACAATACTGGTCTATACAAGTCCAGGTTTCTCATCCATGGTACCATTGCAAACAAAGACAAATATGGATGGCTGTCAATGGCAGGTCAAGGAGCGCTGTGATACTAAATTCTGTTTTGCTAAGAGCCTGGAAATGGTCCTGGCAGAGAGATGTGTAATGAAGATGTCATCTCTGTCTGGATTGTGGAAAAGGAAACTATGGGAGTTGCTAGTCCTTTTCAGCAGATCAAACTATCCTCTTTACTTGTGGTCTGTCCTCACTTAATCACTGCTCCCAACAATTCCTAACAGATAGATCCCAATGGCCTAGATGGCATGCAGTTCATCAAAATGACCATCAGTCATTTCTATAAGTCCAAAGATACACCCCCCTTCAAATCTGTCAACTGGGCTTTGTGTCTTTGAGTTTGGGTCATCTATCAGTCAATCATCTCTCACCAAGACTTTATACAAACTAAAAGTAGCTTCTGAGAGCTAAAGCCAGTGTCTAACAAGACAACACCTGTAACCATTTACATATTGTCTGAGATGTAACTGCAAGCATTTCTGCTATCTGACATTCTATCTAGTTGTATTATTAGTTTTGTCAATGAGTGTATATTTATAATTCTCTGACTGAAATGTATCAGGATGTGATGCCTGGACACGGAAGCAGAACTTCCCTCTAGTCTTTATTTGCATTACACCCAGCTGCTCCAGAGACTTCACCCAAACTTAGTTTATGATGATCGGGATAACGTGAATCAATGGATTTTTCAACTAAGAGATTGTATTAGATGCTGCTCATATAGGGATGATGCTACTTGGGCAACAGACAACAACATATATTCATAGCTCAGGCATTATGTTTCAGCTCCTTCACATGTTTATTGATGGGTAAATATAAATATCCCATTCCCCCTTTCCACCACCCCTTAGCTCATTGTGTTCACTTCCCTCTTCTCCTCATCTTCTGCCTTTCGCAGGCATCAGACACAGGGCTGTAACAGACCACCAGAAAATGGCGACCCAAGCACGTGCAGTCGGCTCTGCCTTTTCTACTAAGGGAAGGTAAGCCATTAGCAGTGCCTGGCAGGTAAATCTCACTTCGAAAGAAGCAGGTACTGTATTTTAGAAGCTCAATCTAATGTATATGGCCAACACTGGCATGTAAAGATCAATGGCTTCTGTGGTAGAAAATAATAGGGCAGGCAGTTAAAGAACACTACAACCAGAAGTCAGATACCCACTGTTCACTGAACACTGTAATGGTCGTAAGTTATATCCGGTGCAAACGCTGAAATAAAAAGCAGAAAACTTAGGCAACTAAATCCACACATTCCACTATCTTTTATTTCTATATTTGTATGTTAATTGTATAGTGTTAAGCCATTCAATTTCTGTTAACACTAGGACCACACTAATGTCTGTGGTCCAATGTTCTCGTCTATCAAAGGATTATATGAACTGAATGATCAACTGCTAAAATAACAGTTACATCTGGATGGGGTCAATTCTTATTAAACTGAATGTGGCGGGAGAAAAGGTCATGCATGCAAGACACAAATATTAACATTGCCTAAGAAAATAGTATGTTTTTGGAGTGTAGAAGGAAACTGGAGTACACAAAGGAAACAAACATATACAGAACATACAGATTCCTTCCATATGTTGTCCTGCTTATCTATTTTGCTTATTGTTTTATTTCTCTTACATATATAGCATCATCATATTCTGCAGCGCTTTACAGACATTGTCAGTCACTGTTCCACACAGGGATCACAATCTACATTCCCTATATGTATGTCTATGGAGGGTAGGAGAAAACCTGCACAGATATGGGGAGAACATACAAACTCCTGCAGATGTTGTCCTTGGTCAAATTCAAACATAGGACTCCAGCACTGCCAGGTTGCAATACTAACCACTGAGCCACCATGTTGCCTGACTCCTGCAGCTCCTAACCACTGAGCTTGATATTCAATTCTTAGTGCTCGCTTGCAGTGCTAGGTGACATTAGGACTGGGCAATCTAGGTCTAAAAATAAAATTTAAGTTTTTTTATGCTCAAAATCAATTGACAATTTTAATCTCATTTTTCAAACAGAAAACACAAACAAAACAGATGAAAATAACGCCAAAGTCATTATGGTGATCTGCAAGGAAAATGAAGTACACAGGAGAAAAGTATAACAAACACAGTAGCCCCAAACCCACTCACCCGGAGCAAAAGCCCGCTGAAGGCTTAAGCCACACGTTTCAGAAACACAGCTTTTTTGTTGTTGTTGTAGATTTTGTTGCATTTTTTTGACCCAGAGCCAAGAATGGCTACAAAAGGATAGGGTTGTTTCAGTAGAGTATGGAAGCCAGATTGTAAGGGGTCAAGAAGAGAGTTAGCAGAGAGATAGCAGATTAAACGAGAATAGGCCAAGCGTTCTAAGATTTTAGAGATAAAGGAGAGGTTGGAGACAGGTCGATAGTTAGCAGCACAGTACGGGTCAAGGAAGGATTTTTTCAATAGCGGGATTATGACAGCATGTTTGAAAGAGGATGGAAAAATTCCAGATGAGAGAGAGAGGTTAAATATTTTAGTAAGCGAAGTCATGACAGCAGGCAACAGAGATTGGAGAAGTTGTGAGAGGAAGGGGTCACTACTGCAGGTTGTAGATGAAGAAAGTAGCTGGTAGACCTCCTCTTCTGTAACAAGTTTAAAAGATGAGAATGGACAGTCTGAAGTGCAGTTGGTGAGGGGATCAGTACTATGGTAGGTATGGGAACCAATGTCACCTGGGGATTGGGCAGTTATTTCCTGACGGATCTTATCAATTTTGTAATGGAAATAAGTGGCCAGGTCATTAGCACTAAGGTCTGTGAATGGCGTCTGCACCTTGGCTGTGAGTAAGGAGTGAAAAGTTTCAAAAAGCCTTTTAGGGTTACTGGAGAGAGAAGAGATGAGAGCGGTGAAATAGGCTTGTTTGGCGAGGTAAAGGGCAGAACTATATATTTTAAGCATAAATTTGAAGTGGAGGAAATTTGTAGATGCACATGATTTTCTCCAGAGATGTTCAGCACACCTAGAGCACCGCTGAAGAAAAAGTGTCTGTGGGGTGTGCCAGGGTTGCTGCCTCCTATGTCAAACTTTACAAGTGCAGGGGGAGCCACTTCATCCAATGCACTTTTAAAGGTTTCATTATAGTGTCTGATGGCCAGATTAGGACAGATTGAGAGGTGCTGGGTATTACTAGCACGTACCGTATATACTCGAGTATAAGCCGACCCGAATATAAGCCGACCCCCCTAATTTTACCACAAAAAACTGGGAAAACTTATTGACTCGAGTATAAGCCTAGGGGGGAAATGCAGCAGCTACTGGAAAATTTAAAAAATTAAAATGGTCGGAGTTTTTGGGTGCAGTAGTTGCTGGGAAAGGAAGGGGGTGTTTTGGTTGTCTGTCTGCCCCTTCCCTGAGCTTGAGGACTGAGGGTTTTTTTCCCCCACTTGGAATTCAGCCTGGCTGAATATAGGGGATCTGCAGTACTCCTATTAACCCCTTCCCGACAGATCAGGAGCACTGCAGATCCCCTATATTCAGTAGACACTTTCAGACATTTTTTTTTTTTTTTGCTGACTCGAGTATAAGCCGAGGGAGGCTTTTTCAGCACAAAAACTGGGCTGAAAAATTCGGCTTATACTCGAGTATATACGGTAAATATCTGTATGTATGATGGGTAGGTATATCCTGTGATGGGGAGAGAGAACTGATGTTGAGAGAAAGAAGGTTATGATCAGAGAGCGGCAGAGAAGAGTTAGTAAGTTTAGAAACTGTGAGGAGTTGATGGAAGACTAGATCAATCGTGTTGCCATCTAAATGTGTGGCGGAAGAACAACATTGTGAAGGACCAAAATAAGTGGTTATTGAGAGAAACTGTGAGGCAGCTGGAGAGTTGGGGTATAAATAAGGATGTTAAAGTCACCCATGATAAGGGTAGGAATTTCACTGGATAAAAAAAAGGGGAAGCCAAGAAGCAAAGTGGTCCAGCAATTGGTAGGGTGAGCCAAGTGGACGGTAGATCACTGCTACACATAAAGAGAATGGGTGGAAAAGTCTGATAGCATGGACTTCAAATGAGGGAAATGTGAGCGAGGGCCTGAAAAATGCACTGTGGTGACAGAAGTAAGCCTACCCCACCACCTTGCCTGTTGTCAGGCCTAGAAGTGTACGAGAATTGTAGGCCACCATGAGACAGAGCAGCAGGGGAGGCCGTATCTGACTGCTGGATCCAAGTTTCAGTAAAGGCGAGCAGGCTGAGGGATTTACTAAGGAATAAGTCATTAATATATTCTAGTTTGTTGCACACTGAGCGGGCGTTCCAGAGAGAAAAGTTAAAAGAGACTGGCTTCACTGCTAAAAGAAGTAAAGGGATTACGGTGGTTATAGAGAATGAAGTGTGTGAGAGCTGTACGTGGGAAAGGGGGAAGAGAGGGACGGATATGGATAGTGTGCACTGCTGGTAAAGATGGAGGGGAGGTCTGCAGGAAGACAATTGCTAAAATAGTAAATGGCAGTGCAGCTCCATGATACCATGTGTTTAATCTTGTGGTTTTAGGTTCAAGTTTACCTGGTGTTCTGCCATGGTTTGCCTATTTTGTGCCACGTGTAAGTGCACTTTGGTTGATTTGCACTTCGGTTAAGCTGGATGCTGCATAAGGAAATGCTTCCCCCATAAGCTGTATCTACTTATATAGGGCAGCAGAGCTTCAGAACTAGCACTAATTTAAGTCGCTAACTATTTAATCTACAAACTGTGACACATGAGGAGACTGGCAGTGTGGATCCAAGTAAATACTGACCAGAAACAATCATAAAATCACTGAGCATCAAAAGACTGACACTAGTACAGATAACGCATGGAAATGCAAAAATACAGCCTTGTATGAAATAAGATAATATGAAAAACTGAAATAAACCCCTTAGTAATGTCTGTGGCTGGTATCTAGTATAGCATGATCAACTGTCAGATTAAGAGATCTTGACTGAACTTGATATGCATGTCTAAACTGGGGATATTGGTAGAAAAACCTATATGGTAGGGAATATTCTGACTGCAGCTCATCAAAGCTTTTAAAGGTTGAAGTCATAGAGCTTATGCAGGTTCCCACATACTACCACCCAAATACTGACTACAGTGAAGAAACTGCTGATCATAGTCTGCAGCAGGGAGGACAATGTCTGCATAGAAGATATCAGAATCTTGGGCAGGGCTAACATAGCAATGCTACTTGTCCCTTGCACTGTTCGTTGCAGGGGAAATGCCTATATGACTGCTCTTACCCCTGCAAAATCAGCAGACTCATGATATCAGCAGACTGCTCTTTCAGTGGCATTTTAAAATGGTTTGTCTCTGATGAAGCAACCCCTTTAAGTAGAGAACTTCTTTAAAGAGGTTTGTGGAATTGGGCAATTTCTGTCCATAAGTGCAACGTTGAGTCTGGTTGCCATTCATCAGAGATGCTGCTCAGAGTTGCAACTATACTAAATGACTCACCCTGGCAGGTATTACATGGTTGACAATTTATAATACTGCATGGGCAAAAAAAAAATGGACAAGGTAAATTTGTGGCTGCTGGCAACTTCCTCCATCAGAACCATGGTGATTAAATGATGGATAATTGTATCACAAAATTTTGAATTATCATTAGATGCTACAAACCGACCCAAGTAACACGCTACTGGTTCCAAAGTCAACTCCTAATGGCTTTAGGCCCACTACTGTCTCGGAGTCTGGGCCTGCCAGAAGATTATCTGGGATTCTGTTAGGCCAAGCAAATTCTACAATAACATTTTCTTTTAGACCAAAACTGCATGTGAGTATACATGCAATTGTTTTACCAGGAAACACTTATTACAGTAATAATAATTATATTTAAATGAGAAATACAATTAGATTAAAACAATGACCTGCTATTTTTTAAGCCATTATTTCACAATAAAATCCCATTACAGAAGTCTGTAAGGTTTTACAATAATTCCTAGGAAAAACATTTCGATGAAGCAAAGAATAGCTATGTGTAAATGGACAGCTCAGATGAAAAACCTAGCAATGAATTATAAAGGTTATAGGATTAACTGTAGTACAAATCAAGTCCTTGGTATGTAAAGCCGGCTGTAGTCAAGCAAAACGCAAACTGCAGAATACTGCAGTGAACATGCTGCAGACTGGGCGTCTGAAGTCAGCTATCAAATAATCCTGACTCTGGGTTTTAGGACCGAAATACTGTATATCTCTTTCAACACACCCTCCATTAAAATCTATTAAAAGAATATATGCTTCTTACCTGGACTGCAGCAGAGGTTGGCTATTGAAAATATAGATGCAAAACGGAAGTCTGTCCCATCAAAATGCTCCACATAGTAACCGTCTGCAGCAGAAATAGGGAGATATCAGAATGTGATCTCAGCAGGGAAAGTCATGCAAAGAATATCCTCTGTCCTTGCTTCAATAACCTGCATGTAAATTAACACTGCAACATTGTGTGAACGCTGCAGAGCAACCCTCATAGCAGACATTCTATGTTCTTAGTCCAGGATTTAGCTTCTTCTAGCCTCTCAGCCAAGCCATAGCTTGAGTGTGCAGAAATATATTGTGTTTCACTGCAGTGACTTGCAGAAAAATCTCACAGTCAGTAGAACTAGCGCTCTCTGGCTGTTCAGACTCAGTGAATGAGAGCTGCATACATAATTCAGTGCATTAAAATCTTCCTGCACTTCCTATAGTAAGTAATGGGCTATCGATTACTCAGACAATGGAAGTCAGGAGATTTTTCTTTGGCAATAAGAACCAAAAAACATAGTTGGCAGCAGTCCCGTAGTTGCAGGGACTGCCCTGATTTTTAAAGGGCAGTCCTGTCAAAAATAATGTCCCATGCACTTTCCTGGACAAAATGGCTGTCATTTTCTTTTTTTAAATCAGCCGATACCAATTCAATCATTCTAATAGGTAATGTACTATTCCACAATCCCCCAACCTGCACAAGCCCATCTCATGTTTGTAATGTATGGCTCAGGAGAAATACCATTCATCAAATCCAGAGGTAATATACAGCGACAGGCTGGAGAAGGCGGGCCTGCGTAGGATCATTCATTGGTGAACAGGGGCCATTACCTATTATATAAATAAGTATTGGCTTACAGAGCTATTATACTTTGTGGGGACTACTTAGGGGTCATTATTAGAATGAGCAAACAGTAAAATGTTCGAGATTCGATATTCGTTTCGAGTAGCCCCTCAATATTCGACTACTCAAATCGAATATCGAACCCTGTTATACTCTATGGGGGGAAAATGCTCGTTTCAGGGGTAGGCAACATTCGATCAAATTATACATACCAAGTCTACGAGTGAGGGTCGGGCTGGATCCTCTGTGCAGTCTTCTCCGTGCAGCGTCCCCGCGGCATCTTCCGGCTCTAAATTCACTCTGCCAGGCATCGGGCCTGGGCAGAGCCGACTGCGCATGCCCACACTACAAGCGGGCATGTGCAGTCGGCTCTGCCCAGGCCCAATGCCTGGCAGAGTGAATTCAGAGCCGGAAGACGCCGCAGGGAAGCTGCACGGAGAAGACTTCTAAAGGTAGGAGAAGAACCAGCGTTGATTGGCCGACTGTATAGCATTTGGCCAATCAATGCTGGTTCTGCATCGAACTTTTCCATTCAAATAGCGAGTGGTACTCGATCGAGTACGAGTATTTCGAATACCGTAGTATTCGATCGAATACCTACTCGATCGAATACTACTCGCTCATCTCTAGTCATTATACTCTGTGGGTCCAATAAGAAGCCATTATACATTATGTGGGGGACGACTAAAGGGAAATTATACTGTGTAAGGATCACAAAGGGAGCATTGTACTGTGTGGAGCAGTCCTGTGTAATATATGGATCAAACACAAAGCTAGATTAAAGAAGCAATTGAACAATGTGTTTGCCTATATAGTGTACCATAGGCTATGCTTAAAGGCTCATGTGCATGCCTTGTGCTCTTCAATTTCATAAGTATTGTCAGCTATCTGACAATACTTATAAGGTAAACAGGGATTCTTCTGGTGACAGACTCCCTTTACTGTACCATTCATGGGTTGTTTGCCATCTTGGCTTCTTCTTCCCCTCTGATGGGATTCCCCTATTTTACCGTACATTAGCCACTATGCCTCACATAACACTGCAGTTGCTATTCTTTGAGTATTCTCCAATCTGTTCTTATTTTGTGATGGTACATTTTTTTAATTCTCTAATTTATTTTCTCTACATGATTGTGGGGGCTGCCTGTCTTGCCTGAGCTTGTCCACTGCTCTGTCAACAGCATTTAGTAATAGGCTTCACAGGAAAGTCAATTCCATAGATAGCAATATAGACTGAAACCAATTCACTGCATTCTGTATTTATTTATATTTATTTGGAAGTTCAGACACATTTTGAAATGGGTTATAGTTCACCCAAAAGGTGTTCGATGGGTTTGAGGTCAGGGTCTGGGTTGACCAGTCACGTTTTGCCACACTATATTCACTCAGTCATGCCTTTATGGTCCTTGTATTGTGCATTGGGGAGCAGTGTTCGGCAGCCATTAACTCCCCTCCTCTACAAGGTTCCCTGTTTGTCATTGTCATTATCCTGCAGGAACATGAAAGGACCTTCCCTAAACTGTTCAAAGTTAGAAACAAACAATTGTTGAAAATGTCTTGGCATCATGAAGCCTTTAGACTTCCCTTCACTGGAACTTAGAGCAACCTTTGAAGAACAAACCCATAGTGTTATCCCTTCTCCACTGAATTGCGCCTCCTCCACCACTCGCAAAATTCAGTCAGGCAAGTAATGTTCTCCTGTCATTCACAAAACCACACTACTATCAGGTTCACAGATAGAGAAACATGACTTGTCCCTCAACAGAACATTGTTTCACTGCTTCAGAGTCCACTGGTGGATACCACTCCATTTTATGCTAGTGTCTGGTGATGTTTAGGCTTGCATGCAGTTGACCATGGAATCTCATTCCACAAAGCTCCCGGCACAGTTGTTTTTCTGATGTTAACGCCAGAGGAGGTTTAGAGTTCTGCAGGCAAGAGAGCATTGGTGACTCTTTTGTACTATGTGTCTCAGCACTCAGAGACCCTTCGCTGTAACATCACATGGTCTGCTACTTTGTGGCTCCATTGCTTTGGCTCTTAAAGCTACCACTTTTCAATAATACTAGTCACAGTTGATCATGACATATCTAGGAAGGAAGACATTTCTCAGAGAAAAAAATTATGGATGAAGTGTATATGTCACGAAGGGTTCTTAGTTCGGTGATGTAGATCCTGGAAAATATGTACTAGTAACAACAGGCTACTGAGTGTTTTCTGAAGTGACTGGAGTTTGGGTCCAGGGTTTAGTAGTGACCAAAGACTTTCTGATGAGGTCGCTCCCATACTCCATCCAGGGTTTTCTTCTCACCTGCCCTGTGTCTCTGAGAATAGGTTAGATGGAGATCCTTGCTCTGTGTACTCCTAGGTCAAACAAGCACCTGACAGAGTCTGCTACTGGGTCCAACCACGCTGGTGAGTTTAATGAGATTTCTTTTGGACATTTTGCCAGAATGAAGACCTTTTGTTGCCAAATTGCTGCTTAATGCTAGGTTCACACTAGTGTGCATGTCTTCGTTGCTCAGGTCCTAAAAATGAAGAGTCTATTCACTTAAAAAGCGGTTACCAGTGAGCACCCGTGGACCACATAAACTATAATGAGGTCTGCTGGTTTCCGCCGGGTTGAAGGACTCTTCTCGCTGGGTCAGTGTGTTAACTGTGAAAAACATGGCTAGTACACTGAATATGCAAACAGACTTAAACTGAATCGCTATGTTGCAGTAACCAAGCTTTTTTTGTTGCGTTTTTTGAGCCAGATCCAAGAGTGGAATGAGGAGAAGTATAAGAGCTTCCTATGTATTTCCTATTCCTTTTGTAGCCACTTTTTGCTTTGCAAAATCTGCAACAAAAAAAGCAGCGTTTCCTTAGCTGAAATTTACCTTTCTCCCTTCCACTACAGGAGAATCTGACTGTTTACATGCTTGATGGTGAACAGGCTTTGTGAACCGTTCTATTAGGTGGGGGTCTGCCCTTATTTATTTATTATGCTTACTTATATAACGCCATCATATTCCACAGCACTTTACAGACATTGACAGTCACTGTCCCATATAGGGCTCACAATCTAAATTTCCTATCAGTATGTCTTTGGTGTGTGGGAGGAAACCCACGCAAACACGGGGAGAATATACAAACTCCTTGCAGATGTTGCCCTTGGTAGGATTGGAACCCAGGACTCCAAGGCTGCAGTCAGTGGCGTAACTAGGAATGGCGGGGCCCTGTGGCGAACTTTTGACATAGGCCCCCCGACCGACTCCCTCCTCCGCATTCCTGCACGCTGTCCCTTAGTGGCCCCTGCACACAGTATTATGTCCATTAGTGGCCCCTGCACACAGTATTATGTCCATTAGTGGCCCCTGCACACAGTATTATGTCCATTAGTGGCCCCTGCACACAGTATTATGTCATTAGTGGCCCCTGCACACAGTATTATATCCCTTAGTGGCCCGATAACTGAAGAGTACCTTTATTTTTTTTAACCCCCCCCCCCACTCCCCAGGGACTTGAACCTGCAATCATTTGATTGCAAGTCCCATAGACGGCAATACAAGTGTATTGTCGTCTATGGGAGATTCTATACATTATGGGAGATTCTATACATTACTATTGCGGATGGTCATAGAGACCAGCCGCAATAGTAATATAGCGATGACAGGCCTGGGAGCCTTCATTAGGCACCCGGCTGTCATCTGAACAGGTCGGCTCCTGCAAGCTCGTCGCGCAGGAGCCAGCCTGCAACTTTAAAGGTATGGGGCCGGGGGCTAACTTGACCCTTTTTTTTGGGGGGGGGGGAGAGGACATCTCCTGAGGCCAGGGCATCTCCGCTGTTAACTCTTACAGCGGAGATGCCGAAGCTCGCTATTACATACCTGGCATCCAGACCTTCCGACGCAGCATACAGACACCGGGGCAGGTCATGCTCGTCACGCTCCTGGCAGAGTACTGGAAAGTGAACACCCCGCAAAGATGGTCTTACAGGCTGTACCGTGGTGAATAGGTCATTAGCCTTTGCGGGGTGTTCGCTTTCCAGTACTCTGCCTCTGACTCGGAGGGTCCGGATGCCAGGTATGTAATAGCGAGCTTCAGCATCTCCGTTGTAAGAGTTAACAGCGGAGATGCCCTGGCCTCAGGAGATGTCCTCTTCCCCCCCCCCAAAAAAAAAAAAATAAATAAAAAAAAAAATAAATTCAAGTTAGCCCCCGGCCCCCTGGGGCCAGTCCCATTCTTGCAAAAGTTAAAAAAAAAAAAATTCAAATTGACACGTCAGGGGCCCGGGCCCCCTGACGTGTCGGACCCTGTGGCAGCTGCCTCTGCTGCCTCAGTGGTAGTTACGCCACTGGCTGCAGTGCTAACCACTGAGCCACCGTGCTGCCCAACCAAAGGTACCCATAACACAATTTGTCTAATTTGATTTTTATAACACAGAACTTAAGACCACATTCTATAGTTTCTTAAAATTAAGTAAAAGATTGCCTTAAAAAGATTAAAAACCTTAAATAATCTTACTGAAAAAAAACTATTTTTGAATATGACATTCTATATTTCTAGCACTCAACAGAAGGTACTTGTGCAATAGAATAAATCCATGCTGGGAAGTAAATTGCATTCATCCTGCAGGGCAATTTTAACCTTCAGTATTTTTCGTCAAAAAAGGAAACGGCAACAAAGTGCTCTATAGGAGATTTGATCCAGGCTTTGATACATTTTCTGAAAACAAAAGATAGCTGAAAGAGTCTAAAATACTAAAATTGCACATGACACTTGGAAATCCATTAAGATATTCACAACTCTGGCATGTTCAAGTAGCTGTTAACAAAACATGTTTTCCTTATTTCTGGAAAGGATGTAAGTGCAAATACCAGCACTAGCATGTAGCCAAAATTTTGTAAACTGTAGTTTACAATTAAGCCTAAGGCCCTACTTAGAGTCCCGCAGCAAAAAAGCACTGCGGGAAAAAACGCGGCGGAAATAAATCGCGGTTTTTCCAGCAGTGCTTCTCACAGAAAGTCTGCAATGGTTTTGGAAATCGCAGCATATCCACTGCGCGTATTTTTCTGCAAAGTGGGGATGACATTCACTAGAATCCCATCCACTTTACTGTGACAGTAGGTTTTTCTTCCCCAACCTTCCCATTCCTTTCAATGAGAGTCGAGCAGTTTTTTTTCTTTTTTCCTCTAGCTGTTTTTTTTTTTTTTTCAGTTGGAGGAGAAAAGAAGCTTCAGGATTCTTCTTCAGGCAGATTGTGCTTTGCAGATCCTATTGAAATAAATGGGATGCAGAAAAAACGCTAGCATAAAACGATCCAAAAAACTGTGCAAAAAATCTTTTTTTTTTTTTCTTTTTTACGCCTCCCATTTATTTGAATAGGGTGTGCAAGGCGGACTCTGCCTGAAGATAGGTCATGATTCTTCTTAATTTTCCAGTAGCAGAAACATCAGCTAGAGGAACCACCTATCTACTATATCATCAGAGGCTCAGACTGTTTAGCCCTTCTTATTCAGACTGGATTCTATGTATTCTATGCGCTGATTTTGACACTGAAACTGCCTCAAAATCAATCTCCAAAAAAACCTTCCCAATACAGTTCTATTGGGAGGCTGATTGTGAGGCGGATTCAGCATCAAAATCAGCGCCCAAAAACTCTGCGTACACTGACCCTTATATTGACACCTTGTACTAAAATAAAATAAAAAAATCAATCTGATCAGTTTGCACTCAATACTCCATAACAATATGAAAACATAATTTTACAAATTTTTTTAAACTTAATGAAAAAGAAACTAACATTTTGCATGGATATGTATGTTCAGTCCCTTGGCTATGGAACTTGAAATTTAGTTGTAGGGGCCTTCCATTTCACTTGACCATCTTTGAAATGTTTCTACACGCTTAATTGGAGTCCAGCTCTGGTAAATCAGTTGAACTGAAATGATATGGAAAGACACAACCCTGCCTATATAAAGTCTTACAGCTAAAAATGCATATCACAGCAAAAAACAAGCAATAAGATGGAAAGACCTGCTTCTGGACTTCAGAGTCAAAACTGTGTGGATGCCCCAAAAAAAGTCATCTGCACTGAAAAGTTCCCAAGAACATAGAGGGCCTCCATAATTCTTAAATGGAAGAAGTTTGGACTCTCCCTAGAGATGGCTGCCACACCAAACTAAGTTATGGGAGCTGTGGAGCCATGGTAAGAGAGGTGATCAAGAAACCAATTGTCACTGGCTGAGCTCAAAGGTCCATGTGTGTAGTTGGAGAAACATCCAGAAGGTCTATCATCAGTTGCAGGACTCCACCAAGCTGAGCTTTATGGCAGATTGGCCATGAAGAAGCCTCTCCTCAGTAAAAGACACATGAAAGCCCATCTAGAGTTTGTAAAGAACTCTGACTGCGAAAAACAAGATTCTCTGGTCCAATGAACATTTTGGCCTCAATTTCAAGTATCATGCCTGGAGGAATCTAGGCACTGCTCATCACTTGCCCAATACCATCCCTACAGCAAAGCTTAGTGGTGGCACCATCATGCAATGGAGCTGTTTTTCAGTGGCTGGAACAGGGAGACTAATCTGGGTTGAATGGAGTAAAGTACAGAAAGACTCTGAAAGGGAGTCTGTCACCAGGGCTGACAGGGCTCACCTGAATGTAACTCCTTATTTTCCCATGAAATGTCATGCCTCAGTTATATATTACAAAATGTGCAAATGAGCAGTCTGGAGCACTAAGGGCTGTTCCCATGCTCCAAACAGCTACACCCCCCAAGCTTCTCTAACACACAGGCACGACACAGGTAAAATTTCAGAATAATATTATGTCCCTGTCAGTCAAAGGTGTATTAGAGCAGCATTGGGCGTAGCAGTTTGGAGTTATAGAGTCACCCCCAGTGCTCCAGACTGCTCTTCTGCATATTGATAAATAGATATCTCTTTAATGGAGGCAAACATTTACATGGAGGAAAAAAGTGTTACATTCAGGTGAGCCTGACCTATTTACGCTAGGTTCACATTAGCGCCCGGACTCCGTTTTCAGGTTTCCGTCTTCTGCATGCAGAAGACGGAAAGCTGTCAGACCGGGTCCGGCCATGTGCTCCGCGAAACCATTTTTTTTAAACCGGACACAGAGTACTGCATGTCCGACTTTGTGTCTGATTTAAATAAAAACAGTTTTGCGGCAGAGAGCATAAAACGCTCACGGCCGGATACCTTTCAAACCCATTCAAGTGAATGGGTTTCAAAGAGTCCTGCAGGTTTCCGTCTCCTACTCAGTTTTGTGCAGGAAATGGAAATCTGCATGAACGCAGACCGGGCGCAGATGGCAACGAGCCCTTAACTGTATTGTTGGTTTAATATACTTCACCCTGGTGACAGACTTCCTTTGAAGGAGTTATCCAGTGTCAGACACATATTAACCCCTAGGTGCACCATGACGTAACTGTACATCCTGGAGAGAGCTTCATTAATGCATGAGGATGTACAGTTATGTCCCAATTCATGGGGATTCTTTGTAGCAGGGAATATAACTGAGAATCGGAAGCTCAGCTGTTGCTGGTAGCTGAGACTCCCACGTGAACAACGAGGGACTATTGCTAGCAGAAAAAGGAACCCATTGAATCAATGGGAGGCTTCTTTTTCAGCGCTGAAATTCCACACCAAATTCAGCACCATTTTCCTCCATGTGAATGCACTCGACGCACTCCCATTTTCCTCCCAAATTTTGGGGGAAAAAAGTGTCTTATCGTTCGAAAAATAAGGTAAATGAACAATTAACGTTTTACGTCAACATAAAACAGAGATGTGGTAAATTATTTTTTTCCACTAATTTGAGTGGTATGACTCTCTATATGAAAAGAGGACAATTTCAAACTGTGAAAATTGCATATTTTTTTTTCTAAATTTTCACCAAAGTTCCTATTTTTACATAAATAAACATAAAACATATTGACAAAAATTTACAACAAATACGAAGGACAATGTGTCAGGAAAAAATATTCTCAAAATCACCTGGAAAGTTAAAACGTTCCAAAGTTATTACCACATAAAATGAAACCTGTCATATTTGAAAAATGGAGCTGTGTCATAAAGTCCAAAACTGGCTGTGACACCAAGGGGTTAAGAGACAAATGTTGTTTGTATAATGAAAAACAACTTTGTAATATACTTTCTGCATCAATTCATGGTTTTCTAGATCTCTGCTTGTTGTCATTCATTTTGTTTTGCTTCCAGTTGATAAAAATCAGTCCATGGTCATGTGATGTACAGTCCATGGTCATGTAATATACGGCCCATGGTCATGTGATGTACAGTCCATGGTCATGTGATGGACACACAGGTGCACAGCTCATTACCAGGCAGATGTCTCATTACTGTGCTGTGACTAGAACGAGCAGCACCTACTGTATGTCCATCACATGACCATGGACTGACTTTTATCCACTGGTCGAAGAATGGGGACAGCAAGCAGAGATCTAGAAAACTGTGAATTAATACAGAAAAAACCTTGGAAAATTGTCTTGAAATACTTTAGAAAACATATGTCATATCAATGTGTCTGAAACTGGACAAACAAACCTATTTCATAGCTAACTTTGATAGTGAGACAGTTCACTACTGACGAAGGCTGCGTGCCGAAACGCGCGTCGGGCCATTGGAGAGTAGGGACCGGTCCCCTGGTTGCTCACACCACACCACCCACATGGGTAAGTGTTATATATTCTGTGACTCTGGGCTGCTTGTGGTATTGAAATTGTTCCGTACGGCTACTTGTGACTCAGGACACACTTCCCCGTTTTTTCAGGGTTCATTCATTAATTTATGCATTGGCATACAATACTTATATGTGTAGGAACCGCCCCACTTGTTGTGGGAAACGGTCTGTGACTGTTATTTCTTACTACCACTGCATATTATTTTATATATACCTCTTGTAGGTGTCTTGTAGCAATACATGGGGATCTAATTCCATCTTGGTACCCTATTTTCTCCAATCCTATTTCCCTGTATTTGCACTTGTGTTTTACATGTATGTCCAATTTTGATACTTAATAAAGCTTTTTGATACGTTACTGTAACAGTTGCTTCATTGTTATTTATATATGAAGGTGTCATACTTACCTTGTTTTGCTTTGAATAGTTCACTTATAGTGTAGAATACAAGAAAATTCAGATTTCCCATAAAATACTCTAAAATTAGATCACATCAGAAAAAAAAAAACAACAAAACTTTGTAAACACATTGTATTATTTATGTTGCGGTGATGTTTGACCAGAACTAGTTGTTTTTGGAAATAGCTGACCGACACTCCCTTTACAAGTCCTATACTAGAATGTTTTTCCCTCATGAGATTTCTGTACTGGAGGAAAAATCACATTCCTCTAAACTGAACACAAGCAAGCACATTGTAAGCAGATGATGATTTGTATCATCTGGGTTATAGTTACTTGAAAAACAGGATAATAGCGATTGTCACTGTGGCTGTGAACAATTATATATATACTGCTAATGGAAGGAAAAGAATAGTAGACTTTGGGAATCATACTACTGTAAAACTAATACCCTGTCCATATGAATGTCAAATTTTGATGATAAAAAATAGCAGTACATTTTTCTTTAGTGAGAGGGCTGGATAAAACCTCAAAAATGAGAAAATCATCTCCTTGCAAAAGACAAAAGTCAGCACCACCTAACAAAGTGAAAAACTGTATATGGGCAGGACTAAATTTGCTCTCAAAGGCAAACATGAAAATATAGCACCACCCCGTGGCGTCTATCCTTAAAGGTGTCTCCAAAATGCTTATATTTTTAAATAAAGTAACTTTTTTGTGAAACATATATATTTTTTATAGTTATATTTTTAATGTTCCATGTCACAGTTTTTTGTTAAGTACTATATCCTGCAATTTTAACTATGGCCAGTAAGACTAATAATAGTATGCCACTTGACAATTTTGTAGGGATTTTTATTGCAGAAGTCTCCTCATTTACATCACAAAAAAGACACACAGGGTCACAATAGATGTTCACACTTCTACAGATAATACCAATAGTTACCCACCACTAACAATTGATAATGTCAATGCTTATTCCCCCCCTCCCCCGCACAGAACATGTCTAGAACACTCCCCCACGACATGACAATGCAGTAAAATATACCATTATATGCTGTTAACAGAGCAAAGGAGAAGCTCTGAATCATGTGCATAAAATAAAATATGCAATCTATATGGTTTTAATAAATAAATTCAAACAATGGCCATGCATTTTTTTTTTTTAAATGTAGATTGTGAGCCTTGTATAGGGATAACAATGTACCTTTTTTTTTTTTTTAATTTTTACTTTTTCCTATCAGTATGTCTTTGTAGAATGGGAGCAAATCCACGCAAACACGGGGAGAACATACAAACTGCTTGCAGATGTTGTTCCTGGTGGGATTCAAACCTAGGACTCCAGCGCTGTAAGGCTGCAGCAATGCATTTCTTTTAACTTGGTTGTAACTTATGCAAGAATAGTTTGAACCTAGCGTTTCTGTTGTTCAGGTCCATCAGAGGACCAGAACAACAGAGAGGCGACAACTAAAATAAAAGTTACACACACAGCGCAGTGAACCCCCATTGAATATAATGGAGTTCATCGGTTGTCTGTTGTTTTTTTAGGGTGCATGCGCACGATGTAACGCGATAATGAATCTTGCATGATAACTCGCATAAGGATCAGAGCTGAAAAACAGAATACCATTGACTTCAATGGGTTCTGTTTAGCGTGTGTAACACATTGAAATCAATGGGAGGCTTTTAACCCATTGATTTCAATGTTACGCACGCTAAACGGAACCCATTGAAGTCAATGGGATTCTGTTTTGCAGCGCTGATCCTTACGCGAGTTATCGTGCAAGAATCAATGCCGTGTTACATCGTGTGCATGTACCCTTAGGCTCCCTTCCCATGGAGTTACGTGCTGCTCATTCTGACACGTAAACACGTGTCAGAGTGAGCACAGTAAAACAGAATCCCATTGACTTCAATGGGTTCGGTCTTACGTGAGCTACCCATTGAACTCAATGGGAGGCTTTTTTTTAACCTATTGCTTTCAATGTGATACGTGTGTATCACATTGAAAGCAATAGGTAAAAAAGCTTCCCATTGAGTTCAATGGGTAGCGCGTGTAAGCCAGCACCCATTGAAGTCAATGGGATCTGTTTTGAAGTGCCTCACTCTGACACGTGTTTACGTGTCAGAATGTGCGGCACGTTACTCCGTGGGAATGGAGCCTTAAACTAGAACATGAGGAGAAAAAAAGTCCTCAGTGCAGGACTATTTCTTCTGCCGATTGTTTAAGACTCTGCCCCGAAAGTGACTCAGACACAGATGTGAATATAGCCTCAGTTAAGGAATTATTCCATTTCTCATTAAACCAATTAATTACAATATTTGTAGCATTTCACAAAAGTCTTGAAGGCTGAAATTAACAAAACAAACAATAGGATGTTGCCTTCTGGTACAATATCATGAAAGTGCATTGTCTGAAAATGTAATCTCATGATACAATCTTCTCATGACACACATATCCAACCAATAGAAAAGGTAAGGGGGGGACAACCCACCTAATATGAAAAGGCAATTTCACTAATTTAAAATAATGCAATTTTTAGGTTTGCACATTTCTTAGCACCCTCAAGACCCTCTTGATGTTTGTGTGTTAGAAAATTGTCTGTTGTCACTGAAAGTTGCCTCACTGAGCAACATGCACATAGCATGGGGCTGAGCAACACTGTTCATCCAAACTTACAATCTTACATAATGGATAGATCAGCAAAATCACATTCGCTGCAGGCTTAGGCTCTATCCAGATCGGGGGGTTTTTTACATCCTTTTAGCACACCCATTTTAAGCATGCAAAAAAAAAAAAAACGGACACAAATTTTGATCCCATCAACTTTTTGCATTTGTTAAAAAGATCTGCTAAACAGGTTTAAAAAAAAATGCAATTTGGATGACTTGCCAATACATTTTTACCTCTGTTTTGACTTTGATCTCTTGGATCATATTATTTACATGCCTATACTATTACCTTCACTGTCTGCATTGATTTTAGGTATAAGATACAAAACACAAGACTATAGTACAGAATAGATGCCATAAAAATACATTGACACTAGTGATCATAAATAAAGTTTGTGTGTTGGATAAATTTACAAACGTGAATGAAATTAATGGCTGCAAGTTTGTTTCCCCAAATGCTAGTACTGACTGGCACAGGCCATGCTCAATAATCCACTGTTTACATGTAAGAACAGATGCTCTTTTGTGACATGGTTACTACTTAGCCCACTGTGACAAATGTCTGAAAGAATCAGACATACAATTCTCTTATTAATAATAATAAGGCAGAACGATACTGGAATGCGGATAATGGTGAATATTATATGTATAGCAAGTACTGTAGAAGAATTTGTACTTTACTAATTTTTTTGCTCAGATTCTGATTTTTTTTTTTTTTCCGAGTATAAGAACTGTAATAACAGTCCCACGGACATTAAGACTTTTCAGATTGATCTAGGAATCTAAATCTTACTGTTTTTAACACATTGCAGTAAATTAATTGGCATACAAAAGATCCATGCACATATCTGCCAGGGGAAGCCAGGAGTACATACAGTCATGGCTGGGAGGTCTTTAATGGTTAAGTCTGTGTCCGCGAAAGGGAATTGCACTTATTTTCTTCCAGTATTTCACTGTGTTGTGCAATGTGTTTATTGATAAATCAATGCTCTAGGGATGATGCTTGCTGTACCTAAATACTTAAGAAGCATTAAAGACCTCTGTTTTTGTATCTTTAGTATAAGGGCAATTCAGTTCTGAAAGAAAAGTTCGATAGCTGGATTACTAAAAGAACTGAATTAATAATGCAATATAAACTGTGTCAAGAATCATACAAAATAAATTCCAGGTAACAAAATGGAGTTCCTTGAGAACAGAATGACTTATATGGTACTGCCCAACTACAACGACAATTCACTTAACATTATCTACACCAAAGCCGTAAAAAAAAAACAAAAAAAAAAAAACTGGTCACCATGGCAACTAGGAAATCCTCCTTCACAACCAGGTTTTCTTTTTTTCTTCCCTACATACATTTGGCCATTCCAGCGCTTCCACACACAGTAGAATGTATGCAACCAGGTTTCGATAGTCAATACCCCTTAATGTCTATAAAGACAATGACGAATAGCAAGCTTTCCAGCCTACTTGGGTCTCTTCCTAAGTATATTCCTAATATTATAGTGTGTTTGGATGTTTGTGTATTTGGATGTTTGTTCCTCAATCACACAAAAACGGCTGAACAGATTTGAATGAAATTACGCATATAGATAGTTTGTAACCTCAATTGAAACACAGGATACTTTTTATCCCGGTAAATGACATGGCTTCATGACTGTTATGAATTTATGTTCACATACTATATTAAACTGCTGCTGCAGCAGCTTATCTCAGAAAGATAACAGACCTGGCTTTATCAGAAGCTATGTAAACACTCAGCTAACCCTAGGTGGATTGTGTACCTGCATTTGCATATTATCTGATCTGCTCCAGGCAACATGCTGACACACTGACATGGGAAAACACCTTTGATCCAAATTGGCAGTTTGCTACTTTTAAACATGCCGGAAAAAGGAAATCAAATTTGTTGCAAAATTCCAAAACATCAACAGCTATGAATGTAGCCAGAAGGCAACAGAGTTTTCCTCAAGCGGAGATGACTGGGATCATCGGTGCCAACAACACGCTGGTGTCCCAGCGAGCTGTTGAGATGCCGGAACAATCACAGGCATGGCGTGAGGAACAAGTTTAGCAGCAGGACAGCAGCAGCAGAGCTATCGAAACAACAGAGCATCCAAACCATCGACGGCAGCAATTTGCTGAATATAGTTATAAGGATTGGAGTCAGGGTCAGGCAGTGCAAAGTGACACAGATGGGAAAGCAACACTGTGCAACTAATGACAAAAGGGGTCGCAGGCCCTGCAGCTATAACTATGCTGTAATATCTGAGATGAGGCAGACCAATGCACTTCCTAATTGAAGTGCGCCTACCACGGCTCCTAACCTTCTATCCGGCGGCTAGGATAAGGGGAGAGGAGGCCCTGAAAGTGCTAGGGACTGGAGTCACGGGGTCACACCTAAACAGAAAACACAGTGTAAATGCAATGCAAAACAAAAGACTAAACAGCATGGAACCAGGGAGGACCACAAGTCCCAGCAAGACACAGAAGAGAAGGCGAGGTCAGACGAGCAAGAGGTCGAGCCAGGAGATATAATAAAGGTACCGAATCAAAAGACAAGGGATAGTCAAAAATACAAGCCGGGTATAAAAACCAAGAAACATATAGAATACAAACAGACAGGGAATCAGACTGAGCAGGGGGACCAGGAAACCCAAGTGAATGGCTGGCAAGGATCCATGCCTGGGTGGAGTTTAAATAGCAGCAGAGAACACACCTGATGGCTAATGACATGGAGACTGAAGGTAAGGAAAAGATTAACCCTTAATGACCTAAGCACACCCAATAGAACTCCTAACACGTCTCCCAGGGAGACGCCGCGCAGCAAGGAGACCGCGGCGACTCCGTATCCTGACAATAGTCAGATCATTGCCCACAACTTCGTCTGCGTGTTGTTGGCATCAGAGACACACACCAAAAGACATATAAAATACACGAGTGCAAAACTGGGCAATTCTTATAAAACCACTACACAAACAAAAAATAAATATACCCATGCGAAACCGAGTCCTCCTGCTAGTGCCTGATAAAGAGAACTAAGTAGACCTGAAAGCTTACGATTTGTCATAATTTTTTTCCATTTGCCACTAAGTTGTATCAGCTACCAAGGTCTGTCAATTTTAATCTTTTGTAGATATTGACTACTATGATACATTTTTCTCTAAAATCAGACTTTCACACAGACTTTCTGACTGCATCTCAGCCAGATTGCATACAGGGACATCACTTCACCCACAGTATATATAATACAAAATTAAAATCAGCCCAAATAAAACAATCATTTGCATGTTAAGGAAAGAGGTTATTGAAAGACCCATACAGTGTGGGCACTTCATTATAGGTGTAACGTCTCTGCCTGTTCGGGTCTCTGCACCACCCTTCGCTCACACGCTGTGGCGCATGAGGTGTATTCAGTTTGATTTCTTGCTTAGAGGTTTTTTTTCATGTTTTTCTGTCTGAACACTGCCCTACTACCTTTGTATGTAGTTGAATTTCCAAAACACCAATCTCCTGCACCTTGTTTCCCTCTGTCCATCAAATAGTTAATCTTAGCTTTGCCTATGTGATTGACAGCCTGTCTAGCAATCAAGTCTGGGGCAGATCCTGACCTTCCTATACACAGATCATCAGCCCACACAGGCTTGCTATTTTGACTTTGTCCTTGCTAGGTTCCTACTTGCTCTTACTATTGTATTACTGACTTTTGGCTTGCCTTGTGACTACTCGTTTTGGATTACGATTTTGTACTGCTTTGTCTCTCTGGCCTTCACCCTTGGCTTGCTGACATTTGGCTTCTGTGTGACACTTATTTCAGAGTAGGGATCACCGCCCAGTTGCTCCTGTCATTAGGACAGTGTGACACTTAGGTAGGGAGAGGGGCTGTGTCGAATTTAGGGCTCAATGTCTTGTCGTGCCCTTCCCCTCAGGGTTCCAGCGGTTACTGGAGAATTGCTCCTCTAGCAGTCTGTTTACAATAGGTTATTCTTAAACAAATACATCCATTTGTTGAATCCAATGGATGCCCATCCAGACATTCATTTTTGTCTAATATACTACTGTATAAAAATGAACAGCTCACCAAGGTCAGAAGTTATAATACAGGGTTTTTCAGGACTATAAATTCATGTCTTTCCTTAGGATGGGTTATCAATTTATATTTAGAATCTCCACCAATCAGCAAAATGAATACACTATGGCAACCATTCTATTGAACATTGCTGAGTGTGGGTTGAGCCACGGTAAAGACCACAGCCACACTCTTCTAGACATCTACATAGTTTTCTTTGCTAACTCATAGGGGTCCCAGAGGTTGAACCTCCACCGATCATATACAATATATTAAAAGTAAGGCAAGCTGAAAATCATGGAAACCCTTTAAACATGAACACTTCAATACTGTATACTGTTAGTTTAGCATTTATGTGGGGTAATAAAGAAATGCACATGCCTTGTAATGAAGAGTTTAATGTGAAATTAACATTTTAGATCTTAGGCTGGAATGGCAGAGTGAGATGTGAGTTCTTCAATGTATTCATACCATAATACAGCAGTGAACTGAAAACCAAGTAAGCAGAGATATAAACTAAGATGGCAATCTGTGAAGCTTCTTGAAATAAATGACTGTATTGAATCAAAGATAAAAATGAAAGGTTTTTCATTCTAGAGGGCAAAGCTCAGGATCCACTTGAAACAGTACTTATGTGGATGATGCACCACAGCAAGACGTGGTTAGTATTATAGCCAAATAAAGGTCCCTATGCTTCCAAGCTTCCCTAAGGAGTGCAATAACAAATTATATGCATAGTAATAACAATAATGTTAATATTAGAATTTCTCCACTTTTCTATGACTCTTAAAGGGGTTTTCCGATGATACACATGTGGCATCTCTATAGGGTATGACATGAATGTGTGATAGATTTGGGATCCATGCACCTCTAGAATGAAACTGTCCCGCAGCTCCTGCCAAATGTAGACTGATAGTAGTACCCTGTTTCCCCGAAAATAAGACAGTGTCTTATATTAAATTCTCTTCCAAAATATATGACCTGTCTTATTTTCGGGGGATGTCTTATGGAGCGGCTGGAGCGGGGGACAATCGGCAGTCATGCCAGCGCCTCCTTAACGGAGTGCTGGCATGACTGCCGGTTGTAGGTGGTGCAAGAGGTGGTGGTGGTGGGGGGGGGAAGGTATGCTAGTTACCTTCCCCATCTTCATAGCAGCGCTGGTGCTGCTGTTGGTCACGGTGGTGGAAGTGGTTGGCGGGGCTTAGCAGAGATTAGCGAGGCTTCCGGCGGTTGTGCCGGAGAGCCTCACTTAGTGGGCATTGCAGCCGGCTGAACGCTGTGCTCCGTGTGCACAGGAAAGCTGGCTGCCTCCTCTGCTGTGATACCACTGTTCCAGGTGCTGTGGAATGAGCTGGGAGAGTAGACTCCCTGCAGCATACGATGCTTTCCCAGCTCATCTTACAGCAGCAGGAACAGTGGTATCACAACAGAGGCAGCAGCATATCTGTGCACACGGAACATCCTGCACAGTGTTCTGCCGGCTGCAGTGTTTTTGGGGATGTCTTATTTTTGGGGGGTGTCTTATATTAGGCAATTTAACAAAACCTCCCCCCATGCCTTACTTTTGGGGGATGTCTTATTTTAGGGGAAACAGGGTACAGTAGACAAGTTACAGAGACAGTCAATGTTAAGCTGGGCTGTTTCTATAACTCCCATAGCAGTTAATGTGACCTACAGGAGCAATGTAGAGCAATAAGATACACTGCTTCAGCATCTATAAAACATTTACATATACTGTGAATACGCTATAAATATTTTTTAATAGGGAAATCCCTTTAAAGAAGTTGTTCAGGCCCCAAGGCAATTTTTATATCCATAACCTATCTTCAGAAAATTGCCTAGAGGTCTGGATAACCCCTTTAAAGATGCAGTTATCCATATATGAAAGAGCATAAGGACCATCAAAGAAAGACTGCGTTGCTATCAATCCTAGATACTAAGTTAAGAGTTCCCACTTGCTCTAGGATATAAGGGGAAAAGCTTTGGCTTCTGAATACATTTGAGATTTGGGTGATAAGGATATGGGAACTGATTTTCACTGTGGAGAGGAGGTAAGGGTAGAATGGGACAATTCCTCTAGCTGGTCTGTCATCCAAAGTTGTCAAATAAAATGCTGAATTGGTGTGAATTAAGAGGAAATTTTAATGGTAGGTAGCTCTGTAGTTTTTTGCTACTCTAGATAACCATTATTGACACTGCTTAATATATACTTATTATTGGAATTCTTCCTCCAGAGATATTCCTGGACTTTCCGCAGCCTGCTGTTACATTATAGTTCCTTATAGTGAGAGCTCCTCCATACACATAATCTGACCATGATAAGAATAACACGTTCTAATGAAGTCCATGAACGTTGGATGGCAGTGTGTGTGTGGCCCAAAGCTTCTTTCCAGCAGATGTGAAGGATGAGGCTAGAGTTACTTCCACACAACGATCTATTTTCACTAATAATACTTTTTCTCAAGATGGTCATAGGAAAGCCTATTAGATGTTGCATTGAGGCATTACGGCTGGTCACATACATGATGTGCTTTATGGCCAATTGTTCTTAGAATGACACTTTTTCAGATTGTTCCAAATACAGAAACAATAATGATGTTACAGGCACTTGTCAGAGTTCCCAAGAATTGGACAGTGTTTACAACTGAAAATTGGAGAATATAAAGGAAGTATTCACAAGGAAGTGATGTAAACTTACTATGTCTTTTCTGGGTATGTACTGGTCGCTGCTGGGATTATTTAACTGATGTTTGTAGAGCAAACGGTTGTGAAGCCACAGGCATGGACAAGCTCTATACAAGGATCTAGCAGCCGCTGTGGTGTGTGCTCTTTACAATGCGTAAAGTCAAACGAAAAGACAGTGGACCAAGGACCAGATGCTTTTATGTCTAACAACCACACACTTTTCTTTTCACACATACTAAATTGGCATTGTGTCAGCCAACATGTGCTACACATGTGCACCTATGATCAATTGTCTGCTGGACTACCACAAACATAAAGGATCACAGCCAAGCAACAAAGCAAAAAAAATCAACAGGAACAGTTTCATTTCAAGACAAATTTCCGCCTGTGGTTACTATTGCTTGTAACAAGGCTTGTCAGTAAACTGACTGCTGAACATTCGAAAATTAAATGTATCGTAATGTAATTCAAATATATCGCGTGTATGGACACCTTGAGTAGCCACATCCTTACACCACTTTCTGAAATATAAAATTCTAACAGTTTTAGGCAAATTTAAGAGGAGGAAGATTTCTTGCACATATGGTGTGGACTACTCAAGTGAAAGAACTTTGACAAAATCTTTTACATATGGCGGACATAATCAATACAGATTTTAGGGCATTCATTATGCTTTGCAGAGTTCTTAAATAATTGTACAAAAGATTTCACTCTTTGCAGATTTACAGAAATTTTGTCACAGGGTCAAAGCAAAATATCTGCTCTAATAAATACAAGTGTACAGTTTTGCAATATTAGTACAAAAATATTCTAGCAAAACAAATGTTATATATGTTGTTGTTCATCTTGTTGATGTCATCATTTCTACCAAGACATGCCACTTACCCCTCGTTCACATCTGCATTTGGTAATCTGTTCGGGGAGTCCGCATGGTCCCCCTGAGCGGAATACCAAACGCATTGGCAAGCGGTGTGCATTGAAAGCACACGGACCCCTATAATGAGGTCCGTGTGCTCTCCGCACGGTGTCTGCATGGAACATGCGGACACAAAAGTACTTTGTGATCTACTTTCATGTCTGCATGATTCGTGCAGGCAGCACGCGGAGAGCACACGGACCTCATTATAGTCTATGGGGTCAGTTTGCTTTCACTGCACACCACTTGCCAATGCATTTGGTATTCTGTTCAGGGGGATCCCCATGCGGACTCCCCGAACGGATTACCAAACGAAGAAGTGAACGAGGGGTTAGAGGCTCCAACAGCTAATTCACTGCTTATAACTAGAAAGATGTAAATTAGCCATGTTCCAACAAAGAGAGAGAAAAAGGTGTTAGATGTGTTAAGAGTGATGTCATTTGGGAAAGATAATAAATGATAACACATTTCAGGGATTTTCCAAACTAATTTGCAGATCTAGTTTTATACTGAACGATATTTTGCGGACTAAAAAGGTCTGTCTTGAGACTAAGGCCCCACCTAGTGAGCTGCAGAAAATACGCGGCACTGTTTTTCCTGCTGACTTATTGCCCCTATTATAACTAAATTTTCAAAAGACCCCCCTTCGTTTTTTTTAACTATTGGTAAAACCGATATGCAAATGATGCTCATCGAACACCCTGGACATTCCCCAGGGCCAGCAAGCACCCCCCTGCATCATACCTCTTTCACACCCCCTCCGTTGCTTGTGCTCAGTGATGCCCTCCTCCTCACTTGCTCTAACCGCCTCCAGTCTCAAATCCCGAGCATATGCAGTAACGTTCTGTTCTGAGCACTACTGTGCATGCCCAAACGCCATTTTCTTGTAGCTCACTATAGAACAGCATACTGAGCAGTATGCGGAGTTCTATAGGTAGCTACAAGAAAATAGCGCTTGGCCATGCACAGTAGAGCTCAGAACGGAGCATTACTACATATTCTCGGGAATTGTAAGCGCAGGATCGAGACTGGATGGAGGAGGAGGGCATCATGGAGCACAAGCAATGGAGGGGGCGTGAAAGAGGTATGATGCAGGGGGGTGCTTGCTGGCCCTGCGGAACACCCAGGGTACTCGGTGAGCCTCATTTGCATATCGGTTTTACCAATAATTTTAAAAAAAACAGATGGGGGGGTCTTTTGAAAAACTAGTGGTAGCCTTTTTAAAGGTTATTCAGGCATATCAGTATCTAAAAACGCGTTTTGGCAATGATAGAGCCCCTTTAAACTTGGTGGAACAACTAATACAAGCATGTTCTTTACAGCTATCTCTACTCCTGCCATCTAACATTAGAAGTCCCAGATATTTCGAGCTCCCATTTGAAGCAATGGTAGAAATGTTAAATGACCCCACTCTGGGACTTCTAGTGCTAAAAGAAAAACTGAGCCAACCAAATTAATCTGCTGTATATTTTACAATGCACTCCATGATGACTAAAACAAATGTGAACTGTCTATATCAGTCATTTTAATAAAGACTTAGATCAAAACTATGAAGATTACAACTATAGTGTGAAATTAGCTTATATGTAAACCTCTGCACCGTCTCCTGCGTTACCTATCACTTTACACATACACTGAGAGGCAGCTACCTTCTGTGTTTTATTTCCTGCACCCATAGGTTTCTGATAGTTTAGTTAAACTATGTTGGGCTAAGTCCCCATGTTGCGGAAGCACAACTTTTTGTTTTCAAGATTTTGCTGTGGTTTTTTGAGCCAAACCTAGTAGTGGCTACAGCAGGAATGTGAAATATATAGGAAGCTCTTCTACTTCTATACTTCTACCTTCTGTTCATTCCACTGGCTTTGGCTCAAAAACTGCAACAAAATGTGCAGCAAAAAAAAAGCTGCGCAGGGCGAACCTTACAGTTGGGGTGCATATGATGATTAGCATTTCCTACAATTAGTATAACAGTCTATTCCTAATGAGAAAATGTATTAACCTTTAACAATGAAAATAACGCAGGAAGGGCTGAACAAAGATATGTTATGTAAACTACAAAGTCCTAGCAGCAATGTCTGTGATCAGCGATAAGTCCAATCATAGGTAGAGATGAGCGAACACTAAAATGTTCGAGGTTCGAAATTCGATTCGAACAGCCGCTCAATGTTCGTGTGTTCGAACGGGTTTCGAACCCCATTATAGTCTATGGGGAACAGATACTCGTTAAGGGGGAAACCCAAATCCGTGTCTGGAGGGTCACCAAGTCCACTATGACACCCCAGGAAATGATGCCAACACCTCTGGAATGACACTGGGACAGCAGGGGAAGCATGTCTGGGGGCATCTAACACACCAAAGACCCTCTATTACCCCAACATCACAGCCTAACAACTACACACTTTACACACTCAATACCACCTCTCTGACAGTAGGAAAACACCTTGAAACATGTGTATTTGGCACTTGCAGTGAGGAGAGCTTGTCACCAGCAGTGAATTTAGCCCTTGTAGTAAGTTGAGGTTGGCACCAACATTTGTTTTGAAAATCAGGGTGGATTGAGCCTCTAACCAGCAGAGTTTGGGCAAATTCATGGTGGAGGGAGCCTCTAAACACCCCAGTTTGGGCAAATTCATGGTGGAGGGAGCCTCTAAAAACCCCAGTTTGGACCAATTCATGGTGGAGGGAGCCTCTAACCAGCCCAGTGTGGGCAAATTCATGGTGGAGGGAGCCTCTAAAAAACCCAGTTTGGACCAATTCATGGTGGAGGGAGCCTCTAACCAGCCCAGTTTGGGCAAATTCATGGTGGAGGGAGCCTCTAAACAGCCCAGTTTGGGCAAATTCATGGTGGAGGGAGCCTCTAAACAGCCCAGTTTGGGCAAATTCATGGTGGAGGGAGCCTCTAACCAGCCCAGTTTGGACCAATTAATGGTGGAGGGAGCCTCTAACCAGCCCAGTTTGGGCAAATTCATGGTGGAGGGAGCCTCTAAACAGCCCAGTTTGGGCACATTCATGGTGGAGGGAGCCTCTAACCAGCCCAGTTTGGACCAATTAATGGTGGAGGGAGCCGCTAAACAGCCCAGTTTGGACCAATTCATGGTGGAGGGAGCCTCTAAAAACCCCAGTTTGGACCAATTCATGGTGGAGGGAGCCTCTAAAAAACCCAGTTTGGACCAATTCATGGTGGAGGGAGCCTCTAACCAGCCCAGTTTGGACCAATTAATGGTGGAGGGAGCCTCTAAACAGCCAAGTTTGGACCAATTCATGGTGGAGGGAGCCTCTAAAAACCCCAGTTTGGACAAATTCATGGTGGAGGGAGCCTCTAACCAGCCCAGTTTGGGCAAATTCATGGTGGAGGGAGCCTCTAAACAGCCCAGTTTGGGCACATTCATGGTGGAGGGAGCCTCTAACCAGCCCAGTTTGGACCAATTAATGGTGGAGGGAGCCGCTAAACAGCCCAGTTTGGACTAATTCATGGTGGAGGGAGCCTCTAAAAACCCCAGTTTGGACCAACTCATGGTGGAGGGAGCCTCTAAAAAACCCAGTTTGGACCAATTCATGGTGGAGGGAGCCTCTAACCAGCCCAGTTTGGACCAATTAATGGTGGAGGGAGCCTCTAAACAGCCAAGTTTGGACCAATTCATGGTGGAGGGAGCCTCTAAAAACCCCAGTTTGGACCAATTCATGGTGGAGGGAGCCTCTAACCAGCCCAGTTTGGGCACATTCATGGTGGAGGGAGCCTCTAACCAGCCCAGTTTGGACCAATTAATGGTGGAGGGAGCCGCTAAACAGCCCAGTTTGGACCAATTCATGGTGGAGGGAGCCTCTAAAAACCCCAGTTTGGACCAATTCATGGTGGAGGGAGCCTCTAAAAAACCCAGTTTGGACCAATTCATGGTGGAGGGAGCCTCTAACCAGCCCAGTTTGGACCAATTAATGGTGGAGGGAGCCTCTAAACAGCCAAGTTTGGACCAATTCATGGTGGAGGGAGCCTCTAAACAGCCAAGTTTGGACCAATTCATGGTGGAGGGAGCCGCTAAACAGCCCAGTTTGGACCAATTCATGGTGGAGGGAGCCTCTAAACAGCCCAGTTTGGGCAAATTCATGGTGGAGGGAGCCTCTAACCAGCAGAGTTGGTGGAAATCAGGGTGGAGGGAGCCTCTAACCAGCAGAGTTGGGGGAAATCAGGGTGGAGGGAGCCTAGTATTAGCAGAATTGTGCAACGCTTATGGTGGATGAGTATGAGGATGCGGAGGAATTGGAGAGGTTGAGTACAGACATGGAGTTTCATGTTGGGGTGCTTTACACAGGTGGGCACAAAAATGACGGCTCTACCCAGTGGTGGTTCATTTTTATCAAAGTGAGCCGGTCGGCACTCTCAGCTGACAGACGGGTGCGCTTGTCAGTGATGATGCCACCGGCTGCACTGAACACCCTCTCAGATAGGACGCTGGCGGCAGGACAGGACAGCACCTCCAAGGCATATAGGGCAAGTTGAAGCCACAGGTCCAACTTCGACACCCAATACGTGTAGGGCGCAGAGGGGTCGGAGAGGACAGGGCTGTGGTCGGAAAGGTATTCCCGCAACATGCGCCTATACTTCTCACGCCTGGTGACACTAGGACCCTCCGTGGCGGCACTTTGGCGAGGGGGTGCCATCAAGGTGTCCCAGACCTTAGACAGTGTGCCCCTCGTTTGTGTGGACCGGTGAGAACTTGGTTGCCTACTGGAGGAACTGCCCTCCCTGCCGCCAACGTCACATGCTGGAAACATCTCCATCATATTCTGCACCAATTGCCTGTGGCAAGCATTGATGCGATTGGCCCTCCCCTCTACCGGAATAAAAGACGAGATGTTGTTTTTATACCGGGGGTCAAGGATAGCAAAGATCCAGTACTGGTTGTCCTCCATGATTTTGACAATACGCTTGTCGGTTGTAAAGCACCCCAACATGAACTCAGCCATGTCTGCCACAGTGTTAGTTGGCATGACTCCTCTGGCCCCACCGGAAAGTTCAATCTCCATTTCCTCCTCATCCTCCATGTCTACCCATCCGCGCTGCAACAATGGGACGTTTCGAAGTTGCCCGGAAGCCTCCTGTATCACCATCACATCATCGGACAACTCTTCTTCCTCCTCCTCCTCCTCCTCCTCCTCCATTAAACGCAGTGAAGCGGACAGATGTGTGGACCTACTCTCCAGCTGTGACGGATCGGATGCTATCCCTAACTCCTCTGTGTGATCTGAGTTATCCCTGATGTCAATCAGGGATTCTCTCAGAACACACAAGAGCGGGATTGTAAGGCTCACCATCGCATCCTCAGAGCTCACCCTCCTTGTGGACTCCTCAAAGACCTGTAGGATGTCACAAAGGTCTCTCATCCATGGCCACTCATGGATGTGAAACTGAGGCAGCTGACTTTGTGGCACCCTAGGGTTTTGTAGCTGGTATTCCATCAAAGGTCTCTGCTGCTCAACCACTCTATTCAACATCTGAAACGTTGAGTTCCAGCGTGTGGGGACGTCGCACAAAAGCCGGTGTTGTGGCACATGCAGGCGTTGCTGGAGAGATTTTAAGCTAGCAGCGGCTACTGTCGACTTGCGAAAGTGGGCGCACATGCGCCGCACTTTCACCAGTAGCTCTGGAACATTGGGGTAGCTCTTTAGGAAACGTTGCACCACTAGGTTGAAGACGTGGGCCAGGCATGGAACATGTTGGAGTCCGGCAAGCTCCAGAGCTGCTACCAGGCTCCGGCCGTTATCACAAACGACCATGCCTGGGCCCAGGTGCAGCGGCTCAAACCATATTGCCGTCTCATCGAGGAGGGCATCCCTCACCTCGGAGGCAGTGTGCTGTCTGTCCCCCAAGCTGATCAGCTTCAGCACAGCCTGCTGACGTCTACCAACGCCAGTGCTGCAACGTTTCCAACTCGTAGCTGGGGTCAATCTAACAGCGGAGGAGGAGGCGGTGGCGGAGGAGGAGGCGGTGGCGGAGGAGGAGGCGGTAGAGGAGGAGGAGGAGGGGGGTGTTCTTCTCGTGTCCCTGCCAGGAATGTTAGGCGGGGAGACGAGGTACACCGGGCCAGTTTGGGAAGCAGTCCCAGCCTCAACTACATTCACCCAGTGTGCCATCAGTGAAATGTAGCGTCCCTGTCCGCATGCACTTGTCCACGCGTCGGTGGTCAAGTGGACCTTTGTGCAAAGCGCCGAACTAAGGGCCCGCCTGATGTTGAGTGACACGTGCTGGTGCAAGGCGGGGACGGCACACCGGGAGAAGTAGTGACGGCTAGGGACAGCATAGCGAGGTGCCGCAGTTGCCATCAGGTCCAGGAAGGCGGGAGTTTCAACAAGCCGGAACGCCAACATCTCCTGGGCCAGCAGTTTAGCGATGTTGGCGTTCAAGGCTTGCGCGTGTGGGTGGTTAGCAGTGTATTTCTGCCGCCGCTCCAATGTCTGAGAGATGGTGGGTTGTTGTAAAGAAACGCCTGATGGTGCCTTTGATGGTGCAGGAGAAGGAGATAAGACAGGACCAGGGGAGGATGAGGTAGAAGTCAACAAAGTGGCGGAGGCAGATGAAGTGGTGTCCTGGCTCGTCCTCTGGAGTGCATCGCCAGCATAGTCAGCAGTGGCAGTGGCAGTGGCAGAGGCAGAGGCAGAGGCAGTGGCAGTGGCGTGAACGGCAGGCGGCCTTTGTCCTGCCGTTGCTGCCTGCCACTGATTCCAGTGCTTGGATTCCAAATGACGGCGCATTGAAGTGGTGGACAGGTTGCTCTTCTCAGAGCCCCTAATCAATTTCGAGAGGCAAATTGTGCAGACAACACTATATCTGTCCTCGGCGCATTCCTTGAAAAAACTCCACACCTTCGAGAAACGTGCCCTCGAGGTGGGAGTTTTTCGGGGCTGGGTACGAACTGGAACATCTTGGGAGATTCCGGGTGTGGCCTGGCTTCGCCTAAGCTGCTGACCTCTGCCTCTGCCTCTAGCTACCCTTTTTGGTGCTGCACCTGCCTCAACATCCACACTACTTTCCCCGCTTGACATCCCCCCTGTCCAGGTCGGGTCAGTGTCCTCATCATCCACCACTTCCTCTTCCAACTCCTGTCTCATCTCCTCCTCCCGCACAATGCGCCGGTCAACTGGATGCCCTGACGGCAACTGCGTCACATCATCGTCGATGAGGGTGGGTTGCTGGTCATCCACCACCAAATCGAACGGAGATGGAGGAGACTCTAGTGTTTGAGCATCTGGACACAGATGCTCCTCTGTTAGGTTCGTGGAATCGTGACGTGGAGAGGCAGGTTGAGGGACAATGAAAGGAGCGGAGAACAGCTCTGGGGAGCAGGGACAGTTTGGGTTATTGTTCTGTAAAGCTTCGGAATTTTGGGAGGAAGGAAGACAAGACTGTTGGGTAATAGGAGGAGAGGAGGCAGAGTCTGACTGGCTGCTGGACAATGTGCTGTAAGCGTTCTCTGACAGCCATTGCAAGACCTGTTCCTGGTTCTCGGGCCTACTAAGGTTTGTACCCTGCAGTTTAGTTAATGTGGCAAGCAACCCTGGCACTGTGGAGTGGCGCAATGCTTGCTGCCCCACAGGAGTAGGCACGGGACGCCCTGTGGCTTCACTGCTACCTTGCTCCCCAGAACCATTCCCCCGACCTCGCCCACGGCCTCGTCCACGTCCCTTTCCGGGAGCCTTGCGCATTTTGAATTCCTAGTTAGAAATTGGCACTGTATACCAGTAGTAAAAATTGTGGGTGCACGTAACCACAATATATTCTTTGAATTACCAGTCAGAAACTGGCACTATATGGCAGTAGCAAGAAATGAGGGTATTTGTATTCCCAATATATTCTTTGAATTCCCAGTCAGACAATGGCACTGTATACCAGTAGTAAAAATTGTGGGTGCACGTAACCCCAATATATTCTTTGAATTCCCAGTCAGACACTGGCACTATATGGCAGTAGCAAGAAATGAGGGTATTTGTATTCCCAATATATTCTTTGAATTCCCAGTCAGACAATGGCACTGTATACCAGTAGTAAAAATTGTGGGTGCACGTAACCACAATATATTCTTTGAATTACCAGTCAGAAACTGGCACTATATGGCAGTAGCAAGAAATGAGGGTATTTGTATTCCCAATATATTCTTTGAATTCCCAGTCAGACAATGGCACTGTATACCAGTAGTAAAAATTGTGGGTGCACGTAACCACAATATATTCTTTGAATTACCAGTCAGAAACTGGCACTATATGGCAGTAGCAAGAAATGAGGGTATTTATAACCCCAATATATTCTTTGAATTCCCAGTCAGACAATGGCACTGTATACCAGTAGTAAAAATTGTGGGTGCACGTAACCCCAATATATTCTTTGAATTCCCAGTCAGACACTGGCACTATATGGCAGTAGCAAGAAATGAGGGTATTTGTATTCCCAATATATTCTTTGAATTCCCAGTCAGACAATGGCACTGTATACCAGTAGTAAAAATTGTGGGTGCACGTAACCCCAATATATTCTTTGAATTCCCAGTCAGACACTGGCACTATATGGCAGTAGCAAGAAATGAGGGTATTTGTATTCCCAATATATTCTTTGAATTCCCAGTCAGACAATGGCACTGTATACCAGTAGTAAAAATTGTGGGTGCACGTAACCACAATATATTCTTTGAATTACCAGTCAGAAACTGGCACTATATGGCAGTAGCAAGAAATGAGGGTATTTATAACCCCAATATATTCTTTGAATTCCCAGTCAGACAATGGCACTGTATACCAGTAGTAAAAATTGTGGGTGCACGTAACCCCAATATATTCTTTGAATTCCCAGTCAGACACTGGCACTATATGGCAGTAGCAAGAAATGAGGGTATTTGTATTCCCAATATATTCTTTGAATTCCCAGTCAGACAATGGCACTGTATACCAGTAGTAAAAATTGTGGGTGCACGTAACCCCAATATATTCTTTGAATTCCCAGTCAGACAATGGCACTGTATACCAGTAGTAAAAATTGTGGGTGCACGTAACCACAATATATTCTTTGAATTACCAGTCAGAAACTGGCACTATATGGCAGTAGCAAGAAATGAGGGTATTTGTATTCCCAATATATTCTTTGAATTCCCAGTCAGACAATGGCACTATATGGCAGTAGCAAAAATAGTGGGTGTATATAGCCCCAATTCTATTGCTAGGGGACTTGCAGGGTATTTCTGGGGTGAAGGTGGGGGGGCACACCGTTGGATCGGGTATCGGGGGTATATATCGGGTATACGGGAATACACTGACAGTGTATTCCATTCAGGATCCTGGGAAAGCTGGGTTGCGGCGATTGAGCCCGTCAGTGCCACGTTACACTGACAAGCTTCTCCCTGGAATTTAGCTCTTATAAGAGCTGTTGGTTGTCTTCTCCTTCCTATCCTAGCCTGTCCCTGCCTACCCAGAATCTAACCCCTAGCTAGCTGGACGGAAACCTCCGTCCTCGGTGAATTGCAAGCTCAGAATGACGCGAACCTGGGCGGCGCTGTTCTTTTAAATTAGAGGTCACATGTTTTCGGCAGCCAATGGGTTTTGCCTACTTTTCTCAACGTCACCGGTGTCGTAGTTCCTGTCCCACCTACCCTGCGCTGTTATTGGAGCAAAAAAGGCGCCAGGGAAGGTGGGAGGGGAATCGAGTAATGGCGCACTTTACCACGCGGTGTTCGATTCGATTCGAACATGCCGAACAGCCTAATATCCGATCGAACATGAGTTCGATAGAACACTGTTCGCTCATCTCTAATCATAGGCACTTGAACTCACAGATGCCATGATACAATGCAACACAGCGTCTGAGAAGTTTTTCACTTTTCACTAGAGTTGGGTTTTTTTTTGCTATTACAGCCAGGAGCTTTCTGAAGGCTTGCAGGCCTGCCATGTGGCTTAGTTTTTTTTTATTAGAATCCAATACAATAGTATTGCAGTCTAAGGTATAATCTGATAACGGCATGCTCAAGTTACCTAGACTAGAAAAGTTTGAAAAAATGTTTTTAAAAAAGTTCCTAAACAAATCTAAAAATTCAAGTCACCCCCATCCCCCACTAAATTATGTATAAAACATAGAGAAATAAATAAAATAGGTTAGGTATTATAAAATATCAGTCATGCTAGGTATCCAAAACTGTCTGTACTAGTAAAATGTAACACACTTATCCCATATGGTGACCACTGTAGAGAGAAAAAAAAAAGTGGTATTGCTGTGATCATATTTACCCATAGAATAATAATGATAATGCATCATTTTTACACACTGAAAACAATAAAAACAAAACCTGTACGGAGATATAATTCCACCTCAACCTAAATTGTTTTTCAGGCTCTCGACACAAGCGCTAACATGGTCCTGTGAAATGCAAAAGTTATGGCTTCTTGAAAGCGGAGAGTAAAATAGAAGAAATAATCTTGATTATTGGCTATCTATGACTTCAGCCACTAAGCAGACCTATGCATCTCCATGGTAACAGACTACAAACAAGCTCTGCCTAGTCGGAGCCTGCAGTCATATTCGCAATTCTTTCCTCAACTTCTTGTATAATTTATATTTGGATGGTTTAAAAAAGTGGGTTACGGGTAAATGATAGTGTGGCTGGAGGAGCAAATAGTCAACCTAAGGCCGGGGCCCCACGGACCGGAGACGCTGCGGGAAAAATCGCGGCGTTGTACAGTTCAGGCAAAGTGGATGGGATTCATGCGAACACTTTGCGGAAAAGATTGCAGCGCGGACACTGCAAATGGCAGCATGTCAATTATATCTACAGAAACGCGGCGGCATTTCCGTAGATATAATGTTAAGAGAAAGTCAGCAGAGGAAAACTCTGTAAACTTTCTCTTAAAAGCGCTGCGGAAAGAACTGCAATGCGTTCACGCAGCAGTTCTTCCCGCAGCGCTTTAGTGCTGCAGATACGGCCCATGGGGCCTTAGCCTTAAGCTTGTCTGAACAGAGCTCACACTTTCTAATTTACACCTAGTTAACATATTGCAAATAATAGCTATGAACAGTGGGGCAGGGGTAAAAAATCTACAGCAGTACTGAGCTATCAGCATAGGGAGAGTTCATGTAGGCAGTGTGGTAAAGTGTACGGTAAGGTGGTGGACGGAGTGTGGCTGAGGAAACCAGGCGAGATAAAGGAAAGCCAGAGCAATCATGTTCTAGCACAGCATAGTCCGCTAGAGCTCTTGTTCCTTATTATGGGCTGGCTTTTCTGGACTGGAGGGCAGGTTGGTAGTGGGAGCCTTCCAGTCCACACCCTTACTCCACCACGGGTTTTGCCCTGAGTTCGGGCCATTCACAGGTGAAGCTTCCTTAGGGCTATTTACTGGGGAAGGAAGCTCAGTTATGGGGCTGATACACACATGGAGTGTGTGAGGAAAACACTCCTGAGACAAACGGGTATAGTGTGGACTTTGACCTGCTAATGTGGTGACTCAACCTGATCTAGGTCAGAGAGGTAACCTCCTGTATAGGTAGAGCCGGACAAGGCTTAGGTTTTGTTGTTTTGTTACTTTGCCGGCACCGTGGTTTTTATGCCGAAATACCAAATAAAAACCCTCTGGACTTGGTTATCCTACTACCTGTCTGCATGGTGTCATTGCCGGTCCCAACCGTATGAGCTGAACCCCTTACAGCAGGTAAACCGTACAAGTAACCCAATGGAAGTTCCTGTGACAACATCTATAGGTCTATAGATCTATTCTGAAGACCACCTCAGCCCTGATTCTCTGGGGGTTTTCTCAACTTAAAAATATTGCCAGAATGTATTTCAGAAATCCGTGTGCTTGTACTATGTAACCCTGTTTTATGCTAATATAAAGCACCTTTAAGAATGTTTGTAAATATCCGCAACGCTTTTAGCTGGACACAAAGTAGCTTTCTATTAAAAGAAAAGTTTGTTATAGTCAGAAACTGTGTGCTAGACTCATTACTTACATACTAATGTGCTGGTGGAAAGTTTCAATCTTCCAACAAAAGTGAAAGAAACAAAGTCTGGACCTGTATGGGAGAATGTCCAAGCCTAAGCATTACTGAGGTCTACACCATGGTTACCTTGCTTTGTAAACCAGCACAGAAAACTATCCATGCTTTTCAGAAGTCATTCTACACAAAGGAACTTTCTTAATATGTGACAGTATTAAATAATTATGTCAATGCCATCAACTACTTTTCCTTATGTTCAACACATTATCATGCGGACAACAGATCTGCATCTTTCTCCAATAATTTACTATGGATACATGTGACACCAGTAGTGTAGCAATGGCGTTAGGCAAACAAATACAAAGTTTAAAGCCCTAACAATGTATCGGCACCATTTATAACGTGCCAGGACTGAGCTGAATGTGCCATTTAAATCTAAAGACATTTCTAAGAACAACATCTGAAAGTGTATGTGAAAGTAGAAAGAAAATATACAATGGTTTAAGAAGTAATAAACTGTGCCGAACAAGGCTACGTTCACATCTATGTTGGAGTCTCCTATGGAAACAGAGAAAAGTCCTGCACGAAAAAGGCAGAAACCCAAAAGACATGCTGTTTTAGTGGATGGGCTCTCCCCTGCTCATAGATTTCCAACAACATTTACGCCAGTCTTCTGGAAGAAATGATGATAAATCTGGTGAGGCCATCAACAATTTTCGTTGCAACTTGTGTTTTAAAAAGTGTGATTTTTCTATGCCTGAAAACTGAAGTAGAATAATAATTAATCTTTCCAAATGTGTCTTGCTGCTCTGCAAAACCTGCTCAGGAAGGATTTAAACATGGCAAATTTCCCTGATAGCCATATTTCGGATGTGTCTGAACCATGGCCTAGCCGCCCCTTCCCATCAATCAGTCTAGTGCACTCATGACCTTGCTGATGGCTCACCTGTTGCCCAATCCTGTGTAGATGCCAGAGGCTGTATACTGTGAAATTCCCCTAGACTATCCATTTTGGAGATCTTGAACCCCAGTGGTCTACCCAGAATAATTTGACTCTCGGATCCTTATGCTTGCTCATTTTCCTGCTTTCAACACATAAGCTGTTAAAAACAATCTCTTTATCTGCTGCTTAATATTTACCATCCCTTGACAAGTGGAATTGGAACAAAATAATCAATCACTACACGAGTGGTTTTAATATTATGGCATTTTGTTGTATATCCTAACACACAGTCAGTTCTACTAATTTATTTAGACTGCCACAATAAAACCTCTGCACACAGACTCCGAAATCAGGAGTTTGGTCTCCATGGCAACAGAGGATTAGACTTATTCCCATTACATTAAAATTAGCTGCATTCTTCCCCCTGTGATAGATGATGGCCAATAAGCAACTCAAACTTTCATATGCCTGGTTTAGAAGTGCACGGAGAGCAGCGAGAATAGGAATCGCATCACATGAAGTACCTGTTAAACATGACCTTGAATAATGATTTTCTGGTTCTGTTCAGGTACGATGCTTACATAAGTATCTTAAAGGGTCATTCCAAGGACATTTTTTTTTTTTTGCATTGCAGAAACCTAAAATAAGAAAATATGCATTGGGTGCATTGAGCAGTGGGTCTCAGTTCGGGTCGCTTTTGTCCCTGACCTTTGGCCCACACCTGAGCAATCTAGTAAATCGGTGGTTGAGTAGTGGTGCTCCCAGAATCATAGATGTGTTCACATATGGGGAGAAGATCAACTAAATACAGGGACCCAAACAGAAACTCTCTGATGGATCCCCAGCCGCCACCCCGACTACATGCAGAAAAGACACACTTCCTGGCCGCTGACCTCTTAACTCTGATACAATACATAGCCAGCAGAGACTGTAACTGTTCCTGCTGTCTACACAGGAACGTAGCAATATTACTCCTGTGAAGATAGAAGGGACAATTACGGATCCCTGCTGCTGCTATTCTTTTTTTTTTTTTTATGTAGATTGTGAGCCCCATATAGGGATCACAATGTACATTTTTTTAACCTTTTCATTTCAGTTTCATTTAGAATGGGAGGAAATACACGCAAACACGGGGAGAACATACAAACTCCTTGCAAATGGAGGACTCAAGCGCTGCAAGGCTGAAGTGCTAACCACTGAGCCACCGTGTTGCCCCTTCTGCTGCTGCTATTCTAATGTATCAGATAAGGAGTATATCTTCATATAGAATGCAACGTCATCTCTCCTGCTCTGCAATGATCTGACAGATTACAGGGGCAGGGAAGGAGCTAGAGAAGTGTGCTGACCCTACTGGACGACTCGGACTCTGGAGTATAAGATGCAGCCACTAAAGGTTTTTCCAAGGTTACATCACATACATGATGGACTATATTATAGTCAATGAGTCTAGCACGATCCATAAGTGCCGATTAAGATTGCACTTTGGCACAAGAAAGGTATATTGAATAAGTAGATGTGCAAGAAGCTTATACAAGATTGGAAGTAGGCCCCCTTTATTACTTAATTATATAGGTAAAGACACAAACTACTTTCATTCTTCCCTTTAATTGGGGCTGGGCAATTAAATGTAAAATAACCAAAAGTGAAAGTCAAGACACTGAGTACTGGCTCCCACCATCGGGGAACCGGGAAATGCGGTTTTTACCGCAACATCTTCTTTATTATTTTTCCTTATCCTCTCCTGATGAGAATATGTAATCGAAACGCGTAGAGAGATTAATTATTTACAGCATATCTAGTGTGAACCCTATAGAATGGCATATTTATCAAATGGACAGGGACACTAGTTATATGTTTAGGTGTCAGGTTAACTTTGCTATTGAGTGGACGCTTTAGGGCAGTGTGAACAGCATCAAAATAGTAGGGGGGAAGAAGGTATTTACTCTATACAACATTGTTATCAGCTACAGTATCAGTGAGATTATCATCATCTAGGCACCTATTTAGTGCTAACCGTCACCTGTTAAGTTGTGATTATCACTCCCCTAAGCTGAACTACCCTGCAGTATCTAGGAACATTGCAAAAAAGCTATATCTCTATAGTGTTCCCTACTTTTCTTATTGAGTTATGTATTCTAATTTTAGCCCTAGCTATACCGTTGAAAGATTTTAGCTGACCATATTTGACATTAAAAGTTATGTTTTATGCTGTGTTGTTTGTTATAAGTGAAAGTCAAGTCAATTTATCCTTGTGAACATGTTCACACAATTGCGATATGTCATTAACTGTATGCTATCTATTCAGGATTGCTGATACAAAACCAAAATTCAGTGGCACGTATGTAGCGGAGGTGTTTTTTTTTGTTTTTTTTTCCCAACTCTGACACTAATATAATCCAACACTTCAGTAAAATATCACACTACGACTAATAAGTTGTCGAATGGTCTCCCAAATGCATGTGGGAGATCTTTTATACTAAGAATCACTGCCCCCAGGACATTCAGTTTTACATGCGTAGCGCATAAATTGTCATAGCGAAAATGTATTCACTAAACCTCCACTTATATTTAGTCATACTTTACTATTTATGGCCATGAAAACAAAATTCTTACAGACCTTCGCATTTACGAATGAGTGGTTACTAGAGATGAGCGAACAGTGTTCTATCGAACTCATGTTCGATCGGATATTAGGCTGTTCGGCATGTTCGAATCGAATCGAACACCGCGTGGTAAAGTGCGCCATTACTCGATTCCCCTCCCACCTTCCCTGGCGCCTTTTTTGCTCCAATAACAGCACAGGGTAGGTGGGACAGGAACTACGACACCGGTGACGTTGAAAAAAGTAGGCAAAACCCATTGGCTGCCGAAAACATGTGACCTCTAATTTAAAAGAACAGCGCCGCCCAGCTTCGCGTCATTCTGAGCTTGCAATTCACCGGGGACGGAGGTTTCCATCCATTTAGCTAGGGGTTAGATTCTGGGTAGGCAGGGACAGGCTAGGATAGGAAGGAGAAGACAACCACAACAGCTCTTGTAAGAGCTAAATTCCAGGGAGAAGCTTGTCAGTGTAACGTGGCACTGACGGGCTCAATCGCCGCAACCCAGCTTTCCCAGGATCCTGAATGGAATACACTGTCAGTGTATTCCCGTATACCCGATATATACCCCCGATACCCGTTCCAACGGTGTGCCCCCCCACCTTCACCCCAGAAATACCCTGCAAGTCCCCTAGCAATAGGATTGGGGCTATATACACCCACTATTTTTGCTACTGCCATATAGTGCCATTGTCTCACTGGGAATTCAAAGAATATATTGGGCTTACATATAACTTCAATTCCAGGGAGAAGCTTGTCAGTGTAACGTGGCACTGACGGGCTCAATCGCCGCAACCCAGCTTTCCCAGGATCCTGAATGGAACACACTGACAGTGTATTCCCGTATACCCCATATATACACTCCAAATCCCCGTTCCAACGGTGTGCCCCCCCACCTTCACCTCAGAAATACCCTGCAAGTCCCCTAGCAATAGAATTGGGGCTATATACACCCACAATTTTTGCTACTGGTATATAGTGCCATTGTCTGACTGGGAATTCAAAGAATATATTGGGGTGACGTGCACCCACAATTTTTGCTACTGATATACAGTGCCATTGTCTCACTGGGAATTCAAAGAATATATGGGGGTTATGTGCACCCACAATTTTTAATACTGGTATACAGTGCCATTGTCTGACTGGGAATTCAAAGAATATATGGGGGTTACGTGCACCCACAATTTTTAATACTGGTATACAGTGCCATTGTCTGACTGGGAATTCAAAGAATATATGGGGGTTACGTGCACCCACAATTTTTAATACTGCTATACAGTTCCATTGTCTCACTGGGAATTCAAAGAATATATTGGGGTTATGTGCACCCACAATTTTTACTACTGGTATATAGTGCCATTGTCTGACTGGGAATTCAAAGAATATATGGGGGTTATGTGCACCCACAATTTTTAATACTGGTATACAGTGCCATTGTCTGACTGGGAATTCAAAGAATATATGGGGGTTATGTGCACCCACAATTTTTAATACTGGTATACAGTGCCATTGTCTGACTGGGAATTCAAAGAATATATGGGGGTTATGTGCACCCACAATTTTTAATACTGGTATACAGTGCCATTGTCTGACTGGGAATTCAAAGAATATATTGGGGTTATGTGCACCCACAATTTTTACTACTGGTATACAGTGCCATTGTCTGACTGGGAATTCAAAGAATATATGGGGGTTATGTGCACCCACAATTTTTAATACTGGTATATAGTGCCATTGTCTGACTGGGAATTCAAAGAATATATTGGGGTGACGTGCACCCACAATTTTTACTACTGGTATACAGTGCCATTGTCTGACTGGGAATTCAAAGAATATATTGGGGTGACGTGCACCCACAATTTTTGCTACTGCTACACAGTGCCATTGTCTCACTGGGAATTCAAAGAATATATGGGGGTTATGTGCACCCACAATTTTTAATACTGGTATACAGTGCCATTGTCTCACTGGGAATTCAAAGAATATATTGGGGTTATGTGCACCCACAATTTTTACTACTGGTATATAGTGCCATTGTCTGACTGGGAATTCAAAGAATATATGGGGGTTATGTGCACCCACAATTTTTGCTACTGCTATACAGTTCCATTGTCTCACTGGGAATTCAAAGAATATATGGGGGTTATGTGCACCCACAATTTTTAATACTGGTATACAGTGCCATTGTCTGACTGGGAATTCAAAGAATATATGGGGGTTATGTGCACCCACAATTTTTAATACTGGTATATAGTGCCATTGTCTGACTGGGAATTCAAAGAATATATGGGGGTTACGTGCACCCACAATTTTTGCTACTGCTATACAGTTCCATTGTCTCACTGGGAATTCAAAGAATATATGGGGGTTATGTGCACCCACAATTTTTAATACTGGTATACAGTGCCATTGTCTGACTGGGAATTCAAAGAATATATGGGGGTTACGTGCACCCACAATTTTTAATACTGCTATACAGTTCCATTGTCTCACTGGGAATTCAAAGAATATATGGGGGTTATGTGCACCCACAATTTTTAATACTGGTATACAGTGCCATTGTCTGACTGGGAATTCAAAGAATATATGGGGGTTATGTGCACCCACAATTTTTACTACTGGTATACAGTGCCATTGTCTGACTGGGAATTCAAAGAATATATTGGGGTGACGTGCACCCACAATTTTTGCTACTGCTATACAGTGCCATTGTCTGACTGGGAATTCAAAGAATATATGGGGGTTATGTGCACCCACAATTTTTACTACTGGTATACAGTGCCATTGTCTGACTGGGAATTCAAAGAATATATGGGGGTTACGTGCACCCACAATTTTTGCTACTGCTATACAGTTCCATTGTCTCACTGGGAATTCAAAGAATATATGGGGGTTATGTGCACCCACAATTTTTAATACTGGTATACAGTGCCATTGTCTGACTGGGAATTCAAAGAATATATGGGGGTTATGTGCACCCACAATTTTTAATACTGGTATATAGTGCCATTGTCTGACTGGGAATTCAAAGAATATATGGGGGTTACGTGCACCCACAATTTTTGCTACTGCTATACAGTTCCATTGTCTCACTGGGAATTCAAAGAATATATGGGGGTTATGTGCACCCACAATTTTTAATACTGGTATACAGTGCCATTGTCTGACTGGGAATTCAAAGAATATATGGGGGTTATGTGCACCCACAATTTTTACTACTGGTATACAGTGCCATTGTCTGACTGGGAATTCAAAGAATATATTGGGGTGACGTGCACCCACAATTTTTGCTACTGCTATACAGTGCCATTGTCTGACTGGGAATTCAAAGAATATATGGGGGTTATGTGCACCCACAATTTTTACTACTGGTATACAGTGCCATTGTCTGACTGGGAATTCAAAGAATATATGGGGGTTACGTGCACCCACAATTTTTGCTACTGCTATACAGTTCCATTGTCTCACTGGGAATTCAAAGAATATATGGGGGTTATGTGCACCCACAATTTTTAATACTGGTATACAGTGCCATTGTCTGACTGGGAATTCAAAGAATATATGGGGGTTATGTGCACCCACAATTTTTAATACTGGTATATAGTGCCATTGTCTGACTGGGAATTCAAAGAATATATGGGGGTTACGTGCACCCACAATTTTTGCTACTGCTATACAGTTCCATTGTCTCACTGGGAATTCAAAGAATATATGGGGGTTATGTGCACCCACAATTTTTAATACTGGTATACAGTGCCATTGTCTGACTGGGAATTCAAAGAATATATGGGGGTTACGTGCACCCACAATTTTTAATACTGGTATACAGTGCCATTGTCTGACTGGGAATTCAAAGAATATATGGGGGTTACGTGCACCCACAATTTTTAATACTGCTATACAGTTCCATTGTCTCACTGGGAATTCAAAGAATATATTGGGGTTATGTGCACCCACAATTTTTACTACTGGTATATAGTGCCATTGTCTGACTGGGAATTCAAAGAATATATGGGGGTTATGTGCACCCACAATTTTTAATACTGGTATACAGTGCCATTGTCTGACTGGGAATTCAAAGAATATATGGGGGTTATGTGCACCCACAATTTTTAATACTGGTATACAGTGCCATTGTCTGACTGGGAATTCAAAGAATATATGGGGGTTATGTGCACCCACAATTTTTAATACTGGTATACAGTGCCATTGTCTGACTGGGAATTCAAAGAATATATTGGGGTTATGTGCACCCACAATTTTTACTACTGGTATACAGTGCCATTGTCTGACTGGGAATTCAAAGAATATATGGGGGTTATGTGCACCCACAATTTTTAATACTGGTATATAGTGCCATTGTCTGACTGGGAATTCAAAGAATATATTGGGGTGACGTGCACCCACAATTTTTACTACTGGTATACAGTGCCATTGTCTGACTGGGAATTCAAAGAATATATTGGGGTGACGTGCACCCACAATTTTTGCTACTGCTACACAGTGCCATTGTCTCACTGGGAATTCAAAGAATATATGGGGGTTATGTGCACCCACAATTTTTAATACTGGTATACAGTGCCATTGTCTCACTGGGAATTCAAAGAATATATTGGGGTTATGTGCACCCACAATTTTTACTACTGGTATATAGTGCCATTGTCTGACTGGGAATTCAAAGAATATATGGGGGTTATGTGCACCCACAATTTTTGCTACTGCTATACAGTTCCATTGTCTCACTGGGAATTCAAAGAATATATGGGGGTTATGTGCACCCACAATTTTTAATACTGGTATACAGTGCCATTGTCTGACTGGGAATTCAAAGAATATATGGGGGTTATGTGCACCCACAATTTTTAATACTGGTATATAGTGCCATTGTCTGACTGGGAATTCAAAGAATATATGGGGGTTACGTGCACCCACAATTTTTGCTACTGCTATACAGTTCCATTGTCTCACTGGGAATTCAAAGAATATATGGGGGTTATGTGCACCCACAATTTTTAATACTGGTATACAGTGCCATTGTCTGACTGGGAATTCAAAGAATATATGGGGGTTACGTGCACCCACAATTTTTAATACTGCTATACAGTTCCATTGTCTCACTGGGAATTCAAAGAATATATGGGGGTTATGTGCACCCACAATTTTTAATACTGGTATACAGTGCCATTGTCTGACTGGGAATTCAAAGAATATATGGGGGTTATGTGCACCCACAATTTTTACTACTGGTATACAGTGCCATTGTCTGACTGGGAATTCAAAGAATATATTGGGGTGACGTGCACCCACAATTTTTGCTACTGCTATACAGTGCCATTGTCTGACTGGGAATTCAAAGAATATATGGGGGTTATGTGCACCCACAATTTTTACTACTGGTATACAGTGCCATTGTCTGACTGGGAATTCAAAGAATATATGGGGGTTACGTGCACCCACAATTTTTGCTACTGCTATACAGTTCCATTGTCTCACTGGGAATTCAAAGAATATATGGGGGTTATGTGCACCCACAATTTTTAATACTGGTATACAGTGCCATTGTCTGACTGGGAATTCAAAGAATATATGGGGGTTATGTGCACCCACAATTTTTAATACTGGTATATAGTGCCATTGTCTGACTGGGAATTCAAAGAATATATGGGGGTTACGTGCACCCACAATTTTTGCTACTGCTATACAGTTCCATTGTCTCACTGGGAATTCAAAGAATATATGGGGGTTATGTGCACCCACAATTTTTAATACTGGTATACAGTGCCATTGTCTGACTGGGAATTCAAAGAATATATGGGGGTTATGTGCACCCACAATTTTTACTACTGGTATACAGTGCCATTGTCTGACTGGGAATTCAAAGAATATATTGGGGTGACGTGCACCCACAATTTTTGCTACTGCTATACAGTGCCATTGTCTGACTGGGAATTCAAAGAATATATGGGGGTTATGTGCACCCACAATTTTTACTACTGGTATACAGTGCCATTGTCTGACTGGGAATTCAAAGAATATATGGGGGTTACGTGCACCCACAATTTTTGCTACTGCTATACAGTTCCATTGTCTCACTGGGAATTCAAAGAATATATGGGGGTTATGTGCACCCACAATTTTTAATACTGGTATACAGTGCCATTGTCCTACTGGGAATTCAAAGAATATATGGGGGTTATGTGCACCCACAATTTTTAATACTGGTATATAGTGCCATTGTCTGACTGGGAATTCAAAGAATATATGGGGGTTACGTGCACCCACAATTTTTGCTACTGCTATACAGTTCCATTGTCTCACTGGGAATTCAAAGAATATATGGGGGTTATGTGCACCCACAATTTTTAATACTGGTATACAGTGCCATTGTCTGACTGGGAATTCAAAGAATATATGGGGGTTATGTGCACCCACAATTTTTACTACTGGTATACAGTGCCATTGTCTGACTGGGAATTCAAAGAATATATTGGGGTGACGTGCACCCACAATTTTTGCTACTGCTATACAGTGCCATTGTCTGACTGGGAATTCAAAGAATATATGGGGGTTATGTGCACCCACAATTTTTACTACTGGTATACAGTGCCATTGTCTGACTGGGAATTCAAAGAATATATGGGGGTTATGTGCACCCACAATTTTTAATACTGGTATACAGTGCCATTGTCTGACTGGGAATTCAAAGAATATATGGGGGTTACGTGCACCCACAATTTTTAATACTGGTATACAGTGCCATTGTCTGACTGGGAATTCAAAGAATATATGGGGGTTATGTGCACCCACAATTTTTAATACTGGTATATAGTGCCATTGTCTGACTGGGAATTCAAAGAATATATGGGGGTTACGTGCACCCACAATTTTTGCTACTGCTATACAGTTCCATTGTCTCACTGGGAATTCAAAGAATATATGGGGGTTATGTGCACCCACAATTTTTAATACTGGTATACAGTGCCATTGTCTGACTGGGAATTCAAAGAATATATGGGGGTTATGTGCACCCACAATTTTTACTACTGGTATACAGTGCCATTGTCTGACTGGGAATTCAAAGAATATATTGGGGTGACGTGCACCCACAATTTTTGCTACTGCTATACAGTGCCATTGTCTGACTGGGAATTCAAAGAATATATGGGGGTTATGTGCACCCACAATTTTTACTACTGGTATACAGTGCCATTGTCTCACTGGGAATTCAAAGAATATATGGGGGTTATGTGCACCCACAATTTTTACTACTGGTATACAGTGCCATTGTCTGACTGGGAATTCAAAGAATATATTGGGGTGACGTGCACCCACAATTTTTGCTACTGCTATACAGTGCCATTGTCTGACTGGGAATTCAAAGAATATATGGGGGTTATGTGCACCCACAATTTTTACTACTGGTATACAGTGCCATTGTCTCACTGGGAATTCAAAGAATATATGGGGGTTATGTGCACCCACAATTTTTACTACTGGTATACAGTGCCATTGTCTCACTGGGAATTCAAAGAATATATGGGGGTTATGTGCACCCACACTTTTTAATACTGGTATACAGTGCCATTGTCTCACTGGGAATTCCACAAATAATTTGGGGATTCATTCACCCTACATCTCAGGCTCTTGCCATATTCACCCAGGTTGTCAGTGCTGCACCAGCTCGTTCCCAGACAGCTCGGCCCGAAAAACACGTTACCTATATAGAGGATTTGGACAATGAAGACAACATGTTCTAAATCTAATGTCTGCACCTTCTCCAGAATTAAAATAAAGGCAGCGTTTAACTTTCAAATAGCACTGCACAAAGGAAGAGCTTATCAGCTTGTCTCATGACATGCTACTGAAAAGTTTCATTTGTGTATCTTAATGTAAATATAGTTGTATAAGCTTTTTGGGTTTTAGGCACTGCCAAGTTATTTATTACCACCCGCTCCCTTATAATGATGATGACGCCAAAGTCACTGTGGGTGTTCAGAGCTCACAGCTTTGGGTGACATTTGTCTTGCTCTCTGTCGGTACCAGCTGTCTTTTTGGATACCGTAAAGTTATGTTGACTTTATTAACAGCTATAGAAGCTTTAGCCAGGTTGTGACGGTGTGTAACCCTAACAACACTAAGTGGGATACACATTAATAGTCAGTCTATGTACGCTAAACGTATCACTGAAGTAATTTTTTTTCCCTCTCCCCTAATATAAGAAAGGAACAGACATTAGACCTAGACCGGGGTTCGAGGCTTGAAAAAATCCAGTATTATTTGTTCTTCATGATGTGAAATATGTGTTGAAAAGCAACCCAAGATGAAGTCAGCCATGTGTGCCAGTGTGTTACTTGGCATGCCTTTGCTGGCCCCAACTGTAAGGGTCACTCTCCATTTCCTCCATTTTCCACTCCCCTTCACACCATTTGTGGTGAAGCAATGGGATGCACTGAAGTGCACCCTCTAGCCTCGTGTGGGATAGGGACATCAGATGCCACTCCAACCCCCTCGTCTTCCTCCGCCAGCCAACGGTGCGAAGATGAGAGGAGTGTGCTCTGAATGTTTTCTGCCTAGCAGAGGCTAGTTCTCACTTACGAAAATGGCCCCACTTTGACCTGTATATCAGGCACAATGGTGTAGGTTTCAAAGAAACATGGCACCAACAAGTTGGAAAACGTGGGCCATGCGTGGACCGTGTTTGAGTCTGGCAAGCTCCAGATCTGCTACCAGGTTCCAGCCATTATCACAGGCGCAAAAATGCCAGGCCCCAGGTGTAGCAGGGAAAAAAAAATGCCATCTCAGCCAGGATGGCATCCCTGACCTCGGAGGCACTGTGCTGTCTGTCCCCCAAGCTGATCAGTTTCAGCACGGCCTACTGACATCTCCCCATGCCAGTGTTACAGTGTTTTCCGCTAGTAGCTGGGGTGGAGGTTGCAGCTTCGTAGGGTTTCAGTCTACTCCTGCCATGAATTTTGGCCTGGGAGAGGAGATAGGCCACCCCAGTTTGCACCCGGGGAACAGACTCCACCACATTCACCCTGCCTGTCATTAAAGATAAGCACTGCAGCATCCCTGACCACAGGCGCTTGTCCATGTGTCGGTGGTCAAGTGGACCTTGCAGCAAAGCGCAGAGCTCTGGGCCCGACTGATGTTATGGGACACATGCAGGCGCAAGGCAGAGACAGCACACCAAGAGAAGTAGTAACGGCTAGGCCCAGCATAGGGAGGTGCCCCAGCTGCCATCTGCTGACGGAAGGCCTGGGTCTCCAGAAGCATAAACAAACACCAACATCTCCAGGGCCAGCAGTTTATCGATGAGGCTGTTACAGGCTTGGGCATGGGGGTGGGTTGTATTGTACTTCTGCCTGCAATGAAAAGCTTGGGAAATGTGGAGTGGCTGGGAAGAGGCGCATGATGGTGCAGGCCAAAAGGGCGCATGAGGGTGAACTCCCCAATGTGTCAGAGATAGGTGTGTAGGTGTCCTTGCATCATATACTTGCACCATATTTGGCTTTGGAAGTTAATTTTGTGCCAAAAAGTGGTTAAGACAGCGATCCCTCAGCTACTCCCGTTACACTGTCTATTGAAGTTACCATCTGTGGAAGTGGACCACCATTTCTAAGATCCCAAAGGAAGCAGGCAAGAGATGTGCAGTTCAGAAAAAAAGATGAGAAAATAAGTTTAGGCTGTAGAGCACAGAGGGATCGGAGAGGACAGAGCTGGTGTCGGCCAGGTATTCCCACAACATGCGCCTATACTTGTCCCTCCTGGTGACACTAGGCCCCTGAGTGGCAGTAATTTGTCCAGGGGGGCCATTAACGTGTTCCAGACCTAGGAATAAGTCTTCCAACAGGGTATAGTTTTGCATGCCTTTGCTTCTACCCACTGTTTTTGCTGCTTAGCTTCCCTCCACATCTACTCTGCTTTCACCCCTAAACATCACCCCAGTTTATGCCTTTGCTTCTACCCAGGTTTTTTGTTGATTTAGCTTCCCTCTACATCTACACTGCTTTAGCCCCTAGACATCACCCCTGTCCATGTGGGGTCGGTGGCCTCGTCATCCACCAACTCCTCTTCCAATTGCGCACTGCCCCCTTACTGCAAACCGCACATGACCACAGCTTGCCTTGATGGCAACTGTGTCTCATGATCCCCACTTAGGTCCAGACAAGTCGGTGGCGGGTCCAAAACCCCAAAATTGGAAGGAACTGGCAGATGCTGCAGTATTTCTAACACCTGTTCCTGGTGCTCGGGCCTGGTCTGTGTTGTACCCTGCACCCTGCTTAACGCATCTGCCATATCCGAAGTTGTGCTGAGCGCATGCTAATGTTTCGTGTCCAGTGCAATGGATGGGATGGGATTTCACATAAGTCTGCCACCCATGGCCACTCATGGTTGAGCAACTGAGGGAGTTGACTTTGACGAACCCGAGGGTTTTGGAGTTGGAACTACATCAAAGGTCTGTGCTGCTCACACACTCTGCTCAACACATGATATGTTTAGTGCCAGCAGTGTGGAGACGTCGCACAACAGCCGTTGTTCTAGCAGGTACAGGCGTTGTAGGAGTGCATAGAGGCTAGCAGCGGCAACTATACACTTTAAAAACTATCCGCACAAGCACCACACTTTCACCAGTAGCTCAGGAACATTGGGGTACCTTTTTCAAAAGATTAGCAGCAATGAGTTAAAAACGTGGCCCAGGCATGGAATATGTTGCAGGCTGCCAAGCTACAGAGCCAATCCCAGGTTACGGCCATTATCACACATGACAACATGCCTGGGCCCAGGTGCAGTGGCAAAAACCACATTGCCGTCTCATCGAGGATGGCATGACTCACTTTGTAGGCAGTGTGCTGTCTGGCCCCCAAGCTGATGAGCTTCAGCACGGCCCGCTGACGTCTCCCCACACCAGTGTTGCAGCGTTTCCAGCTCGTAGCTGGGGTCAATTTAACAGCGGAAGAGGGTGGTGTTTCAGCCCTCCTCCCAGGAATGTTGTGTGGGGAGACAAGTCAGGCCACCACATTTTGCGACCCGGTCCACGCCTCAACTACATTCAACCACTGTGCCCAAATTGAAAGGTAGCGTCCCTGTCCGCATGCACTTGTCCATTCGTAACTGGTCACATGGAACTTTAGGGCTAAGCGCTGAATTTAGGGACCGCCTCATGTTTGGGGGAAAGTGCTGGTGTGGACGGCACAGTGCGGTGGCGCAGTAGACACTCTGCCCAAAAAGGGCAGAGTGTCCCCCAGCCGGGATTCCAACATCTCCTGGGCCAGATTTCTTGAGATGAGGCCGTTGAAGCCTTGGGCATGTGGGTGGGTTGCGCTGTACTTTAGCATGAAATGAAAGGCTTGGGAGATGGGGAGTTGCTGGGAAGAGGCGCATGATGGCGCGGGCAAAAGGAGAAATGGCAGGAAAAGGTGAGGATAAGGGTGAACTCCCCAAAGTGTCAGAGGCAGATGTGGAGGTGTCCTGGCTCCTGGTCTGGACTGCAGCGCCAGCCCTGTCAACAGTGGAAGAGGCAGTGGCCGCCAGGCCAAACGACGATTATCCTGCGCTTGCTCTCACCCACTGAGCCCAGGGCTTGCCTTCCAAATGATGGCACCCGCAAGAGGTGGTGAGATTCCTCTCCGCAGATCTCCAAACCATCTTGGACTTGCAAATTGCACTAAATTTGTCATGTAACTGACATGTATATGATGAGTCTATCCATTGTCTGTTCATTTTGGTGAAAGTCAGCCTGTCAGCTGACAGACAGCTGTGCTTGTCAGTGATGATGTCACCGGCTGCTTGTACCCCCAGTTTTTGCTGCTTAGCTTGCCTCCACATCCACACTGCTTTTGCCCCTACACATCACCCCTATCCATGCCTGTGCCTCTAGCCATAAGTCTGCCACCCATGGAAACTCATGGTGCAGAAAGTGAGGGAGCTGACTCTGAGGAACCCTTGGGTTTTGTAGCTGGTACTCCATCAAAGGTCTCTGCTGCTCACACACCCTGCTGAACATACGGTATCTAGGGTTAGAGCGTGTGGTGACCTCGCACAACAGTAGGTGCTTCAGGCAGATGTAGGCCTTGCTGGAGTGTATTGCGGCTAGCTCCAGGTACTGTAGACTTGGGAAAGTGGGTGTCCAAGTGCCGCACTTTCACCCTTAGCTCAGCTAATTTGGGGTATGTTTTTAAAAATCATTGCACCACTACATTGAACATGTGGGCCAGGCATGGAACGTGTTGGAGGCTGGCAAGCTCCAGAGCCCTCCAACAAGCTAAAAAACCTGGCCCCAGGGGCAGCGGGGATAAACAAATTGCCATCTCATCCAGGATGGCATCCCTGACCTCAGAGGCAGTGTGCTGTCCGTCTCCCAAGCTGATGAGCTTCAGCCCAGCCTGCTGACGTCTCCCCACACCAGTGTTGCAGCGTTTTCAGCTCGTAGCTGGGGTAAATCTAACAGCGGAGGAGGAGGAGGGTGGTGTTTCAGCCCTCCTCCCAGGAATGTTTTGTGGGGAAACAAGTCAGGAAAATTCTTGAAACGGGAGAGTTTTGCATCTTTGCCCTTGCTGCCTATGGACATCCCTTTGCCTCTAGCCACCATTTTCCCTGCTTTGCTTGCCTCCACATCCACACTGCTTTTGCCCCTAGACATCACCCCAGTCCATGCCTTAGCTTGTACCCCCAGTTTTTCCTGCTTAGCTTGCCTCCACATCCACACTGCTTTTGCCCCTAGACATCACCCCAGTCCATGCCTTAGCTTGTACCCCCAGTTTTTCCTGCTTAGCTTGCCTCCACATCCACACTGCTTTTGCCCCTAGACATCACCCCAGTCCATGCCTTAGCTTGTACCCCCAGTTTTTCCTGCTTAGCTTGCCTCCACATCCACACTGCTTTTGCCCCTAGACATCACCCCAGTCCATGCCTTAGCTTGTATCCCCAGTTTTTCCTGCTTAGCTTGCCTCCACATCCACACTGCTTTTGCCCCTAGACATCACCCCAGTCCATGCCTTAGCTTGTACCCCCAGTTTTTCCTGCTTAGCTTGCCTCCACATCCACACTGCTTTTGCCCCTAGACATCATCCCTATCCATGCCTCTTCCCCTAGCCATAACTCTGCCACCCCTGGAAACTCATGGTGCAGAAACTTTGGTTGCTGACTTTGAGGAACCCTTGGGTTTTGTAGATGGAACTCCATCAAAGGTCTGTGCAGCTCACACACCCTGCTCAAGATATGGTATTGTAGGGTTTCAGCGTGTGTGAATGACGGACAACAGCCTGTGTTTGGACAGATGTAGGCCTTGCTAGAGTGTTTTTAGGCTAGCAGCGACTCCTGTGCACTTGCAAAAGTGGGCGCACAAGCGCCGCATTTTCAACAGTAGCTTCGGTACATTTGGGTATGTTTTTAAAAAACTTTGCACCACTAGGTTAGACGTGGGCCAAACATGGAACGTGTTGGAGGCTGGCAAGCTCCAGAGCCGCTACCAGGTTCCAGCCATTATCACAGGCGTAAAAATGCCAGGCCCCAGGTGTAGCAGGGAAAAAAAAATGCCATCTCAGCCAGGATGGCATCCCTGACCTCGGAGGCACTGTGCAGTCTGTCCCCCAAGCTGATGAGCTTCAGCACCGCCTGCTGACGTCTCCCCACACCAGTGTTTTAGCGTTTGCCGCTAGTAGCTGTGGTGGAGGTTGCAGCGTCGTAGGGTTTCAGTCTACTCCTGCCATGAATTTTGGCCTGGGAGAGGAGATAGGCCACCCCAGTTTGCACCCGGGGAACAGACTCCACCACATTCACCCTGCCTGTCATTAAAGATAAGCACTGCAGCATCCCTGACCACAGGCGCTTGTCCAAGTGTCGGTGGTCAAGTGGACCTTGCAGCAAAGCGCGGAACTAAGGGCCCACCTGATGTTGAGTGACACGTGCTGGTGCAAGGCGGGGACGCCACACCGGGAGAAGTTGAGACTGCTAGGGACAGCATAGTGAGGTGCCACAGTTGCCATCAGGTCCGGGAAGGCGGGAGTTTCAACAAGCCGGAACGCCAACCTCTCCTGGGCCAGCAGTTTAGCGATGTTGGCGTTCTAGGCTTGCGTGGGTGGGTGGTTAGCGGTGTATTTCTGCCGGCGCTCCAATGTCTGAGAGATGGTGGGTTGTTGTAAAGAAGCGCCTGATGGTGCCTTTGATGGTGCAGGAGAAGGAGATAAGACAGAAACAGGGGAGGATGAGGGAGAAGTCAACAAAGTGGCGGAGGCAGATGAAGTGATGTCCTGGCTCGTCCTCTGGAGTGCATCGCCAGCACTGTGAGCAGAGGCAGTGGCATGAACGGCGGGCGACGTTTGTCCTGCCGTTGCTGCCTGCCACTGATTCCATTGCTTGGATTCCAAATGACGGTGCATTGAAGTGGTGGACAGGTTGCTCTTCTCAGGGCCCCTACTCGATTTCGAGAGGCAAATTGTGTAGACGACACTATATCTGTCCTCGGCGCATTCCTTGAAAAAACTCTACACCTTCAAGAAACGTGCCCTCGATGGGGGAGTTTTTCTGGGCTGGGTACAAAAGGGAACATCTTCGGACATTCCGGGTCTGGCCTGGCTTCGGCAAAGCAGCTGACCTCTGCCTCTGGACATGTCTCTGCCTCTAGCTACCCTTTTTGGTGCTGCACCTGCCTCAACATCCACACTACTTTCCCAGCTTGACATCTGCCTTGTCCAGGTGGGGTCGGTGTCCTCGTCGTCCACCACCTCCTCTTCCAACTCCTGTCTCGCCTCCTCCTCCTGCACAATGCGCATGTCAACTGGCTGCCCTGACAGCAACTGCGTCTCATCGTCGTCGATGAGGGTGGGTTGCTGGTCATCCGCCACCAAATCGACCGGAGATGGAATGGAGGAGACTCTAGTGTTTGAGCATCTGGACACAGATACTCGTCTGTTAGGTCCGTGGAATCGCGAAATGGAGGGGCAGGTTGCGGTACAGTCAAAGGAAGGGAGAACAGCTCTGGGGAGCAGGGACAGTTGGGGTTATTGTTCTGAGAAGATTGGGAATTTTGGGTGGAAGGAGGACAAGACTGTTGGGTAAGAGGAGGTAGAGGCTGACTGGCTGGTGGACAATGTGCTTTAAGCGTTATCCGACAGCCATTGCAAGACCTGTTCCTGGTTCTCGGGCCTACTAATCTTTGTACCATTCAGCCTAGTTAATGTGGAACTTTTGTGCAAAGCGCAGAACTTAGGGCCCGCCTGATGTTAAGGGACACACGCTGGTACAAGGCTCAACTCACCCTAAGTGCCAAAAACACTGCTGGTGCAAGGCTCTACTCATGCCAAGGGCCTCAATCTCTGCTGGTAGCTCAGCTTAAGGTCATGTAACTTTGTTTGGAAGGGCTCATGTTAAGGGCTAGAAAAGTGAATTTTGGAAGGTCTTACCACATCACACACACACACACACACACACACACACACACACACACTCAAAATGACAGTTAAGGGTGAGGGCTTTTGGAATTCCCATTGCCTATTCCATTTGTGGTTGTCATGGGGAACGTGATTTAAAGGGGTGGTTGTTACTGTTTGTTGAGCTTAAATTGGGGTTTGTGTCCATCCATTTGGGGAGTAAAGAAGGTTTCCAGGTATTTTCCCACTTTGATAGAGGTTTTTTTGAATGTGGAAAGTGTGTAGTTGTTAGGCAGTGATGTTGGGGTAATAGAGGGTCTTTGGTGTGTTAGATGCCCCCAGGCATGCTTCCCCTGCTGTCCCAGTGTCATTCCAGAGGTGTTGGCATCATTTCCTGGGGTGTCATAGTGGACTTGGTGACCCTCCAGACACGGATTTGGGTTTCCCCCTTAACGAGTATCTGTTCCCCATAGACTATAATGGGGTTCGAAACCCGTTCGAACACACGAACATTGAGCGGCTGTTCGAATCGAATTTCGAACCTCGAACATTTTAGTGTTCGCTCATCTCTAGTGGTTACTGCTGTGGATTAATATGCATATTGAAAAATACATTGCTAAAGAAATAACACTGTTGGGTTTTACAATATAATTCTATCAAAGAATCACTAAGCCATAGAATGCAATGTTTTTCGAGGGCTATATGGCTTTGTGCATCCCACATTGAAAGCTAAAAATAGAAAAGAACAACATGACCTACATTCTGATCCATAATTGTTTTATAACTTGTGAAGCCAATCATGGCCTCCCAACAAAAGTTTACTTATTCATCACGGCTAATGTGGTCGAGAATGTCGATCATTACAGCAGTTTTTCCACAAGGACACATCTAAACAACAGCAACATTACATGCATCGCAGCAGGAATATAGATCTGAGGCAAGCGAGAAGCAAACATATGACACATCCAAAGCAGGTTTTCTATTTTTTTTTTTTTGCAGAAAATCAAAAGCAGATTCTCTAAGTATATGGCATTCCCAAGAAGAGGCAGCAACCACGCACAAAATGACTCCACATAGATTCAAGGTGGACTCCTATAAGGCGGTAGTTTGAGAAAGCATCACCCAGGCATCTGGGCCAACCCAAAGTATCCCGACATGTTTCTACTTCCAAAATGATGTACAGTTATACTATTCTGACAGACTTCTCTACTACATTTACGGGGCTGTGGAGTCAGTTGTGGCCAATTTTGGATGGAGTAAGAGTCACAAAAAAAGTTACCAACACCTATTCCATTGAAATAATTAGATGCATAGTTTATGGCATAATTTCTTTCATGGGAACTCGGTCAGTAGTTGTTTTAATAATTTGGAGGATCTTTGCTGCTTTCAACTGACTATGACTTTATATGGCCATTTATGAAGGAGTCTGAGCAGGAGTCACAGGCTATGGGAAAATTAAGGGTAATGACTCCACAGCACTGATAGTCTATCCATCCATCAGTATGCCATCCATTCCGTTTTCAAGGACCCGTATACTGCACACAGTCATGTGCATAGAACAGTCATGTGCCTCACTAGAACTGTTAGACAGTGACCATTTATTCATCTGTAATATAGAGGTGCATAACTGAATGTACTTGGGTATGAAACATACATTTATTTCTGCCAACATGCTCTAACTAGATATGTCCTATTTTATCTACTTATAATAAAGACAATGTAATAATTATGAGTCTTCTTGGAGGGACAATCCCTACTTCTGCTTTGTACAGCTCAGTGAACTATCTCTGTGCAGAAACACAGACAGTTCTTTCTTACCATATAGTCCTTTGATAGGAAATACACAAGGGTCTTACAGAAACCAGACAAATGAAGAATATTCAAATAGTGTGCAGAGAGTAGGCCCCTTTCCCCTCTCTCTAGGTCCGTTCAGCTCTAGCTTCGTTCTACCTACTAACTAAGTAGTGCTGGACACTGTCCTTTTCTACATGGTGGTCTCTCCCTAAGGAGTGACAATATCCCCATAATCTGGTCTGAAGTCTCTCACCTCTGCCAAGTCAGTTCTTCCTAGACTGTGCTGATGAGATCCAATCAGATCGAAACGGCGCCATCCACAGTTGGGATGATACTGACTTGGCAAAATCCCACATCATTGCAATACAGGCTTGTTGGAAAGTCGGGCATGATGTTCAAAGGAGCTTCCCATAGAGTGCAGCATACAGAGGCAGTGTTTCCCTATTTACATCCTGGCAAACATATTTGCATATTCTTCCCATAATCCCCCACAGTGGAGAGAAAAGGGCTTTGTAAGACTCTACACACCTACATGGTGGTCTCTCCCTAAGGAGTGACAATATCCCCATAATCTTTCCTAACAAGTGATAATAGAGCTGTGTGCTGTCACATAAAGCTGGGTGCACATGGTTAGCTAAGAAGACCATGAAGGAGGAGAGATAAAGCTATGTAGATAAAATGAAAACCAAGCAGACATTATGTGATCATTATTAAGATTCTCTGAGCCAAACATTGAGGTTGTAAATTGAAAATGAGGGTTGCTGAATTCATAAGAAATGTTCACTACTCAAATGCCAAAAAATAGACAAGTGCAACTTTTGTTACTCTGGAAACAGGGTAAGACATGAGTTTAGTGCGTTTTAGACCTTAAAATATCAATATTCAGATACTGTTTGTTCTAATACTTAAAAACTTATTAGAGCATAAAGATATAAAAAACAAATGTTTTGTGCCCCTCTTTGATAGTCCAAAAACGTTGGCTGCATGCATATATCCATATCACATGTCCACTATGCAGTGCTCATTTTTCGGTCAGAATTGTATAGTTGATTCAGCATACACTTGAGGTTTGTTATGAATAGAAGAAACACTGGTGTAAACAAACACAGCCTTATTTAAAAACGGGTGGTCGAATTGAGTATTTTATTTTATAATCCTCTTTCTTTAGCACTTTAGATTTATTGATATCATTTATTGGCTATATTGTTTCTCAATCCTTAACTCACTTAAACTAAAATTCTTTTGGTGCTACATTTGTTTCTCTTTGCAGTTATTTTCTCATAACATTGGCATAAAAAGTAAAATGACATTATCAAAAATTTCTTGAACATCTGTGTAAAGTCTGAGCACTTTCTTTTGGCTACAAATAGAAAAGATAACAGAAGGACATATAAAAATTGACACCATGGCAAACTGTAGTTGCTGCCCATGCCAACCGCTCCTCTTTTCATTTGCACCACTTTTGTCTCCATATTGTCTTTCTTTGAAAGAGCAACAACTAGGTTAACAGATGTTATATGAATGCTGCTTCTCCCTGTATGTGTGTGGGTGTCCTTTCACACTGCAGAAAACATACTGATTAAGTGTGTGTGTGTCTGGGATAGGGACAGATATGGGTGATAATCTCTATAAAGTGCTGCAGAATGTATTGATGAGATTTAAGAAACACAAATAACATTGGAAAAATTGTTCATGTTGCATTTTTGTTCAGCATAGTTTAGGATCCTGCTGATATCTGTAATTTCTACAATCTGCAGGTGGCAACACAGCACCTGTACAGACTACAGAATGTTACACCCTGTTAATGCAGACATCTCTGTCTGTTAGGCCTGTTTCACATCTGTATTCGGGGAGTCTGCATGGAGACCCCCGAACAGAATATTGAACGCATTGACAAGTGGTGACCTTATGAAAGCACATGAACCCCATAGACTAGAGAAAAGTACTTCATAAACAACTTTCCTCTCTGTATGATTGGTGCGGACGCCACGTGGAAAATACACGGATCCCATTTCATAAGCTCACCGCTTGTCAATGCGTTTGGTATTCCACTCGTGTGGTCCCCATGCAGAATCCTTGAATGGATTACTGAACGCAGATGTGAACCAGGCTTTAGACAGGTCCTGTGGTTGTAGTAGGCAGATATGTGTCTACCTACAGGAACTAGAAGATTCATACTCATTATATACTATTATATACTGTAAAAGCATGGTACAGGCAAACATTCAGTAGTGTCAATTTTGTAGTATGTGTTAATGCCCCTGCAACATAATCTTTTGTTAGCTGCCTTATTGTGTCTTTTCATAACTATAACACAAATGAATTCAGAGAAGAGAAAGGGTGGTACAACACTGTCCATACCACACAGTTACTCACCTCCCCAAGCACTTTTGTAGATTTGGGAAAACATAACTTTGACATTTTATGCAAATGAAATAGTCGGTGCACTGAGGATGGGCCTTCATCTTCCTGGAACACTACACTCTCCTACCATCTCCTGCTTGTGTCACCTCATGCAGTGATCCTGCCACTGTTATGGCATCACTCTGCTCCCAGGGCTGGGCCCAACCCCAGGACAACTACTACCTTATTTGCATGAGACAACTTCAAATTTGCTTTTATCTAAATGTACAAAAGTGGTTTAGAAAGATATGATGGTTATCACTGTAATGCGTTCTGTACTGTGGTGGTGACAGTGAAAATGCTTGAGGAGGTTATAGACTCCGTGGGGAATCACTCAGGTAGATGCTTGTAGCAGTGCAGGAAACAGGGACACAGACACTGGATTGCACACAAGTTCAGGCTTTATTCATATGTAACGCATACACTGCTTTTGCAAAGCCACAGGATAAACAAAACAAAATCCTTCTCGGCTGAGAAAACTAACTTAAATGTAAGGAAACTTTTCCCTGACTATACAGGAGACTGGCTACCAGTCTCCTACCTTGGCAACAACAACAGGTGGCACAGTACCTGCTTTGGAGGTCCGGTCTGGACAGTTCAACTCTGTCACTGTGGTGCCACGCCGCTAGTCTTCACACTCAGACTGTTATTAGGGCCTGATTAGTCAGCTGACCTCCCTGGTGTGAATCTTTACCATACACCCTTTAGCTGCCTGGCTGGGACATACCTGTCTTCCCAGACCACACCCTTCACTCTCTCACAACTCCCTTTAACAATTCATCAAAATGAATGTGAGACTGTGAATCAATGAAACCTCAACTTCACATCTACAGGTTATTGGGCTTCTGGCAATTCCCAATGATACATTTATAAAAGTAAATGGCAATAAGAAATAAATAAGAAGACCTAAACCATATGTACATGAGAAGAGGCTGATCTGTACAAAGTTTTCTTTCCTAATTATGGTCAATTACGCATTTTACAAAGATTGGATTATTGAACCATGATATGAATGTTCATTAAGGGCTTCACTATAAACCGGGTCAGAATGGTCTTCTAGTGTATCTAGGGTCTTTCAGTGGTTGAAGGCTCTTACACAATGGTCCAGGAGAAAACCATACCTTGCCATCAATGTTTAGAGCTGACACTCTATCTATTATGGCATTCTTCACAAATAGTCTATCAGACCTTACTGACAATGGTTCTGTGTATGTAATGGTAATATGTATGTAACGCAATAAAAAGTAAATATAGAAATCTCACAAAACATCACTTATTGGAGGATGAATTTTGTTGATATCCCAATTATGAGAAGGCTCATATCTCCACATACTGTAAGTTAGGCCCATATGTGGAATGCATGTGTACGTAGTCAGAAGACAAATCTCTAACATTGTGTGATTGACATGTCTTAGTAAAAGATAACCTGGAATAATTTTGACTTTGACTTGTACACCATTGATATGTGATTGATAGTGTTTAACCCTTAAGTACCCTCACTGATTAACAGATCTATGGGACTCATGAAATCATTCACATGCCACTGAAGTACATTTTGTTTGTTTTCTGAAACTTTAGCACAAGCCCTAAACTATGTTGGAAAAAGTGAACTACACATTTAATAATGCATTACCTGAAACTACACATTTACATACAATAGCCAGCACTTACATCACTACACAGAGTGTATAACCCTCTGATAATCAATATACTCATGAAGGTACAATGTTGCTCAGTGCATTATCTGATAGATATTAGTAAAAAGATGTAACTCTGCACTTACCAGCAATTGAATCTTTTTTGCTGCATCTTACCTAGCAGCAAAGTGTAGAGAGCAGCAACTAACAAAACCTGGTTAGGTAAAGTATTCTGAGAATGAATTGTTCAGCAACTCTCAAGAGTTGTGTAAATCCAATGTTCTATATATCATCTATGTCAGTAGTTGGCCGGATATGTGAAACAGGTCTTTATGTATGAGTCAACCAGAATATTTATTATCAAAAGAAATGCAGAAATGTCTGGGTTATAGCATGATTTATGCAGCTAATACATTAGCGAGAGGAACGGCCGAATAGTCATGGGATCTCTATTCATGTCTCTATATTTTATCTACTAGGTAACAAACTCTACGCCTGAGCCCTATCTATCTCTAAGAGAAACCATCTATCTACAGCTTGTATGATCAACGCCTAGAAGAGAAATGACAACATCAACAGTAAGCAGCAATGGCTGAGAATGACTAAGCAGACAGCCCTGATTTGTAGAATGTTCATTTACATATGGGTGGTCACAAAATGTTTATAGGTGTCCTTACCCAATGGGTAGTATAAAGTAAACTCACTCCCAAGTAGATCAATGAAAATAGCTGTGGACATCTGAACTTGCCCCTCTCACCCCTGTGGACATTTTTCTCGCCCTTCTAAAAATTATTGTAAATTTTGCTTATATGTAGCTTAATTTGGCTTGAAAGAACATTAAAATATACCAAATATTGCAATTCTTTACATCTTAAACTTTGGGTGCATTGTGATAACTATATATAGTCTTATAAGGAAATGTGACAACCACTGTGTGAGTTGTAATGGTGGTCATATTGATTGTCATACAATTTTGCCAGACATATATCATTATAGGGGCATCACAGGACTTTAATTTTAGAGGGAGTCTTTCACCAGGGTGAAGCATATTAAACTAGCAAAACAGTTAGGTCCAGCTCACCCATGAAAATTTGTACCTCTGTTGTACCAAAGATATTAATTTATTTCAGAATATGCAAGCAAACAATCTGGAACACCCAAGGAAGCTCCATTGCTCCATATTGCTATGTCTGACACTGCCCAGGAATGCCCCTACTTACTTTGGGTGAGAGGACAAGGGAGCTTAGCTGAAGTCTTGCCTGGCCTTGTCACTCAAAGAAGGGAAGAGGAAAGAAAGCATATTAAAGCAGTGTGGGATGCAGGTTTGGTGCAACAGAGGCATCCTCAGGGCTCCTGATTGCTCACTTGGTTATGTTGAAATAAATTAATATCTCTACAACACAGACATGGGGTTAATGGGGGAAAAGCATACAAGCAGGGGAACGTGAGATCTAAATGTGCTGCTAGTTTAATATGTTTCAATCTAGTGACAGACTCTCTTTAGGCTGAGGCCAAACGTTGCAGAAATGCAATTTTTTTTGTTGCAGATGCTGTTGTGATTTTTTGAGCCAAAGCCAAAAATGGCTACAAGAGGAATGGGAAATACATATATATAAAGTTCTTATACTTCTCCCTTCTGCACAATCCACTCGGCTTTGGCTCAAAAAACCTCAACAAAATCTGCAACCAATAAAAGCTGCATTTCCGCAACAAGGGGCCTTAACCTTAATGACCTATCCTTAGCTATGGTCATCAATATCAGATTGTCAGGGGTCTGACGCACAGCATCCCATGAATCAACTGTTAAAAAGAGCCGCAATACACTGGAACCAATACACTGGTTCATTCAAGTGGATGGGACTGAGCTGGCAGTACCTTTCATGCCTGTATTGCAGTCTATGGAGCTGTGTTAGTTGCAGTGCATGGCAGATCCTTCAGAGGGTTTAAACCCCCGCCGATCTATTACTGAGAATCTTTTCAAAGGATTGGTCATTAATACGAAAGTCTGGAAATTACGCTTTAACAACTTAATTTAGCAGAAGGCAGGATCTCAAGGACTGATATGTATAGATTAGGTATCTTTTTACTGTATATTGAAGTGTTGCTACTTCCTCTATTCACACTGACATGTATTGAGCAGACAGTTGACAAAATATCCTTCGGTATAACACATCATGTTCCTTATGATAGAAGAAGCTTACAAAGCATGATGGGAGTTTTTAAATTCAAATTGATGAGCTGCCACAATTTTGCGAATGTATGCAAGAACAAGTTTCCATTATACAGCTGAATTGCTCTTTAGTTAGTGATCACCGCTCTCCCTATAAAGTTTTACAGTAGGGAAAGCTCAGGAACGGTCACATGTAAGAATTTGCCATGGACTTAGTGGCAGATTCAGTCCCCAAATCCACAGCAGATTCCGCCCAGAGTCTGCCTCCCTTTGTTTTCAATAGGAGGCAGAGACCGCAGCAGGATGCCGAGAAAAAAAGGCGTCATACTCCATCATGACACAAATTCCACAGCTCGAGACTCCTTATTGGTTAGGTCCATTCATCTAGGTCTAATCAGCAGCAGAGAGCCGTGACGCAATGCCAATGATAGCATCCCAGCATGGGTAGCCCATGGCTGAACATGGAAAAGATGGAATTCCTCTTTATTTTCCACAGTAAACGTACCCTTAATATATTATTTGCTTAATGGCGTGACTATAGTGTTCACCTGAGGGATTACTTAGAAATCCAGAGACATTGCCATTCATGACATATGCACAAGGTATACATAAAATGTCTGACTGATGCAAGTTACATCTCCATTCACTCCATGCCTGGATGTGACGGACAAAGGTCATATCACACGGCAAGTCAGAGCAACCCCCGCATTCCAGATAGTGGACCTGCATCTATTAGACATAACCTGTGGAAAATATTATCAAAGTTGAATTCAGCGCACTGTCTGCTTTCTAGCGGTATATAAAACCACATGTGCCCCAGGAGCAGGAGGTGAAAGGTCCTCTTTAAAATGAAAGAACTCTACTGTACACATGTATTCATCTCTCCACCAAAGAGTGGGATCAAGGACCATTTATTCTTATGGAACTGGTGAGTATCCTAGAGGGTTAAAATCACTTTTAGTAACACTTTATGGCATTGTGACGTCTAATGTCCGCTAATTATAATTGCATGTCCGTTTAAGAAAATAAATGTCCAACCTTTGTCATTGAAAGTCACATTTTAACCTTGGCAACATTTCTCTGTCACATATTGTTCAAAAACTAGAAGAAAAGGAAGCATACCATAGCTTTAATTTACAATGACCACCTATGCTAAACCTAATGTATAAAAGCTTTCAGGTTTATTAATAAATCTTATAAGAAAAAGAATGAGTCTCATAAAACCAACTGGATTCTTGCCAGACTTTGCAAATGTCAGCTGGTTTGCCATTAAGGCCGGGGCCTCACGATGTGAAAACGCTGCGTTTTACATTACCTGCAAAGTGGATGGATTCTGGCTAATCCCATCCACACATTGCAGAAAAAAAATCACCAGGGGAAAAGGTCCTCAGAGGAAAACTTTGCAGACTTTCTGTATAAAACGCTGTGGAAAAAAAAAACAATGCTTTTTTTGCAGCGTTTTTTGGCTGTGGCTCGCTACATGGGGCCTTAGATTAAGGCTAAGGCCCCACACATCGGGCCCCATTTAACACTAAGTCTCTCTGTGGATTTTCTGCCCTTTTTGAACCTATACAGAAAACTCGTGTTTCCATAGGTATAATTGACATGTTGTGATTTCCAAAAACGCAACGGTTTTAGAAATTGCTGCATTTCCGCTACGGGTATATTTCTGCAATGTGTGTTAGCAGATTCCCATAGACTTTGCAGGGACTGTAAAACGCTGCGGTTTCTGCCACGGTGTTACCTCCATGTAGGGACTCTGTCTAAAGTGGTATTCATATTTAATATTGCTAGGACATACAGAATATGGCATATTATTCTATTGGGTGAAGAGTTAACATATGGGACCGCTGCTAATACTGAAGTCCCTTTTTCTTGGCACAGAAGCCCTCTCAGCCATCACTGTAAAGAGTAATACAGAATAGCTCCATGCAAGTAAATGCGGCTGTGCCACTGTTTCCAGTGCAGGGTGTGGTCAGCAGTGCAATTGTGTTGGGCTTATTTGTAATAGGTAGTGGTCAGACTCCCCTGATCAGATAGTGACGCTTTGAGTACATAAAGATATGCCAAGGGAAGTATTTTTAAGCCATGCTTATTTGCTCTGATAAAGGGAGTCAGTCACCAGAACCCAATATATGAATCCAGCCATGCAGATAGATAGGTTAGAATCACCTGAATCGAACTGCGTTTCCCCTTCTGCCTCCGTTGCCAAAATATCACAGTTTATGTCTATATGTAACTTCATTTTGTATATTGACATAAGCGGTGCTATCTTGGTAACTGAGGAACAGATTCATATAAGGGGAGAACACCGATTGACTTAGGTGACCCTAAGCTGTCCATGTGTGGGGCTGGGTTGATATGCTTGGTTCTGGGGACAGACTGTCTTTTACAATAACAATATTAAAATATTGTATGTTTGACATCATATGAAAGAAAATATACATGACCTTTATTAATATAACTAATCTGTATGGTAGAAATTGCCAGTTTATTTTTCCCACAAAAAAGCAGCCCAAGGTAAATTTAAGGGTTTTTAAAGTTTGGGTTCTCAGATTGGTGCTGACGCTGGAGATGGTATAACTAGTACAGGACAGCAATGTGTGACCAATGAAATGGCCACTTCTCTCTCTGGAGTGCCCCTTCACTGTTCATCCAAACATAACTAGGTAATACTTGTGACTGTTCCTGGGTTTGCAGCTCAGCCTCATTTAGTTTTAGCCTCTGTGTCTTGGAATTGCTAAAAGCCAAGGTGTCAGACCATAATGATTTAGAGATAGGGCATCAAGATTTTTTTCACCACAAACCACTTTTTTTAAAAAAAATTCTGCTTGCCAGCAGCTGCCACTAGGAGGAGCTCAGTGCATACAGACTTATACAGCTGTAAATACTTTGTACTGGATTTCTTTCCAATAAGTGATAATTTCCTCTGTATACACATTCATACAGGTGAAGCTGTAATTCAGAAAGTATGGGTGGTGGAGACTGCCCTCTGGGCTCACTAGAACAGAGTCCAGTTGTGAGTGTTAATTACTCAAAAGTCTATGCTATACTGCTAATAAAGGAAAGATGACCAGGTTTTCTGTTAGCCATTGAAAGGTATCAAGTACTGAAGACTCTTCATCTTCTAAGCCATGTACACGACAGCGTGCATCTAATGTAGAGCAGAGTTTGCAGCAGAATGCACTTCGATAACATTCATGGTGACTTCTGAGTGCGTTCTGTGACGCACTCACCTCAATGGGGGCTTTAGATTCATTCTGTTCCAAAGACATGGAGCAGGATAGGATCAGCACCAAAGTCATCCATGTCATTAGAACAGCATGAATTGGCAGTCTCCATAGAGGGGCTTGGATAACACTCTGATGTCACTCAGTCATGTGCATGGGGCTTTATATCTACTGGCTAACATGGTACAAAGATATCTTTTTCCTTATACTAATAAATGACAGAGCAGTCTTCTCAGCAGCTATGAATCACATGTTGTCTTCAGACAGAGCAGCACAAACACTAATTTACAGGCGTATGTGTTTTATAAACATCTATGTACTTACTTTTTGTAGCAAAAGAACCCATCACTTGTGACCAGTGAACAATATGAAGTATGGACAAATCAGACTGGGCAGCACTATTTAAAGGGCAGGTCTATCTACAATATATTTGTCCTTAAAGGGATTCTACCATTAAACTACCTTTTTTTCTAATGAACACGTCGGAATAGCCTTAAGAAAGGCTATTCGTCTCCTACCTTTAGACGAGGTCTCCGCCGCGCCGTTCCGTAGAAATACCGGTTTTAACCGGTATGCAAATGAGCTCTCTGCAGCAATGAGGGCGGGCCCCAGCGCTGAAAGGCCGATGAGCGCATCCCCATTGCTGCCCAGAGCTCTTTCCTGCGCCGCCACCTTCTTCTGCAGCAACTCCGCCTCTTCTGGCTTCTCTTGCTCATGTAGTTCGATACAGGAGCGTAGAGAGGCCACCCCAAAATGGCCGCAGGCCGGCTCCTGTATTGAACTGCAAGAGCGGCTATCCAAAAATGGCCGCCGCCGGCCATTTTGGGGTGGCCTCTCTATGCTCCTGTATCGAACTACAAGAGCAAGAGAAGCCAGAAGAGGCGGAGTTGCTGCAGAAGAAGGAGGCGGCGCAGGAAAGAGCTCTCGGGCAACAATGGGGATGCGCTCATCGGCCTTTCAGCGCTGGAGCCCGCCCTCATTGCTGCCGAGAGCTCATTTGCATACCGGTTAAAACCGGTATTTCTACGGAACGGCGCGGCGGAGACCACGTCTAAAGGTAGGAGACGAATAGCTTTTCTTAAGGCTATTCTGACGTGGTAATTAGAAAAAAAAGTAGTTTAATGGTAGAATCCCTTTAAACATTCTGTACGGCAAATGTATGCCATAGATGGTTGTTGCTGCTTCTTCATTTTGGAAAGATCTAAGACAAAGTTCCTAGCCAATATTTATTATCTATATGTCAAGTCAGAAGACATGTTTATGTAGGGTGCAGCTGCAAACTCAGTATTTTACACGAATATACCGTATATTGTATATTACTAATCCTTAAGAAATAAGCCCGGAAAGTACACTGCTTTCATACTTGCTTCCATTGCTGGATGCTGACACTATTTGTCTCCTCATTGTCTGAGAAATCATCCCCCGCAAAAGGCCTCATTGGGTCTAATATCATCTATTAATCTCAGTGCCAGAACATGTGCACTGGACGTTCCTGATACAGAAGCCCATTTCACACTATAAATGGATTGCTGTAAACTTGTGTTGTCACAATGGTAAGAAGAACTACATGATTTCTACAGCGACTAAACCCAATTCTATGTCACATCTCTGGAGCCTGTATCTGAGAATAGTGCATGAATAGCTACATCCTACCCATTGCGCATATTTTATCTTTTATCTGTTCCTTTATTACAGAGAATCTCAAGAATATGTAAAATATTAATGACAACTGTGCATAGATTTTCCCCAGTGCAAAACATATATATAAATTCTATATACATTGGATGACTGTGATTGCAGCAAGAACATTCTGTGCTCACATATTTCTTGCCTTCTCTATGTAATGTAATTTCTATGGGACCTCTCTATAATGTCAGCCTTAATTACTGTACGTCTCCTACACATGAGCAGGGAACAATGGCACCAGGCCAGAAATGGACAGCATTCTGTCTTGGCAAAATTATGGAAGGAGGAAGATTTCGTGATGGTATTTTGGATGCACATTGTGTCATATAAAATACACAGAATATGACGTTTTAGTAAATAACATTGAATGTGTCTGCCTTTTTAGTATTTTGTTTTCCAATGAAACTCTTTTGTTGTAAAAATATATAATAGAAAATAAATATGTAAATGTATGTGATAGCCATATGAATCCTGTGAATTTATTAAGTCTACATAACATTTCCACATCTTATGGTGGTGTGAAAATTACAATGGGTGTTGCTTCCCTTTCCACCAGGAAAATTCTATATATACTAGACCACTAGGTAAAGTGAGAGAAGGGTGTGTGTATGGGCAAGGGGGGGGAAGTAATAGTCTAATAGTGACAAATGATTCCCCACTGACTGTCCTTTCTCACCAGCAGGTGTTACTGCAAAGCAGTGGGGATTTCAGATCATGACACTGCATCAGGAGTAGCAGACATCCACATACATGTCCTACTATCATGTTACACATCCCGAGGACAGAGAAAGAGCTCTTCATTGGTCACAATAATGGAGCAGATGCTGGGGGTTGACACAGATCAGTGTATAGAAGTCTCACTCCCCATAATGTGACAGTGTCTGGGGAATTACAGGACTCCAGTATACATTACAATCAATGCCCTGTGGAAGGGGCTAATATATTCATACAATAACTGGCCAATAAATACCCTTAATTAAGACATGCTGGCACCGAATAGAATCCTAGTAAATGGAGAACTTATAGCAGAGGCTTCTATAAAGCAAACATTTACATTTCCAATTATTAAAAATCTAAATTTCTGGGGATTTTAGGACCCTTGCTGTTAGATGAGACCCTAGACAGAGGATTAATCTTCTTAGGGCAAAACCAAGGCTGATTACTTCTGGTGCTGTCTGATCCCAAGCATTCAGTATGCACATCAATCACAATGCCTCCCACTCCTGTACTCAGATGGATAAGGTGGCGTTCCTCTAAGATACATTATAGCTTTTGCATACAACTGCACTGATACACCGTCACTCCTTCCTGAGGAATAGAGGTGAGATGCAATGACACCTAGCTACACACCAAAGACATGGCAGAGATTACACTCCCCATTTATCAGCTGGGTAGACCCATCATTTCTTTACAATGATGAAGAAACTAACAGCAATTTTTGCTACAATCTGATGGAAAACTATTGAAAAATCACAGGGTGTAAATGGCAGAATCAGTTTCTATGACACAGGGGATGGGAGGGGTTCTCAATTATGCAGCATATAATGAACTAGTATCCATGTAGATTATGTCAATCTGTGATCTTCATACGTATAGTGACCTAGTGGCCATATATACAGCTGGATTATATCACTCTGTGCTCTTCATACATATAATGACTCTATATAACACTGGATACGTCACATTGTGCTCTTCATATATATAATGACCTAGTGGCCATATATATATAGCTGGAATATATCAGTCTGTGCTCTTCACACATATAATGACCTAGTAGCCATATATACAGCTGGATTATGTCACATTGTGCTCTTCATATATATAATGACCTAGTGGCCGTATATATACAGCTGGACTATATCACTCTGTGCTCTTCACACATATAATGACCTAGTGGCCATATATACAGCTGGATTATATCACTCTGTTCAGCTCATACATGCACTGTAGGGTACCCAGGCGCAGGTTTATGGAGACCACGCATATTATATCTTCATGGTCACCATTCTTAGGGTCCATGACACACAGAAGGCTGCTCCTTATGTATACAGCATCTTGTCCTGCCCTCTAGGATGGAAGAATGTAATGGAGCACAGGCTGCCCATTAACATGCTGAGCACTGGCAGCAGCTAGGCATGGCTTCCAGTCTTTCTCATCAGCCATGTCCTCCCCTGCATCCTGCTCATGTCTATCCTCTGCCCTGCAGCATCCCCTGCCATGCCTGCCACTCTGCACTCACATGTCATAGAAGCATTACAGTCAATCCCTGTAAAAGTGGGTCCTACCTTCCCGCTGCAGCACTGCGCTGTCACCAGAGGAGCTCCAGCACCTGGGGAAGCCCCCTCCCCCTGCTCTGCTTCGGTTTGCCTGCAGTCCCTGCCCAGCCAGCCCTCTCTGCAGCTCTGCGCCCTCCCCACACTGTTATTGGGGGGTGAGGCAGGCAGACGGCTCGGGCTAGAGGCGGCGATCACTGATTGGCTGACAGTGATGTCATTCCAAGCAGCCGGAGGAGCAGGGCTGCTGCAGCGGTGTATCCGCAGTCCTGGACCACAGATGCCCGAAGAGTCCTGGCACCTCCTGGACGGGGCACTGGCCAAGGATGGGGTGAGGAGAACCTCGGGAAGGTGTACATGTATGGAGAAGGATGATGGAGCGAGAACAGCGATGCTGGGACCTCTGCCTCCTATTTGCTAGGGGCTCCTTCTCCCCCTGGCTACTGGACTTCTACTTTTAGAAATGTTTCCTTTGCTCCAATATTTATAAAATAAAAACCTGAAGCTATTGATGGCTACGCTTCCCAGGTAATCTCATTGATAGTGAGTGGTCTGTTATGTCTCAATGGTGGTCTTTAAAGTCTCTACACGTTTCCCTGTATTACCAGTTCCTCAGGAGACCGCTGCTTCTCTACAGCCCCACTCACATCATTGCAGTGAACATTGCATTTCCTGGTAGCAAGACTGATGCCGTTGTCTGGAGCTCCGGGCATTACATCGCCCCTGGCTCTGCCCCCACCTGTCCCTGAGACAGATTCCCCAGTCCTCTCTCATGCATGTAGGGGGCGTGTCTGAAGGCGGGGCTTCGTTTTGATTGGTTACTCGCTGAACAAGCCTCTGTCCATCTCTTCACATGCTACGGAGTCTGCTTTCTTGAGATGACATGCAGTTCTTTCTATTCAGGGTCTGTGTTAACCCAGTGTTAGCCAAGTGCATCCAGTTTCCCTCATGGTCTTTCCTAGCTGTTGTATTACCCCAGTGTTAGCCAAGTGCATCCTGTTTCCCTCACATTCTTTACTGGCTATTATACACATTTGAGTCACACTGGATTTGATGTTACAGGGAGCCTTGCATCAACCCTTTCTCCCCCGTTACCATTCAGATGGGGGAGAGCTGAGGGGCACTAATAACATGATGTATCACTCCCTCTTCTAAATTTCTTCAACAACCAACCAGGGAGCCCTATCTATCAAATCATACGCCATCTGAACTAGCTGATCTCCCTGGTTTAGTCATATACCCAGATTGATACAAGGAGATAATTTCCTTGTTTGCTTCAACTCTCTCAGTTTTTTACTAAAGTGGGAACATGACCTCTTTATGCTAAGACAATGTTGCGCACTGGTTCCACCACCCAGACCCCACATGTATTTGACTTATGTCGAACCTGTGTTTCGTCATTCTGAACACATTATCACTATCGTTATTCCACTTAGGACACTACATCATTATTTAACCCCTCCATGTGATAATTGTGCACCTAGTAAATAGATCTCTTCCTGCAAGATGATCTTGATGGAAGGGAAAAGGAGGAAAATTAATTTAACAGGCTAATTCTCTCTCTACAGAACTTACTACTCGTGGATGACACCATATTAATTGAGATGAGCGAACGGCGTTTGATCAAATTGATATTACAATTACGATTGCGATTACAATTGAATACCACGAGGCAAACGCACTAAAAATTTGTATCCCCTTCCACATTTCCTGGCGCTTTTTTTGCACCAATAACTGTGCAGGGGAGGTGGGACAGGAACTACAACAACAGAGGCATCGAAAAAAAATCGGAAAAAGGAATTGGCTGGCTAAATCAGATGACCTCCAATTTATACGAATGGTCGATTTCAGATTCGGGTCATATGAGACTGTGAACTATGTGACTGTGAGACAGGGATAGATGTACAGGCAGGGTTAGCTAGGAATTACCTTTATTTAGGTTGGAATGTTACTCAAACAGCTCTTTGGGGCTCTATCTGGTCGGGATCCCTGTCAGCTTGCGATATGCTGACTTTTCCCACAGGAATGCATTGACCAGCGTTGATTGGCCGAATGCCATACAGAGATGCATCTCTGGTGTAGCAGAGCTCAGCGCACACTCAGCTCTGCTACATCTCGGGTGTAGCAGAGCTCAGCGCACACTCAGCCCTGCTACATCTCGGGTGTAGCAGAGCATACAACTCTGCTACACCTGTGCGCTCAACACTGCTACATCTGAGATCGGACCACAATGGAGACTGCTGTGGACCGATCTTAGACTCCGCCTCCTTCGGCAGAACCAGCATTGATTGGCCGAATGCTGTACTCTGTATGGCATTCAAAACAAAAGATAGACACCGAGCAAACTTATAGTATAGATAATCATGAGAATTCAATAGAAAGTATACCACAATAGTAGTTTTAGACCTGGGGGGGGCTCTCACCTGGTGTGGTTGTGACTCCGCTCACAACCACGTATGCAGATGTTATATCCAGGTAGAGGGAGCAGTTCGTCCCATGGACACCGATTGGAGACCAACCAGGAAAAGGGATTGCGAAGAAGGCAATGGACCGCACTCACAGGTCTCAAAGAATTTATTGATCAAAAAAGATGCACAACACAGAACCACCGTGTTTCGGGCTTGCACGTCCTTTTTCAAGTGCATGAACTGCACACTGGGGTTTTTGGATGACTGACAGCCTTATCTGGAATATGCAGTTCAGTTCTGGATACTGGAAGCCCTATCGCTCATCTCTATTAATTAACAAAAATCGTCCCAGGGCCAATGTATTCATCTCACTGATGTTAGAGTGGTAAAAGACCTGGAGTATTCTTTAACAATGTTTTCTCCAGGTTAAATAAAGGGGACAAAGGATATGGAATCATCCAGACTTTTTGGTTTTACTGACTGAAACCTGAAAATCCATTTCGCCTGCCTTCTCAGAATTTCATTATCCCAGTCCCCTCTCCGGATTGATTTTTTTTATGCGCTCCATGCCTTTAAACCTGAGGGCAAAAGCACCCCCCCCCTTATTTTTCCCATACGTGGTTCGCTATCGGTGTGTCAGCCCTCCTGGCCACGTCACCTATGTGGTCCAGGGCTCGTCTGCGAAATTGTCTTCTGCTGTGTCCCTCCTCATGCAAAGACCCTATCTCTTCAGCAGATGATAGCTAATTCTATCACTGCCTGGCAGCCCATAGCTATTGATGGCTACGCTTCCCAGGTAATCTCATTGATATTGAGTGGTCTGTTAAGTCTCAATGGTGGTCTTTAAAGTCTCTACGCGTTTCCCTGTATTAACCGTTCCTCAGGAAACCGATGCTTCTCTATAGCCCTTCTCACATCATTGCAGTGAAAACTGCATTTCCTGGTAGCTTGATGGTAGCTAGCAGTACTACAGCAAGACTCATAGGGTCTTTGCACTAGGAGGGACACAGCAGGAGTACTATCTCCTTGACTGCAATGTGTGTGAGCAGAGGGTGATTCATCCTGAGAATCGGGGGAGGGGTGATTTCACTTTCTAATGGTGATATCCCTGAGTTAGGATATACATGATTCAACCACTCTGATACTTACCTGTTACTTACCTGTTATTTGAAATACACATCCTTATACAGGGATAGGAAGTACGGTATATTAGTAACTTCATAGTGCTTAGACCCTGATTCTCATATACGGTATATCATACCTCCCAACTTTTGAAGAACCGAAAGAGGGACAAAATGTGCAAATGGCAAATTTAGCCCCACCCATTTTTGTGTTGACTCCGCCCACTCGTTAGTTTTTCATGTGCCCGCACACAGTATAATCCTCCTACAGTCACCCGTAAATTATATGTCCCCCCTCTATCTCTCCCCCAGTTTCATATACACCCTTCATCTGCCCCCAGTTTCATGTCCCCCTTCCATCTCTGCCCCCAGATTCATGTCCCCACATCTCTGCCCCCAGATTCATGTCCCCCCAGATTCATGTCCCCCCTCCATCTCTGCCCCCAAATTCATGTCCCCCCAGATTCATGTCCCCCCTCCATCTCTGCCCCCAGATTCATGTCCCCCCATCTCTTCCCCCAGATTCATGTCCCCACATCTCTGCCCCCAGATTCATGTCCCCCCAGATTCATTTCCCCCCTCCATCTCTGCCCCCAAATTCATGTCCCCCCAGATTCATGTCCCCCCTCCATCTCTGCCCCCAGATTCATGTCCCCCCATCTCTGCCCCCAGATTCATGTCCCCCCTCCATCTCTGCCCCCAGATTCATGTCCCCCCTCCATCTCTGCCCCCAGATTCATGTCCCCCTCCATCTCTGCCCCCAGATTCATGTCCCCCCTCCATCTCTGCCCCCAGATTCATGTCTCCACATCTCTGCCCCCAGATTTATGTCCTCTCCATCTCTGCCCCCAGATTCATGTCCCCACATCTCTGCCCCCAGTGTCATGCCGTCCTCTCCATCTCTGCCCCCAGTGTCATGCCGTCCCCTCCTTCATCTGCCCCCAGTGTCATGCCGTCCCCTCCTTCATCTGCCCCCAGTGTCATGCTGTCCTCTCCTTCATCTGCCCCCAGATTCACGTTCCACCTCCACATTAAACTTACCTTCTCCTCCGCTCCCTCGCCGCTCTCTGCGCGCCTCTCTCGCTGACACATGCGGCTGAAGGAAGGAGTTGACACAGGTCAGCTCCTCGCTTCGCCGCTGCCGCCGGCTACTGGCTTGTAAATGCGATGTATCACATCGCGTCTACAAGCCAGGAGCCGGCGGCAGCGGCGAAGCGAGGAGCTGACACAGGTCAGCTCCTCGCTTCAACTGCATATGTGTCAGCGAGAGAGACACGCAGCGGCGAAGTGAGGAGCTGACCTGCGTCAGCTCCTTGCTTCAGCCGCATATGTGTTCAACGCAGATCTGAGTTGAAATCGGGACATACCTCCCTCCAACCAGGACCGCGGGACATGTCACCCAAATCGTGACTGTCCCGCGGAAATCGGGACGGTTGGGAGGTATGGTATATTGATACCTAGTCAGCAAGACCTAGTGTATTATTTTTAGCCCACGTATTCAGCAGCACACATACTGTGGAGCCAGGGTCAGACTGGCCCACCATGGAACCGGTGAATTCGCTGGTGGGCCCCAAGCCCTGACTATCAGTCCTCATTTTCCCAATGCAGATGCATTGGCCAGGGGCCCGATCAGGATGTCAGGGGCTGGGTCAGGCCCCTGTCCAATACATTTGCATTGAAAAAATTAGCACTGATTGTGGCAGGGGCTGGATCGGTAAGCTCAGGGGCCCCAGGCTGCCAGCAGCACTGTAATGATTAAAGATGGCCGGCTGCCGGAAGTTTCCCAGGGCCCTGACACACACGGGCTGTCTATCAGTGGTATACTTATCCATACATTGGGAGGACTGAGGACACCAGGGGCAGAAGCTATCATTGACATCTTATGAAGAGCTCTCTGTGCAGCCCGGACTTCCTCCCCCTCTTCGGCAGAAGACAGAGACCTGAAAATGTAGATCGGGCGCTGGTGTGAACCCAGCGTCACTTATACCTACAGAAACACTTATACTGTACCTATAGGTATAATGGAAGCAGAAAGTCCTCTCAGGAAACCTCTGTGGAGTTTCTGCAAAAAGCATAGCAGGAAAAACTGATGTGTTTGCACCGGGGTTTTTCCCGCAGCGCTTTTTTGCTAAGGGGCGCTGTGTTAGGCCTTATCCTTATAGTGTGATGTACAGTATATTAAGATGTTAAAGAGGAGCTTTCACCTCCTGGGGCACATGCAGTTTAATACACAGCTAGAAAGCCGATAGTGCGGTGAATTCAGCACACTACCGGCTTTCATGTTCTGTGCCCCCAGTGAAGAGCTATCAGTGCCAGTACCGTAGCTCTTCACTGTCAAAAAGGCGTTTCTGAACGTCAGTCAGGAACGCCCTTCGTCACAGTAGCACCTATAGTGGGGGCACAGAACGGGAAAGCCGACAGTGCGCTGAATTCAGCACACTGTCAGCTCTCTAGCGGTGTATTAAACTGCATGTGCCCCAGGTGGTGAAAGGTCCTCTTTAAGGATTAGGCACAACAGCGAGATGCAACTAAAAATCACTGTGGGAAAAAAAATAGCAGTGAATCTCAATGTATTTTTTCCACAGTGTTTTTTATTGCGTTTTTGTCTCCAGCACCCCGTTGTCCCCCGCCTGTGTCTGTTAGGTCGCATGGCCTCATTTCTGGAAATCTTGTACTTAAATAGTCTCAGCGATCATGTGAGGTGCAGGACTCCCAGCAAGGAGGCATCGGCACGAGACTATATGGACACTGGCAGCAGACAATGGAGCACCTGGGACAGGGGAAGGCGCCTTTTATTTTTTTTATTTTACACCTGCCGCCCGACACATGAGTTGCTCCAATTCCTGGACAAATATGTAAAGGATTTATCCTTCTTTATAATATTGATGGTCTGTCCTTAAGATAGGCCATCAATATTACATTTGTGATGATACAACAGCCAGGACCTCTGCAGAGCAGCTCTTCCAGGACAGCATGGCTACAGGTAATGGTAACATTTATAGGAGCCATGCTGATCACTTTCCATACAGTGTGTAGCAGTGGGTTTAGGTAGTGCATTGTTGCACGTCGTATGGCGGGTGAGCAGCATGGCTCTTGACATGTTATTACCTTTAGCCGCTCTGTCTCGGTATCGCTGGTCTGCAGGGGTCCTGATGGTGGGCCCCTAGAAACAACTCCACTGGTGGGCCCTAGACATCCCAGTCTGACACTGTGTGGAGCAGTGGTAAACATTACAATAAATACAATGCATTAATACTCACAGGAGAAGTCTCCCCACATTTCCCGTCTCTTCCCTTTGGACTGCCATGATCACTTCTTTCACCTGTGACTTGACTCTGATGCAGCAGAGCTGAGTTGCAGCAGGGTACACATCTCCGGTGTAGCAGTGCTGGCCGTGCACTCAGCTCGGCTGCATCTCCGGTGTAGCCAAGCTGAGTGCACAGCCAGCACTGCTATATCTCGACATAGGAATGTATTGACCAGCGTTGATTGGCCGAATGCCATACAGCAATCAATGCTGGTTCTGCCGGAGGAGGCGGAGTCTAAGATCGGTCCACAGCAGTCTCTATTCTAGTCCGATATTAGACTCCGCCAACTCACAGACGAGCCTCCGGCAGACCCAGCGTTGATTGGCCGAATGCCGTACTCTGTATGGCATTTGGCCAATCAACGCTGGTCAATGCATTCCTATGGGAAAAAGTCAGCTCCTGCATATCGCAAGCTGACAGGGATCCCGACATAATACAGTGACCTGGGCATGTTAGATGCCCCCAGACATGCTTCCCCTGCTGTCCCAGTTGCATTCCAGGGTGTTGGCATCATTTCCTGGGGTGTCATAGTGGACTTGATGACCCTCCTGAGTCGAATAGTGGTTTCCCCCTTAACGAGTATTTTTTCCCCATAGACTATAATGGGGTTCAATATTCGATCGAACAGTCGAGTATAGAGTGGCTACTCAAATCGAATTTCGAACTTCGAACATTTCACTGTTCGCTCATCTCTAGTACCTAATAAACGTTATGTTTTAGAACTATTGAGGTTACCCTTTTGTGGAAGAATAAAAATGTGAAGCTAATGTGTAAATATTCTTCACTAAAAGTCAGGGGTGAACCTGCTCCTTTCACCGCCCGAGGCGAAGTACAGAAAGCCGCCCCCCCCCCCGCCGGGGAGGGGGCGGAGCGTGGGCGTGGCTTAGGTGAGGGGGCGGGGCACCTGGAAGGGGGCGGGGCTTAGTGCCGTTCGCCGGCAGAGAGCAGGCCCGGAGACTGCCTGCGCTCTGCCTGAGCGTGTGGGGAGGCTGCCGGAGCAGCGCTGCTCCAGTGGCCTCCCCAAACAACCGCTCCAGCTTGTCCTGGACTGGCTTATGTTAGCAAAAATGCCGCCCTCCCTGAGGCCCTGGCATAGCGCCGCCTGAAGCGCTCGCTTCAGGTCGCCTCATGGGAGGTGCGGCACTGCTAAAAGTGTCCTACCATTGTATGACTACAGCCCTGATGCAGAGGAATGGGGGGAATATACCAACCAATCTGTGCCAGTTTTCTGCCACAGCTTGGCGTTATTGTGGCACAAATTTCTTACTCCAGATGTGTCCCGAAGTCCTCGTTCTGCGCCTCATTCACCACTTTAAGCGAATGTGGGTAGAGGGTAGGGCAGCGTGGGGACGCCTCAAATCGGCATATTTATTATAACTCACTTAAGTTTCCAGGCATAGAAATCCATTCTGGCGAATAGCTGTGCCTGACTTATCAAGAGGTCAATGCCTTTTCATAAATCAAGCGTACCTTTAAGACTGGCATATGAAACCGCAGTCTTAATAAATCTGCCCCAATGTGTCTACATGTATTACCATCCTGTATCTTGTTGTCCCCTCCTATACACTATAGAAGTATCTGGGCTTTGTGCAGGGCGGTGCTATTCACAATACATACATTCAGATCAGGTGACGGGATCACATCTGCAATCAGAGGCTAATCACAGAACACATCACATTTGCTGAAAAATTATTTCTGCATGTCGTACTATTTATTCCACCATTTGGAACCTGTTGGACCATTATAAGTTCAGTTGGGCACAGGTGGGATCTATTGTATGGCAGATCCATCACAGCATTATGGCTTCCATTACAGACAGAACACACAGATGGGAACAGAGCCTAACATTGATTATCTCCTGACAATGGCCCCTGTTAATGGGTGGAATATATTAGGCAGCAAGTGCACAGTCAGTGCTTAAGAATGATGTGCTGGAAGCAAGAAAAATGGCTATAGATAAGGAACTGAGCAACTGCAACTAAGGCCAAGTTGTGATGCCAAAGCATCTCCAAAGAGCAAGTCTTCTGGGGAGTTCCCAGTTTTCTGACGTTAATATCTAGCAGAAGTTGGCCAAGGAAAGACAACGGCGGTATGGAAGGCTCATTAATGTGTATAGGAAACAAAGGACAATAAAAAAAACTGTTATAAAAATTCTAATCACCCCCTTTCCCTAGAACACATATAAAAGTCCGTACATAAAATAAAACACATGGACATTATGTATGCCTGGGTCTGAAAATGCTGGATCTATGAAATTCTAGAAATATTTTTACCATACAATAAAAATCAAAAGAGCTGAATAAAAATATCAGACATTTTCCAAAATGGTCTGAATAAACAGCACATCTGGCCTCACAAAAAAGATCCCATATGCATCCCTGTATATGGAAATATAAAATAGCTACAGGTATCAGAATATGGCAAAATTTTTGTTTTTGCAAAATTTTGGATTTCTGTCAATGGTATGAAACATAGAAAAAAAAAATATATAAATTTGATATTGCAGTAAACATACTCACTGACACTGAATAGAGGTAAAAGAATCCTGTGAAAACAAAGCCTGTAAGAATGTCTTGCAAATGCAATTTTTCTTTAATTCCACCCCAGTCTGATTTTTTTTTCCATCTTCCCAGTACATTGTATGGAATATCAAATGGTATTAAGTACAGTGTGTTACAAAAGTTAAAGGGATCCTATCATTAAAATGCAATTTTTTGTGACTAACACGTAGGAATAGCCTTAAGAAAGGCTATTCTTCTCCTACCTTTAGATGTCTTCTCCGCTGCGCCGTTAGTAGAAATCCCGGTTTTCGTCTAATGCAAATGAGTTCTCTCTCAGCACTGGGGGCAGGACCCAGCGCTCAAACAGCACTGGGGGCGTCCCCCAATGCTACGAGAGAACTCTCCAGCGCCGCCTCCATCTTCTTCTGGAACGGCCTCTTCACACGTCTTCTTCCGGCACTGGGGGGTCAAACTTGTAGGCAGTGGCGTAACTATGAATGGCGGGGCCCCGTGGCGAACTTTTGACATGGGGCCCCCCCTCCTGACCGACACCGGAGACCTTGACCGACCGGTCTTTTCAGATCCCAGAGTATAATGATCAGAGACCCAGGGGGAGACAAACATAAAAAACCACTGTTACTTACCTATCCCCAGCTCTGCTGCAGCCTTCAGTGGTGTCGGCCATCTTTAATGACGTACGGACGTCACATGACCCAGGATGCAGGTCCCGCTCAAGTGAGGCCAGGGTCATCAGACAACTAGGCCTGATGCCTGTACGGAGTATGAAGAGGTAAGTAACAGTGTTCGTTATGTTCGCTTACCTCTCCTCTGATCATTATAACCGGGGGGTCTGAAAAGACACCCCCCCCCTCCCCCGAGTATAATAATAGTGTTTGTGTGGGGCCCATGGGTCTCCTGAAGGTTACTGCTTTTTAATGCGTATAAGTTTGTTTGGGGGGTCCCAAGCAGACTCCCCGAATGGAAACCTGAACTCAGATGTGAATCGGGCCTAAGTATCACATTATAAAATACAATTCTAGTACGTATTATGGTAGACATGTATAGAAGCAAATACAGATAGATAGATAGATAGATAGATAGATAGATAGATAGATAGATAGACAGACATTGATATGCTGTATATACATACACATAGGGGGAGTGGCGGCACAGGAAGCTGATGTGTGCGGTGAAACTTTTACAAGAAGCGATCAGTAGCCCCTGCATCTGGCAGTGATTTCTCAGCCAGTAATGGCCTATTATGGAAAAAAAAATCCGCAGGGGTAGCGGCTGTTGCAGGCCCCAGCGCCACACCTCCCATGAGGCGACCTGAAGCGACCGCTTCAGGCGGCGCTATTCCAGGGCCTCGGGGAGGGCGGCATTTTTGCTGACCTAAGCCAGTCCAGCTGTCCTGGACTGGCTTAAGGTCACCGTCACTGAGCGGTGGATTACGGAGGCCGCTGGAGCAGCGCTGCTCCAGCGACCACCCCAGCTGCCCTCCCTGCCTGCTCTTTGCCTGCTAAAGACGCTCGCTCCGCTCGGCCCCGCCCCCTCCACTTGGCCCCACCCCTTCTGCCAGGCCCCGCCCCCCTCCACTCTGCCCCCCTCCGTCGGGGGGGCGGCTTTCTGACGTCCGCCTCAGGTGGCAGAAACCCACGGTTCACCCCTGCCAGGCCCCCTAATGACCCGGGCCCTGTGGCAGCTGCTACCCCTGCTACCTTGGTAGTTACGCCTCTGCTTCTAGGCCTCGGGCAGAGCCGGCTGCTCATGCCCACAGGCCACAAGAAAATGGCTGCTTACTGGATGGTGGACCCCTACCAATATTGGTGCCCTGGACCCGTGTCCTAGTGCTCTCTTTTTGCCAGATTAAGAACAATAGGGCAGATTTACAAGAATTCTTCTACTTAGTTATGCTTTAAGGAGGTAACATACTATTACACAAAGCTGTGGTCAGGGCCGGCGTCAGCGCACGGCATAGTCGGGCAAGTGCCGGGGCCCGCAGAGCCTCTGGGGGCCCCCCGGCACTTGCCCGCCCCAGCACTTGCCTTCCCAATTTCAGCTCATCGGCGTCCAACGGACGCCGATGAGCTGAATACATAGACGATTAAAGCAGGAGCTGTGAGAGCAGGTCCTGCTTTAAAGCCGCGGCCCGGCTTGTGTGTGTAGGCGCGATGACGTCATCACATCGCACCTACACACGCAAGCCGGGCCGCTGCTTTAAAGCAGGACCTGCTCTCACAGCTCTTGCTTTAATCGTCTATGTGACTGGAGTGAGAGCGGAGAAAGGAGCGTCGGGGGAGCGATGGAAGGTGAGTGTAAGTGTATGTTTTGTATTATATTAAGGTGGAACATAATGAAGGGGGCCCATGACACTGGGGAAGATGAAGGGGGGGGACGGCATGACACTGGGGAAGATGAAGGGGGTGGGGAGAGAACGGCATGACATTGGGGACAGAGATGGAGGGGGGCCCAATGAAACTGGGGAGGCAAATGAAGGGGAGGGGGGGGGACGGCATGACACTGGGGAAGATGAAGGGGGTGGGGAGAGAACAGCATGAAACTGGGGACAGAGATGGAGGGGGCCCAATGAAACTGGGGGGCAAATGAAGGGGAGGGGGGAACGGCATGACACTGGGGCAGATGAAGGGGGGGGACGGCATGACACTGGGGAAGATGAAGGGGATGGGGAGAGAACGGCATGACACTGGGGACAGAGATGGAGGGGGGCCCAATGAAACTGGGGAGGCAAATGAAGGGGAGGGGGGGAACGGCATGACACTGGGGAAGATGAAGGGGGTGGGGAGAGAACAGCATGAAACTGGGGACAGAGATGGAGGGGGCCCAATGAAACTGGGAGGCAAATGAAGGGGAGGGGGGGAACGGCATGACACGGGGGCAGATGGGGGGTGGAACAGCATGACACTGGGGCAGAGACGGGGGACATGAAACTATGGGCAGATGAAGGGGAGAATGTGATGAAACTGGGGACAGAGATGGAGGGGGGGACATGAAACTGGGGGCAGAGGAAGGGTGTATATGAAACTGGGGGATAGATGGAGGGGGGCATATAATTTACGGGTGACTGTAGGAGGATTATACTGTGTGGGAGCACATGATAAATGAATGAGTGGGCGGAGTCAACATAAAAGTGGGTGGAGCCAAATTTGCCGCGGAGGTATGGTGACGCCACACTCCTGCGTGACGTCACTCAATTCATCTGCGACGCACAGTGTCTCAACTCTCCCACCTCCTTTACAAGGGGGCCCACTGAGGCTCTGTCGCTCAAGGGCCCATAAAAACCTGGAGCCGGCCCTGGCTGTGGTATATAGGAATACTTATGGTAGAGCAAAGTGGAGAATAAGGTGAGATGGGGCAGTGTGCCTGTGACCAAAAAAATTACTATAATTATGGCTTGAACTGAGCTACATAGTAGATCTCCATTGTGGTTCACAGGACTGTGCCTGAATTATTAAGAGGAGAGACTCTTAATAATTCAGGTGCACTTAGCGCTCGTCAGGGACTTAATTAAGATTGGCATACAGAATGCTAGTCTCAATAGATTGCCTCCTAAGTGTTTTAGACACTCTCTGACCGTTTCTGAGCCTTGTCCGACAAGTACGCAAGGCTTGATGCAAAAAGAGTTTGGACTTATTAGAAAAGGGGATTGGCTTAATGTGTGACATTATGCACCAAGAAATGCACTGAAATTTTGAAACTAAACCAACTAATAAGCAGTGTAAAGTTAGATCAGATAGTCTTAAAATAAATCAGATTTTTCAAACTGTATCAGCCTCTGTGATAAATCTGGCACAATTTAAAACTGCCTAGTCTAGTTTTTTTTTTTTTTTTTAAACTTAGACTCTTGACAATATTAGTACATTTAGGGATATGTTTAGGGATAGTGAGGATCAGTGGTGTCTGGTGTTGGGAATGGATCTAGGGAAAGATGTATGGCCAGCAAGAACTAGGTCCAGTTTACTGTCCATTTGTTAACACGTTTACCAGTACCACCATCATTTGCTAGTTCCAATATCTGATTAATGTTATCACTCCAGTTATGTTGGTGAGTTTCTTGACCTTGTGCTTTGTTTATAGTCATAGCAAATGCAAGTCAGATTGGGAACTGCAGACGCTTAAAATTGAAGGGCATGTCTCTTGGTAGCAAAGGAATACACCGTATGGAGACATTTGCTCCCTTTCCCATAAGAATAGTGGCTTCAATAACATTGGGCAGGAGACTCTTAATGCACAATCTCGTACCATTACACATTTTTGGTAGGTCAAGGTTACGAAGCAAAATTATTGTGGCTCCTATTTTTAAAGTGTGCTTATGCGGTGGCATTCCAAGAGGCTTCAAAGAATTCAGGAACTCCAATGGATACGTTACAGCTTGTTCACTCCCCATGACTAATTCTTTGAATAAGTAGATTTATGGAGATGACACTATCATTTTTAGGCGCTAGGATTCAAAAAGTCACTGATGGTTGTTAAAACTGTCACAAATATCAGGGAAAACTTGGTCAATAAGCTCCATTACCGAAGATGTCATTTCACAAAAATCTTCCATAAAGGAAATGAGACCAGTAGTGGAATCAGTAGGGAACCTGTCATTTCCAAGACATAGTAGTTGGTGTGTAAATTTGTCCTCAGTTGTATTTCCCATCAAATGAACACGCATATTAGTAGTAAGAGTTTGCTTCTGAACATGTATCCACAGATAAGAAGATTTTAGACAGGTATTCAGCTCATCCGCTGGTGTTGCTCCATTAAGAACAGGTATCATCTGGCAGAAGTCACCTGCAAAAATTACAACAATTCCCCTCATTAAACAATCGGTTCCCCACAGACCTTTCAAGGTGCGATCAAGGGCCTCGACTGCTTTTTTGTGCGCCATGGTACATTCATACCCAACAATTACTTTACAAGTTTGTAATACCTTAGCTTTCCCAGAGCCCTTAGGCTGGGTTCAGATGGGGTTTTTTGGACTGGATTTTGACGCGGAGGCTGCCTCAGAGTCGGGTCAAAAAAAACGGCTAGCCGCGACTGGATTCCGATGCAGTGCATACAGTGCACCGGTATCCAGTCATGGCATTCCGTTCTGGATTAGGCCCAAATGAATGGGAGGCGGAATGGGATTCCGTGTCAAAATCCAGACCAAAAAACCCCGTCTGAACCTAGCCTAAGTGATATTACAGACAGGAGTTTCTGACAATGCTAGATTAAAGGGCAATCCTAGTGCTGAATGAGCCGTGCTCCCTCCATTTAAAAAAAGAGTGGCCACAATCCCAGATGATGCATCAGCCAAGGCAATGTCATTGTTTAAGCGAATTTCTGCAAGCAGCAAATTAATTAAAAATGTTTTACCAGAACCTCCTGGTGCATCTAGGAAAAATAGTCCCCATTTCCACTGGATAAGTGAGCCATAATTGCCAAAATTCAAAGTTTTGTGCACAAAGAAACTATGGAACTGCCAAATCCATGGCCTGGAGGCCCGTGAAAAATACTGTAGTGTGCAAACAATCACTAAGGATACCAGACATGTTTTGTAAGTGTGTGCGTGTATGTGTGTGTGTGCACGTGTGTGATCCATGTGTATGTATGCGTGTGTGCATGCACGTGTGTGGTCCGTGTGTGCACGTCATTGCGCCTGCGTCAAGGCAGAGGTCAAATTCTGCAGTCAGTGTAGGCCACAGTCTCGCGATCTGTGGCCTACACTGACAACTTTCAGCTGTATGTGCATTTGTACATACAACTGAAGGCAGCGATTGCTTATCAGCAGGGAATCCTGTACCGGATTCCCTGTTAGTGAGCGAACCGGGCGACCGCACGCGTGCCAGCATAGAGGTCTCTGTGTGCCCTCTTTGGCACGCGAGCCATAGGTTCGCCATCACTGACATAGTGCAACCCTTCTCCCCTCCCTCCAGTATAATCTAGAAGAGTAAAATTGGTTTACATTTAAACAACTACCTATTGTAGTGCTTCATTGATGAAAGCTCCCTGTATAGTAGGCAATAGTGACAATCTTACTATGAGGCAGGGGCGAGCCGGTCCTGGAGTGGTTGTCACGCTGTCATACTATGATGGAAAATGTTTATTCTCGTACCGTGTTAGCCAGTGGCTAGGAAATATAAGAAAACAAAAAACTTGATAGTCTTCAGTAGTTGATACCTTTTGAATGGCTAACTAATAATGATGACAGATTACAACGTTTCGCAACTCTAGGGTCCTTTCTCAAGTAAATTTAAAACAATTTCTGAAGGATGCATATTTATATACAAAAAGGGCACATAGGGATAGAATTCCAGGAGGAAGGGGGGGGGGGGGGTTGTTAGTAATTGGTAGAAACAATGTAAACACTTACAGGTCCTTATCAGTTCTCAAGGTCTAAGGTCAGTGTTGGAACTCCATTAAAGGTCTCTGCTGCTCAAACACTCTGCTCAACATATGGTATCTAGAGTTTCAGTGTGTGGTGACCTTGCACAACAGCCGATGCTTCAGGCAGATGTAGGCGTTTCTTGAGTGTATTGAAGCTATTAGAAGCTACTGTAGACTTGCCAAAATGGGCGCACAAGCGCCGCACTTTAGCCAATAGCTTGTGTAAATTGGGGTACGTTCTTAGAAACCGTTGCACCAATAAGTTGAAAACGTGGGCCAGGCATGGACTGTGTTGGAGGCTGGCAAACTCCAGAGCTGCTACCAGGTTCCATCCATTATCACACACGACAAAAATGCCTGGCCCCAGCTGCAGTGGGGAAAAAAACATTGCAATATCATCCAGGATGGCATCCCTCACCTCGGAGGCAGTGTGCTGTCTGTCCCCCAAGCTGATGAGCTTCAGCACGGCCTGCTGACGTCTCCCCACGCCAGTGTTGCAGTGTTTCCAGCTAGTAGCTGGGGTCGATTTAACGGTGGAGGAGGGTGGTGTTTCAGCACTCCTGCCAGGAATATTGGGCGGGGAGACAAGGCAGGCCACCACAGTTTGCGACCCGGTCCCAGCCTCAACTACATTCAGCCAGTGTGTCATGATTGAGATGTAGCGACCCTGGCCGCATGCACTTGTCCACGCGTCGGTGGTCAAGTGGAACTTTGTGCAAAGCACAGAACTTAGGGCCCGCCTGATGTTATGGGACACGTGCTGGTGCAAGGCTCAACTCTCCCTAAGGGCCAAAAACACTGCTGGTGAATTTTGTTCAGTTCCAAAGGACTCTGTGTTTAGATCTGGCTCATTTGCAGCTCCAGAACATGCCTTTGAAGGCAAGGTTTCCTTTAGTGGCTCCATTTCAGCAGGATGATTATGGTGAAGCTTGGTTAAATCTGGTGTCAGAAGGGAAAGTGGTTTCTGATCTACATCTAAAGTACTGGAGCATGTTGTTTGGACTATTAACACCTGATCAGAACCCTGTAGAGGTAATGTAGAGTCCGATATTAGAGGACCATTATCGGTAGTAGTGGTTGCAGCCAATTCTCCACCTTTGCTGTCCTCTAAATAAAAGTTACCCTCAGGACTTCATGCCAAAATGTTATCAATTTCACATTCAAAATCAAGGTCAATGTCTGGGTCCTCAGTCCAATCCACTGCATCAATCCCCCACAATGAGAGTGATGGTTCTGGAACCACCGTTTTAGGGGCTAAGAATTTTAAAAGGGCTAACACTCTGCTGGTGCAAGGCTGAACTAAGCTAAAGGGACTAAAACTCTGCTGGTAAGAGGCTGAAGTCACCTAAAGGGCCTCAATCTCTGCTGGTAGCTCAGCTTAAGGGCCTCTAACTTAATTTGGAAGGGCTCACGTTAAGGGCCAGAAAAGTGATTTTTTGAAGATCTTACCATATCAAACACACACACACATCCACAATGACAGTTAAGGGTGGTAACTGTTGGATTTCCCATTGCTTATTCCATCTGTGGTTGTCACGTGCAACGTGATTTAAAGGGGTGCTTGTTAATGTTTCTTTAGCTTAAATTTGGGTTTCTGTCCATCCATTTGGGGAAGAAAGAAGGTTTCCAGGTATTTTCCCACTTTGATAGAGGTTTTTTTGAGTGTGGAAAGTGTGTAGTTGAAAGGCTGTGATGGTGGGGTAAAACTGTGACTTGGGCTTGTTAGATGCCCCCAGACATGCTTCCCTTGCTGTCCCAGTGGCATTGCAGAGGTGTTGGCATCATTTGCTGAGGTATCATAGTGGACTTGGTGACCCTCCTGAGTCGAATTGTGGGTTCCCCTGAAACAAAGCATTTTTCCCCATAGACTATAATAGGTTTCAATATTCATTTGAATAGTCGAATATTGAGTGGCTATTCGAAACGAATATCGAATATTTTACTGTTCGCTCATCTCTAATTAGTATAGTTCACCTGAATACATGCATAAACTACACTATGCACCAAAAGTAAATGAAGCTTAAACACGACTTATTAAACATTAAGTATTGTAGAAGAGCATAAAGTCAAAAATCAAAAGCACTACTTTTTATATGGCTTATAGCTCAAAACAGGCTGCTGTTGTTGTGAAAGCAAAGCACACAGTGTGATATGTGATTGTAAGGTACATTGAGCTCTCTACCTGTCCAAGGAATCAAATTGTACTCATTAGTTCTTATAGAGGAATAATCACTTACATTCACTTAGGAAATAGGAACCTGCAGGTCGATCAGAGTGCAGCACAAGATTTGAGCAGAAGGGAGCTGTCCAACCTCACAATATCTGACCAAGAAAATAATGTATGAAAATAATATTCAGCCTTAGGAGATTTAATACACTGTAGATGTATTCAGTCTATAATGTTGCATGGCATTTTATTATTGTAAATAACAGAGAAATTATGGAACCGGCAATATTTTATCCTTTAATCTCGGGAGAAATCATGGGCATACCAGGGTATCAGACACAGCAGCTGCTATGTGGCCTATCAACCAAGGAGGCTTAGTAACACTAAAACCAAGGGTCGTGATAACTATGGATAAATTGGGCATATTCTTAGATTACTTGTATACGTTTACATTTGTCTAATTGTTAGTAAATTTGGGTCAATGACCACTCAATGACGAGAACAACTACTCCCATTTTCTTCTCGCTCCTCCTTGGGTTACTGCATGCATGAGATAGTTTTTGTTGTGCAAATGCACATTTAATATAGAAGCCCCAGGACATAAAATATACTCTATTATTATAAAAGACCACTGTATACTGACTGTGGTTTGTTGTGTTTCTTAACATTCAAGAGGATAGTTATCCATTCCAGGCAATGGTCTCACTTATTATTCATTATTTAGTTACTTGTTGAGTAAAATAACATTGGTCTAACCACAAGAAAGAAAAAAGCAAAAGAAGATAGCGATACTAGAGAATTATGGATGTGCTTTATTCTAATTTAAGATGTGGCAAAAAGAAAATCAGTGCAACCAAGGAAAACCACATGCTAAGTAATATCTGCAATACCCTATGAAAATGGAGTTAAATTACCATTGAGTAAAGATAGAAAGCAAATGGTAATAAATTCTTTTTACTGTATAAAAATATGTTCATGTTTCTCAACATGAAGTACAGGTATAACCAGAATACAGCAAATTGTATACTCCTTATGAGATGGCCCTTTAGGGAAGGATTAGGAGCCACATTTTCTTTGCAGCACTTAGTCCAGTCTGGTAGTACAATCTTACTGTAGGGGAATTGCTTGTTTAGCAATTCCCCAGTGGCTGCTGCTGAAATCTGGAAGGAAGGGAATGACAGAGACAATGAGTCCTAAACTTGACCCAGTCCCTGTTCCTACCTACTTGCCTCAACTACCTTAGGCAGTAGAGAACAACAAGGCGACAGTCCATTCTCTGGATAATCGTTGCACATAACAGGACAAGACAAAACGACACAGAAGAGGAGTCAGCCAGTCGTGGTCTAACCAGAGAGACAAACAGTACCAAATCGAAATCAAAAGGTAAGACAAAAGACAAAAGTAGAGGTCAGTAATACACAGCAAGAGCAAGGACAAATGCTTAGCAAGGTCAGAGACAAAATAGCCAGCAAACATGTGTGGGCTGATGACCTGTTTATAGGATGTCCAGAACTCACCCTAGACTTGATTGGTAACCCTAAATAACCCTAACCATGCCAACACAAAATAACCAGAATCCAGAAGCAGGCAATCATGAGCGGACATGCCTCCAGTGCCGTACAAGGTAGCTAGAGGATGGCACAGAAGATTGAATGGGTGTGGATGTAATAGTACCACCCCCTTTTATGAGGGGCCACCAGACTCTCATCAGACAACCAAGATTTTGAAGGGTTCTGCCAATGAAACAAACTAAAGAGGCGTGGAGCATTAGGTCATTGCCAGGGATCTACGTCCTCTCCTCAGGGCCATAACCCTTCCAATGTACTGGACGGAGTTCCTTACCCAAAGGGAATCTATACTTTTTTCTACCTCATATTCTAATTCTCCCTGCATTACCACAAATGGGGGGAAGTGAATGAAGGAGTGACAGGCGTAATGTAATTTTTCAAAAGAGATTTATGAAACACATTGTCAAAGCATAAAGTCTTAGACAGTAATAGTTTAAATGACACCGAATAAATGACATCTGTGATGGTGTACAGCCCAATTTAACGTGGAGCAAATTTTACAGATGAAACACTAAGGTGCAAATTTTTTGTGGACAGCCAAACCCGATCACCTACCTTATAATCAGGACCGGGGTAGGCATCTCTTATTTGTTTGACTTTTTTTAATTTTCTTGGGCCTTTACCAGGTTCTGCAAAGCCTGGGCCCATACTGTGCACAGTCGTCGATAATTCTATTTGGCAGTAGGATTTATAGATTGTGTCCCACGATAAATCGAGTACCTAGGGTTAAAACCATAGTTACAGTAAAATGGAGACATTTTAGTGGTGGAGTTCCTTCTGTTATTATTCGCAAACTCCGCCAAAGGAAGAAACTTCCTCCACTATTCCTGGAGATCAGACACAAAATACCTCAGGTATTGTTCAAGAGGCTCTTTAAGTCTCTCCATCTGTCAATTGAGATCAATACCACAGTCATAAGTTCTATGCGGGGGTAAAATGTCAGCAAATATTTGATCAAACCCGTCCAAAAAATCAGACAGTCAAGTAAGGGCGACTTTTCAGTGATGCAATCTGCAAGGTTGTGCAGTGGGAATAACGCTGATCTCCCCATTTCACCAACTCACTCCTAGACCGAGCAAAAATGGGGTTGTGGAGGACTAACCAGGGAAAGCCTAAAATAATATCTGAAGCCAGACCCTCCATAACCAGAAAACTTATGACCTTGGAATGAATAGAGCCTACTTGAAAACTGATTAGCGGAATCCCCAAGGCAAAAATAGATGACAAATTAACAAAATTAGCCCCAGCTACTGAATCTACAAGAGCCTGGCCAGATACAGACTTGTCCTCATATAACAGAGATACTGGTAGCATCATCTTATGATAATTTTCAGAAGGTACCTGATTGCCTGAATGGGTCTGCTGATTACCACTCAGGCACTAAAGTTTTTTCGCCAGTGTGCCGGGTTGTAAGGAGCAGTTTTGGATGAAATGACCAGGTCTACCACAATACAAGTAGAGGTTATTCTAGAGACAGTATTTTGATCTAGCTTTGACATCCAGCGCTCCCACCTGTGTAGGTTCATCACAGGTGGTGGTAGAAGGGAAGACAGACTTCATATGAGAGAGAGAAAGACAGACTGAGAATTGAGAAGAATCAGACCCTACTGTCTCCTTGCGTCTGTCCCAGAGTCTCCGGTCAATGCGAATGGCCATGGCCTGCTCTAAGTTAGGAGGAGCTGAGTGACCTACCCAAACATCCTTAATGGAGTCAATAAGACCCTGTTTAAAAAGGGCCCTCAAAGCTGACTCACACCAACCTACCATAATACTATTTTTCGTAATTTGTAACAATACACTTAGACGGAGTGCCTGCTCTGCTGAATGATGAGAAACTGTGACTCTACCAGTCGAATTTGGTCTGGCTCAGCATAAATAACACCCAGGGACCTAAAAATTCATCTAAATTGGTCCACTCCTCTGCCTCAACGGGAAGTTTAAGGGCCTGCAGGACTGAAACAACCAATCCTACCAGTTGAGATTGCAACATATAAGGGTTGACCCAAAAGTAAATTTATGGCTAGCAGTCCTTAACCAGTTAAGAGTAGCTATACAAGGTATATCAATATTTCTAGAGTAGGTATACAAGGTATATGAAAGTTTGAAGATCAGGTATACAAGGTTTTCAACTATTTTGAAATAAGTTATATAGAAATTAATGGAATTGTATTATGCATGCATGGTAGTGTTTCATTGAAGATTATAACGGACCAAGTTTTTGAGACAATTACTGGGGTCATGATAGTAATGGACTTCAACTGTAGCAGATGGACACATGATGGACAAAGGTTGAGCACCTTCCATCTGTTACCATTGACTATAATGTAAAAAAAACAAAACATGACTGACACTTTCTTCTGTTATCTTTGTATAGTTTTGTAATGGAAGAAAAAGTCCTGCTTGCAGTCTGCATCTGTCATTTAATTTCTGTTGCTCTCATTCTGTGAGCGATATAACCGTAGTGTGAACCTACCATTAGTCATTCAACTGATAAAGCATGAATAATGATATGAATAACTGTATTATTACATATATCCACATAACTATAAATAATCAATATTTGGCAAGTTGTACCTACTTCTACCAATAATCCTTCCACTTTCGACTTATGTTATGTGCTAATTTGATAAGACTATATAAAATGGGATTAGGAGGAATTGGAACTCTGTTATTTTTATACAGGGCTATATATGGCCTGTATATTCATGGTTAAAGGGTTGTCCACCAAATAACAATTACTCTGAAAGCAGCTGAGAACGGGGGAACAACATAAGAAATTCATACTCCCTATTTTATCATTACTATTAGCATTTTTTCTAAGTTCTCCACCTAAACTCTTAGCTCCTTGGCTGCAGTCAGATCTTGTATAGTACTTAGGAAAGCTCAGACTCATTAGTAATTATTTAAGTATTTATGAAACAAACATAAAGGACTTCCTGTAGTAAAAGCTTGAAGGTTCTTACCGTATACCTCTTGTATTTAAGCATACAGTTTCTACCAACTTTTAAAGAGGAACAGACCTTTGTTTTATTAAATGCATGCAAGTTTCCTATCCTTGACCTATTTAATCCTTGTACAAGATCAATATAGATAAAAATCAATATAGACAGACAAATAATAGAAAGCATTATAGCTAACTTTTAGACCAGGGGTGCCCAATACGTCGATCGCAATCTACTGGTAGATCGCAAAGGACGTATGGGTCGATCGCGGGATGCAGGGATCCCCGGTGTCTGCTTGTTCACGGTGCAGGCTGAGAGTCATCTCCAGACACTGGTAGGCGGGGCTGCCGCAGCCCCAGCCTACTGGTGTCCAGACATGACTCTCAGCCTGCGCTGTGAACAGACAGACACCGGGGATCCCTGGGCGGCCACAGAACGCTGCTGTCTCCTGCTCTCACGATCTGCCCCGCCCACAGACCCACCTGTCCCGCCCACAAGAATGCTCGGTCCTGCCCATAGGCCCGCCCCGGCCCCGCCCTAGTAGATATTTTGCCTTGGTCAGCTAATAAAGTAGCTCACACACTGAAAAAGTGTGAGCACCCCTGTTTTAGACAGACAAGCACAGCCAGGTTGTGAGCCTGTATACCTGAGGATGGGGCTGTTTTAACATATTGGTGGGCCGAGTGCAAAGATTTCGTAAGTGTCCCCCCATCATCGCCACTTAGAAATACCTGACCTGCACAAATTATAATGCCCTCTTAATGGCCCCCACATAATATAATGCTCTTTAGTGGCCTTCACACAGTATAATGCTTCCCTAGCGGCCCCATACAATATAATGGCTCTCAGTGGCTCAGTAACCTCCCAACCTTCAAAGTACAGAAAGAGGTCTAGAATGTGCCCCAAGCTGTATGCACCGTGACAAATTTAGCCTCTCCCAATTCCACCCATTCATTTATTTTTGTGAACCCACACAGTATAATGCCTCTAAAGTCACCCTAATATTGTATGTCACTAATTACAGAAGGGGTGACCCCCATTAAAAGAGATAAATAAAACTTAACTTTCATTAAATGATGCTTAAAAGAGTTTTTTGGCCACAAGGCCGTGTGTTGTGCCTATCAAAAATAGGAAAGTGAATACCTAACACTGCTCCTGACCACCACACAGCTGAAAAGTATTGGCACTAAGTAACCCTTGGTACTAAAGAAGACTGAATGTGGCCATAAGTTCCTATGCAATATAAATAAAGAACATGATGTTACACCATAAGGGAAGAAAATATGCCACAACCCAAACCCATATGAGGGATGAGGGAAGGGTACCAGACTGTTGGTATAATGGGGTAGTAGTGGAGGGGCCGGTATCTGATGACAATATATATCATTTAATAAAAGTTAAATTTTATTTATCTCTTTTAATGGGGGGCACCCCTTCTGTAATTAGTGTCAATTCCTGGCCGTCCTAGATCCTTGCTTTTTGTATTTTGTGTTTCTAATATTGTATGTCCCCACATTATAATATCTCTCCAGTTTCCCTCACAGCATGTCCCCCTTCACAAGAACTAGCAAACTAGAAAGCTGTTTGCTCAGGCTCTCAGCGGGGAAGGAGCTTTAAATTGCTTGAAGGTGCATGATATTGGGTGGGAACAGATTACAGGAAAAACAGTTTCTTAAAGAGACAGCGCACATACCTTTAAAGAGGACCTTTCATGAGTTGGGGCACATGTGGTTTTATATACCGCTGGAAACCTGACAGTGCGCTGATTTCAGTCGACAGTCGGCTTTCCAGCGATATATAAAACCGCATGTGCCCAACTCATGAAAGGTGCTCTTTAATGACACGCCGTTGAGCACTGTTGCCATGGCCTGGAAGAGCAGTGTGACAGGCAGAGCAGAGACATCATTAGCCACAGTCAATCCTATAGAAGATCCAGTTAACAGCTAGTTAATGTACACAATTGATAAACCAAGCTTAAGTCATCTCTAAATAAGAGCGTTTCAGAAAATTGCAGTTCTGAAAGCGTGCATTAACCTGTAATGTTAATTTGCAGTGGTAATAATGATTCAGCATAGACATGACATTCTGTCCTTCCTGAATGTTTTGTCATTAACATAGAAAATACAGGGGTCTTCCATTTGTAGATGGTTTCTGACAAACAAGGTTCTATTTATTGAAGCAGCTTTTAGCAGATAATAAAGGTTATAACTTATTAATGTTTTCAGGAACCTCTGTACAAAACACTGCTCAGCATTATTGGAAAAAATGGCATACTTTGGCCTCAGATTTAGCAGCTCATGTAGATCTCTACCATTCAGAAAGTTCAAAGGAGACACATTAGGGGAAAACAGGTCAGGATTAGAGATGAGCGAGTACTGTTCGAAACAGCAGTTTTGAATAGCATGCACCCATAGGAATGAATGGTCACCGGCCCTGTCTGTGTGCCGGCCGGCTCCATTCATTGCTATGGGTGCGTGCTATTCGAAACTGCCATTTCGGATAGTACTCGCTCATCTCTAGCCAGGATATTGTTCAGGGTGGCACCCCCACCATTCCCCATTGACTGATGGTCTGCTGGGTATCTCTATGAACAGATGTGGCCTTCTGTACTTTTTAATTGATTTCAAGATGTCCTGAGATAATTTTCTTGGGATGACCATCTTTGAAAAAAAACAAAATCTCACATGTTACTTAAAATGCCCGACAGAATAATGCAAAAAAAAAACCCCATTGTTTTTTAGAGCTTGTCATCATGTGCCACTTATCTGTGGATATCTTGAAATAGGTTAAAATATGAAGGACACATAACACATACACATCAGCCATCAGTATTCAACTATATTCTCATCAATTTTTTTTTCTTTCTTCTTAGATGTAGATTGTGGGCCCCATATAGGAATCACAAAATATTTTCCTTTAAGAATTTTGGCTTACTCATTGTAACCTTGAAATTTGTTGATATTTTCCACACTTTTTGTTCTCAAGTCCTCAGACAGTTTTTCTCCTCTTTCTGATGTGTGGCACATACAGACACACAATGTAAAGAGCACGGTGGCTCAGTGGTTAGCCTTGCAGCACTGGAGTCCTGGGTTCAAATCCTACCAAGGGCAACATCTGCAAGGAGTTTGTATGTTCTCCCCGTGTTTGTGTGGGTTTCCTCCGGGTACTCCAGTTTCCTCCCACACACCAAAAACATACTGATAGGGAATGTAGATTGTGAGCCCTATATGGGACAGTGACTGACAATATCTGTAAAGAGCTGCGGAATATGATGGCACTATATAAGTAAGCATAATAAATAAATAATAAAGATTGAGTCAACATCTCTCCTTTTTATCTGGTTTCAGGTGGGATTTTTATATTGCCCACACCTGTTACTTGCAACTGGTGAGTTTGAATGAGCATCACATACCTGAAACAAAGTTACTTACTTATAATTCTTGAAAGGTGCCAATTGTGTCTGACCCATTTTTGGACTTTTGTATGAAATTATGACTAATTTGCATTTTTTTTCCAGTCCAGCAGAGAAGTCCTGAATTTTGAGGTTCTCTCCTGCTATCTTGTGCAGCTGGTCAATATACAGCTCTATCTGCACTATCAGCTCAAAGCTCTACCATTCAGACCTCAACTAGTGCTGTCTGAGGCAGTGAAGTGCAATGAGCCCTGAGTCCCAGACAGAACTAGAGCTGCAGCCTGCAGGCAGTGCTGTGGGATTAGCGCTGGGTGAGAATGTGTTAGGTCACAAATAAACATGATAGGAACTAGCTGGGTCAAAGAGGACATGGGTGGAATTAGGGGTACAGTTTAACACAAAAAAATAGCAGCAGCTTGCATTCTGCAGCACCTCAATATTCTGTCTTTCTGTCCACTGAAAGTTGGGAAATATATCTAAGTGGTGGTTATGGGCATGAGGCACTGGGCACACCTATGAATTGAAATGACTTTGCATTGTTCCCTTGCTCTTGTGATGTCAGGAGGTGAAGTGACTTTAAGGGAGGTGACATTCTCTCCAGGAGGTGTGATTAGTAAGAGGACATCTGTACAAGGCTGAAGCTGCTCCTGTCCACCATGACAAAACTTAGCTGCCATGGGAAAATTACAAAGGGGCACCAATGGAAAGTAAATTACTTAAACCAGGTTATGGTGAAAAAGCTACCAGATTTCCTTTAATAAAGTGTATTATAAAGTTTATGATCTTTGCTTACTCTATTTAAAAACAAAAACATAAAAATGTAGGACTTCCACTAGTCCTAGCTTCCACAAGTTCATAAGTCACCCACACCCTAAGGAGCCCTGTATGGGCTTATTGATATCCAGTGCAGTTTTGGCACATGCCTTTTCAGCCTTCATCCATCTATACTGAGTACAATAATACAGTACTTTACATATTCCTTGTTATTTTTGGGTAGAATTTTCCTTTAATGTATTGTAGAAACATCCTAGCAGTGGTAGGTAGAAGAGCTCTATTCTAGGAAACTTGTTCTCCCCCACAATTTAGCAGGATACTTTCACTGTTATTGTTCTCTTCGGTATAGTCAATATAATGTGTGTTCCACTTTGGCACGTCTAACTGGCAATAACATTATAAATACTATCTACCGCCTACTCTCACAGTGAGCAAAATCTATATACGGCTAAGAAAGTGTGTTTCTGGCTTTACAAGTCTTAAGTCTGTGATAGGCAAATAGATATTGTTTAGAAATGTAAAAAACAGATGATCTGCGTATTTGGTGAGCAACACTTCAATGTCAATCTGCTAATCTGTATTTCAATACATTAGAATTATTAATAGGTGAAATCTGTAAATATGTATAAGGGGTTCACCCTATTGCATAATGATCACATTTTTCTCAAGCAACGATCAACATTATGAATGTTTAACTCTTTAGATTAATTCACTTAACCTATAGCCATGATGGTGAACCTATGGCATGGGTGCTAGAGGTGGCACAGAGCCCTTTCTGTGGGCATCCATCTGTGGAACAGATTATACTGTGTCAGGGCTACTGTGGAGCAAATTGTACTGTGATGGGGCCACTGTAGAGTAGATTATACTGTGTGGGGGTCACTGTGGAGCAGATTATACTGTGTGGGGGCCACTGTGGAGCAGATTATACTGTGTGGGGGCCACTGTAGAGCAGATTACACTGTGTGGGGGGCGACTGTGGAGCAGATTATACTGTGTGGGGGCCACTGTAGAGCAGATTATACTGTGTGGGGGCCACTGTGGAGCAGATTATACTGTGTGGGGGCCACTGTGGAGCAGATTATACTGTGTGTGGGGGGTGACTGTGGAGCAGATTATACTGTGTGTGGGGGGTGACTGTGGAGCAGATTGGACTGAGTTGGAGCCCCTTCACTATTTATATCACACAGTATCTGTTTAATAGCAGATATGTGATATTATTACAGGTCATAATAACATTGCACGGTCACTATAAAACAGATCCTGTGCGATGTTAATAGTTAATTAATGACTGATATAGTATCTGCCATTACTACTTGCTGGAGTGAGACATTACATATTTGAGTACTCTAAAGCAGGGTTCATACTAGCATCAGTGTCCGACAGCTAGTGTCCGATGCTAATGTCCGCAGAAGATTTTAGCATCGGACACTAGCTATGTCCGTTCACAATTTGCATGGTTTTAAATGGGACACCAAGTAGTGTCCTTTAGTGTCCATGTCTGTTCTTTAGTGTCCGTGTCTGTCCTTAAGTGTCCGTTTGCAAAGATGACCGATTTTTCAAGCGGACAGCAAAAAACTACATGTAGCTTTGTAGCTACTTCTTGACACTGTGTACTGCGATTTAACTTACTTGTAACCAGAATACCCAAGCTGTGCTCTTGCCATGTTGTAACCAATGTTATTTCACTTAGCATAGGTGCATTACTTTACATTTGGCAATATTAAAGGGGCTCTATCTTTGGGAAAAGTCATTTTTAACTAATCACATTCTTGCATAGCCTTTAGAAAGGCTATTCCACACCTTCCTTTAGTATGTAAATTGCCTCAGTTTTTGAATAAGCCAGTTTTTATTCACATGCTAATTAGTCTCGGTGCACCATCGTGCACTCTCTTTGCTATTGTTTCCTATGGGTGTATACAGCACAGGCTACTGCTGCTGATGATGACTTTCTGCTTGCACACACAGATAAGAGAGAATAGCAGAGATGAGAGCTGGCTGTCAACTTCCTGTGCTGGCTGGAAGCTAATTAGCATATGAATAAAAACAGACTTATTCAAAAACCACTGAGGCGGTTTAAATACTAAAGGTAGGTGTGGAATAGCCTTTCTAAAGGCTATGCAAAGATGTGATTAGTTGAAAATGACTTTTCCCAATGATAGAGCTATTTTACTATTTTTTTGGCGTATTTACGCATGTTAATCAAGTCTATACTGACAATTATTTTTTAATAAAGTTGAATAAAGGTTGTATTTTAATAGTAGATGTGCTTTATTTATGTCTGCAGCTTGTTCTGGTGAAAGTGCTCGCTGCATGTGACTGCTGAGACCAATCAGTGACTTCCCGGTTCCATTCCTTAGGTTGGTGAGGCCGCTAATTGGAAGAACTTCCACTGGAACAAACTCAAAGGAGCCGCTAGACCAGACAGTGGTGGGGGACATCGGAGAGCCAGGGACAGGTGAGGGGAAAAACCACCTCACAGGTTCCCTTTAAATGCGTAGCTATGGCTTTATGTTTTTACATAGATGTACATATTTTTTCTATGTACACAAATAGCAAAGCTTAATTGAGGCATCTTAACAACACCATGGTATAGACTCTTTCAATTATTTTTCAATGGCTTTTGTTGTGTTCTGTGGTAAGGTTTCATGCTGTAGCATGATATCACTGTTAGTCAAAGAGCATCTTTCGCCACCACCACATCAAGCAATTTACATCACTTAATAGCAACTTCTCCACTGATTCTGGCACAGTTTGATTTTTTTCTCTAGCCTTCACCATTCCAGAAAAATCAATGCAATTAGTCTTGATGCCTGATATGCTATTTAGGCTTTTCAGTGTCAGGCAGGAGCAGACAAGGGGTGTGATTCTGATATCTGATACTGGCTGCTTATGCTTGAAGCCCTGAGACTCGCCCCCCCCCCCCCACACCCCGCCTGACACCTCCCTTCTAACATTAGAGAGCTGAATAAGCAAATCGGGCACCAAAACTAACTGTGCTGCTTGCTCAGGAACGGTAGGAGCTAGAGGAAAAAAATCCAACTGTGCTGGTATCATTGGAGCAGTGACTATTAGCAGATGCTAAAAACATGATTTTGGGGAGGTGGTGAAAGATCATCTTTGCTAAATATGTGTTTATACAGAAAACAATTATAATGCAATGAATAAATATTCCTCATTTTATTTTACTATAAAGATAAATACTTTAGACATATCTCTTCATAGCTATGCCAGTCTTTAGAGCATTTCAATACAGTGCTCGACTAATTCAATACATAATAAAAATCTTTGTATAAAAAATTGTTGTGAAAGTCATTTTAAAGAAAGGGTCAAAAAGCCATTGGACTAACATCGAAATAAAGATCATTTGACTGTAGGAGATGTCTTTGATGCTTTCATATTCAAACAATGGAACAGTCAGATGCTGCTTGTAAGGCGATGAATATCTCTTTTTTCTATAAAATTAGCAGTGTGTTAAAATTAGAGTCAGTGGCAGCAGAAATAGACTCCAGGGTGGGTTTTGTAATGAAACAGACTGTTGGTCCATTGGCGGTCTGAGCTACAGAAGGACAGAATCTGTGCTCAAAACTTGTAAGTACGATTTCATGAACTAATATAGAAAAGAATTTAACAATGATACAGGGGTAGGAATGAAGTAGCATTTAAGTACTATTCGAAACAGCCGTTTCGAATAGCACGCACTCATAGGAATCAATGGCTGCGTCCATTCATTCCTATGGGTGCATGCTATTCGAAACGGGAGTTTCAAATAGTACTCGCTCATCTCTATTTATTAACGCTTTATGGGTAGTCGAAAATTTCAGAACAACAACCTGATGAAAATTGTACATGGTCCATGTACAATTCTAAAGATTTTTACTGCCAGTAATGACTACCTGGCACTACTGATTTGAGGAGAACTGACACCAACAATGATTTTATGGATTTTATGCAATTTTATTTTTTTCTGTTTTTCTATTTATATCTTTTTCTCAATTCATGTGCTAGATAAATGTTTCAAAATAGGACAACATAACAGTAGGAGATTAACTACATTGCAGTTGTATTTGCCAACAAATATTGCAAATGAAAAAAAATAACGCTTGCTCATAATTTTAAAGACAAATTCTGTATCAACTCTTGCATATAGACATACGTTCTCCTTTACCTGTATTCTTGTTTCCGACATACCCAGTTTATGTATGACAAGTTAAGCAGGTTTTCTAAATACAACATGGTTTGGTAACAAGTTGTCACAAAGTATTATGCTAACTATCCTATTGTCTATGTGTAGCCACCCACTGTCAATTGCAGACTTTCAAGGTTTGTGTTAACATGTCATTATTTAGCATCCCATAGTGCTCCTGCTTATCATGTCTTTGTTTATATGGCCTGTCTATGTATTCTATGTTATATGTACTGTGTTATGTTTTCCCCATGTTTTTTCCCTGTGCCCCCCTGTGTTCAAACCCTTTACCTGGAACAGCTCTGGCCTATCACAGGGGCAGGATCTGGGAGACTTGAGTCTCCTGGGGAGCCATTACAGCCTCAGTGCAGTGTAGTGAGAGTACAAATGAGGCCTAGCAGATCTCCATACAGTCCCAGAGTACAAAGAATTCAGCCCTGGGCTCAATTTAAGACAGCCCTGAGTCAGAGAAGATCAACTGTCATGACTTTGGACATTGTGCCGGGAGGAGCAGTGGACTCCATTGACAGTAGGTGGTATTGCAGCACCCTGTCAGGACTACCCTTGAGTACAGCCCCCAGTATCTACTGCTGGAGGAAGCTGAGGAGAGAAGTTAGAGTTGGAATGGAGTATGGCACTAGAGCCTTAATATCACTGAGCATTGTCCCAAGACTAAGGGTGGGGGAGATGAATACTGGGAGACTACAACCCCCATTTACAATATATACATGAAACTTTAGGGTAGTAAATTTTACAACCTTAGGGTGCATTCATATGGAGGAAAATGGCGCTGAATTTAGTGTGGAATCCACATCAGATTCAGCGCTGAAAAAAAGCCTCCCATTGAAGTCAATGAAAGGCTTTTTTTTCAGCGCTGAATCTGACATGGATTCCACACCAAATTCAACGCCATTTTCCTCCTTGTAAATGCACCCTTAGACACTCCATTCCAAATCTGCTTGTGTATAATTCAATTGATTCTACATGGCATTTACTGTATTCAAGTGCATGCTGCAGAGAATAGAGATTGATCTAATGCTGTGTGCTGCATATGGCTAAAATCACACTAAGACAGCAATATTTTTTGTAGAAAAGCATTCAGCTAAGACTAGTAATGAATGGTGACAGCGTCAGCCTAGTAAGAGAATCTCCGCTTGGCCTGGAGAGCCAGAGCATGATGGGATCTCCTTGGCGGCACTGATCTCACTAATGTGCTGTGTCATCTCAAATCAATTCCTGCACATTATTTTTTAATAAGTTCCTGTGCTGAAATCAACTCAGGAGAGTGGTGTATTTCTGAGCAAGCAAAAGAGAAATAACATTACCAACCAAGAGGATCAGCTGACTATTGATCAGGGGGTAGTGCTGCATTATGTTAATAATAAGGCCCATGACAGGCAGAGTAAACTGCACTGGAACTGGAAAAGTATGGTATGACTGCTAACAGGATTCTCTTATTCTAACATTAAAGGGGTGGACCAGGCAAAAATGGACAATAAATTTATTTTTTTAAATAGACCAAGGGAGGTGAAAAAAAATCATATTCACTGTTCCCTGGTCCAGTGTTGACTTGAGGCCTCTCAAATCTGGTATGTCACAGATGGCGAGCAGTTTCACTTTTGAGAAGATGCTGGAGCAGCAGGACCGGACTGCGTTGGAGCACCAAGGACGAGTATTATTTTTTTTTTTTTTACCTCCCCCCAGCCTATATAAAATATAAAACATTTGCCTGGAAAACCTCTTTAAGTATACCTCATGGCAAAGATAAAAAAAAACCCAAACTTTGATATTACTTCTAAGGCTGAGGCCCCACGTTGCGTAAATACAGCTTTTATTGTTGCAGTTTTTGTTGTGGCTTTTTGAGCCAAAGACAAGAATGTCTACAAAAGGAATGGGAAATACATAGTGTTCTTATACAGTACTTCTCCCTTCTGCTTATTCTACTCCTGGCTTTGGCTCAAAAGACCTCAACAAAATCTGCAATTATTGGGACAACACGGTGGCTCAGTGGTTAGCACTGCAACCTTGCAGCGATGGAGTTCTGAGTTCAAATCCCGCCAATTTCTGCAAGGAGTTTGTATGTTCTCCTCGTGTTTGTGTGGATTTCCTCCCATTTTAACAAAGACATACTGATAGGATAAAAAAAAGTGGATTGTGATCCCCATATGGGGCTCACAATCTACATTTTTTAAAAAAATCTGCAACTAAAAGAGCTGCGTTTCCGCAACATGGGGCCTTAGCCTAATTCTTATTTCTTAAATCTACAGCCTTCCATTTCTGGAACAATGAGTAGATATTTGACGACTAACATTGCCAACCCTAATACAGCAGTTTGGACTCTCCCTATTAGCCAGCATGGAAAGTGGTTTTAGAAAACGGCTTGCACTTTGAAAGACCATGTACAGTGCTACCATACTTATCCTAAATACACAAAGGAGACCGCCTTCAGATTTCCCTAGAGAGAGCAACCGATGCTTGGGAGTTTCACTTGCCTGACCTGGCTGGCAAACAGTTAAAGCTAGCTGTTGGTTAAAGGCTTGGTTGACTCCCCTATGCACATGAACACTTATCTTACTTTATCTCCCTTTGAACAAAAAGATGCGGCAGTTGAAATCCAACAGGCTGATGCTTATTTCCCCTGACATCTGCTATTGGGGTAGTATCAGGAGGATCAAATACACATTAGATGGTCGGGTTAACCCCCCCCCCCCCTCCCAAATGAGCATGTTTGCCGAACATACATTTAATGAGTAGGAGCTGCTTCATTATCTTTTAACCAGTCAGCTGGCAAGTGCTCTATTGTCTCTTGTATTCCTATTTTGTATAGTATTTTCCAAAAAATGATATAATGAATTATTTCATGAACTAATATAGATGTTTTCATTGTTATTTCTCCTGGCATTTGTGACATGTCTTCTGCAGGTACTGTATGCAGTGACAAATCACAAATTGGCAAAACAAAATATTTCCCACCATGGAAGTGATTTATATTTGGTATATTTATTTATATTTATTCTGGTCCCTAAGGCTGAAGTCCATTTTAATAATGATATTTTCAGACATTCTTCCTTATTCATTATAATGCAGCCTAACACAGTTTGAAGAAGCTACAGTATGATAAGCATGTGTGTTTGAGGCAAAGGGGGTGGGGTGACTTGAATTTTTTTTATATCTGTATTATTTTATTTTTTACTTTCTTTTATGCATTTATTAGACCCTTAGGGGTCTTGAACCCCAGGGGTCCTGATCACTAATGCATTGCATTACAATGTTAATGCATTGCAAAATATCAGCATTTTTATGGCAGGCTATAAAATATAAATTACCTGACAGTACGTACAGTATGTGGTTTGTGGTTATCAGGCCTTTAAATGGGTGCCCTTGAGGGCTAGAAACAACCTGTGTATTGGCAAAGTTAACTTCAGGTATTATCCTTCACATCAATTACCCTATGATGTAATTGGTGCTAGTGTTATCTCCAAACCTACCCTTTATTAAAGAGCTGCCAATAATCATAGCTACCAAAGGTCATGTCTCTCTGGATTTGGCACATTAAATTAGCGAGTACCAGTTACACTTGGGAGGTTCCAAAAAGAGGGATGAGGTACAGACAGGGGTGAACCATAGGTTTCTGCGCCCGAGGCGGACGTCAGAAAGCCGCCCCCCCCCCCTTCCCGAAGGAGGGGGTGGAGCGGAGGGGGTGGGGTGGAAGGGGGCAGGGCCGAGCGGAGGTGCGGCGCTGGGTACATCCAAAAATGGATGATGAATAGGATCCCTTGGTCAGATACTTAGAGAGGCAATCAAGCTTGTCATCTGTCCAATTATTCTGCCGAAGTCCACAGCCAGGCTTAACAGGAGATTTGTTTCTTTTTTATTTCCTTTTTATTTAGTGTACTACTTGAATTTACGGTATGTCTTTTTTTTATTACATCTTTTTTTCTGTAGTCACTATTGTTCTCATTACATCTTTAAATTTAATAAGATTTTCCTGGGCTCCAAACATCTCCACAATCCCAAAGCAACAAAATATGGCACAGGTTTGCTACCTCTTTGTTTGGCAGTTTGTGTTAGAGGCTCATTGTGCAGTGCCAGAGAGTGTTGGTGTAACTGGTCTGGCTGTCTTAGTGTCTAAGTAGTGGGTGGTGGCAGCTGTTTGTGAAGAATGTGTGTTCTTATCCCTGACATGGAAGAATATACGTGGTTATTAGGAGATTAAGATATTCTTTAAATGGGGTTGAGAAAAGAGTAGATATGAGAAATGGTGGGGCTGTGTGAGGTGGAGGACATATAATGTGAGGTGGAGGACATATGATGTGAGGTGGAGGACGTGATGAATTCTATTTTATCCATGTTGAATTTTAGAAAGAGGGAGAAGAAAAAGAGTAAAGATGGATAATAGAAATAGAAAAAGTTGAGTGTCATGAGCATAGAAGTGGTAGTGAAAATCATTATATGAGTTGGCCCAGGCTGAATATACATGAACAAATTGCAACATCATTCTAAGAGTGCCTAGAGCAATACTGCTATGCTTACTGTACATACATGAAAATTAGGTTGTTGGTGCATATATTCATCAAATTGTGTAAGCCCATCTACCGGCAACAAGACAACCTCTTTAGATGGTACCCTACACTACAGATACTGTCAGGGCATTTCAGCCATATTATACCTACCATGCACTCCAAATACTCTACTCTCTCTGAGCCTGAGCCTCAAAAGAATTCATGGGGAGTGTATTTCAACCATAAAATGTTCTACTCAAAATGAGCCTTCGAAAGATGGGAAGCTTAAAGTATAGGTGGAAAAGTGTAGGGATCCCAGGACAGATTTTTGAGGAACACCTCAAAGGCAATAAACGAAATGGAATCTGTTGAAGAAACATAGAACAACTCTAGATGGACTTAAAGGAGTTGGCCATTTTCACAGCAATATCGATAGACAAATGTTATTTGTTTATATAATAATAATAATAATAATAATAATAATAAAAAGTTGTACAATTTTCCAATATACTTTCTGTACCAATTCCTCACATTTTTCTAGATCTCTGCTTGCTGTTACTCATTCTGATTAACTCTAGTGGATGAAATTCTGACCATGGTCATGTGATTTACGGGCCATGGTCATGTGATGAGTACACAGGTGCACAGCTGATTACCAGGCAGATTACTGTGCTGTGATTATAACGAGTGGCACCTGTGTGCTCATCACATGACCTTGGACCGTAAATCACATGACCATGGTCAGAGTTTTATCCTCTAGAAGTAACAGAATGAATGACAGCAAGCCGAGATCTAGAAAAGCATGAGAAAGTATATTGGAAAATTCTACAACTTTTTATTATACAAACAATAACATTTGTCTCTCAATATTGTCTGACAGAGATAAACTCCTTTAAGAAAAACAGAAATATCATCAGTATAAAGAGTGATTAAGGTGGGGGAATGTCATTATTGATAAGCATTAATATTTGGCCAAATAACAGAATATTTTCAGTGATAAAGATTATTACTAGAGATGAGCGAACACTAAAATGTTCAAGGTTCGAAATTCGATTCGAACAGCCGCTCACTGTTCGAGTGTTCGAATGGGTTTCGAACCCCATTATAGTCTATGGGGAACATAAACTCGTTAAGGGGGAAACCCAAATTCGTGTCTGGAGGGTCACCAAGTCCACTATGACACCCCAGGAAATGATACCAACACCCTGGAATGACACTGGGACAGCAGGGGAAGCATGTCTGGGGGCATAAAAGTCACTTTATTTCATGGAAATCCCTGTCAGTTTGCGATTTTCGCAAGCTAACTTTTCCCCATAGAAATGCATTGGCCAGTGCTGATTGGCCAGAGTACGGAACTCGACCAATCAGCGCTGGCTCTGCTGGAGGAGGCGGAGTCTAAGATCGCTCCACACCAGTCTCCATTCAGGTCCGACCTTAGACTCCGCCTCCTCCGGCAGAGCCAGCGCTGATTGGCCGAAGGCTGGCCAATGCATTCCTATGCGAATGCAGACTTAGCAGTGCTGAGTCAGTTTTGCTCAACTACACATCTGATGCACACTCGGCACTGCTACATCAGATGTAGCAATCTGATGTAGCAGAGCCGAGGGTGCACTAGAACCCCTGTGCAAACTCAGTTCACGCTAATAGAATGCATTGGCCAGCGCTGATTGGCCAATGCATTCTATGAGCCCGATGAAGTAGAGCTGAATGTGTGTGCTAAGCACACACATTCAGCACTGCTTCATCACGCCAATACAATGCATTAGCCAGTGCTGATTGGCCAGAGTACGGAATTCGGCCAATCAGCGCTGGCCAATGCATTCTATTAGCCCGATGAAGTAGAGCTGAATGTGTGTGCTAAGCACACACATTCAGCACTGCTTCATCACGCCAATACAATGCATTAGCCAGTGCTGATTGGCCAGAGTACGGAATTCGGCCAATCAGCGCTGGCTCTGCTGGAGGAGGCGGAGTCTAAGGTCGGACCTGAATGGAGACTGGTGTGGAGCGATCTTAGACTCCGCCTCCTCCAGCAGAGCCAGCGCTGATTGGCCGAATTCCGTACTCTGGCCAATCAGCGCTGGCCAATGCATTCTATTAGCCCGATGAAGTAGAGCTGAATGTGTGTGCTAAGCACACACATTCAGCACTGCTTCATCACGCCAATACAATGCATTAGCCAGTGCTGATTGGCCAGAGTACGGAATTCGGCCAATTAGCGCTGGCCAATGCATTCTATTAGCCCGATGAAGTAGAGCTGAATGTGTGTGCTAAGCACACACATTCAGCACTGCTTCATCACGCCAATACAATGCATTAGCCAGTGCTGATTGGCCAGAGTACGGAATTCGGCCAATCAGCGCTGGCTCTGCTGGAGGAGGCGGAGTCTAAGGTCGGACCTGAATGGAGACTGGTGTGGAGCGATCTTAGACTCCGCCTCCTCCAGCAGAGCCAGCGCTGATTGGCCGAATTCCGTACTCTGGCCAATCAGCGCTGGCCAATGCATTCTATTAGCCCGATGAAGTAGAGCTGAATGTGTGTGCTAAGCACACACATTCAGCACTGCTTCATCACGCCAATACAATGCATTAGCCAGTGCTGATTGGCCAGAGTACGGAATTCGGCCAATCAGCGCTGGCTCTGCTGGAGGAGGCGGAGTCTAAGGTCGGACCTGAATGGAGACTGGTGTGGAGCGATCTTAGACTCCGCCTCCTCCAGCAGAGCCAGCGCTGATTGGCCGAATTCCGTACTCTGGCCAATCAGCACTGGCTAATGCATTGTATTGGCGTGATGAAGCAGTGCTGAATGTGTGTGCTTAGCACACACATTCAGCTCTACTTCATCGGGCTAATAGAATGCATTGGCCAGCGCTGATTGGCCGAATTCCGTACTCTGGCCAATCAGTGCTGGCCAATGCATTCTATTAGCTTGATGAAGCAGAGTGTGCACAAGGGTTCAAGCGCACCCTCGGCTCTGATGTAGCAGAGCCGAGGCTGCACAAGGGTTCAAGCGCACCCTCGGCTCTGATGTAGGAGAGCCGAGGGTGCACTTGAACCCTTGTGCACCCTCAGCTCTGCTACATCAGAGCCGAGGGTGCGCTTGAACCCTTGTGCACACTCTGCTTCATCAAGCTAATAGAATGCATTGGCCAGCGCTGATTGGCCAATGTATTCTATTAGCCTGATGAAGTAGAGCTGAATGTGTGTGCTAAGCACACACATTCAGCTCTACTTCATCGGGCTAATAGAATGCATTGGCCAGCGCTGATTGGCCAGAGTACGGAACTCGACCAATCAGCGCTGGCTCTGCTGGAGGAGGCGGAGTCTAAGATCGCTCCACACCAGTCTCCATTCAGGTCCGACCTTAGACTCCGCCTCCTCCAGCAGAGCCAGCGCTGATTGGCCGAATTCCGTACTCTGGCCAATCAGCACTGGCTAATGCATTGTATTGGCGTGATGAAGCAGTGCTGAATGTGTGTGCTTAGCACACACATTCAGCTCTACTTCATCGGGCTAATAGAATGCATTGGCCAGCGCTGATTGGCCGAATTCCGTACTCTGGCCAATCAGCACTGGCTAATGCATTGTATTGGCGTGATGAAGCAGTGCTGAATGTGTGTGCTTAGCACACACATTCAGCTCTACTTCATCGGGCTCATAGAATGCATTGGCCAATCAGCGCTGGCCAATGCATTCTATTAGCGTGAACTGAGTTTGCACAGGGGTTCTAGTGCACCCTCGGCTCTGCTACATCAGATTGCTACATCTGATGTAGCAGTGCCGAGTGTGCATCAGATGTGTAGTTGAGCAAAACTGACTCAGCACTGCTAAGTCTCTGCATTCGCATAGGAATGCATTGGCCAGCCTTCGGCCAATCAGCGCTGGCTCTGCCGGAGGAGGCGGAGTCTAAGGTCGGACCTGAATGGAGACTGGTGTGGAGCGATCTTAGACTCCGCCTCCTCCAGCAGAGCCAGCGCTGATTGGTCGAGTTCCGTACTCTGGCCAATCAGCGCTGGCCAATGCATTCTATTAGCCCGATGAAGTAGAGCTGAATGTGTGTGCTTAGCACACACATTCAGCTCTACTTCATCAGGCTAATAGAATACATTGGCCAATCAGCGCTGGCCAATGCATTCTATTAGCTTGATGAAGCAGAGTGTGCACAAGGGTTCAAGCGCACCCTCGGCTCTGATGTAGCAGAGCTGAGGGTGCACAAGGGTTCAAGTGCACCCTCGGCTCTCCTACATCAGAGCCGAGGGTGCGCTTGAACCCTTGTGCAGCCTCGGCTCTGCTACATCAGAGCCGAGGGTGCGCTTGAACCCTTGTGCACACTCTGCTTCATCAAGCTAATAGAATGCATTGGCCAGCACTGATTGGCCAGAGTACGGAATTCGGCCAATCAGCGCTGGCCAATGCATCCCTATGGGAAAAAGTTTATCTCACAAAAATCACAATTACACACCCGATAGAGCCCCAAAAAGTTATTTTTAATAACATTCCCCCCTAAATAAAGGTTATCCCTAGCTATCCCTGCCTGTACAGCTATCCCTGTCTCATAGTCACAAAGTTCACATTCTCATATGACCCGGATTTGAAATCCACTATTCGTCTAAAATGGAGGTCACCTGATTTCGGCAGCCAATGACTTTTTCCAATTTTTTTCAATGCCCCCAGTGTCGTAGTTCCTGTCCCACCTCCCCTGCGCTGTTATTGGTGCAAAAAAGGCGCCAGGGAAGGTGGGAGGGGAATCGAATTTTGGCGCACTTTACCACGTGGTGTTCGATTCGATTCGAACATGGCGAACACCCTGATATCTGATCGAACATGTGTTCGATAGAACACTGTTCGCTCATCTCTAATTATTACAGAACAATCGTGGAAGATTCCTTAATTTTTTTCATTATTTTTAAAAAAGATTTTTTAGAATGAATGAGGCTTATAATAAAATATGATGAGAACCCAACAACACCATACCATTGTTTTACCACAAGTTTGGAGCCTGCACATGGAGTAAACGCGTGTGTATTTTTGCAAAATACACGTGTAAGGGAGCCTTCACACGATGTAACGCTGCGCTCATTCTGATTGTAAAACACGTTCAGAATGAGCGCGTAAAAAGCAGCTCCCATTGACTTGAATGGGAGCCGTCATACGTGCGCTCCCCATTTAAAACAATGCTTTCAATGTATTATATTTTTCCTGAAACATACTTTCACGCCTGCTACAGGCGCTTTCTCAAGCCAGACATGAGAGAGTGCCCGTAGCAGGCGCAAAATGGCTGTTGCCTCCGCCACTCATGCTATTGCTCCCTCCCTTCATGTTTTTATCAATGTACCAATAAAGGACTTATTTTAAAAGAAGATACCACTGTTGGGTGAGTTCACCCCATTTTTTGCTCTTGTTTTCCTATATTTACACGGCTATTTGTGGGATGTAGAGCACCACCGTAAATGAGTAATTTCTGTTATCCCAGTAAAAAATGATGTGATAATATAATAACTTCCCAGAGATCATAGTATGTGTTGATTTTTTTTTTTTAAAAGAAAGGAACATAAATTCTGGAATATCCGTTGAGCATGAAGCAGTGAACTGGCGGTTAATTCAATAATGAGTGTATATGATGAAGTCTTGTGATCAACTGAAGATAAGTGGTTTGGCTTGCATGCCTGATAGAGGGTTGGACACTTATTTATAGGACAGCTACCTTCGAAGAGGTTTTTTTTTTTTTTTTTTTTAAATGAGAACTAATTTGCACATTTTTTCAACAGCCTACTTATGCCTATGTGATGCTCTCCTTTGAAGGAACAGTACCCCCAGATCCCTGTTAAAGGAACCCTTTCACCGAGCCAACCAATGCCCTGCTCTGCACTAGGGGCAAGCACCTCATTATGGCAATCAGTGGAATACCACACTTGCCCCTGTCCCACAGGTCCATTGCCTTGGGATAATATTGGACTCTGACCTATCCTTCAGATTGCACATACAAACCCTCAATAGAGATGAGCGAACACTAAAATGTTCGAGGTTCGAAATTCGAATCGAACAGCCGCTCACTGTTCGTGTGTTCGAACGGGTTTCGAACCCCATTATAGTCTATGGGGAACATATACTCGTTAAGGGGGAAACCCAAATCCGTGTCTGGAGGGTCACCAAGTCCACTATGACACCCCAGGAAATGATACCAACACCTCTGGAATGACACTGGGACAGCAGGGGAAGCATGTCTGGGGGCATCTAACACACCAAAGACCCTCTATTACCCCAACATCACAGCCTAACAACTACACACTTTACACACTCAATACCACCTCTCTGACAGTAGGAAAACACCTTGAAACATGTGTATTTGGCACTTGCAGTGAGGAGAGCTTGTCACCAGCAGTGAATTTGGCCCTTGTAGTAAGTTGAGGTTGGCACCAACATTTGTTTTGAAAATCAGGGTGGATTGAGCCTCTAACCAGCAGAGTTTGGGCAAATTCATGGTGGAGGGAGCCTCTAAAAACCCCAGTTTGGACCAATTCATGGTGGAGGGAACCTCTAAAAACCCCAGTTTGGACCAATTCATGGTGGAGGGAGCCTCTAAAAAACCCAGTTTGGACCAATTCATGGTGGAGGGAGCCTCTAAACAGCCCAGTTTGGACCAATTCATGGTGGAGGGAGCCTCTAAACAGCCCAGTTTGGGCAAATTCATGGTGGAGGGAGCCTCTAACCAGCCCAGTTTGGGCAAATTCATGGTGGAGGGAGCCTCTAAAAACCCCCGTTTGGACCAAATCATGGTGGAGGGAGCCTCTAAAAAACCCAGTTTGGACCAATTCATGGTGGAGGGAGCCTCTAAAAACCCCAGTTTGGACCAATTCATGGTGGAGGGAGCCTCTAAAAACCCCAGTTTGGACCAATTCATGCTGGAGGGAGCCTCTAAACAGCCCAGTTTGGGCAAATTCATGGTGGAGGGAGCCTCTAAAAACCCCAGTTTGGACCATTTCATGGTGGAGGGAGCCTCTAAAAACCCCAATTTGGACCAATTCATGGTGGAGGGAGCCTCTAAACAGCCCAGTTTGGGCAAATTCATGGTGGAGGGAGCCTCTAAAAACCCCAGTTTGGACCAATTCATGGTGGAGGGAGCCTCTAAAAACCCCAGTTTGGACCAATTCATGGTGGAGGGAGCCTCTAAAAAACCCAGTTTGGACCAATTCATGGTGGAGGGAGCCTCTAAACAGCCCAGTTTGGGCAAATTCATGGTGGAGGGAGCCTCTAAAAACCCCAGTTTGGACCAATTCATGGTGGAGGGAGCCTCTAAAAACCCCAGTTTGGACCAATTCATAGTGGAGGGAGCCTCTAAAAACCCCAGTTTGGACCAATTCATGGTGGAGGGAGCCTATAAAAAACCCAGTTTGGACCAATTCATGGTGGAGGGAGCCTCTAACCAGCCCAGTTTGGACCAATTCATGGTGGAGGGAGCCTCTAAAAACCCCAGTTTGGACCAATTCATGGTGGAGGGAGCCTCTAAACAGCCCAGTTTGGACCAATTCATGGTGGAGGGAGCCTCTAAAAACCCCAATTTGGACCAATTCATGGTGGAGGGAGCCTCTAACCAGCCCAGTTTGGACCAATTCATGGTGGAGGGAGCCTCTAACCAGCCCAGTTTGGGCAAATTCATGGTGGAGGGAGCCTCTAAAAACCCCAATTTGGACCAATTCATGGTGGAGGGAGCCTCTAAACAGCCCAGTTTGGGCAAATTCATGGTGGAGGGAGCCTCTAAAAACCCCAGTTTGGACCAATTCATGGTGGAGGGAGCCTCTAAAAAACCCAGTTTGGACCAATTCATGGTGGAGGGAGCCTCTAAAAACCCCAGTTTGGACCAATTCATGGTGGAGGGAGCCTCTAAACAACCCAGTTTGGACCAATTCATGGTGGAGGGAGCCTCTAAAAACCCCAATTTGGACCAATTCATGGTGGAGGGAGCCTCTAACCAGCCCAGTTTGGACCAATTCATGGTGGAGGGAGCCTCTAACCAGCCCAGTTTGGGCAAATTCATGGTGGAGGGAGCCTCTAAAAACCCCAATTTGGACCAATTCATGGTGGAGGGAGCCTCTAAACAGCCCAGTTTGGGCAAATTCATGGTGGAGGGAGCCTCTAAAAACCCCAGTTTGGACCAATTCATGGTGGAGGGAGCCTCTAAAAACCCCAGTTTGGACCAATTCATGGTGGAGGGAGCCTCTAAAAAAACCCAGTTTGGACCAATTCATGGTGGAGGGAGCCTCTAAACAGCCCAGTTTGGGCAAATTCATGGTGGAGGGAGCCTCTAAAAACCCCAGTTTGGACCAATTCATGGTGGAGGGAGCCTCTAAAAACCCCAGTTTGGACCAATTCATGCTGGAGGGAGCCTCTAAACAGCCCAGTTTGGGCAAATTCATGGTGGAGGGAGCCTCTAAAAACCCCAGTTTGGACCAATTCATGGTGGAGGGAGCCTCTAAACAGCCCAGTTTGGGCAAATTCATGGTGGAGGGAGCCTCTAAAAAACCCCAGTTTGGACCAATTCATGGTGGAGGGAGCCTCTAAAAACCCCAGTTTGGGCAAATTCATGGTGGAGGGAGCCTCTAAAAACCCCAGTTTGGACCAATTCATGGTGGAGGGAGCCTCTAAAAAACCCAGTTTGGACCAATTCATGGTGGAGGGAGCCTCTAAACAGCCCAGTTTGGGCAAATTCATGGTGGAGGGAGCCTCTAAAAACCCCAGTTTGGACCAATTCATGGTGGAGGGAGCCTCTAAAAACCCCAGTTTGGACCAATTCATGGTGGAGGGAGCCTCTAAAAAACCCAGTTTGGACCAATTCATGGTGGAGGGAGCCTCTAACCAGCCCAGTTTGGACCAATTCATGGTGGAGGGAGCCTCTAAAAACCCCAGTTTGGACCAATTCATGGTGGAGGGAGCCTCTAAACAGCCCAGTTTGGACCAATTCATGGTGGAGGGAGCCTCTAAAAACCCCAATTTGGACCAATTCATGGTGGAGGGAGCCTCTAACCAGCCCAGTTTGGACCAATTCATGGTGGAGGGAGCCTCTAACCAGCCCAGTTTGGGCAAATTCATGGTGGAGGGAGCCTCTAAAAACCCCAATTTGGACCAATTCATGGTGGAGGGAGCCTCTAAACAGCCCAGTTTTGGCAAATTCATGGTGGAGGGAGCCTCTAAAAACCCCAGTTTGGACCAATTCATGGTGGAGGGAGCCTCTAACCAGCCCAGTTTGGGCAAATTCATGGTGGAGGGAGCCTCTAACCAGCAGAGTTGTGGGAAAGCAGGGTGGAGGGAGCCTCTAACCAGCAGAGTTGGTGGAAATCAGGGTGGAGGGAGCCTCTAACCAGCAGAGTTGGGGGAAATCATGTTGGAGGGAGCCTAGTATTAGCAGAATTGTGCAACGCTTATGGTGGATGAGTATGAGGATGCGGAGGAATTGGAGAGGTTGAGTACAGACATGGAGTTTCATGTTGGGGTGCTTTACACAGGTGGGCACAAAAATGAAGGCTCTATCCAGTGGTGGTTCATTTTTATCAAAGTGAGCCGGTCGGCACTCTCAGCTGACAGACGGGTGCGCTTGTCAGTGATGATGCCACCGGCTGCACTGAACACCCTCTCAGATAGGACGCTGGCGGCAGGACAGGACAGCACCTCCAAGGCATATAGGGCAAGTTCAAGCCACAGGTCCAACTTCGACACCCAATACGTGTAGGGCGCAGAGGGGTCGGAGAGGACAGGGCTGTGGTCGGAAAGGTATTCCCGCAACATGCGCCTATACTTCTCACGCCTGGTGACACTAGGACCCTCTGTGGCGGCACTTTGGCGAGGGGGTGCCATCAAGGTGTCCCAGACCTTAGACAGTGTGCCCCTCGTTTGTGTGGACCGGTGAGAACTTGGTCGCCTACTGGAGGAACTGTCCTCCCTGCCGCCAACGTCACATGCTGGAAACATCTCCATCATATTCTGCACCAATTGCCTGTGGCAAGCATTGATGCGATTGGCCCTCCCCTCTACCGGAATAAAAGACGAGATGTTGTTTTTATACCGGGGGTCAAGGATAGCAAAGATCCAGTACTGGTTGTCCTCCATGATTTTGACAATACGCTTGTCGGTTGTAAAGCACCCCAACATGAACTCAGCCATGTCTGCCACAGTGTTAGTTGGCATGACTCCTCTGGCCCCACCGGAAAGTTCAATCTCCATTTCCTCCTCATCCTCCATGTCTACCCATCCGCGCTGCAACAATGGGACGATTCGAAGTTGCCCGGAAGCCTCCTGTATCACCATCACATCATCGGACAACTCTTCTTCCTCCTCCTCCTCCTCCTCCTCCTCCTCCATTAAACGCGATGAAGCGGACAGATGTGTGGACCTACTCTCCAGCTGTGACGGATCGGATGCTATCCCTGACTCCTCTGTGTGATCTGAGTTATCCCTGATGTCAATCAGGGATTCTCTCAGAACACACAAGAGCGGGATTGTAAGGCTCACCATCGCATCCTCAGAGCTCACCCTCCTTGTGGACTCCTCAAACACCCGTAGGATGTCACAAAGGTCTCTCATCCATGGCCACTCATGGATGAGAAACTGAGGCAGCTGACTTTGTGGCACCCTAGGGTTTTGTAGCTGGTATTCCATCAAAGGTCTCTGCTGCTCAACCACTCTATTCAACATCTGAAACGTTGAGTTCCAGCGTGTGGGGACGTCGCACAAAAGCCGGTGTTGTGGCACATGCAGGCGTTGCTGGAGAGATTTTAAGCTAGCAGCGGCTACTGTCGACTTGCGAAAGTGGGCGCACATGCGCCGCACTTTCACCAGTAGCTCTGGAACATTGGGGTAGCTCTTTAGGAAACGTTGCACCACTAGGTTGAAGACGTGGGCCAGGCATGGAACATGTTGGAGTCCGGCAAGCTCCAGAGCTGCTACCAGGTTCCGGCCGTTATCACAAACGACCATGCCTGGGCCCAGGTGCAGCGGCTCAAACCATATTGCCGTCTCATCGAGGAGGGCATCCCTCACCTCGGAGGCAGTGTGCTGTCTGTCCCCCAAGCTGATCAGCTTCAGCACAGCCTGCTGACGTCTACCAACGCCAGTGCTGCAACGTTTCCAACTCGTAGCTGGGGTCAATCTAACAGCGGAGGAGGAGGCGGTGGCGGAGGAGGAGGCGGTGGCGGAGGAGGAGGCGGTAGAGGAGGAGGAGGAGGGGGGTGTTCTTCTCGTGTCCCTGCCAGGAATGTTAGGCGGGGAGACGAGGTACACCGGGCCAGTTTGGGAAGCAGTCCCAGCCTCAACTACATTCACCCAGTGTGCCGTCAGTGAAATGTAGCGTCCCTGTCCGCATGCACTTGTCCACGCGTCGGTGGTCAAGTGGACCTTTGTGCAAAGCGCGGAACTAAGGGCCCGCCTGATGTTGAGTGACACGTGCTGGTGCAAGGCGGGGACGGCACACCGGGAGAAGTAGTGACGGCTAGGGACGGCATAGCGAGGTGCCGCAGTTGCCATCAGGTCCAGGAAGGCGGAAGTTTCAACAAGCCGGAACGCCAACATCTCCTGGGCCAGCAGTTTAGCAATGTTGGCGTTCAAGGCTTGCGCGTGTGGGTGGTTAGCAGTGTATTTCTGCCGCCGCTCCAATGTCTGAGAGATGGTGGGTTGTTGTAAAGAAGCGCCTGATGGTGCCTTTGATGGTGCAGGAGAAGGAGATAAGACAGGAACAGGGGAGGATGAGGGAGAAGTCAACAAAGTGGCGGAGGCAGATGAAGTGGTGTCCTGGCTCGTCCTCTGGAGTGCATCGCCAGCACAGTCAGCAGTGGCAGTGGCAGAGGCAGAGGCAGTGGCAGAGGCAGTGGCAGTGGCGTGAACGGCAGGCGGCCTTTGTCCTGCCGTTGCTGCCTGCCACTGATTCCAGTGCTTGGATTCCAAATGACGGCGCATTGAAGTGGTGGACAGGTTGCTCTTCTCAGAGCCCCTAATCAATTTCGAGAGGCAAATTGTGCAGACAACACTATATCTGTCCTCGGCGCATTCCTTGAAAAAACTCCACACCTTCGAGAAACGTGCCCTCGAGGTGGGAGTTTTTCGGGGCTGGGTACGAACTGGAACATCTTGGGAGATTCCGGGTGTGGCCTGGCTTCGCCTAAGCTGCTGACCTCTGCCTCTGCCTCTAGCTACCCTTTTTGGTGCTGCACCTGCCTCAACATCCACACTACTTTCCCCGCTTGACATCCCCCCTGTCCAGGTCGGGTCAGTGTCCTCATCATCCACCACTTCCTCTTCCAACTCCTGTCTCATCTCCTCCTCCCGCACAATGCGCCGATCAACTGGATGCCCTGACGGCAACTGCGTCACATCATCGTCGATGAGGGTGGGTTGCTGGTCATCCACCACCAAATCGAACGGAGATGGAGGAGACTCTAGTGTTTGAGCATCTGGACACAGATGCTCCTCTGTTAGGTTCGTGGAATCGTGACGTGGAGAGGCAGGTTGAGGGACAATGAAAGGAGCGGAGAACAGCTCTGGGGAGCAGGGACAGTTGGGGTTATTGTTCTGTGAAGCTTGGGAATTTTGGGAGGAAGGAGGACAAGACTGTTGGGTAATAGGAGGAGAGGAGGCAGAGTCTGACTGGCTGCTGGACAATGTGCTGTAAGCGTTCTCTGACAGCCATTGCAAGACCTGTTCCTGGTTCTCGGGCCTACTAAGGTTTGTACCCTGCAGTTTAGTTAATGTGGCAAGCAACCCTGGCACTGTGGAGTGGCGCAATGCTTGCTGCCCCACAGGAGTAGGCACGGGACGCCCTGTGGCTTCACTGCTACCTTGCTCCCCAGAACCATTCCCCCGACCTCGCCCACGGCCTCGTCCACGTCCCTTTCCGGGAGCCTTGCGCATTTTGAATTCCCAGTTATAAATTGGCACTATATACCAGTAGCAAAAATTGTGGGTGCACGTAACCCCAATATATTCTTTGAATTCCCAGTCAGACAATGGCACTATATACCAGTAGCAAGAAATGAGGGTATTTGTATTCCCAATATATTCTTTGAATTCCCAGTCAGAAACTGGCACTATATGGCAGTAGCAAGAAATGAGGGTATTTATAACCCCAATATATTCTTTGAATTCCCAGTCAGACAATGGCACTGTATACCAGTAGTAAAAATTGTGGGTGCACGTAACCCCAATATATTCTTTGAATTACCAGTCAGAAACTGGCACTATATGGCAGTAGCAAGAAATGAGGGTATTTGTAACCCCAATATATTCTTTGAATTCCCAGTCAGAAACTGGCACTGTATACCAGTAGTAAAAATTGTGGGTGCACGTAACCCCAATATATTCTTTGAATTCCCAGTCAGACAATGGCACTATATACCAGTAGCAAGAAATGAGGGTATTTATAACCCCAATATATTCTTTGAATTCCCAGTCAGAAACTGGCACTATATGGCAGTAGCAAGAAATGAGGGTATTTATAACCCCAATATATTCTTTGAATTCCCAGTCAGACAATGGCACTGTATACCAGTAGTAAAAATTGTGGGTGCACGTAACCCCAATATATTCTTTGAATTACCAGTCAGAAACTGGCACTATATGGCAGTAGCAAGAAATGAGGGTATTTGTAACCCCAATATATTCTTTGAATTACCAGTCAGAAACTGGCACTATATGGCAGTAGCAAGAAATGAGGGTATTTGTAACCCCAATATATTCTTTGAATTCCCAGTCAGAAACTGGCACTGTATACCAGTAGTAAAAATTGTGGGTGCACGTAACCCCAATATATTCTTTGAATTCCCAGTCAGACAATGGCACTATATACCAGTAGCAAGAAATGAGGGTATTTATAACCCCAATATATTCTTTGAATTCCCAGTCAGACAATGGCACTGTATACCAGTAGTAAAAATTGTGGGTGCACGTAACCCCAATATATTCTTTGAATTCCCAGTCAGAAACTGGCACTATATGGCAGTAGCAAGAAATGAGGGTATTTATAACCCCAATATATTCTTTGAATTCCCAGTCAGACAATGGCACTGTATACCAGTAGTAAAAATTGTGGGTGCACGTAACCCCAATATATTCTTTGAATTACCAGTCAGAAACTGGCACTATATGGCAGTAGCAAGAAATGAGGGTATTTGTAACCCCAATATATTCTTTGAATTCCCAGTCAGAAACTGGCACTGTATACCAGTAGTAAAAATTGTGGGTGCACGTAACCCCAATATATTCTTTGAATTCCCAGTCAGACAATGGCACTATATACCAGTAGCAAGAAATGAGGGTATTTATAACCCCAATATATTCTTTGAATTCCCAGTCAGAAACTGGCACTATATGGCAGTAGCAAGAAATGAGGGTATTTATAACCCCAATATATTCTTTGAATTCCCAGTCAGACAATGGCACTGTATACCAGTAGTAAAAATTGTGGGTGCACGTAACCCCAATATATTCTTTGAATTACCAGTCAGAAACTGGCACTATATGGCAGTAGCAAGAAATGAGGGTATTTGTAACCCCAATATATTCTTTGAATTCCCAGTCAGAAACTGGCACTGTATACCAGTAGTAAAAATTGTGGGTGCACGTAACCCCAATATATTCTTTGAATTCCCAGTCAGACAATGGCACTATATACCAGTAGCAAGAAATGAGGGTATTTATAACCCCAATATATTCTTTGAATTACCAGTCAGAAACTGGCACTATATGGCAGTAGCAAGAAATGAGGGTATTTGTAACCCCAATATATTCTTTGAATTCCCAGTCAGAAACTGGCACTGTATACCAGTAGTAAAAATTGTGGGTGCACGTAACCCCAATATATTCTTTGAATTCCCAGTCAGACAATGGCACTATATACCAGTAGCAAGAAATGAGGGTATTTATAACCCCAATATATTCTTTGAATTCCCAGTCAGACAATGGCACTGTATACCAGTAGTAAAAATTGTGGGTGCACGTAACCCCAATATATTCTTTGAATTCCCAGTCAGAAACTGGCACTATATGGCAGTAGCAAGAAATGAGGGTATTTATAACCCCAATATATTCTTTGAATTCCCAGTCAGACAATGGCACTGTATACCAGTAGTAAAAATTGTGGGTGCACGTAACCCCAATATATTCTTTGAATTACCAGTCAGAAACTGGCACTATATGGCAGTAGCAAGAAATGAGGGTATTTGTAACCCCAATATATTCTTTGAATTCCCAGTCAGAAACTGGCACTGTATACCAGTAGTAAAAATTGTGGGTGCACGTAACCCCAATATATTCTTTGAATTCCCAGTCAGACAATGGCACTATATACCAGTAGCAAGAAATGAGGGTATTTATAACCCCAATATATTCTTTGAATTCCCAGTCAGAAACTGGCACTATATGGCAGTAGCAAGAAATGAGGGTATTTATAACCCCAATATATTCTTTGAATTCCCAGTCAGACAATGGCACTGTATACCAGTAGTAAAAATTGTGGGTGCACGTAACCCCAATATATTCTTTGAATTACCAGTCAGAAACTGGCACTATATGGCAGTAGCAAGAAATGAGGGTATTTGTAACCCCAATATATTCTTTGAATTCCCAGTCAGAAACTGGCACTGTATACCAGTAGTAAAAATTGTGGGTGCACGTAACCCCAATATATTCTTTGAATTCCCAGTCAGACAATGGCACTATATACCAGTAGCAAGAAATGAGGGTATTTATAACCCCAATATATTCTTTGAATTACCAGTCAGAAACTGGCACTATATGGCAGTAGCAAGAAATGAGGGTATTTGTAACCCCAATATATTCTTTGAATTCCCAGTCAGAAACTGGCACTGTATACCAGTAGTAAAAATTGTGGGTGCACGTAACCCCAATATATTCTTTGAATTACCAGTCAGAAACTGGCACTATATGGCAGTAGCAAGAAATGAGGGTATTTGTAACCCCAATATATTCTTTGAATTCCCAGTCAGAAACTGGCACTGTATACCAGTAGTAAAAATTGTGGGTGCACGTAACCCCAATATATTCTTTGAATTCCCAGTCAGAAACTGGCACTATATGGCAGTAGCAAGAAATGAGGGTATTTATAACCCCAATATATTCTTTGAATTCCCAGTCAGACAATGGCACTGTATACCAGTAGTAAAAATTGTGGGTGCACGTAACCCCAATATATTCTTTGAATTACCAGTCAGAAACTGGCACTATATGGCAGTAGCAAGAAATGAGGGTATTTGTAACCCCAATATATTCTTTGAATTCCCAGTCAGAAACTGGCACTGTATACCAGTAGTAAAAATTGTGGGTGCACGTAACCCCAATATATTCTTTGAATTCCCAGTCAGACAATGGCACTATATGGCAGTAGCAAGAAATGAGGGTATTTGTAACCCCAATATATTCTTTGAATTCCCAGTCAGAAACTGGCACTGTATACCAGTAGTAAAAATTGTGGGTGCACGTAACCCCAATATATTCTTTGAATTCCCAGTCAGACAATGGCACTATATGGCAGTAGCAAAAATAGTGGGTGTATATAGCCCCAATTCTATTGCTAGGGGACTTGCAGGGTATTTCTGGGGTGAAGGTGGGGGGGCACACCGTTGGAACGGGTATCGGGGGTATATATAGGGTATACGGGAATACACTGACAGTGTATTCCATTCAGGATCCTGGGAAAGCTGGGTTGCGGCGATTGAGCCCGTCAGTGCCACGTTACATTGACAAGCTTCTCCCTGGAATTTAGCTCTTACAAGAGCTGTTGTGGTTGTCTTCTCCTTCCTATCCTAGCCTGTCCCTGCCTACCCAGAATCTAAGCCCTAGCTAGCTGGACGGAAACCTCCGTCCCCGGTGAATTGCAAGCTCAGAATGACGCGAAGCTGGGCGGCGCTGTTCTTTTAAATTAGAGGTCACATGTTTTCGGCAGCCAATGGGTTTTGCCTACTTTTCTCAACGTCACCGGTGTCGTAGTTCCTGTCCCACCTACCCTGCGCTGTTATTGGAGCAAAAAAGGCGCCAGGGAAGGTGGGAGGGGAATCGAGTAATGGCGCACTTTACCACGCGGTGTTCGATTCGATTCGAACATGCCGAACAGCCTAATATCCGATCGAACATGAGTTCGATAGAACACTGTTCGCTCATCTCTAACCCTCAACACCTCCTACCACGTCCAACTCAAGAACATCCATCCCCTAGTCCTTCCCCTCATAATCTCCCACTTAGATGACTGAAACACTCTATTCCATGGCTTCCCAGCGAATACTCTCACCCCCTCCAGTCCACCTTAAACTGTGCTGTTTGCTTATTACTAGAGATGAGCGAACACTAAAATGTTCGAGGTTCGAAATTCGATTCGAACAGCCGCTCAATGTTCGTGTGTTCGAACGGGTTTCGAACCCCATTATAGTCTATGGGGAACAGATACTCGTTAAGGGGGAAACCCAAATCCGTGTCTGGAGGGTCACCAAGTCCACTATGACACCCCAGGAAATGATGCCAACACCTCTGGAATGACACTGGGACAGCAGGGGAAGCATGTCTGGGGGCATCTAACACACCAAAGACCCTCTATTACCCCAACATCACAGCCTAACAACTACACACTTTACACACTCAATACCACCTCTCTGACAGTAGGAAAACACCTTGAAACATGTGTATTTGGCACTTGCAGTGAGGAGAGCTTGTCACCAGCAGTGAATTTGGCCCTTGTAGTAAGTTGAGGTTGGCACCAACATTTGTTTTGAAAATCAGGGTGGATTGAGCCTCTAACCAGCAGAGTTTGGGCAAATTCATGGTGGAGGGAGCCTCTAAACACCCCAGTTTGGGCAAATTCATGGTGGAGGGAGCCTCTAAAAACCCCAGTTTGGACCAATTCATGGTGGAGGGAGCCTCTAACCAGCCCAGTTTGGGCAAATTCATGGTGGAGGGAGCCTCTAAAAAACCCAGTTTGGACCAATTCATGGTGGAGGGAGCCTCTAACCAGCCCAGTTTGGGCAAATTCATGGTGGAGGGAGCCTCTAACCAGCCCAGTTTGGACCAATTAATGGTGGAGGGAGCCTCTAACCAGCCCAGTTTGGACCAATTAATGGTGGAGGGAGCCTCTAACCAGCCCAGTTTGAACCAATTCATGGTGGAGGGAGCCTCTAAACAGCCCAGTTTGGGCAAATTCATGGTGGAGGGAGCCTCTAAAAAACCCAGTTTGGACCAATTCATGGTGGAGGGAGCCTCTAACCAGCCCAGTTTGGACCAATTAATGGTGGAGGGAGCCTCTAACCAGCCCAGTTTGGACCAATTCATGGTGGAGGGAGCCTCTAAACAGCCAAGTTTTGGGAAATTCATGGTGGAGGGAGCCTCTAACCAGCCCAGTTTGGACCAATTCATGGTGGAGGGAGCCTCTAAACAGCCAAGTTTTGGGAAATTCATGGTGGAGGGAGCCTCTAACCAGCCCAGTTTGGACCAATTCATGGTGGAGGGAGCCTCTAAAAAACCCAGTTTGGACCAATTCATGGTGGAGGGAGCCTCTAAACAGCCCAGTTTGGGCAAATTCATGGTGGAGGGAGCCTCTAACCAGCCCAGTTTGGACCAATTAATGGTGGAGGGAGCCTCTAAACAGCCCAGTTTGGGCAAATTCATGGTGGAGGGAGCCTCTAACCAGCCCAGTTTGGACCAATTCATGGTGGAGGGAGCCTCTAACCAGCCCAGTTTGGGCAAATTCATGGTGGAGGGAGCCTCTAAAAAACCCAGTTTGGACCAATTCATGGTGGAGGGAGCCTCTAACCAGCCCAGTTTGGGCAAATTCATGGTGGAGGGAGCCTCTAACCAGCCCAGTTTGGACCAATTAATGGTGGAGGGAGCCTCTAACCAGCCCAGTTTGGACCAATTCATGGTGGAGGGAGCCTCTAACCAGCCCAGTTTGGACCAATTAATGGTGGAGGGAGCCTCTAAACAGCCAAGTTTTGGGAAATTCATGGTGGAGGGAGCCTCTAACCAGCCCAGTTTGGACCAATTCATGGTGGAGGGAGCCTCTAAACAGCCCAGTTTGGGCAAATTCATGGTGGAGGGAGCCTCTAAAAAACCCAGTTTGGACCAATTCATGGTGGAGGGAGCCTCTAATTAGCCCAGTTTGGACCAATTAATTGTGGAGGGAGCCTCTAACCAGCCCAGTTTGGACCAATTAATGGTGGAGGGAGCCTCTAAACAGCCCAGTTTGGGCAAATTCATGGTGGAGGGAGCCTCTAACCAGCCCAGTTTGGACCAATTAATGGTGGAGGGAGCCTCTAACCAGCCCAGTTTGGACCAATTAATGGTGGAGGGAGCCTCTAACCACCCCAGTTTGGACCAATTCATGGTGGAGGGAGCCTCTAACCAGCCCAGTTTGGACCAATTCATGGTGGAGGGAGCCTCTAAAAAACCCAGTTTGGACCAATTCATGGTGGAGGGAGCCTCTAAACAGCCCAGTTTGGGCAAATTCATGGTGGAGGGAGCCTCTAAAAAACCCAGTTTGGACCAATTCATGGTGGAGGGAGCCTCTAACCAGCCCAGTTTGGACCAATTAATGGTGGAGGGAGCCTCTAAACAGCCAAGTTTGGACCAATTCATGGTGGAGGGAGCCTCTAAAAACCCCAGTTTGGACCAATTCATGGTGGAGGGAGCCTCTAACCAGCCCAGTTTGGACCAATTAATGGTGGAGGGAGCCTCTAACCAGCCCAGTTTGGACCAATTAATGGTGGAGGGAGCCTCTAACCACCCCAGTTTGGACCAATTCATGGTGGAGGGAGCCTCTAAACAGCCAAGTTTGGACCAATTCATGGTGAAGGGAGCCTCTAAAAACCCGTTTGGACCAATTCATGGTGGAGGGAGCCTCTAACCAGCCCAGTTTGGGCAAATTCATGGTGGAGGGAGCCTCTAAACAGCCCAGTTTGGGCAAATTCATGGTGGAGGGAGCCTCTAACCAGCCCAGTTTGGACCAATTAATGGTGGAGGGAGCCTCTAACCAGCCCAGTTTGGACCAATTAATGGTGGAGGGAGCCTCTAACCACCCCAGTTTGGACCAATTCATGGTGGAGGGAGCCTCTAAACAGCCAAGTTTGGACCAATTCATGGTGGAGGGAGCCTCTAAAAACCCCAGTTTGGACCAATTCATGGTGGAGGGAGCCTCTAACCAGCCCAGTTTGGACCAATTAATGGTGGAGGGAGCCTCTAAACAGCCAAGTTTTGGGAAATTCATGGTGGAGGGAGCCTCTAACCAGCCCAGTTTGGACCAATTCATGGTGGAGGGAGCCTCTAAAAAACCCAGTTTGGACCAATTCATGGTGGAGGGAGCCTCTAACCAGCCCAGTTTGGACCAATTCATGGTGGAGGGAGCCTCTAAACAGCCCAGTTTGGGCAAATTCATGGTGGAGGGAGCCTCTAAAAAACCCAGTTTGGACCAATTCATGGTGGAGGGAGCCTCTAATTAGCCCAGTTTGGACCAATTAATTGTGGAGGGAGCCTCTAACCAGCCCAGTTTGGACCAATTAATGGTGGAGGGAGCCTCTAAACAGCCCAGTTTGGGCAAATTCATGGTGGAGGGAGCCTCTAACCAGCCCAGTTTGGACCAATTAATGGTGGAGGGAGCCTCTAACCAGCCCAGTTTGGACCAATTAATGGTGGAGGGAGCCTCTAACCACCCCAGTTTGGACCAATTCATGGTGGAGGGAGCCTCTAACCAGCCCAGTTTGGACCAATTCATGGTGGAGGGAGCCTCTAAAAAACCCAGTTTGGACCAATTCATGGTGGAGGGAGCCTCTAAACAGCCCAGTTTGGGCAAATTCATGGTGGAGGGAGCCTCTAAAAAACCCAGTTTGGACCAATTCATGGTGGAGGGAGCCTCTAACCAGCCCAGTTTGGACCAATTAATGGTGGAGGGAGCCTCTAAACAGCCAAGTTTGGACCAATTCATGGTGGAGGGAGCCTCTAAAAACCCCAGTTTGGACCAATTCATGGTGGAGGGAGCCTCTAACCAGCCCAGTTTGGACCAATTAATGGTGGAGGGAGCCTCTAACCAGCCCAGTTTGGACCAATTAATGGTGGAGGGAGCCTCTAACCACCCCAGTTTGGACCAATTCATGGTGGAGGGAGCCTCTAAACAGCCAAGTTTGGACCAATTCATGGTGAAGGGAGCCTCTAAAAACCCGTTTGGACCAATTCATGGTGGAGGGAGCCTCTAACCAGCCCAGTTTGGGCAAATTCATGGTGGAGGGAGCCTCTAAACAGCCCAGTTTGGGCAAATTCATGGTGGAGGGAGCCTCTAACCAGCCCAGTTTGGACCAATTAATGGTGGAGGGAGCCTCTAACCAGCCCAGTTTGGACCAATTAATGGTGGAGGGAGCCTCTAACCACCCCAGTTTGGACCAATTCATGGTGGAGGGAGCCTCTAAACAGCCAAGTTTGGACCAATTCATGGTGGAGGGAGCCTCTAAAAACCCCAGTTTGGACCAATTCATGGTGGAGGGAGCCTCTAACCAGCCCAGTTTGGACCAATTAATGGTGGAGGGAGCCTCTAAACAGCCAAGTTTTGGGAAATTCATGGTGGAGGGAGCCTCTAACCAGCCCAGTTTGGACCAATTCATGGTGGAGGGAGCCTCTAAAAAACCCAGTTTGGACCAATTCATGGTGGAGGGAGCCTCTAAACAGCCCAGTTTGGGCAAATTCATGGTGGAGGGAGCCTCTAACCAGCCCAGTTTGGACCAATTAATGGTGGAGGGAGCCTCTAAACAGCCCAGTTTGGGCAAATTCATGGTGGAGGGAGCCTCTAACCAGCCCAGTTTGGACCAATTCATGGTGGAGGGAGCCTCTAACCAGCCCAGTTTGGGCAAATTCATGGTGGAGGGAGCCTCTAAAAAACCCAGTTTGGACCAATTCATGGTGGAGGGAGCCTCTAACCAGCCCAGTTTGGGCAAATTCATGGTGGAGGGAGCCTCTAACCAGCCCAGTTTGGACCAATTAATGGTGGAGGGAGCCTCTAACCAGCCCAGTTTGGACCAATTCATGGTGGAGGGAGCCTCTAACCAGCCCAGTTTGGACCAATTAATGGTGGAGGGAGCCTCTAAACAGCCAAGTTTTGGGAAATTCATGGTGGAGGGAGCCTCTAACCAGCCCAGTTTGGACCAATTAATGGTGGAGGGAGCCTCTAACCAGCCCAGTTTGGACCAATTAATGGTGGAGGGAGCCTCTAACCACCCCAGTTTGGACCAATTCATGGTGGAGGGAGCCTCTAAACAGCCAAGTTTGGACCAATTCATGGTGGAGGGAGCCTCTAAAAACCCCAGTTTGGACCAATTCATGGTGGAGGGAGCCTCTAACCAGCCCAGTTTGGACCAATTAATGGTGGAGGGAGCGTCTAAACAGCCAAGTTTTGGGAAATTCATGGTGGAGGGAGCCTCTAACCAGCCCAGTTTGGACCAATTCATGGTGGAGGGAGCCTCTAAAAAACCCAGTTTGGACCAATTCATGGTGGAGGGAGCCTCTAAACAGCCCAGTTTGGGCAAATTCATGGTGGAGGGAGCCTCTAACCAGCCCAGTTTGGACCAATTAATGGTGGAGGGAGCCTCTAAACAGCCCAGTTTGGGCAAATTCATGGTGGAGGGAGCCTCTAACCAGCCCAGTTTGGACCAATTCATGGTGGAGGGAGCCTCTAACCAGCCCAGTTTGGGCAAATTCATGGTGGAGGGAGCCTCTAAAAAACCCAGTTTGGACCAATTCATGGTGGAGGGAGCCTCTAACCAGCCCAGTTTGGGCAAATTCATGGTGGAGGGAGCCTCTAACCAGCCCAGTTTGGACCAATTAATGGTGGAGGGAGCCTCTAACCAGCCCAGTTTGGACCAATTCATGGTGGAGGGAGCCTCTAACCAGCCCAGTTTGGACCAATTAATGGTGGAGGGAGCCTCTAAACAGCCAAGTTTTGGGAAATTCATGGTGGAGGGAGCCTCTAACCAGCCCAGTTTGGACCAATTCATGGTGGAGGGAGCCTCTAAACAGCCCAGTTTGGGCAAATTCATGGTGGAGGGAGCCTCTAAAAAACCCAGTTTGGACCAATTCATGGTGGAGGGAGCCTCTAATTAGCCCAGTTTGGACCAATTAATTGTGGAGGGAGCCTCTAACCAGCCCAGTTTGGACCAATTAATGGTGGAGGGAGCCTCTAAACAGCCCAGTTTGGGCAAATTCATGGTGGAGGGAGCCTCTAACCAGCCCAGTTTGGACCAATTAATGGTGGAGGGAGCCTCTAACCAGCCCAGTTTGGACCAATTAATGGTGGAGGGAGCCTCTAACCACCCCAGTTTGGACCAATTCATGGTGGAGGGAGCCTCTAACCAGCCCAGTTTGGACCAATTCATGGTGGAGGGAGCCTCTAAAAAACCCAGTTTGGACCAATTCATGGTGGAGGGAGCCTCTAAACAGCCCAGTTTGGGCAAATTCATGGTGGAGGGAGCCTCTAAAAAACCCAGTTTGGACCAATTCATGGTGGAGGGAGCCTCTAACCAGCCCAGTTTGGACCAATTAATGGTGGAGGGAGCCTCTAAACAGCCAAGTTTGGACCAATTCATGGTGGAGGGAGCCTCTAAAAACCCCAGTTTGGACCAATTCATGGTGGAGGGAGCCTCTAACCAGCCCAGTTTGGACCAATTAATGGTGGAGGGAGCCTCTAACCAGCCCAGTTTGGACCAATTAATGGTGGAGGGAGCCTCTAACCACCCCAGTTTGGACCAATTCATGGTGGAGGGAGCCTCTAAACAGCCAAGTTTGGACCAATTCATGGTGAAGGGAGCCTCTAAAAACCCGTTTGGACCAATTCATGGTGGAGGGAGCCTCTAACCAGCCCAGTTTGGGCAAATTCATGGTGGAGGGAGCCTCTAAACAGCCCAGTTTGGGCAAATTCATGGTGGAGGGAGCCTCTAACCAGCCCAGTTTGGACCAATTAATGGTGGAGGGAGCCTCTAACCAGCCCAGTTTGGACCAATTAATGGTGGAGGGAGCCTCTAACCACCCCAGTTTGGACCAATTCATGGTGGAGGGAGCCTCTAAACAGCCAAGTTTGGACCAATTCATGGTGGAGGGAGCCTCTAAAAACCCCAGTTTGGACCAATTCATGGTGGAGGGAGCCTCTAACCAGCCCAGTTTGGACCAATTAATGGTGGAGGGAGCCTCTAAACAGCCAAGTTTTGGGAAATTCATGGTGGAGGGAGCCTCTAACCAGCCCAGTTTGGACCAATTCATGGTGGAGGGAGCCTCTAAACAGCCCAGTTTGGGCAAATTCATGGTGGAGGGAGCCTCTAAAAAACCCAGTTTGGACCAATTCATGGTGGAGGGAGCCTCTAATTAGCCCAGTTTGGACCAATTAATTGTGGAGGGAGCCTCTAACCAGCCCAGTTTGGACCAATTAATGGTGGAGGGAGCCTCTAAACAGCCCAGTTTGGGCAAATTCATGGTGGAGGGAGCCTCTAACCAGCCCAGTTTGGACCAATTAATGGTGGAGGGAGCCTCTAACCAGCCCAGTTTGGACCAATTAATGGTGGAGGGAGCCTCTAACCACCCCAGTTTGGACCAATTCATGGTGGAGGGAGCCTCTAACCAGCCCAGTTTGGACCAATTCATGGTGGAGGGAGCCTCTAACCAGCCCAGTTTGGACCAATTAATGGTGGAGGGAGCCTCTAACCACCCCAGTTTGGACCAATTCATGGTGGAGGGAGCCTCTAAAAAACCCAGTTTGGACCAATTCATGGTGGAGGGAGCCTCTAAACAGCCCAGTTTGGGCAAATTCATGGTGGAGGGAGCCTCTAAACAGCCCAGTTTGGGCAAATTCATGGTGGAGGGAGCCTCTAACCAGCCCAGTTTGGACCAATTAATGGTGGAGGGAGCCTCTAACCAGCCCAGTTTGGACCAATTCATGGTGGAGGGAGCCTCTAAACAGCCCAGTTTGGGCAAATTCATGGTGGAAGGAGCCTCTAACCAGCAGAGTTGTGGGAAAGCAGGGTGGAGGGAGCCTCTAACCAGCAGAGTTGGTGGAAATCAGGGTGGAGGGAGCCTCTAACCAGCAGAGTTGGGGGAAATCATGTTGGAGGGAGCCTAGTATTAGCAGAATTGTGCAACGCTTATGGTGGATGAGTATGAGGATGCGGAGGAATTGGAGAGGTTGAGTACAGACATGGAGTTTCATGTTGGGGTGCTTTACACAGGTGGGCACAAAAATGAAGGCTCTATCCAGTGGTGGTTCATTTTTATCAAAGTGAGCCGGTCGGCACTCTCAGCTGACAGACGGGTGCGCTTGTCAGTGATGATGCCACCGGCTGCACTGAACACCCTCTCAGATAGGACGCTGGCGGCAGGACAGGACAGCACCTCCAAGGCATATAGGGCAAGTTCAAGCCACAGGTCCAACTTCGACACCCAATACGTGTAGGGCGCAGAGGGGTCGGAGAGGACAGGGCTGTGGTCGGAAAGGTATTCCCGCAACATGCGCCTATACTTCTCACGCCTGGTGATACTAGGACCCTCCGTGGCGGCACTTTGGCGAGGGGGTGCCATCAAGGTGTCCCAGACCTTAGACAGTGTGCCCCTCGTTTGTGTGGACCGGTGAGAACTTGGTTGCCTACTGGAGGAACTGCCCTCCCTGCCGCCACTGTCACATGCTGGAAACATCTCCATCATATTCTGCACCAATTGCCTGTGGCAAGCATTGATGCGATTGGCCCTCCCCTCTACCGGAATAAAAGACGAGATGTTGTTTTTATACCGGGGGTCAAGGATAGCAAAGATCCAGTACTGGTTGTCCTCCATGATTTTGACAATACGCTTGTCGGTTGTAAAGCACCCCAACATGAACTCAGCCATGTCTGCCACAGTGTTAGTTGGCATGACTCCTCTGGCCCCACCGGAAAGTTCAATCTCCATTTCCTCCTCATCCTCCATGTCTACCCATCCGCGCTGCAACAATGGGACGATTCGAAGTTGCCCGGAAGCCTCCTGTATCACCATCACATCATCGGACAACTCTTCTTCCTCCTCCTCCTCCTCCTCCTCCTCCTCCATTAAACGCAGTGAAGCGGACAGATGTGTGGACCTACTCTCCAGCTGTGACGGATCGGATGCTATCCCTAACTCCTCTGTGTGATCTGAGTTATCCCTGATGTCAATCAGGGATTCTCTCAGAACACACAAGAGCGGGATTGTAAGGCTCACCATCGCATCCTCAGAGCTCACCCTCCTTGTGGACTCCTCAAAGACCCGTAGGATGTCACAAAGGTCTCTCATCCATGGCCACTCATGGATGTGAAACTGAGGCAGCTGACTTTGTGGCACCCTAGGGTTTTGTAGCTGGTATTCCATCAAAGGTCTCTGCTGCTCAACCACTCTATTCAACATCTGAAACGTTGAGTTCCAGCGTGTGGGGACGTCGCACAAAAGCCGGTGTTGTGGCACATGCAGGCGTTGCTGGAGAGATTTTAAGCTAGCAGCGGCTACTGTCGACTTGCGAAAGTGGGCGCACATGCGCCGCACTTTCACCAGTAGCTCTGGAACATTGGGGTAGCTCTTTAGGAAACGTTGCACCACTAGGTTGAAGACGTGGGCCAGGCATGGAACATGTTGGAGTCCGGCAAGCTCCAGAGCTGCTACCAGGTTCCGGCCGTTATCACAAACGACCATGCCTGGGCCCAGGTGCAGCGGCTCAAACCATATTGCCGTCTCATCGAGGAGGGCATCCCTCACCTCGGAGGCAGTGTGCTGTCTGTCCCCCAAGCTGATCAGCTTCAGCACAGCCTGCTGACGTCTACCAACGCCAGTGCTGCAACGTTTCCAACTCGTAGCTGGGGTCAATCTAACAGCGGAGGAGGAGGCGGTGGCGGAGGAGGAGGCGGAGGAGGAGGCGGTAGAGGAGGAGGAGGAGGGGGGTGTTCTTCTCGTGTCCCTGCCAGGAATGTTAGGCGGGGAGACGAGGTACACCGGGCCAGTTTGGGAAGCAGTCCCAGCCTCAACTACATTTACCCAGTGTGCCGTCAGTGAAATGTAGCGTCCCTGTCCGCATGCACTTGTCCACGCGTCGGTGGTCAAGTGGACCTTTGTGCAAAGCGCGGAACTAAGGGCCCGCCTGATGTTGAGTGACACGTGCTGGTGCAAGGCGGGGACGGCACACCGGGAGAAGTAGTGACGGCTAGGGACGGCATAGCGAGGTGCCGCAGTTGCCATCAGGTCCAGGAAGGCGGGAGTTTCAACAAGCCGGAACGCCAACATCTCCTGGGCCAGCAGTTTAGCGATGTTGGCGTTCAAGGCTTGCGCGTGTGGGTGGTTAGCAGTGTATTTCTGCCGCCGCTCCAATGTCTGAGAGATGGTGGGTTGTTGTAAAGAAACGCCTGATGGTGCCTTTGATGGTGCAGGAGAAGGAGATAAGACAGGACCAGGGGAGGATGAGGTAGAAGTCAACAAAGTGGCGGAGGCAGATGAAGTGGTGTCCTGGCTCGTCCTCTGGAGTGCATCGCCAGCACAGTCAGCAGTGGCAGTGGCAGAGGCAGAGGCAGAGGCAGTGGCAGTGGCGTGAACGGCAGGCGGCCTTTGTCCTGCCGTTGCTGCCTGCCACTGATTCCAGTGCTTGGATTCCAAATGACGGCGCATTGAAGTGGTGGACAGGTTGCTCTTCTCAGAGCCCCTAATCAATTTCGAGAGGCAAATTGTGCAGACAACACTATATCTGTCCTCGGCGCATTCCTTGAAAAAACTCCACACCTTCGAGAAACGTGCCCTCGAGGTGGGAGTTTTTCGGGGCTGGGTACGAACTGGAACATCTTGGGAGATTCCGGGTGTGGCCTGGCTTCGCCTAAGCTGCTGACCTCTGCCTCTGCCTCTAGCTACCCTTTTTGGTGCTGCACCTGCCTCAACATCCACACTACTTTCCCCGCTTGACATCCCCCCTGTCCAGGTCGGGTCAGTGTCCTCATCATCCACCACTTCCTCTTCCAACTCCTGTCTCATCTCCTCCTCCCGCACAATGCGCCAGTCAACTGGATGCCCTGACGGCAACTGCGTCACATCATCGTCGATGAGGGTGGGTTGCTGGTCATCCACCACCAAATCGAACGGAGATGGAGGAGACTCTAGTGTTTGAGCATCTGGACACAGATGCTCCTCTGTTAGGTTCGTGGAATCGTGACGTGGAGAGGCAGGTTGAGGGACAATGAAAGGAGCGGAGAACAGCTCTGGGGAGCAGGGACAGTTTGGGTTATTGTTCTGTAAAGCTTCGGAATTTTGGGAGGAAGGAAGACAAGACTGTTGGGTAATAGGAGGAGAGGAGGCAGAGTCTGACTGGCTGCTGGACAATGTGCTGTAAGCGTTCTCTGACAGCCATTGCAAGACCTGTTCCTGGTTCTCGGGCCTACTAAGGTTTGTACCCTGCAGTTTAGTTAATGTGGCAAGCAACCCTGGCACTGTGGAGTGGCGCAATGCTTGCTGCCCCACAGGAGTAGGCACGGGACGCCCTGTGGCTTCACTGCTACCTTGCTCCCCAGAACCATTCCCCCGACCTCGCCCACGGCCTCGTCCACGTCCCTTTCCGGGAGCCTTGCGCATTTTGAATTCCTAGTTAGAAATTGGCACTGTATACCAGTAGTAAAAATTGTGGGTGCACGTAACCCCAATATATTCTTTGAATTCCCAGTCAGACACTGGCACTATATGGCAGTAGCAAGAAATGAGGGTATTTGTATTCCCAATATACTCTTTGAATTCCCAGTCAGACAATGGCACTGTATACCAGTAGTAAAAATTGTGGGTGCACGTAACCCCAATATATTCTTTGAATTCCCAGTCAGACACTGGCACTATATGGCAGTAGCAAGAAATGAGGGTATTTGTATTCCCAATATACTCTTTGAATTCCCAGTCAGACAATGGCACTGTATACCAGTAGTAAAAATTGTGGGTGCACGTAACCCCAATATATTCTTTGAATTACCAGTCAGAAACTGGCACTATATGGCAGTAGCAAGAAATGAGGGTATTTATAACCCCAATATATTCTTTGAATTCCCAGTCAGACAATGGCACTGTATACCAGTAGTAAAAATTGTGGGTGCACGTAACCCCAATATATTCTTTGAATTACCAGTCAGAAACTGGCACTATATGGCAGTAGCAAGAAATGAGGGTATTTGTATTCCCAATATACTTTTTGAATTCCCAGTCAGACAATGGCACTGTATACCAGTAGTAAAAATTGTGGGTGCACGTAACCCCAATATATTCTTTGAATTACCAGTCAGAAACTGGCACTATATGGCAGTAGCAAGAAATGAGGGTATTTATAACCCCAATATATTCTTTGAATTCCCAGTCAGACAATGGCACTGTATACCAGTAGTAAAAATTGTGGGTGCACGTAACCCCAATATATTCTTTGAATTCCCAGTCAGAAACTGGCACTATATGGCAGTAGCAAGAAATGAGGGTATTTGTATTCCCAATATACTCTTTGAATTCCCAGTCAGACAATGGCACTGTATACCAGTAGTAAAAATTGTGGGTGCACGTAACCCCAATATATTCTTTGAATTACCAGTCAGAAACTGGCACTATATGGCAGTAGCAAGAAATGAGGGTATTTATAACCCCAATATATTCTTTGAATTCCCAGTCAGACAATGGCACTGTATACCAGTAGTAAAAATTGTGGGTGCACGTAACCCCAATATATTCTTTGAATTCCCAGTCAGAAACTGGCACTATATGGCAGTAGCAAGAAATGAGGGTATTTGTATTCCCAATATATTCTTTGAATTCCCAGTCAGACAATGGCACTGTATACCAGTAGTAAAAATTGTGGGTGCACGTAACCCCAATATATTCTTTGAATTACCAGTCAGAAACTGGCACTATATGGCAGTAGCAAGAAATGAGGGTATTTATAACCCCAATATATTCTTTGAATTCCCAGTCAGACAATGGCACTGTATACCAGTAGTAAAAATTGTGGGTGCACGTAACCCCAATATATTCTTTGAATTCCCAGTCAGACACTGGCACTATATGGCAGTAGCAAGAAATGAGGGTATTTGTATTCCCAATATACTCTTTGAATTCCCAGTCAGACAATGGCACTGTATACCAGTAGTAAAAATTGTGGGTGCACGTAACCCCAATATATTCTTTGAATTACCAGTCAGAAACTGGCACTATATGGCAGTAGCAAGAAATGAGGGTATTTATAACCCCAATATATTCTTTGAATTCCCAGTCAGACAATGGCACTGTATACCAGTAGTAAAAATTGTGGGTGCACGTAACCCCAATATATTCTTTGAATTACCAGTCAGAAACTGGCACTATATGGCAGTAGCAAGAAATGAGGGTATTTGTATTCCCAATATACTCTTTGAATTCCCAGTCAGACAATGGCACTGTATACCAGTAGTAAAAATTGTGGGTGCACGTAACCCCAATATATTCTTTGAATTACCAGTCAGAAACTGGCACTATATGGCAGTAGCAAGAAATGAGGGTATTTATAACCCCAATATATTCTTTGAATTCCCAGTCAGACAATGGCACTGTATACCAGTAGTAAAAATTGTGGGTGCACGTAACCCCAATATATTCTTTGAATTCCCAGTCAGAAACTGGCACTATATGGCAGTAGCAAGAAATGAGGGTATTTGTATTCCCAATATACTCTTTGAATTCCCAGTCAGACAATGGCACTGTATACCAGTAGTAAAAATTGTGGGTGCACGTAACCCCAATATATTCTTTGAATTACCAGTCAGAAACTGGCACTATATGGCAGTAGCAAGAAATGAGGGTATTTATAACCCCAATATATTCTTTGAATTCCCAGTCAGACAATGGCACTGTATACCAGTAGTAAAAATTGTGGGTGCACGTAACCCCAATATATTCTTTGAATTCCCAGTCAGACACTGGCACTATATGGCAGTAGCAAGAAATGAGGGTATTTGTATTCCCAATATACTCTTTGAATTCCCAGTCAGACAATGGCACTGTATACCAGTAGTAAAAATTGTGGGTGCACGTAACCCCAATATATTCTTTGAATTACCAGTCAGAAACTGGCACTATATGGCAGTAGCAAGAAATGAGGGTATTTATAACCCCAATATATTCTTTGAATTCCCAGTCAGACAATGGCACTGTATACCAGTAGTAAAAATTGTGGGTGCACGTAACCCCAATATATTCTTTGAATTACCAGTCAGAAACTGGCACTATATGGCAGTAGCAAGAAATGAGGGTATTTGTATTCCCAATATACTCTTTGAATTCCCAGTCAGACAATGGCACTGTATACCAGTAGTAAAAATTGTGGGTGCACGTAACCCCAATATATTCTTTGAATTCCCAGTCAGAAACTGGCACTATATGGCAGTAGCAAGAAATGAGGGTATTTGTATTCCCAATATATTCTTTGAATTCCCAGTCAGACAATGGCACTGTATACCAGTAGTAAAAATTGTGGGTGCACGTAACCCCAATATATTCTTTGAATTACCAGTCAGAAACTGGCACTATATGGCAGTAGCAAGAAATGAGGGTATTTATAACCCCAATATATTCTTTGAATTCCCAGTCAGACAATGGCACTGTATACCAGTAGTAAAAATTGTGGGTGCACGTAACCCCAATATATTCTTTGAATTCCCAGTCAGAAACTGGCACTATATGGCAGTAGCAAGAAATGAGGGTATTTGTATTCCCAATATACTCTTTGAATTCCCAGTCAGACAATGGCACTGTATACCAGTAGTAAAAATTGTGGGTGCACGTAACCCCAATATATTCTTTGAATTACCAGTCAGAAACTGGCACTATATGGCAGTAGCAAGAAATGAGGGTATTTGTATTCCCAATATATTCTTTGAATTCCCAGTCAGACAATGGCACTGTATACCAGTAGTAAAAATTGTGGGTGTATATAGCCCCAATTCTATTGCTAGGGGACTTGCAGGGTATTTCTGGGGTGAAGGTGGGGGGGCACACCGTTGGAACGGGTATCGGGGTATATATCGGGTATACGGGAATACACTGACAGTGTATTCCATTCAGGATCCTGGGAAAGCTGGGTTGCGGCGATTGAGCCCGTCAGTGCCACGTTACACTGACAAGCTTCTCCCTGGAATTTAGCTCTTACAAGAGCTGTTGGTTGTCTTCTCCTTCCTATCCTAGCCTGTCCCTGCCTACCCAGAATCTAAGCCCTAGCTAGCTGGACGGAAACCTCCGTCCTCGGTGAATTGCAAGCTCAGAATGACGCGAAGCTGGGCGGCGCTGTTCTTTTAAATTAGAGGTCACATGTTTTCGGCAGCCAATGGGTTTTGCCTACTTTTTTCAACGTCACCGGTGTCGTAGTTCCTGTCCCACCTACCCTGCGCTGTTATTGGAGCAAAAAAGGCGCCAGGGAAGGTGGGAGGGGAATCGAGTAATGGCGCACTTTACCACGCGGTGTTCGATTCGATTCGAACATGCCGAACAGCCTAATATCCGATCGAACATGAGTTCGATAGAACACTGTTCGCTCATCTCTACTTATTACACCTATCCCCCCTTTCTTCTTCAGCCGCTCCCCTTTACCAATCCCTTCACTGACTACCTGTTGCCCAGTGAATAGAGTTCAAAATACTACCGTGTTTCCCCGAATATAGGTCATTCCCCAAAAATAAGGCATGGGGGAGGTTTCTGTTTAATTGCCTAATATAAGGCACCCCCCGAAAATAAGGCATCCCCCAAAAACCATTGCAGCCTGCTGAACACTGTGCGCGATGTTCTGTGTGCACAGGAAAGCCGGCTGTTGCCTCTGCTGTGATACTGTAGGTTGTATCCACTGTCCCTGCTACTGCAGGATATGCTGGGAGATGCCCGCTGTGCATATGCTGCAAGGAGTTGGCTCTCCCAGCTCATCCCACAGCAGCCAGAACAGTGGTATCACAGCAGAGGCAGCAGCCGGCTTTCCTGTGGACATGGAACACAGTGCACAGCATTCAGCTGGTTGCAATGCCCACAAAGTGAGGCTCCCTGGCAACTGCCGGGCAGCCTTGCTAAGCCCCGCCCACCACTTCCGCCACCGCGATGAACAGCAGCACCTGCGCTGCTATGAAGATGGGGAAGGTAAGTAGCCTACCTCCCCCTCCTGCATGTCTTATGGAGCGGGTTGTCCCCCACTCCGTAAGACACCCCCCGAAAATAAGACGTCCTATATTTAGGACGAGAATTTAATATAAGACACTGTCTTATTTTCAGGGAAACACGGTAGTGCTAACATACAAAGCCATTCACAACCTGTCCTCTCCATATATCTCTGACCTAATGTCCTGCTACCTGCCCAAATGTAACCTCAGATCCTCCAAAGATTTCCTACTCCATTCTGCTCTAATCCACTCTTCACACAACAGTCACAGTCACAAGATTTCTCCTGTGCATCCCCCATACTCTGGAACTCATCACCAAGACAAATAAGACTGACCCCCACAATCACAACCTACAAGAAGACCCTGAAGACTCACCTATTCAGGAAGGCCTACAACCTCCAATAACACTACTGTCACCACATCACCATCTGTCTAGTCTCTCCCCTCATCTTCTGTCTCTATCCCCCTTCCCTCATAGATTTCAAGTCCTTGCGGGCAGGACCCTCTACCCCACTGTGCTAATTGGTCACTGTTAGTATTATATTTGTTTTGTATACTTTATGTACCGTATGTAAACCCTCCAATGTATAGCACCATGGAATTAATGGTGTTATATAAATAATAATACTGGTGAAGGTAAACTTTCCTCATATGTGTTACGTACGGTAACCCCTATCCCCGAGTGTATTTTCCAGGATACTGTATATGAAAGGCACTTTTCATGATAATGTTAGAACAAATTCTATTTTTCCAGCCTAAGCTCTTGAGATACAATGTTGTGACTTTAGGTTTGCACATTTCAGCACTTTGACAATTGCAGTAAATTAGACTACAATCTGTCTGCTCTTTTTATCGTTCTTGTGCTTTTTCCCCTTTTGTTAATATTATGCATCAGTAGTTTGTGTCTAAGTTCTGGAGCTTCCATCAATGTCTGCAGAGACACGCTGAGAGGATTTTGTTTATCTGGATGGTAATGTCCTGTCATTGCTTTTCTTTTTCTGTCACTTCCCTCCACTCAAGCATCCTTGTACTATACAAATTTTGTCTTTTGAAAGCCATCTGTCAAAATACTCATACAAGCCCTTGATAAGAAAATGAATGCAAAGTGTATTGACTTTGTATAAATATTCTCCACATATCCACCCATTCTTCTGTTCCCGACTATGAAATATTTGACTTCTTTCTGAAATTGGTGCTGGCATATTTGTAGGAAGGAAAGGAACAAACTGAACATATAAAACCACTTCCATTAATAATAGTCCTCAGAGCAAAGAGGAATGGGCAATTTGCATGACGAGTAATGAAAATATTCCTTGTGTAGGATTATTGGCAATTATAATATGGAGACAGAAAGTGAACCAATAAGTGTTGCAGTTGTGCGCTGTCCAGTGGACACAAAAAGCAGTACTGGAATTTTACAATATATCCCAGATTTCTTTCATTTGCTCAAGGGGAGAAGGGATCTTTTATAACTGGGGCACTAGATTAATGGTGTACCAGTTTCTCTGTCAATGCAGTGTGCACCATAATGCTCACCCCCATTGCTGAATATGACATAAGGTTAGTCTGTAGTCTGTTTTTTTTTTTCTGACCCAGGAGTAGATGGAAGAAATTTCTTGATAAATGACTAGATATAGATTTGCCACCAAAGTCTATAAAAAGGCATTTTAAAATATACAGGGCTGTCTCTTCATAGGTTTTCAGACAAAATCTTCGGAAAAGAAAGCTTCCCTGGTAATCATCTGACAATTTTGTAATTAGCCACAAATGTCCTTACCTGGAGACCAGTAGCATTACACAGTGCCCATTATCCACCAACTCTTTGCATACTGTAATAGGAGCTTCTCTGTTGATTCCATTGCAATTGGGATTTTTCTCTAGTCCTCACCATGCCTGAGCAATCAGTTAGTTCTGGTACCTGATATGTTAAAGAGGTTGTCCAGGGAGTCTTTTTTTACACTTTCATCTTCTGAGAGTTTTAAAGAACTATACCTAAAGGTTCTGGGTTGATTCCCCTGGGTCATGGGATCAGCACCAACGACCAGCCTCTGAGTTGCTCATGCTAGCAGGTAGTTGCACCGAACACAGATGTTTGTCTTGTTCTATCCAGCTAAAAATAGTATTTTTTTTTTTCATTTTTTTAACCTTAAAGGGGCTCTATCATTGGGAAAAGTCATTTTTAACTAATCACATCCTTGCATAGCCTTTAGAAAGGCTATTCCACACCTACCTTTAGTATGTAAATTGCCTCAGGGCTCGATCACATCTGCGTTGCCCTCTCCATTGTGCAGGTTTCCATTTCCTGCATAAAACAGAGCAGGATACGGAAACCTGCAGGATTCTCTCTCACCCATTCATTTGAATGGGTGAGAAAGCTGTCCGGCCGTGAGCGGCAGTGAGCGTTTTGCGCTCTCCGCCGCAAAACCGGGTTTTATAATCCGGACAAAGAGTCGGACATGCAGTACTCTGTGTCCGGATTAAAAAATCCGGTTTCGCGGCGGAGAGCATAAAACGCTCACCGCCGCTCACGGCCGGACCCAGTCTGCGCTTTGCGTCTTCTGGCATGTAGAAGACGGAAAGCACAGAACGGAAGTCTGAACGCAGGTGTGAACCTAGCGTCAGCGGTTTTTGAATCAGTCCGTTTTTATTCATATGCTAATTAGACTGGTGCACGATGCATTGTGCACCCTCTTTGCTATTGCTTCCTATGGGTGTATACAGCACAGGCTGCTGCTGCTGATGGCTCAGATTCCTGTTTGCACACACACATAGGAGATAATAGCAGAGATGAGTGCTGCTGGGAACTTCCTGTGCTGGCTGGAAGCTCATTAGCATATGAATAAAAACAGACTTATTCAGAAACCACAGAGGCAATCTACATACTAAAGGTAGGTGTGGAATAGCATTTTTAAAACCTATGCAAGGATGTATTTAGTTAACAATGATTTTTCCCAATGATAGAGCCCCTTTAAAAAAAAAATGCATGCCAACTGATATTCTGGATCTGTCATAAAAACTGACAAACCTTTGCATCCTTTTTAAAGAGGACCTTTCATCAGATTGGGCACAGGCAGTTCCATATACTGCTGGAAGAACACCCCCTCCCTCTACTCACAGTGCTCGCCCATAGATGAGTATTATCAGGAGGGGAGGGGGGCGTTCCTCCCCGCTCACACTGTACAGCGCGATAGGCGCTGCTGTGGAGAAGGACATTCCTGACTGACTGTCAGAAACTCCCTTCTGACTGTAAAGTGCTACGGTACCGGGACCAATACCGCTTTACCCGGGGCACAAATCGGGAAAGCCGACAGTGCGCTGAATTCAGTGCACTGTCGGCTTTCCAGCAGTATATGGAACTGCCTGTGCCCAATCTGATTAAAGGTCCTCTTTAAGAATAATCCAGTATTTATTCTAAATGGTGTCCCTGCCTGTTTTACAAAAAGCTGGTGTAAAAGCAGTTTCCCAGGCTTCATCAATTAGAGAACAGCAGGGGTCTAACACCAAGGACTCCTTATTCAAGTAAATGGGCTGAGCTGTGATACCCAGTACAGCCACTGTAGAATGTATGGCGCTGTGCTTGGTTTCTATAAAGAGGCTGTAGTGTTCATCCAAATGCTGTAGTCTCTTTAAACATCTGATAAACAAGGGGCACATGCCAATTATTGAATTGATGACCTATCCTTGTTATGGATGCAAGTATGATGGTTTTACACTGCTGACATTGTCCATAGATAGACAGCTATGTGCCCTCTGACTTGCAGTGAAGGTAACATGAGCAGCTTATTGTGCCACAGCAGACAGTTATTTGACGTCATTTGATATCTTTCTAAACACGATGAGTCAATGTGATAATTATATAGTACGGGTTCTTTAAAAATGTCCATGTAGATTTAGATTTTCTACCATCATTGTTTTTCAGTGATCTCTGACTCTGTTATGAAATTACATGACAGTAAATCCTATACATCCATAATCTCATATTAGTTCTACTTTATTCTCTATGCCTGGGATTTAGAATATAATCCCAAATGCTAATGGCTTGTCCAACAAATTCAGTTTCCCTTTAATCACAAGGAATCAAATATCTCTGGTTTGGAAAAAAATTTTTTACATTGAGAAGGACTTAAAATACAATTTCTTTTATTGAGTCACCATTGTGCAAGGCTTCCCTACCTGCCCAGACTGCAGCACAGCATTGAGTTTAGGCATTGGAGCAAATTTATGAAGACAGGCAAAAATAGCGGCCATCTTCAAAACCCCGGAGGGGGGGGGGGGGCTATAAATGAGGAGCACCCTCTGCTGGGCTGTGTGCCTGGAGGGAAAAGTAGGAAATCTGGAAATCACCACAAGGCAAATTGTAACTATGTATGCCAGAGGACTGACGTAGAAGGCATAATAAATCTACATGTACATATCTTGACCTAGAATATTGTCTAGTATAGGCATCTAATCCAATAAATGATATGTAGTTTTGTGTACGACAATACAGATTACTACTAAATACACTGGCAGGGAGATTCATCAAATCTGTTACGTCACATTTGCAACTAAAATAGCGGGTGGGTTTGAAGGGTACCTATTAGACTCATACTGCATATTTTATGGAATACAGGAACACGTATTTAAAAATAGGTGAGAATAAAATAGGTTAAAAACCTGGATGATTTCTAGGTGATCAATATCAGATAGCTGGGGGTCCGATATGGCCATCAATTAACTGTTCTCAGCTACTGATACACAGAGAATGAAGCAATCAAGACAACTCTGCTCTCTGTGTGGTGGCCAGACCCGAAACTGCAGATCAGCTACTAAACAGAGAACAGCACTGCCTGCCTCCAATCTCTGAGCATCAGATACAACACCAAATCAATGGGGTTGCTGGTTGTCAGACCCCCAAGATCTGATATTAATGACCTAATTTTAGGAAAGGTCATCAAACTGTTTAGCCCCCAAAAAACCCTTTATTAAAATACATATAAACGTTGTGTTATAATTGTATATGATTCCATATACATATATTCCAAAGGAAATCAGTTACCTCTTTGGCTGTCTAGGGCCCCCATAGACGCAATTAAAATACATGGACTTATGTGGAAATGTTTGCAACTTTAACCCTGTATTGTTTGATATTCATTATTTGTTTGTACCTGGCTACTGTATATATAGTATATTATATTGTTATATTTGTAATAAACCTTGCTTTTTCAATAAATAGGTTTCTTAGCAAACACACTGTAACACAGAACTATAAATAGTAGGTCTGCTGATGCCAAGAACAAAAGACATGTGACAGGGAAAATGTGACAGAAATCATACGATTTTAAAATGTAATCTTTGGAAGAAGAAATGTAAAAAAAAAAACCACATTGACGAAGGAGCTGAAATTGAATACATTTATTAATATACAAAATGTTTTTACACAAGAGAGTCTGCAGGTGAACCACAACATGCACAGCTTGAGTTAGCATGTGTTACTTGTCCGGAGGTCATTGATCAAGGACTAAGGCACAATTCTCATGCTCTCTTGTGTCAATTATAAAGCATGACAGAGTCACAATATGAAGAATATGCTACCTTTAAGGACGCAGACAGGTAACCTTGACAAGCAGACACATCTTTTGCTATATAAATTGACACAACACAGAATTATGTCACAGTGATTTTCCCTTGATAAAAGACCATCACAGCCACTGATAAGCTATTGAAGTCTCTTTATCACCTGATACTGTCTAGTTGTGCTTTGAAATTTTGAGTTTTAGAATTTCTTTACGCTCCTTCAGGTCCCATTGAGACACCCAAATATGTTGCTGAATCCCAGGAGTTAAAGGGCTGATACAGAATGTAAGTGAAGGAAGGGACAGGCGTGGGTACACAGCTGCCAAACTTGTGCTTTAGATAGATCCTACAGTGTCTGAGAGGAGGAATGGCAAATGTAACACACTGGCACAAGTTAAAGAAGTCTGCAGTAAATACAATAGTTCACTATGTCATTTCACAGCAAAATATATGCATTTAAGTAGATGCCTTGAAAATACCATGCACTCCGTTGGCTATATTTCTTCTTAAACAGTACAACGTAACCTTTGCTTTATTTCTCTGTAACATCTACAAGCATAAAAGCATCTATTCTTTCTGTATATTTACAAATTGAACAAAATATCTACATATAAAAGCTCACTTAAAATTAAACTTGATGCAAGTTATGAAAATGCAATATATTGGCAAATGAAACTGAGCATTGCTTCAACCATAGGCTGTTATATAATTTCATATGAAGCTAAACCACAGTATTGGAATAGTTTACGTAGTTGAGATAAATAGGTTTTGTCACGGGCGATCTCCATCCATTCTACTATTCATTGAGAGTAGCGTTCTCTTTTGCAGGATTTCATTCTGGTTTTTGTTCTTTAGCTCTGAAAGGATCTGAAACAGATATTTGTGTACAAGTCCTCGGTGCCGATAGACACCCAGTGAGAAAGAGATGGGCTCATTTCTAAGCGATATATGGATTTCAGTGCATGCTGTGCTTTCAATTCTCAATATGATCAAGGTTTGTGCTATGCACACTTTGCTGCTTACAGCCAGTAATCTATGGACCAGCAGCACCAGCATATATACATCTTCATATTAACATAGAGACTCTTTTCCAATAATGCTTTTATAATGTCATTAACATTTACACAATTTACATTTTTGGCAAAAACGATACTGTAGTTCATCAGTCGTCAGTCTTTACTGTGCCAACATACCCAGCAGAGCAGTGCATCATGGAATGCATATCAAATAAAGGCACTGAAAAGTATGTATGGGGGGTCTTCTGATGTCCCCTCAGTGACTGTGAAAAGTACAAATCCCAGAATGCATTGCAAAGCTAATAACTTTATGGAATCTATATAGCCTGATTTATACATGGCGTACAAAATACAACACTGTACGTATAATACTTCAGAAGTTGAGAAGGCTATAAAATAATTGGAGCAAATAGCATATATTTGGGTCTGAGTAAGCATCGGCAAATGCAAGTGTCATACTTAAATTATTTAGCCGCCATATAGATATATTTACGTTCTAGTCTTTTATAAAGACATGGTAGAGTATACGATAAATTCACCAACTTCACCGGCAATGTCCACATCGACATTGAAGTTCTACACACTGTCACACTACTATAATACTGACAAAATAAACAGACTCTATACCCAGGTGTCTGACCAAGGACTGCATAACAAAGGACCAAACCATGGCTTACATACACTGCTTGGTAAGTGAAATGTGGGGCATTTCATGCATTATAGGTTCAGAATAGAAACAGGACTTTAGGCTTACTTCATTTTGCTACATTGTAGATTCTGTGCATGTTTCTGCACACTGTAGGAAAACAATACACCCTGAACAGAAAGAGGAACATGTTGTACCATTACACCGACATCCAGTACCACTTACAAGAGCTTGCATTGAGAAAGTACTGTTCAACGTATGAATATTTCTACGTTGTGTGGACCATTGAATGAAAGCTGAGTGCATTGAATGGAACGTGGCAGCTTGCAAAAGAGAATATGACCACTTAATGATGACTACACAAAGGAATTCATGGCATTGACAGGAGATGGAGCCTCAGAACTTTCATTGCCTTCTACAGGTTCTTTTTCTTTTTTGCCACTATATTGTCCAATGAAGGAGCCATCTTCATTAAACTGCCCATTTACTCCTTCTCCATAATCCACTAAACTGTCATCACTGTCTTCTTTTTTCACAGTTCTGTCTGATGGGGTCCGGCTTCCTTTTTTAAGTGGCTTGTGGTCCTCCGCATCACTGGTAGAGAAATAACGGAGTTTAGGAATAGAGGCCTTATTTACATCATGTGACTAAACATGCAAACTCTTATCATATCCAAGAATCTGGCTTCTACAATAGCATTGTACAGATGCACAAACATCCTGTAACCCATTGCAGTAACTGACCAGGTTGCTGTGGGTTACTGCATATGTGTGACCCCTGCAAGCTATGATATAGCCTGGTTTTCAGGAAAATTTAGTTTCTGCAAGATCAAAGCGGGACATCAAGAGGAAAGGCATTTTATACCTAAGGGTGCATTCACACTGAGTAAACGCTAGCTTATTTTGTAGAGTAAAATTACACTTGTAAATTTTGCTATCCCATTGACTTCAATGATATTTTTTTACAAGTGTAAAAATACGCCTGTAAAAAATACGCCTGTAAAAAATACGCCTGTAAAAATACGCCTGTAAAATGTCATTGAAGTCAATGGGATAGCAAAATTTACAAGTGTAATTTTACTCTACAAAATAAGCTAGCGTTTACTCAGTGTGAATGCACCCTAAGGGTGCATTCACACTGAGTAAACGCTAGCTTATTTTGTAAAGTAAAATTACACTTGTAAATTTTGCTATCCCATTGACTTCAATGACATTGTACAGGCGTATTTTTACAGGCGTATTTTTGCAGGCGTATTTTTTACAGGCGTATTTTTACACTTGTAAAAAAATATCATTGAAGTCAATGGGATAGCAAAATTTACAAGTGTAATTTTACTCTACAAAATAAGCTAGCGTTTACTCAGTGTGAATGCACCCTAATTCTGATTTTCATTGATCAATGATATAATGCAAAAATGCTGTATTGTTTTATTTATTACTCTGCACATATGTAGCGGTTTGCTGAAGGGAAAGTATTTGGTAAAATCTCAAGGTACTGTAACGTAGAGTTGCAGATGTTCAGTCTTACCTTATAAGTAACCTACATATACCATAGAAAAATAAAGAAAACATAATCACCTATGGAAAAGACATTGCCATTGGCGATAATAGGAAAGAGCTTTTATTAATAAGTAATCTTTGTTTATCGATGATTACACAACATAAATGTCAGGCTATATTAGGGCAGGTTCACATCTGCGCCCCGGTCTCCGCTTTCAGTTTCTGTCTCTTGCCGACAGGAGACGGAAACCCGGCAGACCGTGTCCGCCCGTGAGCGTTTTGTGGTCTCTGTGGCGAAACCGTTTTTTTTTGTTTTTTTTTAACCGGACGCAAAAAGTCCTGCATGTCCGACTTTGTGTCCAGTTAAAAAAAAAAAAAAACTGTTTCGCCGTGGAGACCATGAAACGTTCACGGACGGACACTTTGCATACCCATTTAAATGAATGGGTTTGAAAAATGACTGTTTTCGTCTCCTGTCCAGTTTCTTGGGCAGAAGATGGAAACTGAAAGCGGAGACCAGGGTGCAGATGTGAACCCGCCCTTACCAGTATACAGTATATACTACAGCAGCTTCTATAGTTATATTTCTGGAGATAGTTCCAGTCTGTTGTGCTTATGTCTAATTTCCATTTAGCGGTTTGTGTTTTTCAGCAGCTTCCTATAAAGTCTGAATGTATAAGAAAATCTTTGTCAGGATACATTTCTTACCTGTATTCACCAAATGTTCCATCGTCCTCTTTCATGGGCTGTATTTCAGGATCTGCATGAGCATCTTCCTTTTCTTTAACTATTTATATGTAAAAAAAAAAAAAAAAAAAGGGAATTTACCAAAATAACGGGATGAGACACAAGGTAAAGGCATGTATACAGAACACATTCAATGAAAACACCCATTATATCAAAGCACCAAACATGAACTGCTTGTTTCTTCTGACTACTCTCCCAATTTGGATTTAAGAAGAAATGCCAAGTGAGAAGCTAACCCCAATAAAGGACCACAGTGAAAATCATCAGACAGGATCAGCTGTCAATTTTTGGAAGCCTCTACACATGTGTTTCTGGGATCAGAAATCAAGGGGCCCCATTATCAAGCTGAATGAGACAAAAGGATCCATGAGTCCACAAAAGCATTGTTGAAACCTTTTACTCTATTATGCCTCTGAATATTGACTGCTGATGCTATCTGATGCTTTGTGCTGCACTAAGATCCTATAAGAAGTGTATCTTTACCCCTAATATTTTTTCCCATACTTTCTCCCTGGCTTGGTTGGCACCTGATGCGTAGAATTTGTACAGCGACAGTATCTATTTGCACTAAGCTGTTGACAGTGTACTGCCTATAGCTGCACAATCACCTTTTGTAGCCTTCTGATAATATTAATACACTATTTTAATTAACATATTTTCCTATGAGAGCCTTTTTGTTTTACTTCCTGTGGCCATATTAACTACTACTTGTATTTAAAGTGGATCTTTCACCACCTCCACCAAATCCAGTTCCTTGCATCCTCTAATAGGTGTTGTTCCCCTGATGATGATACAGTTTGAATTTTTGCTCTATGCCCCACCGTTCCTCAGTAATCAATGCAGATTATTTTAGGGCCTGATATGCTAATTACACTTTCTACTGTCTGATCTTGAGTTCCAATCAGAGGCAGACAATGCCAATGCTCAGATTCACGCCCCCCTTGTCTGCTCTTGTCCAAGACTGCTCACCTGACAAAGAGAGTCTAGAGGAGTTGGTGGTGGTAAAAGGTCCGCTTTAAGATACTAATATAATTTAGGGCTGGCAGGATTCAAACCTGGGAATAAGCATGAACTGGTATGATGAATTAGATATATATAGCATACGTAGTTAGTGTATGTGGCATACTTAAGAATTAAAATGCAACTTTATTATGATCTAGCAATACTTTTAATACTAGTGTCCAAAGTGTCTGCATTTTATAGTAAAAGCAGTCTATCGTATCATAGTGAGATCAATATATTTATTATTACATAAATGAATAATCAGTGGATGTATACAGTCTGTATTTTCCATGTAGTTGTAAGTATTCCCCTATTAAGCCATCACAGCTTCATAAGTACATATATACACTTATATATGCTATGTGACCCACAAAGGATTTTCCTTTTTCTCTAATATTATACACTATTACATCACTCTGTACCTCTAGTCACATCCATGTTCGCATTCATAACATCATAGTAATATATGTAAATAAATATATATAAGAACT